>NW_018743391.1:1825000-2508504 GCF_001683475.1 Chenopodium quinoa | reverse complement strand
TAGACATATTTTGTATATACAGACTATTATTCATTATGACTGTATTATCTTTGAATTTATTTTTCATTTTTATGTGTATATGTGTGTATGTGCAAAAATTATGATTAATTTTGTGCAAAAATTTCCGTCATTTTTATTACTAATGGAGGGTATCCGACTTTCTCCCCTTAAAAGAAAAAATGAAAAATAAATCAGACTTAAAACAAACCTAAATTTTATTAAGTTTGAATAAATCCAAAAAGAAGAGAGAAGGACAATATATTAAATTAATATATATGGGGTATTTGAACAAAGGGAAAAATTGTAAAGTCATTGTACGAATTCGAATCATAGCCAGAAAAACGCGGTTTGCATAGCACGTTGAGGAAGCGCTGCAGCAGCGCGTGTCGCCGAGCGCTGCTGCCGCGCAGGCGACAGACTTTGCCACCAGGCGACATACTTGTCGTTTGACGCTGCAGTGTGCTGCCTCTGAATCCTTTTCAGAGTCAAACTGCATCGATTTTGTATATAAATAGCCCCCTAATCTGCCGATTTTCTATATAATTCGAACAGATTAATTATAATCTTAGTTTCTCAACAAATAATCATGTTTTTAGCTACTAAGAGTTTAAGCAATTTCACTCGTGAATGGTGTCGGTCTTTAACTACTAAAGAGAGAAAAGAACTCGACTGTTTTCACATGGGAGGTGATTAGGGGATTTTTCCCCACCAATCACCATCTGACAAGTGGACCAATCAGGTTCCGCCATGTGTCCGTCACATGGGCAAATAGGAGCCTGCCACGTGTCAAGCAATGATCCGTCCACTATGGACCAATTACGACACGACACGTGTCCTTCCCATGACACTTGGGATAACCGGTCACCTAGGCCCAACTTCCGAGGGAAGCCCAATCAGCCCAAGGTTAACCTAAACCTAGATTGACACGTTTCCCGAGGTTATAAATACCTCCCTTAATCCTCATTAAGGGAGATTACACAAAAAAACGCAGATGACACACATTAAACACTCTCACCTAGAGAGACCCAATCACTTTAATTTCCGCATTAATTACTCCTTAATCAAGTACTAACTTGACCGTCGGAGGCGGATCTCCAATCATCCGGAGCATCCGTTTGTTTTGCAGGTACAGGCGTCCGGTTCCAGTCTCGGAATTGTAACTCTCCCGCAGGACATCAGAAAACCCCGAAACATCTTGGCGCCGTCTGTGGGGAGAGTACTTCTGAGATGGCATCCACGTTTGTACCGGCTCCTGAAGAGAGACGTCCCCTGGACGACCCTCTAGTTCAGTCGGACCACGATACTGAGAATGAATTTGAAGTTGAAGCTCACACAGCTTCAGACGGGACCCTAAGGGCCCGACGTGCCCGTCATACCGAAAGGAGGGAACGAGAACATCTTCAAACTAGAAGCGAGCCAGCAGGCGCACCGCCTGTTCGGCAGCAGCCGACTGATGGGTCTGCTCCCATCACAAGGAACGAACTCATGACCTTCATGAGGGACTTCAAGGGAGAAAATCAAGAGTTGATCAACAAGAAGCCGCCTGCTCTGGACAAGGAGCAGTCGGCTAAGAAACCCTCCACTTCACGGAAGAGGAAACCAGTTCAAGGGCGAGAGGCGACCCCTCATCCTAAATCTAGGAAGTGGGAGCCACCTGCCCTTGATTTCACAAAATACCGTTTTCCTACTCCAGGAAATAGGAAACCTGTTCGTCATATTCAGGCGGACGGGTCGAGGAAAACATACACAGACGCTCGGCTACTGCTAGAGCAGAAGAAGAGTGACCGATTGTCAGAGTCGGCCTCTACTTCAAACTTCCAAGACAGTCTGCGAAATACCTCGATGAGGCATACTCAGTCGTATCATGAGAGTCAGTCAGGCGGCACCTCCCGTCAGTCCGGCTTTCATAGCGACCAGGCGGTACCAAACTTACCGTTTGTACCGCAACAACATTATTTTTTACAGCCACCTCCGTTTGGTGGACATGCAGCAAAAAATGTCCAACCTATGGACTGGCAGCTACGGTTGCTTAGACTTGGTGAAAAGCCGTCGGCCTTCTCCAAGGAAATTACTGAAGCCGCTCAGCCGGCCAAAGTGAAAAATGTATTAGTAGGCGCCTATGACGGCACTACTAACCCAGAAGACCATCTGATGGCATTCACCAACCTGATGTACCTTCAAGGGTTGGATGATCCCACTTGGTGCAAGTGTTTCCCAGCGACTCTCAAAGGAATCGCACAACAATGGTTCGGCAACCTGCCGACTGGTTGTGTAAATAACTTCAAGACGCTTGCTTACTTATTCACCTCCAACTTCGCCATGAACATCCCTGCGAAGAAGACGACCCTTGATTTAGGAACAATTCAGCAGGGCGAGAAGGAGGGGCTTCGTTCTTACATCAGGCGGTTTAACCTGATGAGAATACAGATTCAAGGGTTACCGGATGAAGTAGCCTATACTGACTTTTTCAGAGGTCTCAAAGACGGGTCGACCTTCAAATTTGATTTGGTCCGAAAGAGGGTGGCGACTCTTCAAGAGGCCTTGATTGAAGCGGAAGCCTATATACAGGCGACTGATCTTTGTAGTACGGTAAAACAGTCAGACGGGAAAAGGTCCGACAAAAGAGAAGGACGACAGAAGCAGTCGTCAAACAAAGACGAGAAGAGAAAAGAGGTCTGGGCAACTGATTCCTCTAAACAGCCGTCCCAGAAGAAGAAAAAAGAATTTAAACCATACTCCCCAAAGTATGTGTTTAACAAGGATAGCCAATTTATCCTAAAGGAAATCAAGGGACGGATCTCAATTGAGAAGCCGGTCCCCATGAAGGGTTCTGCAAACAATCGGAACCAAGAAAAATTTTGTGATTATCATGAAGATGTTGGTCATCACACCAATGAATGCATCAGTCTCATGCGGTATCTGGACCGCCTGGCTGAGCAAGGTGATCTTGACACTTATGTCAAGAAATCTACGGGGAACACTTCCTCGAAAAAGCAGTCGACCAAAAAGAATCAACAGGCCGACAGCTCCGATACAGATGATCAGTCGTCTACACCATTGCAGGCGGCTTCTCAGGAGGCGGCCCCACTATTAGGGGCAACAAAGACAATATCAGACGGTTAGATGTAAATTCCGTTCACCAAGAACGGCCCTCCAAATATTCATTTCCTGAGATTGTCATCACTGAAGAAGATCTAGGAGGGGTAAGAGGGCCGCATGACGACCCTATTGTTATTGAATGTAAAGTGGCCAACCAGAGAGTTGGCCAAATCCTCATAGATACCGGAAGCTCCTCAGATCTAATCAGTAGCAAATGTCTGTCGAAACTAAAATATCAGACTGATTGCATACATCCGGCATCCCACCCTTTAGTAGGGTTTGGAGGAGGAGTCGTCCACCCAGTGGGACGAGTAGATTTACCCATTCGCCTGGGCGAAAAAGGGGAAGGACGACACATGGTAGTCCGGTTCCTAGTAGTAGAGGAACTCTCGGCCTACAACATGATTCTGGGTCGACCAACCCTGAATAATTCCAAGGCTGTTATAATCCCGTCTCTTATGTTGCTTAAGTTTGAGAGGGATAATGGAACAGTCGGCTCCCTAAGGGGAGATCAGAGGATGGCCCGAGAGTGCTATCTCTCGGATGTCAAGCCCACTGTTATGGCCACTGGTCGAGTGGTGGAAAAATAGACCTTGACAATGTCAAGGAGAGTGCGCCTGTTCAAGAAGCAGGCGGCAAGAAGAGAAAGGCATCCCAGACAGGGGCCGCAAGAAAAGACAGAAAATAGCAATCATTAGCAGAGGAGCGGTCGGATGAATTCCGCCCTCAGCCAGCTGGTGAGCATACGAACCTGATGTTAAATGACTCGCATCCTGACAGAACAATCAAGGTTGGGACGACTGCTCTAAGGGACCTGGGTGACGACTTTCACAAACTATTGAAAGAATACAAGGACATCTTTGCATTCGAAGTCCATGAAATGCCAGGCATTAGTCCTGATCTGGCGGTACATAAACTGGCCGTGGATCCGAAAAAGAAGCCGGTACGGCAGAAGAAGCGGAACCATGGCGAAGAAAGAAGTCAGGCGGCAGCCGCCGAAGTTAAAAAATTACTTGATGCAGGGTTCATTCGGCAATGTTACTTCCCAGACTGGGTTGCAAATGTGGTGCTTGTTAAAAAGCCGAATGGCACCTGGCGAATGTGTGTAGACTACACAGACTTAAACAAGGCGTGCCCCAAAGACAGTTACCCTCTGCCTAAAATTGATAACCTGGTCGACTCAACAGCCGGCCATGCTTTGATGAGCTTTATGGACGCCTACTCTGGTTTCCATCAAATTCCTTTATGGAAGAAAGATCAGGAGAAGACGGCCTTCGTCACTGATCAGGGGTTATACTGTTACACGGTCATGCCGTTTGGTCTTAAGAATGCCCCGGCCACTTTCCAGCGAATGATAAACACTGTGTTCTTTGATCAAATTGGGAGAAATGTCGAGGCATATATTGATGATATGATTGTCAAGTCTAAACTTCAGAAAGATCATCTGTCGGACCTCCGAGAAACTTTCGCCACACTCAGGCGGCACCATGTCATGCTCAATCCCAAGAAATGTGTCTTTGGAGTTGAGTCTGGGAAATTTCTCGGATTCCTTATCAATCAGAGAGGAATAGAGACGAACCCTGAGAAGGTGCAGGCGGTCATCGACATGCAGTCGCCTCGTACCATCCGAGAGGTTCAGAAGTTAACAGGTTGTCTGGCGGCCTTGGTAAGATTTCTAAGCCGATCAGGAGACAAATGCCTATACTTTTTCCAGGCAATTAAGAAAAAGGCAAGGTTTGAATGGGGGCCGGATGCTGAGGCGGCCTTCCAGAAATTGAAAGTTCACTTGCATTCCTTGCCGAGGCTGGTCAGCCCTTTTCCCAAAGAAGTACTCTACATGTACCTGGCCGTCTCTGATCATGCGTTAAGCGCTGTTCTCCTTGCTGAAAGAGACGGTTGTTAGCTCCCGGTCTACTTTGTCAGTCACGTACTGAAAAATGCCGAGTTGAGGTATCCCTTAGTGGAGAAATTTGGTCTTGCACTCTTCATGGCTGTTAAAAAATTGAAGCCCTACTTTTTGGCACATGCAGTCGTCGTGTATACAGACCAACCTATCAAGCGGCCACTGACCATCATGGAGTCGTCAGGCCGAATGATCAAATGGGCCATAGAAATACAGAGCCTCGAAGTTACTTTCGAGCCTAGAAAAGTAGTGAAGGGGCAAGCCTTTGCTGACTTTATTGTTGAGATGACTCGTCCTCCTGACTCTCAAGTTACAGACCAAGTCTCGAAGGTATATGTGGATGGAAGCTCTACTTCAAATGGTTGTGGAGCAGGAGTCATATGTCAGTCGCCAGAGGGCGGCAGGTACGAGTATGCTTTACGCTTCAATTTTCAGGCCTCAAACAATGAGGCAGAATATGAAGCTTTACTAGTCGGAATCCGCATGTGCAAGGCGGCAGGAGCAAGAAAAATAGACGCCTGTTCCGATTCACAATTGATAGTGAGTCAGTACAATGGCGAATACGAAGCAACCCATCCGGCCATGATCAAGTATTTACAGGCGGTCCGACAAGCAGTCGGCTCCCTTGAGGATTTCCATCTGACCCAAGTGCCGAGATCAGAAAACAACCAGGCGGATGCACTTTCAAAATTAGCATCATCCGCCTCCTGTGATACTCCTCGAACTGTTTTTTGGGAAGTAATGGAGAGGAGAAGCATTGAGGAAGAACCTATTGGAATCTTAGACAGAAGCTCAACCTGGATGGATCCAATCAAGGCATATCTGACAAATGGTACCCTGCCGGATGATCATCAACAGGCGGCAGCACTGAAAAAACGAGCAACCAGTTTTGAAATAATAAAGGGAGAACTTCACAAAAGGGGGTACCTTCAACCCTTCTTAAAGTGCGTTACTCCAGAAAAGGGGCGAGAGATACTGGACGATCTTCACTCTGGTTACTGTGCTTCCCATATAGGCGGTAGGACGCTTGTTCAATGGGCAAGGCGGCAGGGCTACTTTTGGCCTACTTTAGAAGCAGATGCGATGGAGATGGTGAAAAAATGTGACAAGTGCCAAAGGTTTGGCAAACTAATTCACCGTCCGGCTACTAACCTCACTACCATTCATAGCCCACTACCGTTTGCTAAGTGGGGCATGGATATTCTGGGTCCATATACGCCTGCTACAGGCGGAAGGAGGTACATACTTGTTGCCGTCGACTACTTCACTAAATGGGTAGAGGCGGAGGCTGTAAAGGGAATCAAGACGAAGGATGTAATTTCATTCATTTAGAAAAATGTCATCACTCGGTTCGGGGTTCCCATGTCTATGGTTTTTGATAATGGTCCCCAATTTGAGACGCCTGTTCTCAAAAGCTGGTTGGGTGACCAAGGAATTGCACACTACTTTGCATCTGTCGGCCGTCCACAAGCAAACGGCCAGGTAGAAGCCTTTAATAAAATCATCTCAGACGGTCTCAAGAAAAAGATTGAACGAGCAGGCGGCCTATGGGCGGATGAATTACCACATGTTCTCTGGGTCATTAGGACGACTGAAAAAGGGGCGACTGGAGAAACTCCATTCCTCCTAACTTATGGTGTGGAAGCTGTTCTTCCAATAGAACACTACGAGCCGACTCTTCGAGTAATTCTATATGACGAAGAGGCAAACTGGGAAGCCATGCGCCTGGCATTGGACTCACTTCCTGAAAGGAGGGGCAATGCTGTCTTGCGTCATGAAATTTACCGCCTGAGAATGACTAGATCATACAACAAAAAAGTACACAGGCGTCCACTCAAAGTGGGGGACTTTGTACTTAGAAAAATGGAAGCAGTTGGAAGGGCCAATGAGTCTGGCAAACTAACTCCCAACTGGGAAGGACCCTACCGAATCTGTGAAGAGGTCAGGGACGGTACCTACCGTCTGGAAACACCAGACGGCCAACCGTTGCCTCGAACTTGGAATGTAGATAATCTTAATAAATATTTCTTTTGAATGATATAAATAGTCAAGGGCTACTTAATAAAAGTTTGCATACTTAATATTCAATTTTGTACTAAGAGGGGCACGCCTACTAAAAAACAGTCGGCTACTCTCCATGTTTAATTTTTATTCTTACTTAAGAGGGGCAGGCCGCCTATACATTTACAGTCGGCTACTCTCCATTGAGTAATTTACCCTATCTTCAGAGGGGCATGCCGTCTGTACCTTTACAGTCGGCTACTCTCCATTGAGTATTTTACTCTATCTTCAGAGGGGCATGCCGCCTGTACCTTTACAGTCGGCTACTCTCCATTGAATATTTTACTCTATCACCATAGGGGCATGTCGTCTGGACATATAGTCGGCTACTCTCCATAGAAGAGGGCCGACTGGTTCCAAACACACAACCACCCCCCTTATACTTAACTAAAAATGATCAGGGCCTGGCCGACCCTGTGCCTAAACAGGCGGTTACCCTCCTTTTACTTAGCAAGGCCGCAGGCCGAATGATCAGACCAGGCGCCAAGCCAACTGATCCAATCTTCAAAACTAATACGACCTGTCCCAACATCATAGCAGGCGTCCGGCGGCATCCCTCCGGATGAAATTCGTCACAGAGAGCAGCTCCCTTTTGGGTGGAACATTGCTCTATAAACTAATTACACGGCACCCATACGACTGTCCCCAAGGGCAACCACGTAGCCGTTTTTAAGACAAGGATAACTCTATCACTAACCAAACCAGTGGTAGCAGTTGACATCTGAGTCAGATGACCGCCTGTATTACTTGGGATAAATGCAGGGGGTACCTCTTGAGTTAATAGCCAACAAACATTGGCGAATCAAAAGGTTCAGCCGGCCTCCGCCGCCTGGTACCTTTACTACTCAAGCAGGAGTGACGGCGACTGAGTAACACCAAAGTTAACTCATAGTCACTCTCTCAAACCTAGTATGGAGCCTAAAAGGTATGAGTCGTCCGCCTGTTTTTAGCAAACAGGGGCTCTCAACCACTACTCCTGCTAGGTTAACAACCTATGAGTTAAAAGCCAACAAACATTGGCGAATAAAGGGGAACAACCGGTACCCACCGCTTGATACCTCTACTACTCAGTTACTTGGCGACTAGGTAACAATCATGTTTACTTGGTCACTCCTTAAAAATTTAGTATGAAACTAAAAAGGTGTTCATACAGCACCTGTGCACACTAGATTAAATATGGCGGGGAATAGTCGGCCTGACGGCCTAAAGTCTCTAGCCTAAAAACATGACAAGTAGGAAACCACTTTCCTACTTGGTTAATTTTATATGACAGAACCGCCTGCCTAAAGGGGATCCAGTCTTTAAAATGGTTCGAATACCGATTGGATAAATGGCCAACTGATCGTCTAGCCTGGAAACAGACGACCAGTCGTCCAGGGGCATAGGCAGCGTGACTAACTATATGTACCTGTCTGAAACTATCGGCCATGTAAAACAGTCGGTATAGTGTACAATTGGATATCAGAATATTCAATACTTGAACAAGTTTGAAGCAAAACAAAAATATTCATTAAAAGGAAGTCGGTCATTAAAGACCGGAAAAATATTCAGAGCCCCGGCCCCCTGGCCGGGTAAATACAAACAAACGGCACGCAGACCGTGGAAAGAAGACATAAAGCTTATGAAGGGGGCAGATCTTCAATATTAGCAGCTGCCGCCTGGTCAGCACTCTTCTTGCTGGACTCGGCTTCAGCTGCATCCTTCTTTGATGCATTACCCCCAAGTGGCACAAGCGCCACTATCGGCTGCTCCTCCTCCTCCAACGCCTCTTCCTCAGCAGCCGCCAGGATCTCTTGATTATATCTATCAGAACACTGGCGGTACGTTTTTTCCCATGAGGCAAAGTCGGCATTGGGGAAGAGGCGGCCCCAAGTCATGCGCTGGATTTGAGCAGAGTCTTCCATCATCTCCCGGAGCAGCTCTTTCTTTTCTTGCTCGGCCTTTTCCGAGAGCTCCTGAGTAAGACTCTTCTCCTGGGTCACCAGGCGTTCCTTTACGCTCGCCAAGGATTTCTCCAAGGTTTCGTATGAGGACATCTTTTGGCGAAGAGGTCTCAGCTCGGCCTTGAGGTTGTTGATGGTCGCCTCCAGCTCGCTATTCCTCTTCTGGGCCGCCTCTAACTGAGCCCGGATAGCGGCGGTAGCCTGCGCCTGATAATAAAGAATATCAATTGTCAGAACTTCATTTTGGGCAATTTGAAACATTGCCTTATCACAGTCAGAGGCGGCCATAGCTTTTGCAGCCTTTACCTCTTTGTTCTTCCGGTCAAGCGGCTTGCGAAGGCCGTTCACTCGGAGCAGGGCCTAAGTAAAAAGGGGAACAGGCATCAGTTTCCAAACAAAAAAGAAAACAGGCGTCCTGGAATTCAAATACTCAAAAATATGCTAAGTATACCTCAGCAAGGACCCCTGCAATCCCGTCTAGGTCAAGGGTGCCGACACCCCTGACCGCCTCCCTTTCAGCTGGAGGAACGACCTTGATCATAGACTTGGCCACCTCGACCAAGTCAGGCTCTTGAGGGTCGGCTGCATCAAGCATAAACAAACGGATTAGACCTAGTAAAGAAGGGAGCAAGTCTAAAATTTACAAGGATAATTTCATACTTCTAGGTGGCCCAGCTGGAGTTTTAAAAGAAGTGGCCGGCTGTTTCTCAGCCGCCGCATGTTTCCTGGCAGAACCAGGAGAGCTCGCAACAGTCGTCCTCCGGGCCTTGGGGTCCGGCTGTTGGGAAGAAGAAGCTCTTGGAGCGCCCGTCTAAAAAAGAAGAAAAGAGTCAGTATATGCATAAACACAACTCCAAAAAGAGGGTGAAAGGTTCGAAGCCCACCAAGGGTGCCCCCTTGTTGGGGGAGTCGGTTGAAGACTGTTGCATGATGGAGGCCCGCAACATGGCCGCCGCAGTCTTGGAGGCGGTAATTTTGCTCATGGCGTCCGCTGCAAAAACAAATAGCAAAGTTAATAAAAGTCATAACAAGAAATGCACGGAACAGCAGAGTATTCGACAGGTCGGCTACCTCTTGAGCACCGACTGCTGAGGCCACAAGCGGCCAAAAAGTACTCGTCGTAGAGCCATTTGAAGCTCGGGACGCAGTGCAGGGGTACTTGCTCTCGTACCCCTGAAGTAGAGTTCACCTTCGACTCTACTTTGAAGAGTCCTTTATCTAGGATCTCTTTCTTAGCCTTGGGGGGAACATGCGGCATGCTGCGGCCGCCTGCAAGAAGGGGCGGATTCCTGTTCCACCTGTTGAAGCGCTTGTTCAGCTCTGTGTCTGAACTCTCAATGATGAGGAAGGTGCTCCGCCAGTCCTTCCATTTGTTTGCATTACCTCTCGTCATGAGGTAGCCCCTGTGGCTCGTCAATTGATACCAGCCGGTACCGCCTGCCTTAGGGGTCCGGCTGAGGTAGTTCATGTGGGCGAAAGCCTCGAAGCTCGGCTCCACCCCGTGCAGTTCGCACCCGGCCACATAGCCGAGTACGTTGACCCAGGAGTTCGGGGCTAACTGCCATAGCCCCAACTCATACCCATCCAAGATCCGCTGAACAACCGGATGTAGTGGGAAGCGCAGCCCAGCCTTGATGGACGCCTCGTAGCAGCCAAAGCAGGCGCCATCATAACTGGTACCAGCCGGCCATACGACTGTGTCTTCTGGATCCGGCACGAACACTAAAAAGTCGGGGCCCATTGTGTGGTTTGCGATAAAGCTCTCCACTTTCTCTTGCATGTTCGTGATCCGGCCCCGAGGTACCGTGCAGTAGTAAGGGGTATTTTGCTCTCGGTGAGAGGTGGATGGCTCCGCCCAATCGTCCCCCTTCTCAACTGTGTGAGAAAGCCTCGCCTCTTGTAGGCGACTGTTTTTCTCTTCTGTGTCCAGGGAAGCATGGCCAGAAGAGCTAGACTCGGAATCGTCCTCTGACGAGTCCGAAGAGGACGACTCCTCCCCTCTCCCGGAGGGGCCCGCCTCCTCTCCTTTAAAAGGAGCAGGAGAGAATGTAGAATTGTCAACTATAAAATGGGAAGGGGTCACTTTGACTCCTCCCTCAAAATTGCCGGCTTTCAAGCCGCTTTGTTTCACTTCCACATCTGGCGCCTGGTCAGATGTTTCACTAATCGGCACCCTGTGGGAGGAGCCGTTTGAGTTTGAGATCCTGGCAGTCTTTTTTGTTCTGGCCATGCTCTGCATAGACACAGATACAGTCGGACTTTGTATAAAGGGCAAAGATGGGTCCAGAAAAGGGCAGGCGGCACTCCTAGTCCTAAATTCAGCCGTCCCCGGTGACCGGCTGATCACTAACCTAGGTCGTGTCGTGTGCTTCCGTGGTGCCATTTCAAAAAAGAATAAAGTAAAGAGAAAATTAAGAGTAAGAGAACCGACGGTTACCTGAACGAGTGACGATTGATGAAGTTCTGAAAATCCTTTGCAGTCGGCTTGTCAGAGCAGGCTGTAGGCAGAAAGGGTCCAAAATGTCAGAGCAAGTTCAGGGGTCCGAATGTTCTCTCACAAAGTTTTCAAGTGTGAAAATGACCGAAGTCAACACTCCTTTATATAGGCGAAGTGAGAAGGCGAAGGGTCACTTCCAGAATTCAAAATTTTGGCGGGAGAATCTCTCGGCCTCTCGCCGTGTGACACCTGTAGCAGGCCGTCGCCTGTTACAGGGCGATACCTGTCACAGGTAACACGTGACCAGTCACGTGCCACCTGTGAGGGGCAAATGATTAGGGGATTTTTCCCCACCAATCGCCATCTGACAAGTGGACCAATCAGGTTCCGCCATGTGTCCGTCACATGGGCCAATAGGAGCCTGCCACGTGTCAAGCAATGATCCGTCCACTATGGACCAATTACGACACGACACGTGTCCTTCCCATGACACCTGGGATAACCGGTCACCTAGGACCAACTTCCGAGGGAAGCCCAATCAGCCCAAGGTTTACCTAAACCTAGATTGGCACGTTTCCCGAGGTTATAAATACCTCCCTTAATCCTCATTAAGGGAGATTACGCAAAAAACGCAGATTACACACATTAAACACTCTCACCTAGAGAGACCCAATCACTTTAATTTCCGCATTAATTACTCCTTAATCAAGTACTAACTTGACCGTCGGAGGCGGATCTCCAATCATCCGGAGCATCCGTTTGTTTTGCAGGTACAGACGTCTGGTTTCAGTCTCGGAATTGTAACTCTCCCGCAGGACATCAGAAAACCCTGAAACAATAAGTAATGTTGTAATGATGCTAATGCTTTATCTGATAAATTAATGATCCTTAAGGACCTCAATAATAAAATTAATAATGAACGACTTGGTGGTATTAGATAAGATAACTAAAAGTACAAATCTTAGATTGAAATAAACCTTATTTATATCAATTAACATGTATTTTGACATGCAAATTTCTCAAATTCCATTTTTGAAAATAAGTTAAAATTATATCTAACGCTCTAGGATAACTTATGCTTGTTAGCTCTTCCTATTAAAAATCTAACTATTTTACACACTTTATAAATGCTACGAAGTATTTTATACATTTTGTTAATGGTATATATATATTAGTGAGTCTTGATATTTAAAATATGATTAGTTTTTATTGTAGCGAGTATTGGCCAGTCAGAGTGAGTCAAAATGGTTAGAGCTTTCCTCCCAGTTTTTAGAAGATCCTCAGTACTCACTATTCATTCAGTAATGGAAAGAAATGAGACAAATAAAGTTAAGTTCATTGTCAATAATTGCAAGGAAGTAAGCAAGAAAGCCGCAACCAACACGACAACACGTTAAAAATAAACGGAGTAAAATAGATTGAATCGCTAGCTGCACAAGGATGTAGACATGCATTGAAGGACCATACGTACATGATGAGTGACCCATGCAAGACTCACCAAATTGCATTGACTTAGTTGACGGGGTCTTCCAATAACTTTGGACCATTCATTCTATACTAGAGGATTGTTATCGTATAAATATAATGCATGTTATATGTCACAGTAGCTAAGCTATCATATGCCTAAGTCCTTAATTAATTTACCACAAAAATGGTGAAAGGGGTATTGAGAAGTTTGGGATATTATAGGGGACTATTCCTTTTCGTCGATATGATGGTGGAATTGTTGCCGTTTAGCCTCCAAATAGATTGTTTCCGACACTTCCTCACAAATAGCTATAGCCCTGCCTAATTGCCCTGAGAAATGTGGCGATACCCAAATACCATACCCGTTTGGTATTGGGGGAAATTGTCACTACAAGCATCCTATAGATGGTCATTTTTATAATGTCACTTGTAACACAACTACAAGTCCTCCAACATTAATTTATGGCGATGGGATAGAAGTAACCAATATTACGCTAGAGGTTAATATCTGGGTACGTGACTTTGTTGCATATGATTGTTTTAATTATACGGAAGAAATGAATTATAAACGGAATACCTCTATCAGAATGAGTAGATTTGTTGTCTCAACCACTCAAAATTCACTTGTAGCTAGCCATTGGTTGCGACTAGACCTGGTTATTGGGCGGGTCAGGTCAGGGTCGGTTGCGGGTCAGGGTCAAAGAGGGTCAATATAGGGTCGGGCCAATGCGGGTCGCGGGTCGATAATGGGCGGGCCTACAAAATATCAATTAAAATAAATATTGGACAAAGCCATTATTAAATACATATGAATACAAGTTAATCTATATAATTATTTTTACATTATGTATTTTCTTTATCAACTAAATTGGAAAATCATGTTGGCCCTATATTGACCATACCCAATAAGGGCCCTGTCCATTAATAGCCCCGTCCATTAAAAGCCTTATAAACTTGGCCCTAACCCTATTATCATTGGGCTACCCTGTCCATTAACCACCTCTAGTTGCAACACCTATGTATGGTTCGATAGTGTAGGTATTACAAATTCATCAACACAATACCATTCGGGGTG
Organism: Chenopodium quinoa; assembly: GCF_001683475.1. Taxonomy (NCBI): domain Eukaryota; kingdom Viridiplantae; phylum Streptophyta; class Magnoliopsida; order Caryophyllales; family Amaranthaceae; genus Chenopodium; species Chenopodium quinoa. The sequence continues at coordinate 2,494,519 of NW_018743391.1, read as the reverse complement.
CATGACTACCTGCAATGAGGAACAAGGAGATAGTTTGGGTAATAAGTGCTTTGGAATTGGTTGTTGCAGGGCCTTAATTCCAAATGGGGTGTACAACGTTAGTGTACAAGCCAAGAGTTTTCACAATCACACGTATGTGGTAGATTTGAACCCATGTAGCATTGCTTTTGTGGTGGCAAATGATGCAATGCCTTCTCCAAAAGAGTATCTACCCAAAAATTATGCGTATGTTGACAATTTAGAGCTTCCAATGGTCTATAATTGGTCAATTGGAACAAAAGATTGTCACACTGCGCAAGCAGCCGGATGCCAGATTACATATGCAAGGAAAATAGTACGTGTGTTGACTTGCCGGGCGAATGAGGCTACCGCTGCCAATGTAAACCTGGGTTCCAAGGGAACCCCTACCTTCATGGTTGCCAAGGTATAATTTCAATCTATCATATAATCTATTTGTTATTTTTTGAAAATAGTTATTCATTCCTTCCTCAAATAAATGCACACTTTCTTACTTCCTCTGTGTCACACTTAACAAATACGACTGTTTTTTTTTCTTTTCAATTTTTTATTTAAAGTGTTATACTCTTTTCGTAATTAACGTGATAACTCTGATCTAGCTCATGGTTAGATATTCATCCAAACTCACTAGTCCCTACAACTTTTGTTATTACTTATTTTCATTTCACATCCTTTATTTTTCAAGAAATTATTACATCGATTGGCTTATTTCATGATTTTTTTAAAAATATTTCAACTACCTCACCTACACATATTATTTTAAATTCAATTAATTTACCTAAAATATTATACTCGCTAAATTGTAATACTTAAAAATAAAAATAAAAATGGAGGCCGGGAGTATATACATGTATTTTTTTTAAGACCCGTCTTGTATACTATTTTGTATACTATTTTGATCAGCCAATGTTTATGCTAATTTTTGTTAAGTGGGATTGAATATCAAAATCTAGGCTACGAATCAACTAAGCAAAATATAATGTGAGGCGAAGAAGAAAAAATATGTAAATGACACAAGGAATTGGTGACGCGGAAAACCCAAAGAAGGTAAAAACCGCGGGTAGAATGAGGATCTACCAAACTTTCACTATGCAAAAAGTAATGTTGAATTACAAGTTTGTGATATAGGATGAAGGCTTAGAACTAATGCCATGCTTGTTGCTGCTACGACCCTTATATAGACGATTTGCTAGGTCATGCCCTAGCCGTTGCAAGGAGATAGGGTCGTGCCCTTGATTTTAGGAGGATAGTTGCGGAGATTCCCTCTCTTCTGTTTTGAACTCCAATGGACTGGGAGAGATGAGGTAGGACTGAGTCTTAAGTTTATCTTCTCCCAAAGAATAGGAGGCCGTTAGAAGACTTGGTCTTTCGCTGAGAATGCAGGCGTCGTCGTCCTTAAAGCTTCGTCAACAAATGTCTTCGTCGCTGACTTATGCTGACTGCCGTTGACTTGACCTTACATATTTTTATCCATAACAATTTGCCCCTAATTGCTAAAAACGTGGGCGACTACACTTTTTGGCAATTACTTAAAAAAATAAAAATACAAAAAATGCAAGACAGAAAAAATAAAGAATAAGAAATGACAGAAATTATAACCGAAAGATTTTCAAATTATCTAGAGGGCGATTTCGTCTTTTGACACGCAAGTTCTTTAGAGCAGTTACTCAACTTCTCCCACTTCCTTACTCTAACCGTCATTTCATCCTTTATTAATCCTACAACACGCTTCGCGCTTCCCCAAACTTCTACTCTCTTCCACTCTTTTCTCTTCAATTCCTCTTTCCTTTGCGAGTTTTTTCCGGTGGTTTGGTGGCAGCGTGCGGCGGCGATTTCAAACTTCCAGCATCTTCAATTTCCAGGTAATATACTCTACTTCCTTTTGCATTAATCAATTTTAGGTGCAATGTCAAGCAAAATTCCCAAAACTAGAACTAGGTTTTCTCTTCGCGTTGTTGAAAAACAAGGAACAATTGTTTCACAGCAGAATTCAGAGTCTCAGTCTAGGTCGTTGATGGCTCCAAACATGACGAGTGATTTCGTCAAGATGGCGGGTTTCCCCGGCACTACCTTTGCTTATATTCCGGGGCCCGGCCAAACGGTGGCGGATTGTCCTGAGGATTTCGTTGTTTTCTTTAGATACCCTTTTGCTGAAACGACGATTAAATTCCCTTTCCCACCCCTAGTTCATTCTTTCTTTGAGGTTCTAGGCATTAGTCCGTGGCAGTTAATGCCGTCTAGCTGGAGGATTTTGTCGGTGATAGTGGAATTGACCAAAGATTAGGAGGATGCTTTTACTTAAGAAGATTTGGCGGCAGGGTATGAGATAAATATGGTAGAAAGTGGTTTCGTCAGTTTGTGCAAAAAAGGAGATCGGTTGGTTTTGAATACTGATGTGAATGACAGGGGTTGGAAGAAGTGGTTCCTGTTTGTAAAGAGGGTGACGTTAGGTAACGACGGTTTGTGGTTGACGGAGGGATGGCCGACGAAGGGTAAGTTTTTCTATGGCATTCGTATTCTTATGGTTTGATTTTAGCTAAAATGGTTTGATTCTTTTTCTCATAATGCAGAGTTGGATTTGGGATTTCTTGAGTCGTCGGAGACCTCTTCGTCGAAGGTAAAAGAGTTCCTCGCCATCAACCCTTCAGGAAGAACGTTTGCGCAAAAGAAGAAGGCGACGGGTGACCAAGCAGGGCAAGAGCAGAGTACTCCGTTGAGCACACCGAACAAGGCGGAAGATTCCGAAGTAACAATGTCGACTCGTAAGTAGTTGTTTGATTTCATTGCGTCATAATTATGTCATTGCTTTATGATTAACGACCTCTAATGCTTTGCCAGAATCGGCCGCTCAAGGCGTTCGTCGAAGTCGAAGCTTTACTCAACAAGAGGCTGACTTGCGAATGAGGAGGAAGCGAGGGTTGGCATCTCAAGAGCAGCAACCGGCGCCAGTGGCCAAGAAGGTGGAACCTTCTCTGACTCCGCCACCTGAGAGAACAGTCGACGAGTCGGGAACTATTACGATGTCGGTGACCCCTCCACGCAAGCAGCAGAAGACTAACAACGAGCCCCCATCTCCTAACATCTTGATGCGTTTTCCAGCCAACTTCTTGGATCGTCGCAAGGATGATCAACGCTCCTTGTTTCCTGCCCTGAATCAAATGTTGTTTCCCAAGTCTAGGGAGATGTTAGCCGGATCGTCCGTTTTGGACATAGCATCTGAAGCGGCTTCTGTTCACTTATACGTAAGCTTTCATTTTGGTTTCGTTTTTACTTATCAATTTAGTTGTCTTCAAAGTTTGTTATTGGGGATGTGTTTGGCCAGTGTCTGCAAAACTCTTTGGTGTTGAGGGATAGGGTGATTGGGCTAGCCAAGGAGATGCAAAGGCTGGATGGTGCTGCTAAGAACAGTGAGGCTCAGCGCAAAACTGCCGTCAATGTGTTTCAGATGACCAAGAAGGAGCTGGACGAGACAAAGAAGAAGGTGGATGACCTGGAAAAGAAACTACAAGACCAGTCGAAGACGATGGAGGAGGAAACTCAGAAACTCAAGGATCAGCTGAAGGAACAGGCCAAGAATTTGGAGGATAAGGTAGGGGTCATTGCTGCCAACGGCCCTCCGATGCTTAAGTCAGTACGCTTAGTCGTAATAAAAACTTTGAATGAATGAAATAAGCAGAGTATTTTAGTTTAGACATTACCGTTTTGTCGACGAACACTTTTGACCGTCTGCCTAAAAGTAGTATTTTCTGAGATGGGTTACGTTCCAACTTCGTGGAACAGGATATGCCGATGACTTGAGTAATTTCGTATGGCCCTTCCCATGGGGGAGCGAGCTTTCCGTCGGCCGGATTCTTTGTATTCTGGAATGCTTTCCTTAGTACCCAGTCTCCTAATTGGAACGTTTTGGCCTTGACGTTTTTGTCGAAGCTCCTAGCGACGATTTGCTGTTGTGCTGCCATTCTAATTAACGTTGCTTCTCTTAGTTCTTCAACTGCGTCCATATTATCTTCCATTTCCTCTTGATTCCTTTCACTACGTGAAAAAAGGAATTTGGCACCGGTTCAAACCCGGCCTAAGGCACCGGTTTGAACCGGTGCCTATGTTGGGGGTGCCAAAAAGGGTTATTAAAAGGCACCGGTTCGAACCGGTGCCAAAACTCGTAATTGGCACCGGTTAACCGGTGCCAAAAATGGCCAAAAAAAATAATTTTGTTGTTTTTGGCACCGATTAACTGGTGCCAAAAGTGCCAAAAAATATAATTTTTTTTTGTTTTTTCCACTTAAAAATTAATTAGTCTAAAATACATGACAATATCTTCGAAAATTGCAACATCAATATCATCGAAAATTTGCAAATTTGCAATACATAATAAAAAAAAATTACAACATATAAATACAAAAAAAAAAATTACGATATAAATTTAAAAAAAAATTACAATATTGTTAATCAAAAAAAAAAAAAACACCAGTATCTTGCTGCTTCGATTTCATATATGAATCTGCACCAATTAATTAAAAAAAAAACATTAATACAATTAAGCTTCGGAAAAAAACCCAGAATTTAATCCCAAAAATTGAAAAAAAAATTCAAACCCAATCTGAAAAACCAAAATCCAGAAACCCAATTTGAAAAACCAAAACGCAAAAACAAAAACCCAGAAACGCAAAAACAAAAACCCAGAAACGCAAAAACAAAAACCCAGAAACCCAATCTGATTTTAATCGAACAAAACCCAGAAAACAAAAAAAATTGAAAGAGAAGTGAAACAAAAACCCCGAAACGCAAAAAAATTGAAACAAAAAACCCGTTGAAACCCAGAAACGCAAAAAAATTGATACAAAAAACCCTTAATGTTGTTGTTGTTGTTGTTACGGTGGTGAAACCCTTGTTGTTGCGGTGGTGTTGTTGCGGTGGTGGTGTTGTTCTTGTTGCGGTGGTGTTGTTGCGGTGGTGTTGTTGCGGTGGTGGTGTTGTTCTTGTTGCGGTGGTGTTGTTGCGGTGGTGGTGTTGTTCTTGTTGCAGTGGTGTTGTTGTTGTTGTAGAGAAAGAGAAGTGAATGGGACGGAGAGATCGAGGAGAGAGAAGGGAGAGGAGAGAGAATGGAGAGGAGAGAGTGAAAGAGGCGGATTGAGAGGAGATAGAGGAGCAAGGTGCGCTTTAGAGTTTTAAGGAGAGATAAGGCCGGTTTTTTAAAAAAAATTAATTAAAAGGTTCGGTTCACAAAGGCACCGGTTCAAACCGGTGGCCTTTATGTTTTAGGCACCGGTTTGAAGTGAACCGGTGCCTTTTACCTTCCCACCAATTTTGTAGCCTATTTTTGGCACCGGTTTGGACTGAACCGGTGCCAATTAGGGGGTGCCTTTTTGATATTTTCTACTAGTGTTTCCTCTGTCATGAGTCCGAACCTTGATGTTGGAAAGTCGGCCTCGACTGGCAGAACAGCTTCGCATCCATAGACAAGGGAGAAGGGCGTCTGCCCCGTTACCTTTCTCGGCGTCGTCCGGTTGGCCCATAGGACTGCTGGGAGCTCGTCAGACCACTTGCCTTTTGCTGCCTTCAGCCTTTTCTTAATGGCTTCCATGACTACTTTATTGCTGGATTCAGCTTGTCCATTGGCTTGTGGATACCTTGGTGTCGACGTCCTCAACCCTATGCGAAATTTCTGCAAAAAGGAACGAGTTTTGTCGCTAATAAACTGTGATCCATTGTCACAAACGATCACCGATGGAATTCCAAACCTGCATATAATGTTAGTCCATATGAACGAAATAACTTCTTTATCTGTCACCTGTTTCAAAGCCATTGCTTCAATCCATTTAGAAAAATAGTCAGTTAGTGCTAACATATATACTCTTTGACCTGGCGCCGCGGGTAGCTTCCCGACGATGTCCATTCCCCACCTCATGAAGGGCCACGGAGATAATGTCTGGTGGAGGGGCTCCGATGGTTTATGAACGGTGTTGGCGAATCGTTGGCAACTATCGCATTTGGTCACGTACTGCATTGCGTCTTCATGAAGTGTTGGCCAAAAGTACCCTTGTCGTTTTGCAATTTTGGCTAGTCTTCTCCCTCCGACATGACTGCTACATATCCCATCGTGAAAATGGCTGAGGATGGACTGTTGCTCGCTCTTTTGGATGCATCTTTGGGATAACCCCGACGCCGATTTACGGAATAGGACTCCGTCGATGATGTGGTATAGGGAGGCTTTGTATTTTAACTTTCGCGATTCTGCTTTGTCATTGGGTAGGATATCTTTGGTCAAGTAGTCTATGATAGGTCTGGTCCAGTCGCCGTCGTTGTTGACGTTGTCGACTGGTAGGATTTCTTTAAAGGATACGGACGGTTTTTGTAAATGGACTAGAGGGATATTTGTGAAGGCGGGTTTTTTTAGGGCGGAGGCTAGGTTTTCTAATGCGTCAGCTTGGGCGTTTTGATCACTTGGAATTTGAGAGATGGTAAAAGGATCAAAGTGTTTAGATTTTTCTTTGGCTATGTTGAGGTATGCTGACATTTTGGAGTCTTTTGCTGCGAAGTAACCTATTACTTGGCTAACGACGAGGAGAGAGTCGATGTACACATCCAAGGATGTTGCGCCTAAGTCCTTGGCGACGGTCATTCCTGCAATCAAAGCTTCATATTCTGTTCATTGTTAGTTGCTTTAAAATCACAAGATACAGACCTTACTATCATGTCTCCTTGTGGCGACTTTAGCACCATTCCCAGGCCTGCTCCTCGTTGATTGGATGATCCATCGACGAATAAGACCCATTTGCCTTTGCCTTGGACGCTATTTATTTCTTCCAGCTCTTTATCGGCTATAACCTGTAAGTCGGGGCTGAAGTCAGCCACAAAATCTGCGAGAGCTTGGGACTTAATTGCTTTCCTAGGTTGGTATTCGATGTCCATCGTGCTCAACGAGATGCTCCATTTACCCAAACGCCCTGTCAGATCTGGTTTTCTTAAGACAGACTTAAGCAGGTAGTTAGTCATCACCACTACGTGGTGGGTTTCAAATAATGTCTCAGCTTCTTAACAGCAATAATTAAGGCGAGGGCTAACTTCTCTAAGGAAATGTATCTTACCTCGACCGGGAGCAAGGTTTTACTTACATAGTAAACCGGAAGCTCCCCAGCTTCGTCATCTTCTCTTGTCAGGACTGCGCTGACGGCTACAGCACTGACGGCAATATAAAGCTGCAAAGGTTCGTTAGTTTTGGGCTTCGACAGGAGGGGTGGCGTCATTAAGTATTTTTTTCAAATTGAACGGGATAGAAGCTTGCCACATTCGCTGCTTGTAGTACTCGACATGCTGCTCTGGACAAGTCGTTCCGTCATATAGCGACGTAAACGTCGGGAGCGACAATCTTCTGGGAATCCGGGCCAGGGCCAATTCTTCGCAGAAAGGGGTAGCTGCAAATCCATCAGGGGCTTCTCGCTGGACGGGGATCGACACGCCGGGCATCTTTTTCATCATTGACAAGACCCTAGAGTTCTGCTTTTCTAAGGCAACCAACCTTTGGAGTAGGATTTCAGTTCGATCGGGCGGCGGGTTACCTTGGTCGTCACCTAGAGTCTGGATGCTTCCTTGCCCAGCATTCTTGATAGGGGGGTCCACGTCCATTTCCTCGCCACTAGATCCAGTATCAGTATCATGGGGGGACTCAATGATATCGAGCGACGGCATTCTGGGGATTAGGTCTAATTGCCTCGGCCGGTGACGACGATTGCTTTGGGTGGATTCCAATTGTTGGCGGAGAGCGGCTGCATCGGAGTCTGACGCTTCTTTTTCCTTGTTGAGACGCTCGTTAGACTCCCTAGCAGCCTCGAGATCGGCTTGAACTTTCTCATAGGCAGCTTTTAACTGTTCTGGGGTCATTTCGTCGGCTGACATGTTGAAGGCTTGGTGAGAAATTTTTTGATTTTACCTAGTTGTAGCCCCACGGTGGGCGCCAAATTGTTTATGCTAATTTTTGTTAAGTGGGATTGAATATCAAAATCTAGGCTACGGATCAACTAAGCGAAATATAATGTGAGGCGAAGAAGAAAAAATATGTAAATGACACAAGGAATTGGTGACGCGGAAAACCCAAAGAAGGTAAAAACCGCGGGTAAAATGAGGATCTACCAAACTTTCACTATCCAAAAGGTAATGTTGAATTACAAGTTTGTGATATAGGATGAAGGCTTAGAACTGATGCCATGCTTGTTGCTGCTACGACCCTTATATAGACGATTTGCTAGGTCATGCCCTAGCCGTTGCAAGGAGATAGGATCGTGCCCTTGATTTTAGGAGGATAGTTGCGGAGATTCCCTCTCTTCTGTTTTGAACTCCAACGAACTGGGAGAGCGAGGTAGGACTGAGTCTTAAGTTTATCTTCTCCCAAAGAATAGGAGGTCGTTAGAAGACTTGGTCTTCCGCTGAGAATGCAGGCGTCGTCGTCCTTAAAGCTTCGTCAACAAATGTCTTCGTCGCTGACTTATGCTGACTGCCGTTGACTTGACCTTACATATTTTTACCCATAACACCAATTAATATTATGAAATACAATGTACTTCCTCTATCCGTAATTATTTGTCTAATATTAAAATGATAGTTGTCATTCAAGATTTATTTAATTTCCTAGTATGATGATATAGTTGATTCTTTGGTTGATATCTTATCCAGATATTAATGAATGTAAAGGAAAGCATTTGTGTAAATCACCAGCATTTTGCGTCAACACCGACGGGGGTTATGATTGCTTGTGTCCTAAAGGCTACAATCGCCGCAACAGTACAAATAAAGAAGATCCTTGTATTCGTAATACAGGAAGCATGTCAATTATAATTATCCTAGGTAAGTTTATTCATCTTAGTAACATACACCGTAAGTTCGTAACAATATTTTATCGATAATACAACGTACTCTCTGTAGTTAAATTTATGATACTTCAAAATATCTAGGGTGAATTTCACGATATATTACTTCCTCCATCTCTAATTGTTGTAGATACAAATACTATTAAAATTATTAAACTAACTCTTTTAATTCATTTGTTTTGTCGTCGGTTATAATATCCATACACAATAACGCTAGTTTTGAAATTACAAAGGACTAAATCACTATCATTATAATAATTTTTTACTGGCTGAATTTGATTTATTTTTAAATATCAAAATTAATTATAAATCATATATCCAAATTTTTAACTTTGAAATTGTTTTTGATTTTTTTTTATTTTAATAATTAATTAAAGAAATTTAATTTTTATTATTACTAAATTAAAAATAAATTCATGAATTAACTATGAAAATATATACTACCTCCGGTCCAAATTACTCGCAACTTTGGAATATTTTATATCTCACAAATAATACCCCAAAGTTACGAGTAATTTGGACCGGAGGTAGTAATAAATAATAATAATTTTTAAAAATAAGAAAAAAAATTTGATAATTAATTTACAATTCAAAATTAACCAATAAAAATTAGTATAATGGTATTCATTTAAGGATGACCACCATGGAATATTTGTATCTAAAGATTTAATAAGTATTTGTTTATTAATTACTTTATGAATGAATGGTTTAGGTGTTGGAGGTGGCATAATTGCTTTGTTCATAAGTGCATTATGGCTCTATTGGCAACATGGGCAACGACAAATCAAAAAAATGAAGGAGAGTTTCTTTTATCAAAATGGCGGCCACATTTTAGAGACTAAACTCAAAAGACGAGACATATCCATGGGAAACATTGTTAAGATGTTCACCGTGGAAGAGATTACGATAACTATAGTGTAAGCAGCATCATAGGCCGAGCCGCCGAGGTGGTTTTGGCATGGTTTACAAAGGTACATTGGCGAACAACCAAGTAGTCGCCATCAAAAAGTCCCTCAAAGTAGATTCGAGTCAAGTTGAGCAATTTATCAATGAAGTCATTGCATTGTCTCATGTCAACCATAAGAATGTGGTAAAATTATTAGGGTGTTGCTTGGAGACGGAAGTACCATTACTCGTGTATGAATACATAACAAATGGTACATTGTACGAGCATTTACACGTCCAACATAAAACTCGTATACTAACGTGGGATGTTCGTTTGAGGATTGGTACAGAAGTTGCCGGGGTCTTGGCATATTTACACACTATGACTACTATACCAATTTTTCATAGGGATATAAAGTCTATGAATATACTTTTGGATGAGAAATATGTTTCAAAAGTTTCGGATTTTGGTGCTTCAAAGCTTGCACCAACAAATCAAGATCAGTTGGCATCAATGATTCAAGGAACATGCGGTTATCTTGATCCTGAATGCCTTCAAACTGGTGATCTAACTGAGAAAAGCGATGTTTATAGCTTTCGTGTTGTTCTTGCCGAGCTACTAACTAGGGAGAAGGCTCTTTCTTATGAAAAAAACGAGGATGATAAGAAGTGTCTCACGTCTTATTTTCTTCGTAATCTTAAGGATGATCGCTTGTTGGAGATCCTCGATGACAACATAGTGAGTGATGGAGCTCTAGTGCAAATTAAGGAAGTTGCAAATCTTGTAAAAAGGTGTTTGAAAGTGAAAGGAGAGGATCGTCCGACAATGAAGCAGGTTGCAAGAGAGCTAGAAGATATCAAAGAGATAGGTTCACATCCGTGGTCGGACAAACGTGGAGTACTACTTCAAGAAGAGAGCGAGTATTTGCTTGGTGAGATACAAGTTAACAACAATAATAATGATTACAACAACATCAATGCTATGAATGATTCTTTGAATAGTCGGAGTAGAGTTGTGCAATTGGTGCCTTTGAATGATGGGAGATGATCATTATGCTCACAATAAGAATTTGAGGGATTTTTTTTCCTTTTTTTATGATCTAAATTGAATTTTAGATTGGAAAACATTAAGAATAAAGAACCAATATTATTGGAATATTTGATTAGTATAAAATTATCCATACTTGTGTAATGAATCATTTATACTTACTAATTTACATAGTCACGTGATGACTCAAAACAAAATATATGGCTAACCACACCGAACCGAAGTATCATCCCAATGAAAAATAGGAAAAATTTTCAGGAACTACACGCTTAATAGGGGTATTTGTGAACAACTACTCGCTAAAAATTTTTATAAAAAAAACTACCCCCTAATTTAAATACTTATAGTAGCACTACCTATGCATTTCAACTTTCCGGCAACAAACTTCGACGTGTGGGCCTTATGACGCAACTGTCTAGTATGGAGAGCAAATCTAACCTCCTCTAGAGACACCGTCTCTTTAGCAATAATACAAAATTCTCATATGACACTGGCAAAGACACCAACAAAATTAAGGCAGCATCTTCATCCTCAATCTTAACATCAATATTACGCAATTCTAATAGAATAGTATTCAATTGATCTAAGTGTTATCTAAGGGATGCACCTTCAGACATTCACAGACCGAATATTCGTTACTTCAATAGCAACTTGTTGGTTAAAGACTTCGTCATGTATAGACTCTCCAACATTAACCACAGACTCGATACGGTTTTCTTCTCCGCGACCTCGATGATAACATTGTCTGCCACACACAACATGATTGTTGAGTGTGCCTTCTCCTCCAGAATTGCCATCTCAGTGGTTATCGGATCCGATGACTTCTTCTTCAACAACACCCATAGCCCTTGTTGCTTCAACAAGGCCTACATCTTAATCTGATCTACCACAGAATAAAACTATTCCTCCAAGTGAATTTGTCAATTTTCACATTCATCCCAGACATCTCTCCCACTCAAATCGAACCTGAGCTCTTGACACCACTTGTTATAACGGGTGTGAGTAAGAACAAATATAATGTAAGATTAACAAGAACAAACAGACACAGATTTACATGGTTCACCAACAATGAGCAGTGTTGGCTATGTCCACGGGCAGGAGAGAGTAATAGTTTTATTGATCTTGGGGAATACAAATTACAGATTCAGAATAGATTTGAGACCAATCACAGAAAATAGATTGATTGTCTCTCGGATTTCTAATGTTATCTCTCTCAGTTCTCACATATGTTTGAGAAATACACAAAATACTCTCAAATTTCTGAATTCACTCAACTAATAATTTTCACGGCTAGGAAATAACCCCAAAGTATTTATAATAACCCCTAGGTTAGAAATGAAAGGCCTTAATTAAGGAAATAAGGCCCACGAACAAACTACTCAAAATCGGCCAACAACACTCAGGCATGGGCGTGTCACGCTGGGCAATGGCGTGTCCTTGATCAGAAACAAAGCAATAACTTGAAAACAAAACGACACGCGGGCATGTTAGATTTTGACATGGGTGTGTCGAATGATCTGATTCACTTGAACACATTTGAAAATTTGACAACCGTTGTGATCTCGAATAAATCTTTACCAAAGAATTGACAATAGGGTAAGGGCTTGTTCTCATACGGTTATTTTCAGTTCAGTCCAGTTCAGTTCAGTTCAGCTCCTAATTTCCTTCTCTTATAAAATATTCATTTCAGTTCATTTCAGCTGAGTTCAGTCTATGAGAATAGATCCTAAAAATGATTACTTTTTTGATGAACCTTAACATACAAACAAACCCTAAACATAAACAAACAACTAAGGGCTTGTTTGGCATTAGTTTTGGTTTTAAGTTTTCTGTTTTTTTTATAACCAAAAACCAAAAGCAGCAAACAAGAAAAAGGTGTTTTCACTTTTCTGTTGTCAATTTTCAAAATTATCATAATTTTAACAAGTTTATATAATTTTTGATTCATTATGGGACACATATCATATACTTTTAAAAAACAAAAAACAGAAAACCATAACAGTGCCAAACGAACCCTAACAAAATTAACGACTCCACCAGGGAGATGAACGAAAATCTACACTACTTGTGTAAATTTATTAAACCTAAATTGCAAAATTAAAAAAAAATTAAGGGAAAAGGGTCGGAAAAAGTCTAATTTCTTCAAAAATTAGACTATTTTAGGCCTAAATGGTCAAGATTTTGGAGAAACCCAAAAGCGAGAAGGAGAGAAGAGGGGAGGAGAGGCGAGAATTAATGGATCCATATAGGGGAATTACTAGTTAGATTCTTCTAAACGTCTACTTTTCAAAAATCAAATTCTAATATTTTTTTACATAAAATGAGAAATGATCAACGAAAATAAAAGGTGGAAGTATGCAATTGATGAATATAAAATTATGACAACAGATTGTTCTTCAATTATTTGATACAAAGTATTAGCAAGTATATATTTAACTCTCTTGCAATTAGAGAATTAAATTTGAATGTTTTTGGTATTAAAAATACCAAAAACACAAAATTAGTTGAGCTTAACAAGTGCTCATGAATATACTTGTTAAAAAAATAAAATAAAAAAAATAAAAAATCTTATTGAGGACATTGAACAAATAGTATGTACAATGTACTGTTATTAAGCCTTGACGGAAGAAAGCAACTGATGAGAGATCTTATAATCAGCTTCAACATTAAAAACTCCAAAAACATTAGAGGAGGCCAATTAAATGTTGTAGTCGTAGGAGAATCGGGATGGTTCAAGACATAATTCATTGTCTTTAGACAATTGTAAACATTTTCTCTAATTGTTGCCTTAGCATCTTTAAATTTCCTCATAGTAACATTACCGGCGGGAAAGAGTTAGCTTGAGTTCTTTTTAAGATACTAATCGTCGTCAAATCGGCAAAATTGATAATGATGTCCATATCATGCATGAGTTATGCAAGCATCCAAGCATTTGATGGATCACATCTACGTCCGTAAGAGCGTCTTTGCTATTGCTCTTTATGCAGCTAATGCATACTTCTGGAGCGAATGTTGCACCACACATTTTGTTAACTTGTCTACGGCATGTGTCAAACATCTATTAGGCAAAGGAGAGAAATTACTTGTGTGCAAATTTTCTTGTAAAAACTCCATTCTATTGTATTATTATTGGAAAAATAATAAAATTTTAAATAGATGGATGAATTCATGTACTCCCTCCGTCCCCAAAAAGAACGACCCATTTAGATTGATTTTGCGGGTATTTAAGAAAGTTAAATATAAAGAAGTAAAAGTATATTGGAAAGATAAATTTACATGGGATTTGTAAAAAAGTAAAGAGATAAAGTAATAAAAGTACATAGAGAAACAAAATTTTATATGTGGAAGCTAATTTTGTACAAATATTATTGCAAATTGGTGGGGATTTTAATGCAAATGGGTCATTCTTTTAGGACTAAAATTAGCCTAAATAGGTCGTTCTTTCGGAGAGAGAGGTAGTAAATTATAGATCAGCTTTAGGTTCTTTTAATAATCGGAGTAAAAACTTATTACATGGAAGAAAATGGGTGAGCATGCACAAATCACGTTAACCCAAAGATAAACTATTGGATATACAGATACTTTAACCAATAAAATTAATGTGGTTTTAAATACTTTCTCTGTCCCTAATTGTTTGCTCCACTTTCCTTTTTAAGGTGTCCCTAAAAGATTGCCCCATACTACTTTTGGCATGTTTTCCCACTTGCACTCTCTCTATCTCTCTCTTCATTGATATTTGTGTCAACCCATGTGCACTATTTTTTGCCCAAAGCCTTAATAAAGTAAATTTATGATTTGGGGCAAACAATTAGGGACAGATGGAGTATAATTTTAATGCATTTAATATTTTGGATCGAAAATTTATGTTACAAATATTTTTAAAAAATTATGTGGTTACAAAATTACTTGAATTTAAATATTTTTTAAAATTATGTGGTTACTTGAATTACTTCCTTTTTTTTAAGTTTTATTTTTTAGTTTTTAGTTTTTTTTTTTTTTTAGTTTCTTTTTACTTGAATTACTTGGTGGTAGCATAATTGTTTCTCTTGTAGATAGTCGCCTTTTGGCTGTAATGGCTACTTGGGAGAAGGCAGCTGTTAAAAACGAGAGGAATGGGAATTTCTTACACCAAACAAGGAAAAGCCACACAAATATACAAACCCGTTTAGTTTAATGTAAACCATTTTCAATGGAAAATTCGTTTTCATGGAAAATATATTTTTAAGGAAAAACACAATTGCAAATTGGAAATTTTGTCAGAAACCTCCTTTAAAAGCATTTGTTTGTGAAAAACCTCCTTATAATAATATTTTTGTGAGATCATACCTTAATCAATTTTTTTTTTACAAAACCCTGTTTTCAGGCGTTAACTACCCACGTGCATATCACGCGTTCAACGGAAAACCACCCAGACCCACCACCATAGTCCACCACCACCTCCTGCCAGCGTCTAGGGTTCCCTATTCCCCCCGCCGGCGACGCTACCCCAGCCCCACCGTCACCCAGAATCCCAAACCCCATCGACGACCCTCCCTCTCCTTCCTCTTCCCACCGCAACTACAACCCTCCTAACCACAACCCCTTAAAACCAGCAACCTTGTTGCCTCCACATCACTGTCCAACTGCTCCACCGCACCACCTATCTTCGCGCAAGCACAACAACGTCAATCCGCAGCAGCCTCCATCTCCATCGCTGCAACACCGCACCAATTGCAACCCCAATTCGGCCCCTCAATTAAGCCCCAATATCAAAGCAAATATTTTCCTCTTCCAAAAATTATATTCTTGTTGTTATCCGAGGAAGCGTCGCCGACTATCAGAGCCCTAGGGTATTGTCGCTAGGAAGGGAGTGGTTGGGCAGGTGGGAGTAGGCGAGTTGCGAGGGTCTGATGTGGCTCGAATTGGTGGCGATTGGAGTTGCTGCGTGCGGTATTCGGTTTTGCTGCTGTTGTTGGTGCCGATTGGTGGGGTTGTTGGTGTTTGCGTGGGTGCTGTGGGGGTGGGCCGGGTGGCTGGTCTTTGGTGGTAAGTTAATTTTGGGAAAATTTTGGGAAATATAAGATTGGGTGGTTTTCCATTGAACATGTGGGTGGTCAACACCCCGTTTTCCGTCGAAAGGTATGATTTTGTAAAAAAAAAAAAAAAATGATTAAGGTATGATTTCACAACAAAAAAAATTATAAGGAGGTTTTTCACAAAAAAAAATACTATTAAAAGGAGGTTTTTGACAATTTCCTTGCAAATTAGTTTTCTTTTGTTTGGTTACATACAAGAAAAGTTCAAAAAAAAAAAAAAAAAAAAAAAAAAGGAGGTAAGGAGAAGAGAGAAAAATAAAAACATTTTCCATAAAACCCAAACAGGGCTTATATTGATCGTTCTTAGCAGCGTAACCGGCCGGCCATAAGAACAATATCTCTTATTACAATTTACTATTACGATACATATGACATATCATAAATTTATTCGAAAACAAAATACATTATTGCAACAACCACACACATGTATATCACACAATATTATATTAAAATACTAGTCCAATTAACATGAAAGATTAACACCAGGATTAACCCCAAAATCAGCACAATACTTCTTAAAAAACTGAATACGATCATTAGCTTGAGCTTGATTTTTGCCGTTGCATTCAAGAGCACCATTGATCGCTTTAATGGTAGCTCCGAAACCTTGGTTCATAACAGAATGAACATTGGTCATCCAGTACCACATTGCAGCCTTAAAGGCTGTATCTACATCAGTAGCCACCTTCTCAGGGTTTCCGAGTCCATTAAAATTAAGCGCCTTTCCTGCAGGACCGTAGTTGTAGTTCCACGACAGTTGAAGAGGTCCTCTGCCGAAGTACTTCTTCCCTGGCGCGCAAGGGTATTGTGCTGCCTTAGTCTGATCGCAGTAGCTATCGTTAACTTTTCCGTCTTGCTCTTCGATATGGCAGAAATCTAAACAAATAACAGGTTGTTTTTCGTTTAGATAGAGTTGAAATAACAGGCCAATGATGCATATGATAATTGTAATTTGTAACTAACTTAGCTGAACATATATGCACATGACTTAGGATCTGTTCTCATTGACTGAACTTAGCTGAACTGAACTGCAATGAATATTTTATAAGAGAAGGAAATTGGAAGTTGAACTGAACTGAACTGAGCTGAACTTAACTGAACTTAAACGTATGAGAATAGACCCTTAATTGAGATACTCGAAATTCAAAAAAGTACATAAGAAAGGAAAATTTAATACTTACCACCTATATAGTCAAGTTTTAATTAATAATAATCAACAATTTTTTTTTTTTTACCACCAACCATTATTTAAAATCTTAAATTTTACCACCAGTTTACCCAAACATCCTTGCATGACATCATTCACTTCAATATCCCTCATTTGTTTTTCATTTTCTCTCGATTCGCCTCTAATGACAACAATAATTTAGTTAATCATAAGTTCATAACATGAATTTCACATAATTTAAGTTAATTTTCCCGAATGCCTTACTATAACCAAATCCCAATTTGATTCAAAACTTTAATTTCCTTCAAGACCCCAATTTAAGTTTTCGAAAGTATAAAATAACAATACATACTTTTATTCTCAATTACATATATACGAGGGATAATGATTTTGTTTTCTCTTTTAAATATTAGGTTTTTACCCAGATTTAAGATAGGGTAATGAATAAAGACGGGAAAATCGTTAGAAGAAAAAAGTAAGGTGTAGGGCCCAAAATGACGTCATGCAAAAATTGTTGGTGGTAATTACTGAAACGTGATCTGAATTATAGTATGTGGTAATTATTTAATGAACGACTTACTAGTAGTCTCATGTGAAACATGAGCAAAGAAGGCGGCGATTTCCTTCTTGTTTTCAACACTTGAACCTGAGGTACCGAACTGTGGGAAAGCACTAACAGCATTGAGAAAAGCAGCGCGAGTGTAGAAGTTCTTCCCAGGACAGGACGCAGCAGCTTGGCCAATAATGCCATCAAAGAATGACTGGGTCACAATACCAGACACGGATGATGAACCAGAACCGCCACTACCTGGAGTCGTCGGAGTGGCCTGGCCTTCACAAGGGCCAGATTGACAGTTACCCTTACCACAATAAGGCTCCCCAGTGCCACAGAACCCAAACTTGCTGCAACATAAGTTTGGTGCACACCCACAATTTTGACCAAATATTGAACTTGGTAACGACCAAAATAATGTGATGATTAAGGCCAAAGATAAGGTGTTTTTCAAAAGAAAGGCCATTTTTTGTTTTGATGAGAAAAACTAAGCGAATGTTAGTGTATTTATAGTTAAATTATACTTAGAAAAGTCTTAAGTTATTGTTTGACATATACGTTTTTGAATAATGCTGGTGAATTGAACACGGCAATAATGTTTCAAATTTCTTTGATATGATATTATCTTATGTTTGGTTTGTCTCCACCGTATTTTTATCTTTGACTTATTAATACATGATAGTCCATGTTTATGTATTAAAATAAAACATGATAGTCTATGTTTGTCTACAACTAATTAAAGGTTGCACAGCTGTTTAAATTGATGATTTCTTACAAATTCCTTCTGTTTCAAGGAAGTAACAATGAGCTGATAAACTAATAATTAAGGATTTGACACGACACTAATATCGTCTTTATTTCTATGTTACAATATATTCAATCATTCTTCAATAATAAAGGATTTTCACTAAGATTGGATATTATTATCATATCATAGACTTGTACAGTAGTACATACAAATGTTTTTTTTTTAAAGCCAAAAATGGCGAGTGATGAGAATCGATCTCATGATCCTTTTGGATTGGGAGAGAAGCTCTAACCACCTGAGTTATTCCTCACACTCACATTAGGTTTTTTTTTTCATGACAATGCTATTGAACATTCTAAACTCTCACAATTTTTTCAGAAAATTTTATAAATTTATTATTAATCCTTACAATTAATCTGGTTGTTTTTTCCCTAAAAAAACAAAAAAAAAATTAATCTGATTGTTTTTGAAATTATTTAAGCTAGTTTAGCTATTACTAATGTACGTAGTGTTGCATGATGCACTCCATAATAAGCTAATAATTTCAAAAAAAATAATTATATTGGTATGGTTTTTTCTCAATTTTTGTTAAATAAGACATTTATTCATTTATAATAACAATATTTAAAGTTTTATGTTTGTCAATGCACAATTTATAGCATTAATCTTTTAATTAAAAAAATTATTTTAAAAATAAATTTATCAAGATAATATTATTTTCCCTTCATATAAATGCGTAATATGGTTAAGATTAGAGAGTGACAATAGCGTAAATGTTCAAATGTTGCAGTTAATAAGAAAGACCGAAGGTAATGTATGGATATATTTTAGGAAAAATGCACTTTTATAATTCCAACTATGGCGATTTACTTCTAATAATGTCAACTAAGGTTAATTATTTAATAATCTTAACTATGCTATGTGTTTGCCTCCAATAGTCCCAACCAGTCAACACTACGCTAAGTCAATGACCAGTCATAAAAGGTAACCATAACACGTGATTGGTCCAAAATTTAAAAAACAATAATAAAACCAAAATAAAAATCTCAGCCAACTCTTTACCACCGTGAAACCCCAACCCCCCACCCCCTAACCTCGACGGGCCGATCGGCCATCTCTTTTGGCCACTGAAACCAACCGACCGGCCAACCCCGACCTCCAAAACTACATGACCAGCCAACCCCGACCCCAAAACCACCAGCCCAGCGAACCTCGACCCCAAAAACCACTTGAAGTCACCGCCGACACCTGCAGTCACACCTTTGCATCGTTTTTCGGGCGACGGAGGTGATGTGACGAAAGGCGTGTGCTTTGGCAATTTCTTTAGCGTAGGCGGTGACAATATCGTCGCCAGAGGCTCAAATACGTATGCTTCAATAATTTGAGTTTTTGGGGTGGGGGGTTGGCTGGGAGGTTATTTCGGGGGTCGAGGGTGGGTTAATCGTCGGATGATCGATGTTAGTGGTTAAGGGAGGTGGCCGGTTTTCGGTGAGGTTAAGGGTGGGGTTTAGGGTTTGACAGTGGGGATAGGGTGGGTGGGAAATTTGGGATTTTTTGTTTTTGTATTTTTCTTTATGTTTTTATTTTATTTAATTTTTAAACAAATAATTGGACCACTCACGTATTTACACGTGGCTATTAAAAAAAAAACTTTTTCAACAGGTTACTGCTCATTGGGACCATAAAAGGCAAACATATAGCATAGTTAAGATTATTATTAGATAATAAATCTTAGTTGGGATTATTAAAAGTAAAATCGTCCATATTTAGTATTATTAAAGTGTATTTTAACTCCTAATTAAGCATGACGTGTTATTGAGGCATAGAGGAAAGATGGCATTTTGTCTCAGCTAGGCACATCATCAATTTCTAACAAGGCCTACAACCCTGTCGATATTTGCATTAAAATAAAAAAAAAAGTTTATTAAAATATAAAAAAAAAAAAATAAAATAAAAAAAAAAAAAAAAAAACCCTTCGTTGATGATCACCGTGAATTTAAATTGCCGGATGAATGTTGAAGATTGCATTCCTTCAATTCTATATACCAAACTAATTAGAATCACAATGCAGATAAAAGCTATAACACGTTACTTAGGCTGCTATATGTTACTTACTTGTATTTTTCCACTTCACCGCAAAATGCTAAGATGTACGTATAATTATATAAAAATGAAATTGAAGTCAAATTCATGAACCTTTGATGCTTAGAACAAGAATATACATATCAAGATATTTTGGTGATTTTTGTCTATTCATATCCCTTAAGATGAGCTGAAACTACGCAAAATATAAAATCGATTGTTTATTCTTGTTCTTAAAATAAAATACCAATTTTTCGTCAGAAAAAAAAAATACCAATTTAAATTAGGCCCTGTTTTCTTCGCCTTAAAAAATAATATTAAGTAAAAATAATTTCAGTTCAGTAAAAATAATTTCAGTTCAGTTCAGTAAAATTCAGTTTTCTTAAAGAAGAATTATAATAGAAATTCAGTAAAAATAATTTCAGTTCAACAAAATTAATTTCACTTCAGTAAAATTATTTAAGTTCAATAAAAATAATTTAAGTTCAGCAAATATAATTTTATTTCAGTGAAAATAATTCACTTCAACAAAAATAAGGTAAAGAGGACGGGGCCTTAGTTACAATGTACTTTGTACAATTTAAGCTTAATTAGAACTCTCCTCCTATGCAGGCTTGTGTAAGTCCACCAAAGAATTAATTATCAAAGTATGGAATTGAAATTTTATGTTGTATAGGCCTACTCGAAATGATTCAATTTTTACCCGACCTATAAGGTATTTACATATATACTTGAAAAGGGTAAGGGGAATTTCTCAAATACTTCTATATTCTTTTTTAGTTGACACGTTTTGACTTTTAATATTATTTACAAGCTTTAATTTGACTAGCTTTTGTGAATAAAGTTATGATGAAGACAACCATGTGAGATCTTATTAGTATCGTCCCAAAGTATAAATTCATTATGCTGAGTAATTTTTACAAGTTGATAATTAGAGATATTAGTCCTTAAAATTGTGCGTTGGTGGCAAACATAATAAATGAAGTATTTCAAGTAATAAAACAGAACATATGAAATTAAGAACTACAACAGTACGAGTTCCCAGGGACATGGATTTGGATGATCACACAATGTATCTCGACGGTTTCTCACAAAGTTCTACAGAATGGGGAGACGAGTGACCAATTCATGCCTTCTTATGGTCTACGCCAGGGAGATCCTTTGTCACCCTATCTTTTTTTGCTTTGTTTGGATGTACTCTCTAGGATGCTTCAGCGAGGTTGTGAGATAAGACTTTTCGACGGTATTAAATTAGGAAAGCGAGGCCCTTCCATTTCACATTTGTTTTTTGCAGATGATGCCCTCTTATTTTTCAAAGCGTCGGATCGAAGTTGTATGGCCATTTCTGGCATTCTCAACAAGTTTTGCATGGTCTCGGGTCAGCAACTGAACCTTGCAAAGTCACAATTCAAGGTCAATCCAAATACCCCGGTTCAAATACACAATGGATTTAGATCATGTTTGGAGATGGATTAGGTTAATCAATTTGGTGTCCATTTGGGGGTACCTATTAACTTGATGGGTCGTAAAGGGGCATCCTTTCAGTTCATCATTGATAACATTTGGAAAATAATCTCATGGTGGAATGCGGACCCTCTATCCCAACCTCAGAAGATCATCTTGATCAATTCCGTTCTCATCGTTATTACTTCCTATGTGCTATGTTGCTTTGAGATGCCTGCTAGTATTTCAAACAAAGTTGACTCTTTGCTAGCTGGGATTCTGTGGGAAAACAGAGACCATAAGGGAATGCACTAGGTAAGTAAAAATAAATTCAACCTTCCAAAGGAAATGGGGGGTTTAGGGGTCCGAAGCTTGGGTTGCTTCAACTAGGCTTTACTTATGAAGTAGGCGTGGAGATTATTTCACAATCCCCAATTATTACTAGCTAAGGTCTGTTCAATAAGGTTTCAATCTCCGCTCTTAAAAGGGACTCTGGTTAGGGTGCAAATAGGAACCTATCTTGGGGCATGCGGGGTCTTGCTAGAGCCGGGAATAACCTTCTTAGGGGTTGTGGTTGGAAGGTAGGGAATGGAAGCTCCATATTGGAAGGTAAGGACAGGTGGATGGAAGGTAAGGTTCCGGTTTTTAATTCCGATATCACGCTCTGTCAAGCTAAAACTTGGAGGGTGAGTCATTTTTTGGAGCCTCAAACTCATGGCTGGAACCAAGCGCGCCTAATCTCTGCCTTCGAACCCAAGGATGCTATGGTTATTGCTAGCTTGTAATTACTAGAGCAAGCTGAGGAAGAATACATGTTCAGGAATTTTCACAAGATAGGAAGATTCACAGTAAAAACGGGGTATGCATTCCTTAAACGCTCTGCCGTGGGCTTGAGGGATGTTGGACAAGAGGATATTTTTAAGGTTCTTTGGTCCCTCAACATTCTTCCTTAGTGGAAAAATTTTATATGGAAACTTCTCTAGAATGTAATAGTACTACTAAAAGTAATTTGGGGAGAAGGGGGCTTCAGATTTCTTTACATTGTGACCTTTGTGGGTCGCAAGCGAAAAAAGATTTACAACGTCTGTTCAGGTTTGCACAGCTGCTCGGGATGTTTGGAGGGGTGGAATCTTGCAGATCCACTCAGAAGCTAACACAGACTAGTCTTTTCAGGATTGGGCGGGTTCTGTATTATATTCGCCTATTTCTAAGTCAAGATGCTCACAATGGTCATAGAACTACTTTTTAATTGCAATCTTATGGGATTTGTGGATAGCATGGAATAACAAGATTTTTAGATCCTCAACAACGGCTAACCTGTCAACGCCGGCGATAATAACTGAGGGCTTGCGACAACAGGGTTTGTTCTCCAAGAAACTTGAGGATAGTCTGAGATCTTTACACCTGCCAGAGATTGATTACCCACCTGAATTTATGCGTGTTGTCCTTCATAATAGTGGGATGACTGTGATGCCAATGATTATTCTAGTTGATGATTCTTGGCACAAGCACACTCATAGATCAAGGATGGTTTGGTGCCCAGAGAGTGGTGATCGGGGGATCAAGGGCAACTGCTGGGAGGAGCGCGCTAGTAGTGGTATAGCTTAATCGGCTCTACATGTAGAGATGAACGCCTGCCTGCAAGATCTACACTGGGCGAAAATAATACAAAGTCATTGCCAACAGTAACTATATACACGGACTCTACGTCTATGATTCTACTATTGAGAAATGCACAGGTAAGTGATATTGGTCTCGTGGACGACAAATCGAATTCGACAGCTGAGCACATGTTTTGATAGGTGTTGCATCCATAAGCTTCAACGAGACATGGTCCAGAAAGCTCATGACTTAGCTACTATAGCCAGCAATAGTCTTTTGTCCTTTAATATTTATGTGTAATTTGCTTAAGCTTATAATAATAATAATAATAATAATAATAATAATAATAATAATAATAATAAAATTATAAAAAAAAGTTTAAAATTTTTTTTTGAAAAAAAAAAAAAAAAAAAAAAGAAAGAGAGAGAGCTTAGATTTAGCATTGCATATTCGAAAATAACAAAAATCACTTCAAAAAAGTCATCTTCTTTGCATTCTTGTTTGAACCTGCAGCCTTTCTTTTGTCCTTCATTTCCTGGTTTCCCCTTTCTTTAGGGAAGTCATGTGGGGTTGAAAATGTCACAAATCACATACTAGGTACGTATATGAAGTTTAATTAAAAATCTGGTGCA
The DNA here is from genome assembly GCF_001683475.1 of Chenopodium quinoa. NCBI lineage: Eukaryota > Viridiplantae > Streptophyta > Magnoliopsida > Caryophyllales > Amaranthaceae > Chenopodium > Chenopodium quinoa. The sequence continues at coordinate 2,470,404 of NW_018743391.1, read as the reverse complement.
TCTTTATTGAAAGTTAATGACTCCTAAAAATTATAATGACTTGTTATATAACATCAAAGTTGAGAAATTATCAACACAAACATGCATATATACCAAAAATTCCCTTTAAAATTCAATTGTACACTTTAGGTGTCGATCATCTATAAGAAAAAAAAAATTGATCTTGCTCAAAAAAAAAAAAATGTTTATAATTCACGATCGATGCACATCATGCTATTGAAAGTATACATTGAAGAGAGCAGGCAAGTCAAAATTTTAAAAAAAAAAAAATTAAAAAAATCATACAGTGAGGAACATAAATTTAATAATTACAAAAATATGGGATTATTTGATATTCATATGGTACGTTATAAATGAATATAAAAAACATGAAATTCCCTGAGATATGTTTGTACGGAGTATATTTAACCATAATGTTGTTCATCTGCATGTACTGTACGTCTGTACTGTTTGCATGATATGTTCTTGTAATAATTGTAATTTCAATTTTTTTTTTTATTTTTTTTTGTAAGGAATCAAACAAACATTGATATGTAAGGGGGCTTTTGGTTTACTCAAATGGATTTACAAAGGGATACAAGGAAAAAGGAAAGGAATACGTAGCAACTAGCTATTACCTTAGGAGTATGATAAGGTGCACTGCTATCCCCTTCTCTTTTTTTTTTACTATTTTGAAGCATGAGTGTAATGTCCTAATAATGTGTTTGGCTCATGTGGGTGTTTAATGTGTCCGCGAATATAAAAACAAAAAAAATTGTATATATGTACATGATTAAATTTTCAATGTGCTTGACACATTCATGTGTCTGATTTATTGTGTATGTATGTGTACGGTGTACCTGCTATGTGGTAAATGAGAAAGGGTTGGTCCATGAACTTTTGTGCAATTCAGCTAATTAACGAGGTAACAAATGATTGGAGACCCTAATTCAATTTGGTCATGGTTATACATAATTCATCCTCATAATAGTTTTTCATGTTAGCTAAGGGTGTATATATATAGTTGAAATTATGTGGAAAAAAAAACTAAGTGGAGATTTGAAATGTAAGTACTTTCTGTTGCTGGTTGATTGAAGTCATTGAACATGGCAATTACTACTATAGTACTATTCCATGTACCTATAATTTGAAGTCGTCCGGTAAAAAAAAAATGTTCACATTTTCTAATCATTTTCTATTTTTCAATCAGAAAATGTAAGAAAAAATCAAGAATAATACGAAGTACAAATGTTTCTTATTTTTGGCAACAAAGAAATTTTTTGTCTTAAATGTCCATGTTCATATTTGCGTAGTTACAATAAACTGTAACAATTTCAATGAAATAATGGGAGTTTAAAGATTAAAAATATGTTAATATCGATAGGTAGGTCTCACTCCCCTGCCTTCTCCACCGTTGATTCAAGGTAATAAATTTTTGTTGATTTAATGTAAAATTTGACTAATAAAATTTTCTCATCAAATGAAATCATATTAGATTCATCTCAATATATACTTTTCAAATACTCAAACACGTTAGTTAGGCTGCTGCCTCACTTAAGCATCCTCTAATTTTCAAATATATGGATCCTTGTTGAGTTGTTGTCAAGATTGTAAGCTAGTTTCTTGACTTTCTGTTTCTAAAGAATTCAAGTATGAAAATGACCCAACTCATAGAATAAGATTGACGGTATAAACTCTCACATTTGTCAAGAAATAGCAAAAGTTTATAATCATCTACAGAATATGCCAAGCCAGATGGCCTAGATGCTTCAATTCATGGGTCTTCATCAGTTACAGTCTATAGATGATCCAAAACAGCCAAATTGAAGTGCATATAATGAGTACAAGTGCAACATTTGCGACGTATTTGTACAGGAAGAAATTTCAATTAGTTTTTTTTTTTTTTTTTTTTTGTGTTTCACCCGGTTCACCCTTTGGGCTAATCCGGATTCGGAGATCAATTCTGAGTTGTTAGGTTCCGTTCCCCTCTCAATCATTGTTGTGGGAGATCGAACACAGGTCCTCCCTACCAAGTCTAGTCCCAATCACCACTACACCAACATCCAATTTCAATTAGATTAGTTGCGTTAAAAGACTATTAAGTTGATCAATAGATAAATCCTCGAAAAGAAATTACTAAAATAACGAATGATAATTTAAACCAGGAGATTGTAAGCCTGTAACACGACACACAATTAAATTGATTTTTATCCCTATGTCAATTAAAACAATCTCGCTTAGGCTCACCAAAATAAGGTATACATAATTCAAAGGGGTGGAGCAAATTTCACAGATAGTTAGCAAATTACTCTCTTGGAAGAAGCAACATTCTGTGAACCTCCTGCTTTCTAATCTGAATCTGTGAATCATCTGCCTTTTTTCGTTTGCCCTTCCTTTCCCGTTTCTTTAGAGAAGTCATATGAGTATGAGATTTCAGGATGGTTGCATATGAATGAAGCATGAAATTGCTTGTTGAAAAATCAATGTTGAAAATTCATCAGCATAATTCAGAATTAGGCAAGACCTCATATAAAACTTAGAAAACTAAAAAGTATTCAATAGAAAAAATCAGCACGCACTTGCCTATAAGTCTATAAGATGGTAGATGGCAATGTTGTCGGAGTTGCTAATTACTAATTAGTACTATAGAGTTTAAACTAGTCTTGATGCAAATACCAAACAACACAGCAAAAAAGTTCATAGCCCATAGTTCATAAGCCACAGCCACGGGCGAATCCAGATGAATTGCACGTCGCACAGATAGGATAAAAGCATGTTAAAGCAAAATAGCTGATCAATGACACACCACTATGATGCCCACACACGATACAACTTCATATACGGAGTGATATCCATGTCAATTTGAAATCTGGGTTTCTCCTGTATTCATCTTCATCTAGTTGAAGACTAAGTTAGGATTACCAACAATGCTAATTCTATAGTTCCTATACCTTAAAGATGAAACAGGTAATTATCATTCATAATTAACGAATGCCCATCATGGAAAACAACATAAGAAGGTAGCCATATGCAAAGAGTTGAACGAACAAAGGCCATGTTTGGTTTGATGTAAAATGTTTTTATGGAAAATAAATTTTCCATTTTTTTTTCATTTTCCTTTGTTTGGTTTGTTAAGGAGTGGAAAACAATTTTCAAGGGTGGAAAATTTCATCCTTTAATGATGGAAAACATTTTCCTTCCAAAAACAAGGGAAGCCACATTTTCCTCTCTCTTCCTTACCTCTTTTTTTACTTCCCTCTCATTCATCCTTACATTTCCACTCTTATTTTTTATTTTTCTTGGACTTTTCTTGTATGCAACCAAACAAAGGAAAACTAATTTGCAATTGTGTGTTTTCCTTTAAAATATGTTTTCCATGAAAACTAGTTTTCCATTGAAAATGTTTTACATTAAACCAAACGGGGCCAAAATGTAAAACACCACAGGGAGTTTCCCCAAATATGTCCTGTTCGTCATAATAAAGTCGTGTGTTTTGTTCACATTTCTGTAGTGCAGACATTTCATCAGCAAGTCAGCAACTAAGGGTGATGCATAAATACATTATAAATGACAGAAAATCCACATAGCAAAACGTAAATATTACAAGGACTACAAGATTTTGATTATTAAGAGCTGCTAATATGACCAATAATTATAACTTAGCAAGACACAGCAGGATTCGCAGTAAGTCAGAGATATATCAGAGAACAGAAATTTTCCAAACAATCAATTGAAGGGGATCAGGGGTCATGAAGCAGTATTAGTTCACCACTTCACTTTATAACCGGCAATATTCCAGTGTTACACCATACAACTTATTCGTTTAATCTTCACTGCTGTTAGTATTACTCAACTGAATATTACAACACACGCTCAAATACATTAATCAAAACATATCACTGCAGATGCCATCGTTTCAGTTTGCACTGCTCTATTTCAACAATCAGATGCAAATTCGGTTACCATATATTGGAACAATTGCGCAAGCAGTAATATACTATATAAAGGACCAGACTGTGAGGTGTGGGGGTGCTATACATCAGTTGCTAAAATATTATACTCAATACTAACGTTCTTTCTGGTTCAAAACTTCAAATGATAGGAGTAAAGAACTGTATTTTCAGAATGAAATGAAAGAAAAAAGGATTTGAAAATTTTTGACAGAAATGTTTGTTACATTCAAAGAGTCATCTACAATCCAATTCCAGCAAGATGTCGCAAAATTTCAATTAACATAGTTACTACAGAGTAATTAGTTTTTCCCTCCTAGCACACTTGCACAGTCGCACCCCTTCCACTGCTGCTGCGTCGGAAAGACCAGAGACACGAAGATTTTTATAAAAAAGATACACTGAAAACATACCTTTGAATATTAATGTAACACTACCCATAAGCTAATCTGCTAATATTCACATCATAACTTCAACCTTGATATTACCTCAATCAAATTCTTTTTTAACAAAAATTGAACATAACATGCCAATCTGATAAATGTTGAAGTAATGACTGATATCCCTTTCTTTCATTTGCATTCCCATAAAATATTACTGTACATTTCCATTAAAGATGCTAATAGCTTGCTGCTTGTTATTTAAACTTGTTATAAATCAGTCTGATGGAGCGAAAAGTCCTGGCCTTCCTAACCAAATCAATGCGTTTCAGCTATAACTGGAATGTCATCATTCCTTGATCTTTCAGGATTTTTTGAGAAAGAGGTGAGAACACTGATGAATCTCTAGCCTAATTATAACTGTGATGTGAAGACAGTATATACAAAAGAAACTTAGTAAATAGGAGCTAATGGTTGCTTGTTAACTGTTTGCAGGATGTCTCCGAAAGGAAGATCAGATTCACTTCCAATCTTTCGCACATAGAGTAGCTTGAGAGAATTGAGGATATCGTAACAGGAATAGGATACTAAATACAGAAAAAATAAATAAATTAATTAAATTAAATTAAAAAATAGGAGGGTAAGTTCTAACAACCTTTTAATGTGACCCCTCAAAATCCTTTAGCTAACAGAATGGCCACATATTTGGTCTACAGGTTGAATTTATTTTACAAGTATTTTTCCTAAGTTTCGAATTTGTTTGTTTCAGCTAGAAGTGGTGCAAGGATAAGTGATCACAGAGGTCCAACTTTTAAGGAAGTCTTCTAGTTACAGCAGAAGTATAATTCTTGCTTACTGGACAAATAGCTTCTGTCAAGCATATGAAACAAGTAAACAAATTTTCCAACAATCCCTGCTCACTTTCTTTCCATGATGTTGCAGGTTCTTGAGATTAGTCCATCGCTATTTGTCATTGAACTGATAAAAACTTGTGGAGATTCTGTAATTTATCGACAGATCAATGTCTATCTCCCTATGTATTATCAAGATATTCTGCCGTGTATTGCTTCTGCATTATAGAACTAACAAACTTTTTCTGTTTGTGCAGTTATGTAACAAATTATCAAACAACAACCTCGGTGCATCAAGAAGCCAAGAGTTGTTAAGTGCAGTCAAATTCAGTGCATAAACTGTACCAGAGGTTTGCTAGTCAACATTGATAGATGCATCTTTAAATTCATTTTCCTAAAAGAGCTATAGCATTCCTCTTAGTTTCAATATTTCAGTAAATTGTAATTATGTAGTATGTATTTTTTTTATACTTTGGACTGTAAATTCCTTGCCAAAATAAAAATTAAAAAAAAAAAAAAAAAAAAAAACCATCAGTATACGATCACAGAGTGGTTGTAGCTAAGCTTTTCACCAATATTTCCTGCTCAAAGCAATTCATTTCAAACTACCAAAGTAGCAAAATCCCAAAAAACATCAGCATAAGAGCACAGCACAAGCCCAGAGTGGTTCGGCTGACTTAGGGTCTGTTCTCATTGATTGAACTGAGCTTAGCTTATTGGAGCGGAGCTGAATTGAATATTTTATGAGAGAAGAAAATTAAGAACTGAACTGAAATTATTGGAGATGAAATGAAAATAAGCTGAAGAGAACAGCCCGTAGAGACTTGTAAAAAAGCTTGACTAATTTAGTGCAACTTCATAGCAAGGTTATGATTCTAACTTTCTAAGGAGTATTGTATAATGTATTCATGTACACATAGCAAGCTACAATCAACTGCTAAGTTGTTCTTTTAGCTGTAAATAGTTGAATCTTGAAGATTAGATTGACAAAATTTGAATTCCTCATATAGTTGTTCTTTTAGCTGTTACAACATTGTAAATTAACCAAAACATATGCCAATCTCATAAACCATGACAGCAAATATAGAGAAAACCTATCTAACCCACTCAGAACATCAAAATTGAGGCTAAAAACTCTTTGATATCATCAGTATTTGATAAACAAGAACAGAATGATCAATTTGCAGAATATAGTAAATTATTATACCTAAACCTTGATTTTCTTCGATTTCTTCTCTGATGATTTCGACGAAAGCTTATCCTTCTTCTCCTTCAAACCCTTGACTCCTTTCTTCAACTTTGCAACTTTCTTCACCTCCTTTTTATCTCTCTTCTTCCTCTTCTTTCCAGCAACTTCCTCACCACTCACTACAACATCCTCAACCGGCATTACCTCCTCCTCCTCAACATCATCATCGACTTCGCTCCCCGATTCATCTCCCCCTACCATCCCACCAGACTCAACACTATCCATATACCTCACCTCATGAATCCTCCCCTTCTTCTTACTCACCTTCTCCTTCAACTTCTCCTTCCTTTTCTTCGAAATGACCGCCTTTTCTTCCCCATTTGCATCCTTTGCCGCAATCAAACCACTAATCTTAAGCCCCAAATCCGGCACCTTCTGATAAACCGGCAATGCCAATGATTCCGAAAACTTCAAATGAAAACCCCTCACATTCCCCCATTTCTTCGGCACTGTCTCGGCAACCCCATTAACCGCCGCAACCACATTCGCAACGATCTCATCCCTCGACATCGAGCCTTTTGCAACCTTAATCACACTGCAAGTTCCAGTACTCAAATACAACATTGCAGAACTACAAACCCTTTCAATCTGCTCCTTCCAATTACCTCTACCCAACTCAATTGGCACCGGAATCTTCTTCTTCTTGTAAAATTGCTTCCCAATTGCATTGGGTAAAAGTGGGATAATCCTCTTATCAGCAAAAAACAGGTCAAATGAATCACAAAGCTTCCTCTTCTGCTCAAAAGCTTTGTAATCCTTCTTCAACTTTGAGAGCTTAATCACCTTGGAAACTGGAACCCCACCTTCTTCAACCTTCAATTTAGCGGTTTTGGACACGCTATCATGAACAAAGAGGCAAAACTCGGAGCTTTCTGGGGTGTAAAGGGCGTTTGGAAGAGCGATTTTGTGGGCGTTAATGCGGTTTTTAGGTGGGATTTTGTTGAGGGTTAGAACTAAGTACAGAAATTCATCAGAAGGAAGGAGTTGGGGTTTTTCAGAATCGGAAACAGAGGATTTCCATTTGAGGAGAGCATCAACAGCTTTTTGGATTGCTTGAATTGAGACCTTTAATGGCGGCGCAATTGACTCCATTGTTGAGCTTCTCAGATTTTGGGGAAAACGGCTGAAGAAAGAGAAAGAGAAAGAGAAAGGTTTGAGTTTGAGGGTTTAAAGTTGGGGTTTTAGTGTAGTGAATGTAGATTTGTAGGATTGGATCCGACCCGTTTGTGTTCTGACCTAAGACATTATTGTGAGACCCGACCCAATAATCCGAGTCACCGTCGGGTTGGACTTGTTAAGGAGGTGTAAGAACTATCAATAGATTGACCCGACCCAAAATAATCCGACGTAAGTGCAATTAGAAATTTTTTTATCGAATGTGTTAAGCCAGCCTTCAATTTGATCTGTATCCTTATAAATCTTTCTACAGTACGTATTTTGTATTGTGTATGTACAATGTTTCATGTAACTTTTAATTGTGTATAAAATAATACGAAAAAATACATTTTGATTTTTTTTTTTGGTGCTTAGAGAGCCACAAGGGCGGGGGGTGAGAAACGATCTCATGATCTCCTGAAATCAAGAGAGAAGCTCTAACCACTTGATCTATTTCTCACTCTCCATTTTGAAAATGAGATAACTTTTAAGTTGAAGAGTTTTGTATTGTTAAATTAGACTATTTTTTGTTTAATCGACCACAAAATCTAAAACGCTGAAAGAGGGGAAAAAGGAGAGATAAGAGGAGTAGAGAAGGCAGCTCATAAAGTATTAAGCAAGCTAAAAAAAATCAGAAAATAACTCGGAAACTATTTAGTCTAATTACTTCATAAAAAAAATATTACCGGGTTAAAACGTAATTTTAATTATGCCTCTTTTTTTCTTTTCTTTTCCTTTTTTTTTTTTTGTATTATTTGTGAGATATAGAATAGGAAATTTTGACAATTACCACCTTCTGTTATGTCCATATTAGCAATTACCACCTTCTATTTTTTTTTTTTGAAAATTACCACCTTCTATTTTCAAAAACATTAAAAGTTACCACCTTCTTGCCCCCCAACTACCACGTGACGTCATTTTGGGACCATTCTTTCCCTTCCCTCCCTATTTCCCTCACATTTCTCATTCCTATGTGGATTCATATCCCCTTTCACTTTTTTCCCCCGAACCACCAATAATTGTTCGTCAATTTTGATTTGGAGGAGTGAATTAAAGTGTTTTTAATTGTTTGGGGGAAAAAAAGTGAAAGGGGAGATGAGAATCGAGTTAGGAATGAAAAATGTGAGGGAAATAGGGAGGAAATGGAAAGAATAAGCCCAAAATGACGTCATGTGGTAGTTGGGAGGCAAGAAGGTGGTAAATTTTGATGTTTTTGAAAATAGAAGGTGGTAATTTTCAAAAAAAAAAATAGAAGGTGGTAATTGCTAAAATGGACATAACAGAAGGTGGTAATATTATAAAGTTGCACAGAATAACATTTAACAGAACTAGTACTATAAATATTCCGTATCAATTGTTTTTTCTTTTTTTTTTGTGGGGTGAATTTCCAGTCCACATTGAAAAATTTTAAAGGGTGTTGTTATTCGTCGCTCCCATTTTACCGGGTAACGCTCCCTTTTTACTTGAAATTCCAATTTTACCCCTGACATTTAAATACGGTTTTTTCCACTTCCCGACCAACATTTCTCACTTTCTTACTTCTCTCTCTAACTCTCTAAAACACTCTAAATCTGAAAAAAAAAAAAAAAATAATAATAATAATAATAATCTTCCAAATTTTTTTGTTCATTTTAAAAAAAAAACAACAATCATCAAAAACACAAAAAAGATGGGTGATTCGAGGCGCATAAAGCTGACGTTCGGAGGGAGGAGTTTTGGCGGCGGTGGAGGCAGCGGCGGAGGCGGCGGCGATGGAGGCGAGCAGGTGATTTTTTTTTTTTTAATTACGGAACGTGGAACTTCCGCCTAAAAAATCCAGAAGTTCCAAAGAGGACCCGCCTGGAATTTCCGGATCCTCCTTGGAACTTCCGGAATTTTTGGGCGGAAGTTCCAAAAATTTTAATTTTTTTTTTTCCCGTTAATAATATGGTTTTGTAATTTTTTATTATTAATTTAATTTATTTTTTTTAGATTTTGTTGTTTTGTTGTTATTTTGAAGTGTTATGGTTAGTATTATTATTATTGTTATTATTATTGTTGATATTATTATTATTGTTGTTATTATTATGGTTAGTATATTTTGTAGTGTTATTATTTTTAAAAATATGATTAGTATTATTATTTTGTTGATATTATGGTTTTTATTATTATTGTTATTATGGTTATTGTTGTTGTTGTTAATTTTTTTTTTTTTTTTGGATTTTGTTATTTTTGTTGTTATTTTGAAGTGTTATGGTTAGTATTATTATTATTGTTATTATTATTGTTGATATTATTATTATTATGGTTAGCATATTTTGTAGTGTTATTATTTTTAAAAATATGATTAGTATTATTATTATTTGTTGTTGTTGTTGTTGTTGTTGTTGTTGTTATTCTTGGCCTTCTATGGTTATTGTTGTTGTTGTTGTTAATTTTAATTTTTTTATTGTTGTTATTACGATTATGATTGTTGGTGTTGTTGTTTTGATTATTATTATTATTATTATTATTATTATTATTATTATTATTATTACTAAAATCGGATTTTGTACTTATTTTATGTAGATCGAGGGTTCTGGTGCTCGACATGCAATATCACGACGTCTGAATGCGTCTGTTAGGAGACAGACATCTCGTTCAGCACCGCTTCAGCCCGAGCAGCAGCAATACGGGTCTACTAGTGGTTGGTCGGGAGACCAACAGTCTGGTAGTAGTCGGCCCTTGTACTCTGCAAGTGGAGCACCCATATTAGACGAGGAAGACGAATGTTCGGCTAGTCATGCTGGTGACCGGGATAAAGAACAGGACCCTCAGGATTACCATATGGTATAGAGGGGTCAGTTTGGGAGATTTGTTGGTAATGGATCAAGTCAGCCTACTACCAGCTCTGCAGAGGCATAGTTAGTGCAGGAACCAATGCCGGGTGGGCCTGAGGATGGGTCTGTTATGAGTGTTATCCCTAGTTTTGGCGGTCACGTGGCACGGTATATCTGGATCGAGCAGGAGCGTAGTGTTTTGCGCTGTTTGAGTAGGACAAAGTTATGTTCTGACTTGTTCACTTGGCGAGGTCGTCAATCTGTGGAGGACCTCGCGGCGATTGATGCTAGTTGGTTGTCTCACTTGCCCGGCCTGATGTTTAAAAGACTTGATTGGCCGTTGATTTCTGCTTTTGTTGAGAGGTGGCAGCCAGATACGAACACCTTTCACATGCCATTTGGGGAGATTACGATCTTGTTGCACGACGTGTACAACATACTTGGGTTACGTGTCACAGGCAATATGGTCACCACTACTCCTAGCACGGACGTGTTACGGGACGCGTGCTCGATCACCATGGATATGACTCCAGGTGATCTGTCTGAGATTTGCGGCACAAAGACCATTTGGCAGGGTAGTGGGGTGTTGACTGATAAGATTTTCGAGTCGACATTGGCGGTTGACCGGGGAGTTTAGTGATCAGCTTAATGGATACTTGTGGTTAGTGCTTGGAGGTACACTGTTTGCAAACAAGAGTGGTAACCGTACGCATCCTTCCTTCCTCCACGAGCTATGTTACATGGATGTCCCTATTAACGAGTATGCTTGGGGAACAACTGCACTGGCCTACTTGTATCGACAACTGGGCACGGCATCACGAAAAGGTGCTGATTCGATTGCTACTTGTCTCACGAGCGTGGATTTACGAGTACTTTCCGTGCTTTCGGCCACAACAGGGTAGCTTGAACCGGGACCTTCAAATGCCTCGTGCGTCTGCTTGGGATGTTGGAGCGGGATGTCCTAGCAAGAACCTGGAACGCCTGTTATCTTTTCGTACTAGAATTGATGCGCTTACTGACCGTGAGGTGAACTGGCTACCGTACGGAGCTGATCCTGCATTACGAGTGCCCCCCACTTTATTCATTGGCTGCATCCAGTACCGTAAAATCATTGAGTCGTACATTCCTGATAGAGTGGTGCGCTAGCTTGGTTTTGTGCAAGGCGTTCCCCGCGAGATCATCAGGCCAGAGAAGGCCAAGAGGCCGACTAACTTGAAGATGTATCGGGTAGACTTCCCGACCGAGATAACAGATGTGATGTGGAAGAGGTTTGTCCCTGGGTTATCTCAGAGTGTAGTTTTAGGTGCCCTCACCAGGCTTAGTGCTGCAGCTCCTTCGGTTGCGCCTGGTTACATGCAGTGGCTGTACAGGTTTTGATCTCATCCATTACAAACTACCTAACTAATGCATCCCACATGTCCCTTCTCAATTAATATTGTTGATCCCATCCATTAACACTATCCTCGTGGTGTTCAGTCCACCAACCGGCGATCGGCAGGAGAGGTGAATCAGGTACAAGGTCAAGACGGATGAAATGTGATCCACCAACTGTAGCAATCACAAACTCTCGAGTCGGTGACCGAACCCCATTGCGTGCCCTAAGCGGTAAGACTGTGATGCGTGGGTAGTAGCAAGTTGGTACTAGGCCTACCCCGAGACAAATCACCCTTGCGTTGAACCACGTAGCAATAGGAAATAAATCTTGAATTGTAACCATCCAATGCCGCTCCCCGACAGCCCCACCATTCCATCGAATACGCACTACGTTCGTCCAAAGTCGCGCAAGCCCGTAAATTCGTTCGTACAAATCAGGATGACCAGCGATCTCGTTCGCTATTGTTTCCCGAGCGTCAAACCACAGATTTTGATCGCCAAAGAAGAAGTTGGCGACACAACGAAAGCCACAGTTCCCATCACCAATGACATCCTTCCAAGACGAAATGTACGACAACATTGGGCCTGGAAGCAAGTTCAAATACCTGCATTGACTAATGTCACTCGGATCTACAACACAAAATTAAAAGATAAATTATTAGTAAAGCTACAAGTATTAAGTTTACATATTTTAATATTACATATAGAATTTTAATATTACCTGGTTCTAGGTCACCACCACGTTGAGTGTGTTGACGGTTCACATGCTCGAAATAACTACGATCACGCCTGGTGTCATTTTTCCTCGGTCGACCACGAGTGTTGAGGTTGACATGTGGTTCTTCAAGGTGTGTATGATCCGGATGTAGCTCCTCTTCAATGATTCGCGTTACATTTCGACGTACGGTCGGGTCACTTTCCATGACTTCATCAATTAGGGACCGAAAATGTGCAGCCTCCTCGGTCGAATCATTAACTACTTCAGGAATGTTAACACCATCACCAATAACCAGTGTCTTCCAAAAAGAATGAATTTGGCTGCTATACAATCCTGTCTATGCAACTATCGAATCATGTATCTGGCAAGCACATGGAAGACCATGGGTCACACGCATAGCACATCCACACCGTTCATGGACCTGGTAACTCAAATCCCGCATCCTTTTCGTCTCGCTATCCAGTACTTTCAAGCAATGTTGAGACACTTTGCCATTTATACGTGACAGTGGCAATTGTCTGTACATCTGACCAATTTTAGACCTTGATGCCTCCAAGTCATTACGAATTTGTATGATGCGATTACCGATATGACAATGGACTCGGGTCCATACGGTATCCAAAGAACCTGCCAATGATTCTAATTAGTAAATGCATTTTAATTTTTTAATTATAATTACAATTACGTAACAACGAGAACAACTAATAAAATAATACAACTAACCTGTGGATGATTCAAACCAAGTTTTCACTGCTGAATGTTGGCTATCAACTCTGCAGTTGGTGGTGTTACCAAAGTGAAGAACCTGGTTCGTCCAAAATTTCACAAATTTCTCCTTATGACAAAGCCATGTTCTCTGAACATACTGAATCACTGCCGGATATTTTCCCCACCTCACTTGCATGGCAGCTAGAGCATGATCATACTCCGCCTGTGTTGTTGCATTAACGATTTTGAACCATTTTCCAGATCTAAAACTGACACCAACCTTCTTGTTCCCGAACATCTTCGTCACCTTAGCCTCCACATCTCCGTTGATGTGCCATAGACAGAGTAAATGTGACGTCCCTGGAAAGACTTCTCTCAAAGCCGCACATAGCCCAAGATCACGGTCTGAAATAAATACAGATGGCTCTTTATCAAACCCAATCAACTCCCTTAATCTCTGCAACACCCACCGATAGCTAGCCGTGCACTCGTCGCGCATGAAAACATATCCAACTAGAAAATTCTGGTTTGTCGGTGTCACACGTACTATCTCAAAGAAAGGCATGTTATATCGATTGGTCTTGTAAGTAGAATCCATACCTATGACATGTGGGTATGTGCGGAGTATGTTGACCATGATCGGGTGCACCATAAATGCATGTTGCAAAACGTTGTGATCATCGTTCGTGACCCAGTAAATGTATTTACTCTCTCTCGCCAGATGAAGAAATTGCTGAACAACTCCTCTTCCTTCGGACATCTCCATCCTGAAGTCATTTCGGCAATTGTAAATGTGTCGGATGTTTGGATGATCATCAGGAAATTGCTCGGCAATAGTGGACATGATGTTACGGGGAGCAACCTTGGACTTTGTCATGTCCCGCACAACCTGTTTTGCACCCGGACTCAATCCGCTCACTTTACGGTGACCCTCTTGGTACACAATCATTGGGCGGTTATGTGTACCAGTGTGATCATTTTTTGCAATGATCTTCCAACTGTCGGTGCTGACTTCATAATATATCTTGATGTAGAATGGACAACCATTAGCTTTGGTTTTGGTGTCCTTCCGTATCGCGTTCTCCAAATCTCTCGGCTTGCTCCTTCGTGACCAATCACATCGCAAATACCGATACAGCCTACCATCTCTGATTTTGTTATAAGACGATTTCACCAATATAAATCCCAATTTTATGGAAACACCATCAGCCCATGTAACTGCATCGTCAAATGTAGGAAAAAACGTATCCGTGACAAAATTCCCACTATAATTCACACCGTCACCGCCTTCCTCAGATTCCATATCCTATACAAATTAAACAATACATGGTTTATGTCAAAATAATAATACTAAAAACAATAATAATAATAATAATAATAATAATAATAACAATAATAATAATAATAATAATAATAACAATACTAATAATAATAATAATAACAATACGAATAAAAATAATAATAACAACAAATACAAAACAATAACAATATTAATAATAATATTAAAAATAATAATAATAAATTATAACAACAAATACAAAACATTAATACCATAACATTAATTACTAAATAATAATAATAATAATAATAATAATAATATTCTTATTCTTATTATTATTATTATTAAAATTATATTTCTACTAATTAATAATAAGAATATCAACAACAACAATAATAACAACAACAACAATAATAACAACTACAACAACAACAATAATATCAACAACAACAACAAAAACTACGATAATGATGATGATGATAATAATAATAATAATAATAATAATAATAATAATAATAATAATAATAATATTTTCAATAATAATAATAATATAAATAATAATAATGTTACAAAAAATAATCATATTACTAATAATCATATTAATACAAAAAAATTACATTAATTATCAAATACTAAATCACAACAATAATCACAAGACCACGAAAAAAAAAACTTAATTAACATTAAAAAAAATAAATAAACGTACTTAACATTTTTAAAAAAAAAAATAAATAAACAGGGACATCCGCCTAAAATATCCAGATGTCCCTAGGTAGATCCGCCTTAAATTTTCGGATCTACCATGAAAGATCCGGATTTTTCAGGCGGATCCCTACTTCCACTTGAAATTTCCGGATGTTCCATGGTACATCCGGAAATTTTAGGCGGATGTACCTAGGACATCCGAAAATTTTAGGCGGATGTCCTATTTGCAAAAAATTAAAAAAAAAAAAAACTTACAGAATGTTCCGACGCATTTTCCGGCGTACGAATGTTCCACTCGCCGTCCATGACCCAAGACCCGTCGGAAAATTTTACGATTAATTATTATTTTTTTAAAAAAAAAAATTAGGTGATCGTGGGGACTAATTTGGTTTTAAGGTCGTGGGGACCGATTTTGGGAGGCTCGGGATAGCAAGGTCGTAATGTGAGGGGACCGTATCATGAAATGTGTCCAAATGGGGAACAAGGTCCCTTTTATAACACAAATTGCATAATGGACATAGTTGTCCATTCAAGTCAAAATGGGAGCGTTACCCGGTAAAATGGGAGTGACGAATAGCAGTTGAGATTTTAAACTGGGAGTATCTTGAGAAGGAAATGCACAACTACTAAAGATATCTTTCATAAGAGAGCACAACTAGCTGAGGCAAGTTCACTTCAGTTCAGAGTATACACAACACAAGTCACAACCTTGACGAATGCTAATAGCAAATATGTCGATTTCCATCTCTTCTTCGCCAATTCCCAATCTTCTTCGCAATTCCATTGTAAGAATTTTTATTTCTACCCCTTTTTTTTTTTCAATTCTTCATTTTTTTTTTTGTAAATGTATTAAGGCAACCTTATCTTTATTGTCAATTTTTACTAATCATTATTATGCACCAAATTGTTTAAGTGGGTGTTCTTATTTTCACCATCATAATAATGGATGAATTTGTAATGACCTTAATTGAATGAAATTCACAAGGGTTATTAAATTTTTTGCATTTTATGAACTTATGCTACTTGCAAAATTTCAAGGGTTGAATAAAGTTCATAACTTTTGCTGGAATGATTTTGTAATTTTGTATGAAATTATGTTATTTGACTTTGACAATCCAAATTGCATTATAATTGGTGTGAACAAATAACAAATTATCACCTAATTAATCTCATACTTCCATGTTAGTAGGATTTCAATTTCAATCAACTGAAATTTGGATAGTTGAATTTGGAACTGCTGTGTTATTTGGTCAATTAATGGACCCAACCAAGCTTCTGTGCTTTCATTCTGTGTGGGAAATACTAAGTGACACGGTACCGGGTTTTATTCAAACCGGAGCATTAAACCAAACAGATAGTATGCTTGAATAATATGAAGTGCATGTGTATAGTGTATTTTGTTAAATTATCTAACACCCAAATAATGTGGAATTGTGTACAAGTAATGTCTGCACAAAAATTATACAGTTTGAAAGTTGTAATGTATTATAAAGTAATGTATGTGTGATTTAGTTAATTGTATTTCTCTTGTGACTCTTGTTTGATAGTTCAATGTTGCTTTCGGCTATACTATCCCAGGAAGGCGATGTGTTACATTTTGTTCTATCCGACAAGAATCTACTGAAAGGTGGGTTTTACTTCTCGTTTTGCTTATTATTTCTTTGGTGGTGATAATGCTTCTCTCACTGTGAGAGGGCTGTATGCCATGTTTGTTTGACAAATTCTTGTATTGGACAATCAGACCGGGCTATTTTTACACTGCAAACATTGTAAGATATGCAAAATACGCAAAGGAATACACTTACTAAATAAGTTTGAAAATATATAATGAGCAGAATGTTTTATGTTCATAGTAAGCTGGTTAAGCTATTTGCAGAACATAAGCCAAGTTAAGGGTGGTGGATGCTGTACAACTATATAATGCTAGAAATTTTCCGCTTTCCTATGTTGTAGAATCTGAAAGTTATGTACCATGTGATTCTGTTATAGGCTGTCATATGTTCGCCAACTAAGAGGAAGAGATCACAGAGATGTTTTGAAGCCTATCGCTGCAGTTGGTTCAGGTGGTATTCTAATTGGATCAAACTACCATATTTTTTAGTGTAATTCAATGCTAATTATTATACTTATGCTGTGCTCACAAAGAGATTGCAATGTGCTTTAGGCTTGGAGACATCAATGACAGATTCAAAGGGTGGTATCCTTACATTTAAAGGTGTTGAGATAACTGTTGAATCAGAAGATGCAGAAAAGATCAAAGTGAGCCGCTTACATAAGATTATGTGTTAGCTCTATGTTGAAAGCTTGTTTAAAATGATGAACTGTAATTGATGCTTGTGTGCCTTACTATTCTTGTGAATCTTATTTTATAAAGAGTAGTATTGATCTAATATGGCACATACTTTGGAACTTTTGTTTGTTTTGTCTATCTGCAAGTCACTATCATTTCGCCTGCTGTCTAAATCATGTGCTTGCTTCACAGCATTTATATGATTACAGAGATTTGAATTCTGAAGTTCCTTTGTATTTATAGTTGAGGGTAGACTTGACTGGAGAAGATACACAGAAAGCCTTTGATTTGGTATTGTTAAACTTAACTCGTTCAGCCCCGCCAATTCCTGGGTTTCGCCGCCAGAAAGGAGGTAAAGATAGTAACCGATACAGTATTGTCAAAATTAGTAATTTTATGCATCTAACTGTTTTGTTTGACCTTTATTGCAAGATCAAGGATTGATGGTATGTCCATTTCTGTGAATTAAGGCATGCACGAAATTTATTTTTGTGGATTCATCACCTACAAGTGATTAAATTTCAAAATGTTGATAAATTCAGTCATACTTTGTTTGGTCTTTGGTACAGATAAATCTGAAGGATGTGATAAATTTTTGGTTGTAAAGAGAAATAAGTATTCGCTCAGCAATCCCATGTTTTTCATTCCATAATAAGGAAAAATCTATGCCTATAAGCTCTTTAGCTGAAAATGAGTAGTGATTTGATAAATTTGTGTATATCAACCATAGGATGTGAGATTTGTTATACTCATAAGATCTTTGAAAGTGTGCTGGTATATCGTCATCAAGAAGCTGGACTTTTTATGTTTTTTCCAAAATTGATAGCTTTTTTTTTTTTGGTAGAATTTTAACCTCCTAGGCGATTTTAAAGGGGTACATCTTCCTTAATTTTGGAAGAGTACAACTGCATATACTCAAGTAAAATTTTGGTGATAATGAATTGCAAGCATAATTTTGTACTAGTATGACTGCACTGTGTCATTCTGATAGATGTTTCATTAATTTGATGCTTAACCCTTCTTGCTTTTAAATTGCGCATAATATTTTACCATGACTTGTAGATTTGCATTTTTCACTGTTATAGTGATCTCTTGATTTTTTATTATATTCATTTTACATTTTTTATCATCAATTACCTATTGTGATTAAATTTCTCAGGTTAGTCAGCAGATTTAATAACTTGTGAACTGAGGAATTCTGACATTGTTTCCTTTTGCTTCTGCATGGGGAAAATCCAGGAAAAACAGCTAAGGTAAAAATTTGATTGTTGTTTCCTTACCAAAAATGATATACCATATACCATATAGGCATCCTAGTTTTGATTTGGGATGTTCTACATGACGTCATTGTGTGTGAAACCTTTTTCTACACAATTTTCTAAGATTCTAAGGTTATCGTACAACACAAAATGTGATTCCCTTTCACAATTCTGTTAAAACCCCTCAATGGTTAATCTATTAGTTACTGATCTCCAGAATGGTGCAGGTTCCCAAGAACTTACTTCTGGATATAATTGGTAGAAACCGTGTTACAAATTTTGTTATTCGGGAAATTGTCACCTCAGCAGTGGCAGGTTATGTGGAGGAGGCAAGTAGCTGAAACTGATTTTTGCAACTTACAGTATTTAAAGTTTTTTATTTGATAGCTATTGCTTATATATGCGCTTTTATTTCACACAGGAGAAGCTAACTGTGAAGGATGACAAGATCAACACAACTCAGACTGAAGATGAGCTTAAACAATCTTTCGTGCCTGGAAATGCATTTGGCTTCAATGTTGAACTGGAACTTATTAATGAAGAAACTGAGAGTGATACTGCTAGTGCTGAAACTGAGAGTGAGACTGCTAGTGCTGAAACTGAGAGTGACACTGCTATTGCTGAAATTGAAGCGTAACAGATTTTGTACTCAGAAGCAGTAGTATTTTAGCATTTCATACAGTTGGGCTTCAACATCTAAATATGGGTGTGTTTAACTAAATTTGTGCCCAAAGGATGCCTTTAGTCCAGCTTCGTAGCCAGAAGGCTCTATGATGTAAAAAATGTTTTGTTATATGATTTAGCAGCTATAACAAGATGAGAACAATTTTCTGCAGTCTTTGTGTCTGCTGGTGGTGCTAAAATTATGTGCAGTTTAAAGTGTTAAGGTTACCATCTTTGTTTATTTGAAAACAGAAGGACAATATTTCTATTATTATTTTTTAATTTTTTTTGACACGGGATAACGATATTTCTTTGCAGCAAGCCTCTGAGAACTTTTTTTTTTTTTTTTACATAAGCTTAACCATACATTAAGTCATTAATCAACAAGAGTTTACAAAGTACAACAAAGTGAGCTCTACTAGCTAGACACTTTGTTTGTTGGAGCTGCCTTGCACACCACATTCTCATTCCCACTTGGGCTGAAACTTGGCCACTGAAGGCTAAGGACAGCCCTTGTAAACCTGTGAAACTTGAAAGACGAAGAAAGAGACAGGACAGTAAATTCACAGATTGATAGAAACAGCCTATTAAGCAAATTGAAATGCTCACAAACCGTGCCACCAAAAGTGACTCAGAACTGTCTGAGAACTTGATAACAGTGTAAACATGCTTCAAAGAAAGAAGTTAATTTATAATGTAGGTTTTCCGTACAGTTAAAAAAAAAAAGTTAGATCTAGAAACTGTGCACACATTTTATGAAAAATTGTCAAATCATGAAGACTAATATTGTTGTTTTAAATAAGTATCAGGTCATATAATGATGTATGTACATTGTACACTCTGGATTAGATGTATAATGTATTTACAAAGGTAATTTACACCTAGAATTTGCCTAAAAATAAATCAGTAAATCCTGAACACTCTGGAAGATATGTATCGGCAACTTCTGATCTTTGCAGCAGGTTGAAATAAACCGCCTTTGCCTATTTGGTTTTTCTGTTACTGTTTCTCCAGTTTCTGCCACAAGTAGAGTGCCCTTCTGATGATAGGATCTGCTGAAAAGCCTTCAGCATAAGCACTGATTGCATTCAACAGCGCTGTGAATTTTTCGCCATCATCCTGTAATTATACAATATATATTAGGACATTCAACAGCTATATTGTTTTCCTACATGTACACAGGTGAGCCTCTTTACATATCAATTGCTAGTAGCAACTGGAACCGTCTCAACGAGAACCATGATGGGTAGAGTAAAGAATTCTATTAAAAGACCAAAAGAGTGGAGATGGGTAGAGTAAAGAATTCTATTAAAAGACCAAAAGAGTGGAGAGTCCGATAATTTAACACCAAGCTACATTTTAGACTTAAATTACTCTCTTTGTCTGTCAATAACTTCAATACTTTGCTCATTCACAAGAATCACATCCTCCAAAACACACATTTGAGTATTACTCTGGATTAGACATATTTACAAAGGTAATATCCTCCTGCATAATCTAACACTTTCGAGTGATTATTTAAGGCATGGTAAGTGGTAACCACCATTTCACTTGACTGAGCTTACTTTGCCAAAGACGGTTATAGTGAGCAAAACATAAACTTCAATGATGATATTTATACAAACCTCTGGCTTATGAAATATCAGATCAGATGTAGCAAATGGAACAAGGTAATGAGGAAGATCAGAACGCAATATTGCCTGCAAGACAATCATATGTCAATAGAAGAAAGCCACCACAATATTCTCTCTCACTAATTCTCTCAACTAAATAGAAAAGAATTGTCATCAGTGAAGTAAAAAAGGTTATCCCCACACATAAAGCGATTCAATACAAAAAAACTTTGATGAATAAATTACCAATTCTTTGCTCATGAGAGCTAGATCAGTACTTGATATCAGTGCCTGCACGGTCAAAACAGGAATGAAGTGAATACTTAAACATGCAGTAAAACAAAAACAAAGAAAAATGTATCAATATTAAGGAAAAAAAGCTATAAAGCACACTCCAGCACACAATTTAATGTCCTTATAGATAATAATTATTAGACAAGTACCAGTTGAACATACCAGAACCCAAATCTAGTTCCTGCTACTGATTTCCACAACAGAAACCAAAAGGAATTTTAAAATTTGAATTTAGAAAAAAAAAAATTATCCGATTTCCTTTTATTCTTTTCAAGTTTCAAACTTCGCAATTTTTTAGGACACTAGCACTAGGAAGGTTCTCCTTGCAAGGAAACAAAAGCATAATTAAGCCTCTTCTGTACAAAAAAAAAAAGGGGGTTATCCACCCTAAAAAATCAAATAACTAATTTGGGAATAGCACTAACAAGACTGCATTAGAGTCTAATAACTAAATAGGGCAGCTACTTAGAAATCAAATAAGCAACTGACAGAAGCAGCTGAGAAAGTTTATCCACCTAAAATATCCTCATCACATGAAGCAAAGATGTAAGGTATGCAAAATTATGTGTATTTTCACACCATTGGCAGAAGTTTTGCAGGTTTATATCCTGACATCTTCTTAAATCCTATACTTGGTTAGAAAGTCCCCAATAGTTCCTCGATCATCCACTTTCTCGCTTTTAAATTCCTCCCACCCTTTTACTTAGTGCGACCCACCATTTTATACTCTCTCTCCTTTGCCTAAATTATTGTGCAAATAGTAAATGTTAAGAACATAATGAAACGAAGGTGGTATTAGTGAATGATAATCTTAACAACAATTAAATTGCCAGCTGCCGTTTTGATTTTCTATATCTAGAGTTAATGTTTCCAATAGTCTATTATTCTACCCCACCTAAAATTATCTCAATACCTTCTTTTCATAATCCCACAAGCCCCCTCCCTCCCTTAAGAAACCATTAAACCAGTAGCTGCATGATGAAGTTTGCTCATATCCAAAATTTAAATAAAAATTTTCTTCTGTATCTTTTCCAGGAAGAGCAATCAGCAAAACAATGTTCACATGTGGGTTGCCAAAGACAGTTCAAGTATCTCATGCAAATAACATGTTTTTAACCTAGTCTATGAACACACAGTCAAACATATATCAGTAACTTGCCCTTAGATTTTCAGTCAAACAAACTCATACCTCTTTTATATGGCCTTCTCGCACTTTATCAATATTAGACAATAATTCTTCCAAAGATCCAAATTCTGTTATCAACTGAACAGCATTTACTTCCCCTATTCCTGTTACCCCTGTGTCAGGAATGACTCAAAATTTCAGAATCACGTTATATCAACCACCAAAACAAATTGAAATCTAGTCTTTCATAAAGATTTGGTGAGTCTAGAACATCCCAAACCAACCTGGTATGTTATCACTTTTGTCGCCAACAAGTGCAACAACATCAACAAACTGAGAAGGACTTAGAGTTCCATATCTTTTGGCAAAATCCTCCAGGCCATATGAGACCATTCTACACAAACCAGAGCACCAAATCATGTGAATAACAGCATAAAAAACTGAAAGGGCCAAAGAAAAGACAGTTGAATAGATATCATTTACAGTATATTTAAAATGGAAATGTCATATGACCCCCCTGGTTTGTTCAAAAATCTCCATATAAAGAAAAGTAACAGAAGTTTCAAGATTGTACAAATCCCTGTATTTCAATATTTTCAATCAAAGATTCGATCTTTCCCTCTGTATTCTGTGTTAATGGTGTGTGATAGTCCAGCAAGCCTGAGTCCATTACAGATCACAAAATCTTTCAACCCCTCCAAAGGTAAAATAAACTATTTGCATGTGCTTTGGTCACTCAACACAGAAAAATCTTGAAGCAGGGACAATGTTGACCAAAACATAATGATGAAGCCAATAAAGGTATTCACAATAACAAATCTTGACCAATTTTTACGACATGAGGAAACTATTAGCCATTGGAATACAATTTCAATCAAGAATCACATGACATGACATGCATGATCAGCTCTTATAGCGAGGATATTAGAGGAAAGAAAAGTGTTTTTAAAGTCAAGACAAAAGTAATATTAACTCATCTCCACGTGAAGCAATTCGTAAAAGACGCAGGGAAGGTGACAGAAGCTGGAAGAAATCTTTATCTGGTGAGACAACTCGGACCTATCACAACAGTAATTAGTACTAAATCAGAAATGGAGAAAATTTCAATCTTACAAAAATATATGCTAACAAAAATTAGAGAATTGCAAAGTTGCAAATGAATGAAGAGGCTGTCATGATGCAATATGTATAGGCAGTCACTAGATCTAGAGCTGGCAAAAGTTGACACGACACGAACCGGACACGAAAAAAGTGGGTTAGTGTTGAGGAGTTTCGACCCGTTTAGTTAGACGGGTCAACACGACACGACACGATTAGATAAATGGGTTGGGTTAGTGTTGAAAATTGTAACACTAAATTAACACGAGTTAACCCGTTTAATAAACGGATTGTGTTTGGGTCAACCTGTTTACACATTTAATAATTTAGAAAAAATAACTTCTATTACACTATTAACCAGCCCAAAGTGAAAATGGCCCAAAAGTGAAAATAACCTAATCTCATTCACTACCATAGCCGACATATATAAACAAATTATTAAACCCTCCTCTCACTTTACTCTTTCTCAATCACTCTCTGACTCTTTGATTTCGTCTCTTTCATATCAACATCAAGGCTGCCATAGTAGTATTTCATGGTCTTTGTCTCTTGTTTCTTTTCTTCTCATTCAATTATCTAATTCTCTCCTAGCAGTAATTTGTGTTTGAAATGTTATTTTTTGTTTCTTTAATTTTAAAGCTATAATGTGGATTCTAAATCAAGTGAAGCAATGGAATTTGTTTGAGTTGGTGCATGACTGGATGAATTTAGAGCTTTTGGAACTTGGAAATCAGTTGAAAGTTGTTGTAATGTTTTGAATTTTAGATTTACAGGTCTGTAATATTTTGGGTAAAATTAAGGTGGTTTAACATTGAATATTAAACTCCATTAATTATTATTTTAGGTGATTTTTCTTTAAACAGGTTTAGTTTCTTTTTTTACACGAACACGACCCGTTTAACTAAACGGGTAACACGTGTTAAATTCGTGTTACCCGTTTATTAAACGGGTCGTGTTCGTGTTCAGCCTTCCTGACCCGTTTATTAAACAGGTCGTGTCAGTGTTAAGGGGGTCTCCAACCCGTTTATATATGACCCGAACACGACACGACATGACACGACCCGTTTGCCAGGTCTAACTAGATCAGCTTTGAGTCTTTCATATTATACACAGCAATACATGAGACGCATATAAGTTCTTTGCTAAGAATAATCAAATAACTTAGCCATGAAAGTTGGTGCAGGCGTGCAGCTAGTGTTAAAATGAGGTAAGATGATAGTATTATCTTATTTTTCTAACCCCCTGGTTCCTTTTCTTTGGTTCTTATTCAAATCTTTAATGCAACCTGGTGAGCCCAGAAATGTGCTGGTTTAGAAAAGGGGAAAGTGAAAATTGGGATCCCTATTCCCTATGGTGGTATTTAGTTCCTTTTGAAACCCAATGAATAGTGTTATATGTGGAAGCAAATAAGGCAGCAAACTTTTGAGGGAAAAAATCTGCATTTAAATAATTTTAATCACTTTTTGTGATTCTGGTATAATTGGAGCCAAATGTCGCATTCTCAGTGACTTGTTAACTTTTTTATCGTAGTTAAAACCGTAAACTTACACAGAGGGCTTCATTAATATTGCTGCAAAGCCTGCAATGCTCCACAGGAGACAATTACTTGAATTTCAGTTGAAATAACTCTTTACTACACAAACTTCATCCATAATCAATCTAGACAGATTAGTGACAGACAGACAGACTAGTTTTTAAATAAAACTTCAATCAATTATAACATACTAAGTAAACAGCATTAGCCATGTACTTCAGCTAGATAAAATTCAGATTTCCAATCTATTTCTCAGGAACTGACCTTGTAACCAGACTCAACACTCCTTAAAGCAAGAGTTCCTATAACATCATCAGCTTCAACACCTGGTACCTGGTTTCAAAAGGGCAACAATAAGGCAATATGGAGAGAGTACTCATCTAAAATTTACAGCTGCAACACTAATTTGGTTACCTCAATTACTTTAATTGACATAGCCTTGATGGATGCTTTTAGATACTGAAGTCCTTGAACCACAGTATCAGGTGTAGGACCACGGTTGCTCTTATACTGTGGATACATGGTGTGGCGAAAATTTGTGCCTTCACCAAAAGAATGCTAAAACCATCAGTCCACACAATTACCAAAATGGAAGATAACCCTTAATAAGAAAAATTTAAACATATTTTTACATTCTGTACAGAATAACACAGAATTACTTCACTGAAAAGTACTATTTGATAGGTAAGATAGATAAGTTTTCTTCATGGGCCCACATATTGGTACACCACAAACAACATAATAATCTGCATTTGGTCATTTTAAACAATTATGCAATCAACAAATTAGAACTTCCCACTGATCAATGACATCCACAAATGTATCTAGTTTTTTTAATGGAAGAATACTCAATCCTTCAGATTCTTCTTGATCAATTCTCCATTTCTCCTTGACAATCTTCAACTTTTTCTTAAAAACTAATACTACAGGAATTCTCGATCATTCAATTACATCACATAGTACAAAATCAAAATACTCTCAAAGTAGAACAAAGTAAAGCCTTAACTACCCAAACTGATTAAAAAACAATGGTACAGGTCAAGCATCACAAAATTAGGGATTCTCTCCCAACATTCATTTGCACAGAGGAAACAAACCTAGCTTGAGTTAACATCGACCTAACCTCCTCTAGTCCTCCCCCAATCCTCTTAAATGAAGCAACCACCAAGCATATTCATAAAGGGTGCCAATTGGATATTACTACACACACTCAAATACATTAATCAAAACATATCACTGCAGATGTAATCGTTCAGTTTGCACTGTTCTAATTCAAAAATCAGATGCAAATATGGTTACAATATTTTGGGACACTTGTGCAAACACTAATATACTGTGGAATGGACCAGTCTTATATACACGGGGATAGATAAAAAGGACTGTGAGATGTAGTGGTGCCTATACGATTGCCAAATATCACTCACTTCTTTCTTTCTGGTTCAAAACTAAAAATGATAGGAATAAAGAATAATCTTTTCAGAAATGAATTAAAAGAAAAAAGGATTTGAAAAATGACAGGAAATGTATGGTAGATTCGAAGTCATTTACAATCCAAACTTCTACAAGATGTTGCAGAATTTCAATTAAGATAATTACAAATTAGTTTTTCCCTTCGGGCACAATTGCACAGTTGCACCCCTTCCACTGCTTCTCCATCAGGGAGACCAGAGACATGAAGATTTAAAATATATATATATATATATATATATATATATATATATATATATATATATATATATTGAAAGCATACCTTTGAATGTTAAGCTTTGTTTTGAGGAATTAGTAGTTTCAGCAAATGAATATCCTGAAATTAGAAAGCTCTATCAAAAAAATGAAAATAGTTCTTTCAATTATATGATTAGGATATTTCTGTTTCAAAAGGATATAGGTTAATAAAATAATGTATTGATTCAATTATTATATAACTTCAAGTCACCTAAGTCTGGCAGTCACACATATTACAGATTTTTAAAGCACAATAGCACACTGTAAGCCATGCTTAAATTATATACAGCAGAAGTTGATCATTGAAGCGATCATATTAATAAGATAAACAATAACAGAAGACACATTTTATCTTATTTCTCTAATTTATTCCTCAGCAAGTTGGTGGCAACTAAACGATTTTCAAATCAGAGTTAACAATTATATACACCAAAAATTTATAATTCATAACTGATAAATCAGTTAGACAACTTTGCCAGCTTGACCTATCAGATCAACTTCCCATTGTGTCTCTATTTGGCTTCCAGCTCACAGCCAAATTCCAATAAATATTTACCCACCATGGCCTGAAGATAAACTCAACACACCCAGAGTCTCCACCCATTGTATTGTACTATAATGAATAAAGAAGTTGAGGGTAACACTTCAGGGAATTACTTCATTTTCTTTTGGTTAACATACATTATCATGAATTTTGTCCAACTCCCAGAAACACAAAAGTTCAAAGAAAAGACAGCTCTCTGCTCAAATACATCTAACAAGAGCATAACAACTTCCATACGGAGAGTAAATTCAAGAGCATCCTCCCTTTTTAGTCAAAGATCAGAAACATCACAGAGTGGTACAGCTGACTTAGAGACGTGTAAAAAAGCTTGACCAATTTAGTGCAACTTCATAGCAAGGTTATGATTCAATTGTATAACGTACATGACTTCCATTCATGTACACACCCCATTAACAACAGCAAATTTCCCAAAATATTCTAGATAGCCAACCATCTACAGTCATTAAGGAGCTAAACTACGGTCTCTTAACTTGCATCCATAGCATCATTAGAAAACATAATAAACCACTACCAATCAGAATTACACATACCCCCTCAACAACATATAGAAGCAAGCTACAATCAGCTGGCTGTCAAGAAGCTACAGATTGTGCACAATCAAGACATCAAGACTCATGTAAATCTCGATTTTGATTCAAGAAACACAAATACAAGATATGATGACACAAGCTTAGCCCCAGATATGCTAACATCCTACAACTGAAGACATGAAAATGCCAGACTGGAAACCTCACCAATATGGTCAAACACCACCTGCACAAATTAAGTTCAACATATTAGAGGATGGCGACAGAACATACAAACCACATAAAAGTTTCAACTTCAGAATCAAATTTCTGAAATGTACTCACTTTGTAGGAGCTTCTTAAATAATTACTTTTCAACAAAAACCACTTTATTTAGAAAGAAAAAAAAAATAGGGGGAGCTTTATCTTCTGTGATACGAGAGTTACGCAAAAATAAATAGTCCTCTATATAAAAGAGAAAACTTTTGAAAAATTCGGGAATACGAGAGGGCATATTACAAATTGTCATCATAATTCAATTAGAAGTAGCATGAAAAACAAGATGAGAGAATCAAAGCCAATAAACAGTGGTTAAGGTAAGAGAAAGTAGGAAGAAATTTATTGCGAGTTCCTTTTAATTTCAGTTTGTATATACGAATTGCAAGAGAATCAAGCCTTTCAAAACCTTGAATATTTTTACTATTTCTGAATACGTTTGTTATTCAGATTCATCCTTTCTTCACTTAAATAACTTTGTCACAATTTCAATTCATTAATAAAACTATTGTCAAAATCCTATTTCCTCTCTGACCACAACACCCACAAGATGGCCCCGCAAGCAGATAATTGCAAATTTCCTTCCTTTATCTTTACTGAAATCAACAATTCAAACTTACAGATGCCCTATGATCATAGCTGCACAAATCCCATCCAACTCAAAAAACTTAAGAATGCTTGTTCAATTAAGACCAAACCTAATGCAGATGGAGGTATTCTCCCAACACCCAAGAAACATAAGTCATAAGTCAAGCATCCAGAGGCATGGCTTTGTTTGGCTGTAATTAGTATTGACTTTTGAGTCTGTTATTAGAAACAGCCATTGCAAACAAAAGCCATCACCATCTATAGAGACCTTGAATTCCACATGTAGCTTGAGACAAGAAAAGAATTTGCATAAGAAAACACAATTTCTTTCATCGCAGATTCTTTTCCCTCCCAAGCTTTGTTTCTTTCAGATCAAATCACCCATTATGGATTTTTCTTTATTTCCCTTCCTCTACTGCCTTTTCATTTAGATACTGTAAACCCAGACAAAAAAACACAATTCCTCCTTCGAAAAGAAGTTTATCTGGCGTTTCCTCTCCTCTACTTGCCATGTAAGGTTTCCCCCACATTTGAAAAATTTTGCCACGTTTTGAACACATTTTGAACTTGAACTTTTCGGAAGCGACCTGAGTCCAAATAGAGTTTCCATGCAACAGAGGCATGAAGCATGAACACGCGATTTAGTAAGCATTATATCCCCAAACAAGATATAAGCGCCCTCCCACACATCATCCTCGCAAGATTGATTTCAAACAGAGTATAACGATCAGCACTTCGTCTAGGATTTTCCTCTAAAGTCACTACCAAAGTCCCGAATAAATAAAAGTAACAGTCCAAATACTGCAGCCTGCCAATTGATAACCTATCCACAGAATAATCATCCCAATCAACTCCAGTCAGAGTAGATATATCCAAACCAATCGAGTACTTCAAAATTCACATCCCTTAGTTGACTCAAAGACTTGCAACAAAGTTAACACATTTCTATACTTGGCACCATCAGATACCACCACAGTATATTTTAATGCTTTTCTCACTTTCTAAGAATGGCCATCACTACACAAAACTGCTATAGAAAGTGTTTAATTTCTGCTGAGAAACAACAAAATTCTTCTACAAACATGTACAGTATCATTTTCCTAGTTCTCAAAATCTCATTATGAATCAATCTACCTTAATTCCATAACTCAAGCTAGAAGCAAAAAACATAAAGAGCATCATCCTTTGGTAGTGTATACTGTATAGTTACTAAAATTGATTCACATGGTCATGTTTGACACACAACAAGTAATCATGTCACATGCTTTTATGTTAAATATATTCCCAAATGTAATTGAATTAGCTTCAATTTGGTCATTGACTTCGGTGATTTGAGGTGACATCATGATGAAGATAAACATTAAGTGGATGAGCTCAGAGATGATAATAAGTTCAACACCCCCCCCCCCTCCCCAAGCAGAAAATATAGAAGCTGCAGAAAGAAAGAGAGGCAGTCAGTGTGTGCATTAAGTATTGCAAAGCTTTTTATCTCAGTGCATAAATTGAGATGATTGGCTATAATTTGCACTAGTCAACTTCCAAGTGTAGAATAATGTATTAACTTGATCTTAACATACAGAATAAGGTAAATTTTGATGTGAAATGTTAATGCTTTAAGGTGTAGAAAATTTAGGTCTAGCTCCTTATTATTAAAGCCATCTTCCTTTCTTGCATTGCCCAAAATTTCGCAGTGTTTTTTTCTAAAACCATATACTATGCTCCATAAACCCATGATACATCCAGAATAGAATTTGAAACTATAATCTGAGTGTAAGAATGAATATTCGAGCTGTGGAGGCTACTGCACTAATGATGTAGAATAATTATCATGCCAAGTTTATGTGACTGTCAAGATCGACAGGTCATAGATATCAAGGAATTGCATGCTTTTGACATTAAAATTTTGTTCACATAAAGCACTTTTAATCTAACTTCCAACTACTAAGAAAGCATTATTACGTAAAATCAAACAGAATAATACTAAATGAAATTGGAAAAAAAAAATAAATAAATAAATAAAATTAAAGCCTTACCGCCACATGCGAAGGATTGAATGTAAGCACATCAATTATCTGCAAGACAGACAAATACTAGCAATTAGAAATAAGCATTAAATAGAAGCATGCATTTCAACCTACATGCTGAGACACTCAAAAACAATATAATAATCACATAGTAATTAGATAAAGGTCGCCAATATAATGTTGATTAAAATAAAGAGAGACGTGAAGGAACAATGACAGGAAATACTTGAGCAAGATAGTGCCAGGAATATAAATAAATAAATAAATAAATAAATAAAGATGAACTACTATCCCGATAATACATGAGCAGCAAAAAGGGAGAGTGACAAAACTTACAAGAGATAAAGCGGCAAATATTGTAAGAACCCAGTCTCCGTTGCCATCAGCATTTGAAAGATAGCCATGGTGCAATTTTGCTAGAAGAACATGAAAAGATTATTCAATGTAAAACAACCAATCCTAGTTGTTCTACAGTTACAAAACATGCCCAAATCAAGGAAACCTCAGCAAACATGTGGGATAGAAAAGTAAATTATAATTAAAATAAATAAATAAATAAATAAAAACATTTAGTAATGCAACAATCAAAATTGTTCTTAGGAATGCGTTTTTGGGTTATTCACATATTCACAGATTAAAATTGACTGAGATTCATAAAATTTTTGATAATTTTAGCGAAAAGCATGGCTAATTGACGTTGCTCATACAACACATATACTTCACTATGTTATGGAATTATAAGCCCCAGTACAGAAAGTTGAGCAATGGGCAAAATGGCCCTCAAAAATGCTTTGATGCTTGCAATGCAGCTGACTTAACAAAGAACTATAACTAATAGTAAAGTATGTTACGACTTATGATCTAAAAAGATTAGAGGAATATTACTGAATCGCCAATAAATACAGAGTCCTAATGGTTTTCCTGTTACCATCATGCAATCAACCATGGCATGAAATGTTTATTCAGATAGGTAGACAAGGAACACGGAAAAAAGGAGGGAAAAAAAGCTATAAAATACAAAATCTAGCAAGTCCCGAACTCATTTATCCTAGACCTTTTTTTTAAGGAGTGGGAGTACAGTAAGCGAGAAAGAGAAAAAAGAACAGTTGAGAAGAAGTTAAACTTAAGAATAGTATTCACAACTAATCTATAGCATACATAAGATATAAGTAGTAACAGATGCTGTTCAGCACATGAACCAAATTACAATACTAAAGCACAGTTAGCCAACAGTTATTTCTTTCTAGAATTCAAATCAATGTTTTACAAATAACTGAAAGCATATATATACTTAAAAAAGAAGCAGTTATTTTGCCCACATAAACAAAAGTGCATGAAAAATATACCTAAAAGCTTGTAGTAGGCTCGGTATATAACAGCGGTCCCATCAATGAGCATCACCCTACCATTTGAAGGAGCCTCACTTAGTGCAGCAACATTGGGATTGACAAATTGCATATATTTGCGTTGCCCAATCCCTCGCTCATTTTGCAAGGAAGTTTCCACATTGCTACCAGAAGACACAAAGGGTAATCTAGTAATATCTCTTCCAGAATGGAAAAGTAACTTGGAAAACCCCTACAAAGAAAGTTGGTAATTGTTAAATCAACAAGAATCAATCAGTTGGATGCTCACTAAATCTTAGGATACACTCTTATTCAAAAATATCAGAATAAATCTGAGTAAAAGAATGCATAAAATCTGTTACTTCGACACCCTATTGTACGTCAAGTGTCGGGTGTCAGATCCTCCAACACTTCAATACAACATGAACCCAAATATATATAGTGGCTTTACAGAAATTATATAAAATCTGGAGTGTTGAAGGATCCAACACCGTGTCAAACATGACACCTAAATCCAATTCTGTGCAACATAGCATAAAAACACACAGAAACTCCACATTGTAAAGGAAAGAGCAGAATTCACAACCAAACCAGGTGAATTACCTTAGCATTGAAAATTGGAGGGAAATTTAATACATGTGATTTGCAAAGCTTACTGCCAACACTGTGAATAAGAAAGTTCTTTCCTAAGCAACCAGTTGGCCTTGAGTAGACATGAAGATGCGAAAACCGATAGCAAGCCATAAACTCATGCCAACACTATCTGCCTGTTGAAAGCTATCAAATTAGTTACTTGTCAACTTTTCTTTTGAATTAATAGCAGCAAAAAAAAAAAGAATAGCAGCAAAAAATTCATCAGAGAATGAGCTCAATCAGATATACATTGTAGGGAATAGAAACTAAATTCTAATATTCGTACGATTCCTTCTGACGATTTATGTAAGTCAACCCCAAATCATTTTGGGAGTAAGGCTTTGGTGTTGTCGTCATTGTAATATTATCCCCAACACACTAAGGTAATTACACATTCAAAAAAAAAAATCACTACTAATATCAAGTATAAAGTACCCACTACAATCACTATTTTTTTTGTTCATTTCAATTGAAACCCTATCAATTAATATTAAGTGTAAAACATAGAGTATGAAACAATTCAAGGGCATAAAACATAATTCTACAAAAAAATAAACAATAATAATTACAAATTTACAATCAACAAACACTAACCTTCCAAACAAGATAATGGGCAAAAATAATTACGTAAAATTTTATGAAGGGTATGAAAATTGATTCTAAGAAAGACAGAAAAATTGAATGAAATTGCTGGATAATTCGAAAATTAAGAGAATGACGATAACATAATAAACTTAGCGGCAAAAATATAGTATTAAAAATTGAAATTAGCAGAT
Organism: Chenopodium quinoa; assembly: GCF_001683475.1. Taxonomy (NCBI): domain Eukaryota; kingdom Viridiplantae; phylum Streptophyta; class Magnoliopsida; order Caryophyllales; family Amaranthaceae; genus Chenopodium; species Chenopodium quinoa. The sequence goes on along the minus strand of NW_018743391.1, from coordinate 2,436,942 downwards.
AATAACTAACCAAAGGTCTGACCTTGTTGCAATTCAGTGGAGTATGAAGCTTGGAGCTTGAACCCTTTAATGGAGTAGTGTAGCAGAGAGCGTTATTGGGTTGTGAGCAGAGAAGATGAGGCTGCTTGCTTTGAAGGCTTTGGGCGGTAAACCATATGGTTGCAAGTCTGGACTCTAGAGGTTGGGTTGTGGTCAACAAAGGACACCAAAAGGGCAAAAGGTCTATAGTCTATTGTTAACTCTAGGCCTATAGGGGTGTTAAAAAAACCCCGACCCACTTGACCTAAACTGATTACTCGACAACCGTAAATAACCCATCAGGTTATTGGAGGAATTTTTTCGATTTTTCAAGTTGATACCCAACCTGCTAAAATTGTGAATAAAACTTGGTCGTTGATAAAAAAAAATATGTGTCATAACCTCCATTTACCACATCATCAACAAGATAATAGGCTTAATGGCTTTTCATTGACTTTTGGCTTTTTCATTTGGTCAAACATTCAAAATTTGTGTTTAGTAAATAGCTTTTTCAGCCAGCTGAAAAATTGGCTTTTAGGCCAAAATGAAAAAACTACTTGAGTAGCTTTTGGCTTTTGACCACCTAAGTTACTAATAACATCCAACAACCAATTTTACCAAACATATTTTCAGACCAATAAAAAATCAAACCACCAACAAAAAAAAAAAAAAACAATCAAACCAACCGACAGCCAACAGTCAATTGCCAAACAAGGCCAATATTTTTATTCAATGACAAAACAATGATAATCTATTGTTTGTATAACTGAGTTATTGCTGTTTTTTCTCCAAAAATTTCATTTTCATTTTTTTATTATTTTTCTAGATTTTCTCTCTCAATAACCAACCCAAAGGGTTATTGGCTAGGTTCAATCTTAGCTTAAGTTAATATTGATATAACTAGCTCATTTCTCTTGGACAAATTAATTAAAAAAACAAGAAAATTGATAAAATTTGAACATAGCTCATATCTCTTGGACAATAATTCTAGTGTGACTTTGTAATGCAAAAAACTAGGCCTCTCAAATTATTGTATCCGACCAGCTTTTTAGGATCATTATGCTAATCTTACAAACAAAGAAAAAGAATTCTTCAAGGATCTCTGCCATAATTTACACCAGTTAATCACTTAAACAAGTGTAAAAATCATTGAGTAACCAAGTAATATCTTACAAAGTAATTTGTATTTTGCAAAACTACTACGTATATAACATCGCCTACATTGGTTGTTTCTCATCTTGTTATTTGAGCATAATATACTTCGTATGAAGTTAAAATGTTTACAACTGTTATTAACTTCTTATGACTACTACAATTCTCCAAACACTCATATTCGATTAAACTGATATAAGTAAATGCCCTTTGCAACATCAAATTAATTTCAATCGATTAAAATGATTTCAAAAAAATCATAACTATAATACCAGAAGTCCAGAACTGTCGAATCATTTCCATTACTTGATTGGATAAATCCAGAGATACAAAATTACATACACTTAGTTTTTCACGTTCATTTCCAAGGAAATCACATGACATATCCTCTACATCCATTACATTGAAAATTTATTTCAATTTTCACCCTTATAAAACAACTAGGCCAATCTTTTGTTATATTACAACGCCCTGAAAATTCCGCTGATAACATGCAACAAAGGATGAGAGCAACAAATCTAATCTTGCAAAGTGGCCACACCTTGTATGCAACTGTTTTGCACCTGCCCCCATTCATGACCTTCAGAACAGGCAAACATTGACGAGCAATTGATTCTGCCAACCGATAACATATCCCAGAGACTACAGAGTTCTCTTGCCACCACATAAGCCTGATATACCCAAAATATCAACTTAATCAGCCTGTAAGACAATCATTCATGCTACTGGTTCACTTTACATACAATTAGATCTGCTTGTTAATTTTCTGGATCATCGTCTGATGACGACAGTAAGAGCTCAATCATCGCATTACTAGAGGCTTCACTCTCATTGTTGACACTAGGTATTATTTTGACTGGAGAAGTTAGCTTCACAAACTCCCTTAATTCTTCAAAGCTGCAATGCTCACTATAAGGTACTTCATACCTACACGTCACAACATAGCAAAAACAGGTTTGAATATAGCTTACTTGTAAGATATATTTAAGTTTTTTTTTTAAAAAAAAAAAAAAAAATAGACAAGGAAAACCAATGGTGATATATTTTCAAATATAGTGATATACATGTCCTCAAATCCACAAACCGTGTCGCAGATCAGTTCATAGATACTAGTGCTACACCGCTACCACTCTACCAGCCTCCTAGATTTCAAATTTTAAAACTTTGAGCTAGTGAGACCTCTGACTCATTTGATGCATGGTTCATCTTATTGATAGAAAAATTACTTTTTTCTTATCTGGTAAGATAACGTTATGTCATGTTCTGGCTTGGTGGCTAAATTGTTAGGGATAGGTTGACAGAGGGGTATGCAAGGGTTGACACCAACCCCTTCATAGCTTCTGCATCCTCACAAAGGCCATAGCTAGATTGGCCATGATAATCTGGACAATATTATAGAAATACGAAGTATTACCTTATAATAGTACCCTGCTGCCACCTTCTCCCTGCACGTCCTGCAGTTTTCTTCCCTTTACCAAAAGTCCAACCAGTGGGAGAAAAAGCAACTATTAGACTGAACCTTTCCTGTAAAAAAATACACAGCCAAAAAAATTGCCCCAAAAAACAGTGAGTCAAGCAACCTTTCTTAAGTTCAACTCAATGGGAAAGGGCATTAATTATCCGGTAAGATAACAGCATATAATTCAAAGAGAGCAGGTGTAACGTGTAAGTAAATCACAAATATTTGGTCACTTACTGCATATTGACATGAAAGTTGTTTCAACCGTTTGAAGCTTGCAATTGTCCACATAGGTACAACATGTATGTTGCTCTCACGATCATTTAGTGTAAACCACTGCATATCTTCTGCTGGCAGCTCCAAACACTCCAAGAGACGAAGTTTTGCAGCAGGAACATAGATCTTCTTGCGCAGGACACGAGCTGCTTCTAAAAAGACTCTCTCCTTCCCTATTCATGCGAATAAACAGGGATTAATGAGAGGAAGAAATGGAACAAGAGAGACGAAGTTACCGAGAAAGATATCATACCAATTGTATAACTGCCAATTAGAAACAGGGTTTTGGAGTTGAAAGACTCAGCTTGAATTGCTTCAATGATGAACTGCACAACCACCTCCTGCTTTGGAAAATTGTACTGCCAGAGAGCCATGGAAAGAATTGTTTGTTAAAGCTATGTTATTTACATCAATTAACATAAGTGGGATTCCTGGCGCTGGGTTCAGTTAGGCAAACACTATCTTTCCACAATGTATGTGTATTTCAAAGCTTTGAAATGAATGAATTGCACCAACATGATAAAAAGCCAAAGCATGAGCAGAGTAGAAAATTCAAATGACTTTGCAAAGTGAACACAAATTTGTTTAGTTGGAGAAACTAACCTGCCAATGTAAAGAATATTTTATGTAGAAATATAGAATCAAACAATATATTAAGAATATTTCTAGCCTAGTAAACTATCATCACAGTATCACAGAAAAAAGAATTAGTATCATGAATTTCTTCACATAGAAAAATATTAACAAGATGATAAATAAACAAGTACTAGAATACACCAATATATATTGTATATACAGTTAACAGAATGGCACTGTGTAGATCTAGGATAATCAATTTCAAAATGGGTCAAACGAGAAAGTAAGAAAGTTATAGTTGAGGAAATCAACAGGGTATTGAGCTAAATCTAATTTACAGGACTCATTTATAGCTATAAAGGCTTATTGAGGCTTCAATCAGTAGGAAGTAAGAAAATATAGCAATTAGAAGTTAAGATGAGATTGACCCCTATTAGAAGTAAGATTGTATGATGTAAAAGGCAAACTTAGGTGGTTCACTAGAAGAGAAAGCAGACCAAAAATGAAATGGAGAGAGATAAGGTAATCTATCTAGACTCTATGTCATCAACCAAAGACCATGGATTCAGCCAATGAGCATTTATGTCATCAGCCCAAATAAAAGGAATGTGTTAAACAGTCTAACTAGAATACAAAAATGCACCATCTATCTTTAGAACATATTGCTTGTAAACAGATATAATACCTGGGGATCACAGTATGTTGTATCAAGAATAAGGGTATCAATATGACATCCTAACTGAGAAGCACTCTTTGCCATTTCCTCATTGAACCGAAAATCACCAGTGTGCAAAACTGCCTGGACACATATGAAGAAGATTCTCAATTGATAACTAACAGAGACTATGAGAATTAAAAGCTAGCGACAATTCATGATTTAATTGGACTATACCTTACCATTAGGGGGCTCAAAGAGTATAATTATGGAGCCTGGGCAGTGATTTGCATCATAACAAGTGACATTGATTCCGGCAACACTTATTTTCTGGTTTAGGGGCATGACCTGCAATTTGTCCCATGGAATCCCAATTTTTGCATTTACGAGCTTTGCCGTTATCATGGAGCAATAAATTTTTCCATAAGAAAAGGATTTTGTCAGCCCTTGGTAATCTGCACAACAAATTATGATTTTCTGAAATATAAGCTGGCCCCAAGCAATGAATATCTCTGTCCCATAATAGTATCTCACTAGACTATTTCACACGAATCTAACAAGTATTGCCCCTATTTCACACGAATCTAACAAGTATTGCCCTATAGTGTTGTCGATCATGATAAAATGGATCAAATACCACATAATGAAATAATTCGTTGTAAAAATAATGTCCTTCTTCCATTTCATATTATTTGTAACATTTGCCAAAAATGGATGCTTCATATTATTTGCAACAAATGCTATCTTTCCATTTTAAGTTGTCATTTCTCTGTATCTTTCTCCCCATCACATGCATCTCTTTCTCTCTCCATTTAACACTCAAACAAGTTTTGCCTAGGAGTCCGTGCAACCCTCCAAAGTTGCAAATAATTAGAAACGGAGGTAGAACATGGAAAAGCTTGTTTTAATCACATATAAGATCTTAAATGACATTGGTGCATCTGTGACCGTGCATATATATGATATACCATAATCATAAATAATTGAATACAAGATGAGACAAACAATGGGATTGAGGATCTCTACTTTAGTGGAACTGATCAGAACCTCAAGACACCAAAATGCAGACAGGCACTAGACAAAACAAAGTAAGGTGATAAACAATTAAGCTCAAAACATATTATCCTTGAAGAACGCTAGCTAGGTAACTTACGGTCTAAGTGAAAATGTGTTAGAAACCAATGAGAACATTCACTTCGAAGGTTCCGAAATGCGTCCTGCAGAAAATAAGAGCCTGTTAAAAAATACCTGCAGAAATTTTGAAAGTATAGTTGAATAATCCAGTGTTTTCAGAGGGATTGAGTAAGATCGTCAACAAATATGTAACAGGCTAAAAGGCTAAAAAAATTCATTGACAAGGACAAATAATCATGAATTATTGAAAACTTAGTACAGAAAACAGAGCTCATAAGAATTACCACTCGAAATGGTGTTCCTGGAATACAACACCATGGAGGAACAACCTTATTTTTTCCCTTGGGGCCACTCTTAGCTGGAATCTTCTTCTGTCGAGGGACTGATTTAGCTGTCTCCATCTGCTGTCTTGACTTTGGCAATTTTTTCTTCACCCCAGAAGGACTTGAAAAATATTCTGTAATCAGCTTGTTCATGGTTGGCTTCTTAGTCACATCAACCAAACATTCAGAATCGCCATTTCCCTGTTCTTCAGGACCATTGTCTTTCCTGAGATGTTTGAGACTCTGCAGAATCTTCTTTCTGGGGCCAAGTGCATTTATACCTATAGTGATAAGATCCTGCAATGAATGAATATAAATCAAATTTGGTTACTTTAAAACAGGCCTGTATAAATAAAACTACCTCTGTTAACATTTACTTGCAACTTTGGGGTATTATTTGAGAGACATAATATATTCCAAAGTTGCAAGTAAATGTTAACGGAGGTAGTACAATAATAACTATTCTTTCGATTCACAACCAAGTTATAATTCCCTAGGTCACAAAATCAAATTCTAACCCACAAGTTACAAAAATTAAAAAAAAAAAAAAAAAAAAAAAAAAAAAAAGCTAAGCTATAGGTTTCCATATCACACCTACTTTCTGGGGCCAAGTGCATTTATACCTATAGCGATAAGATCCTGCAATGAATGAATATACATCAAATTTGGTTACTTTAAAACAGGCCTGTATAAATAAAACTACCTCTGTTAACATTTACTTGCAACTTTGGGGTATTATTTGAGAGACATAATATATTCCAAAGTTGCAAGTAAATGTTAACGGAGGTAGTACAATAGTAACTATTCTTTCGATTCACAACCAAGTTATAATTCCCTAGGTCACAAAATCAAATTCTAACCCACAAGTTACAAAAATTTTAAAAAAAAAAAAAAAAAAAAAAAAAAAAAAAAAAAAGCTAAGCTATAGGTTTCCATATCACACCTACAGATCTGACTAGTATCTGATGACTCTGGTCCTTATTAGGACGAAACTAAGACAGTCAAACAGATGCCAGTGCTGTACTGTCCCAAACAACACCTCAACCTAGGCCCAACCTGGCCATTTGCTGGACATGCCTTTGAGAAGTGAAAAAATTGCTTGGACTTAGTAGTATAGATGGTTTATAGTGTTTAAATAATTATAACAATAACTTTAACTTTTTGAAACGAAGTCACAGGGTAATAATTTCTATTGTATAATTTGTATTGGAAAGTTAGATACATAACATATATTTGTCATAAGGTGATATCATATTTTAAAAGTATTTCTAATTATTAAGCCACGTTTGTGCCACCAACCAAGCCTCATGCTATACCGTACCAATTCCCTAAACCTTAGCCCACACACAGGTTGGACCATGCCATAATAGCGTTACGTTGAACAGTGCTTTGCGCTAGCCCAGCACAATGCTATTTACATCCTTACCATCCACAAAAAAAATCTTAACGCCTATGGTTTACTATAGATCAGAAGTGACCTAACAAAGCATACCTCCTCAGTTAGCCATTGCAGGGATTCCCAGTCGATTTCATGTTGAATGAAAGCTGCTTCATATTTGGAAAGATCCAGACTGTGTAGCCATTTTATGACTGAAGCCACAGCAGTGGCTTGTTCGGGGGCTTGTTCGGGAGATTGAACAGAAGGCTTGTCAGAACATTGTGAAGATTGTTTCTTTGCAACACCTGGAGAATTTTCCTGTAACAAATCTACAATTTTTAAAACATAGTTTGATGAGAGTGTCACCGCATTTAAGCAGAACTATGAAGGCTTAGAAAAAATTATGCATGGAAGAGTTGCTAGTTAAAAAAAAGGTGTGGTGATGCAAGTCATCAACACATGCACAATATGACCATTCTCCCTCCCTCCATTTGAACTATATTAGTAGGTAGGACTTTAATATATAAATATAAAAAACAATACATGAGACAGTAGTGGTATCAAGCTACTGTACCTACTAGGATTAGAATTAATCAACAATTGTTCTACTAAATATATTGCTTGAGACTAAGTTCATCATCAACAAGATTTCCAATCTAATCAAGGGTTTTGATAAAAGAACATATTGTAGGAAACTAGACAAGTTGCATAGCATGAAAATTATAATTTTCTTAATCTCATAGCAGTAGTTTGATTAAGCATAGGCACATGCAAAATAAATGGAGGCAATTGCTAGTTACTAGTCTTACTACTCAAAGCTATATTGCCTGTATATCAGCTTCACCCTTCAGATTAAGATATATTCCTAGATTAATGAATCCAAACATTTTCCCCAAGTATTAGAAGAGGAATCTCCTTAAGTACAAGACGGTTAGCAAAGTGCAAAGTTTTGGGATCTAATCAAAGTACAGAGATATCTTCTTTAAAGTAAAAAGAGATTTTCAACAGATCATTTCACAAGAGCCACATCATAAAGACGGATTCAAATAGGGGCAAAATGTGAATACATTGGTTTATATGAGTAGTTATGAGGTAAACCCAGAGGAAAATATAGTTTAAAATGTGAAATTATACATCTCTTGACATCTACTTGTAAATGACAAACGAGTCCATATACCTCCTAGGTACTTTTCTCTAGCTTATAATTTGTACTTCCTCTGTTTTTTATAAGATGCATCACTTTCTAAAAAATGGAAGTTTTAATTCTAATCCATCACTTTCCTTTTTGGTTAATAAATTCTATCTATCTCTTTCCTATCACAAGGAACCTTTTTATTTTTATCTCTATCTCTCTCTACTCCAATAATTGTCTAGGAGTCCACAATTACAAAAGTGATGCAACTAAAAAAAGGAAAGACGTATCTATTACTAAACTCATTATGTATGCTTGTTAAGCACATCCTTAAGGCGAAATTTAATCGATACAAACAGAAGATCTTCAAAAATGTTAATCAATACAAAAGGAAGATCTACATAAAATCACATGATAAAAGGCTCTTAAACAATGAGTTGTCAAAGCCTGGCCAAGCTTTATACATTATCGATTCAAAGTATTTAAAATATAGCAACTAATAACTTAATAAGTCAGGCTTAAAACACAAATTAACATCTGAACAAAAGTAAGGGCTTAAATTACTAACCTTTGGTGTGACAAAATTGTCAAGACAACCATTAGCGTGACATTGCCTAGATTCTTCATCCCATTGCGAAATGTCAACCCCACACAAGGGACACACCAATTCAGGCTCAGGATCATGAGGGTTAAAATCATCTTCTTCAGAGCACAACCTCATTAACACACCAAATTGGGTGTTAGATTCAAAGTCCTCGTCGTCCTCATCATCACAGCCACCAATATTTTGTCCATGCCCATCTCCATTTCTACCAGACAACGATGAGGAGGACAACAACCTGGACTCAATAGAATGAGATTTGACAGAAACATGCTCACCACTACCATGATCAGGACTACTAAGTTGACAAGGAGATTTGCAAGGGTAATCGGAATTTTCGAGTATCACTGAATCCAACTCATCAAGACTGCTACCGAAGCAGGAATCCAACCATTGAGTACTTGAATCAGTTTCTCCAGAATTCGAAATAGGTTCACTCTGAATATCCAATGAAGGACAACACCCGCCTTGTGTTCGATAAAATGCCTCACTGAATTCAGCTATCCCCTTACAAGTCGTTAAGGATGGGGAAATGTTTTCCTTTCCCGGAAACGGAAATGGTTTTTGGCTCTTCACCGTCTTCGAAACCGATAATTTATCCTTCAATATACCCAAAATCCAATAAACATCAACTGTTCTATTTAACCAAAAAGAATTCTATACAATAACAATCTTCCTACCTCCTATAACCTTGACTCAGTTACATCAACCTAACAAAACCCTAATATATCAAAAGCTACTAAATTTTCAATAAAACAGCAGTATAATCTCAATGCAAGATTATTGAAACAATATTTACAGAATTATAGCCCCAAATCATAAATAATAAATTAAAATGATGATTAAATTGACATTAAACAACCCAACAAATATAAAAACCCTAATCAAACAAGGTTTCTAGCTCCTATACTTTTGAACAATTTACATCAAATCAAACCCTAAAAGTTTGAAAAATTGAAACAATTATGATAAAAATACTAAGTTATGAGTAAAATTAGAAGACTTACATGATTATTATCGGGAGTAGAACTCAAAGAAACACTTGGACGCTTTTTACCAATCATCAAATTGATTTTGGGCAGAGATGATTGATAAAGAGGAGAGAGATTGAGAGAGAAAGAGGTAGCAAGAAGATTAGTAGGGTTGTTTTGGTTCAAATTTTTGAGGTGATTTTTTAGAGGGAAGAATAAAAAATTCGATTTTTTTTAAAGCGCGGATTACAAATGAAAATGTACTCCGTACAGAGTTATTGTAATTGTATATTCCCTTAATATGTTGAAATTCATTTCAGCTCAGTTCAGTTTAGTTCAACTCCTAATTTTCTTCTCTTGTAAAATATTCATTTTAGTTCAGATCAGTTCAGCTCAACTCGAGTTCAGTTCAACTGAGTTCAGTCAATGAGAACAAGCCCTCAGTCTCTTTTTTTTTTTATTGACTTATGTCGTACGACATTTTCAAAAACGTACTCCGTATTTTATAACGTAAGTACTTTGGGCCTGTTCTGATTTACTGTACTGAACTGATTGGATTTAAACTGAACAGAATATTTATGAGAGTAGAAAATTACGAACTGAACTGATTGAAGCTGAATTAAACAAAACTTAAAATAAGCTGAAAAGAGCAGCCCCTTCGTATATGGAGTATATCTCCATTTTCATATGGTTAAAAGTCATGCTCCATTACACTTGATATTAAAACTAGTATCTAGAATGTATATAATAATGACACAAATTCAACAAGATCTTACGTGATTAGAATTTTTATAGATCTACTAACAAACCTACCATCTCGACCCTTACGCACATCTACCCTATGCGTCTCATACGTATCATCAAGTCTCTGACTGAATGGACCCGTTCTTACGATGCGTTACGAACCTCGTTTTCCGATGACGACGGCGATTCTCCGGTGATCCTCGGCGATCCGGTGCTGCTCCACATTTTTTTAGTGCGAAAAATTTATCTTCCGTTAAAATTATAAAAAGGGCAAATTTGTCAAAAAATTATAAAATGTGGGCTTTATGTAGAGATTTGCGGGCGATGAATAACAAGTCCCATAAACAAGGCTATTAATAACACGATTTTATGTATTTAGGTGAGAAATCAATGATCAAGAAGCGTTACATGCACATAAGTGAGGAGATCTTGAAAGAAGATCCACAAATGTGTGACTACAACGCATCTTCGTTAAATGCTCGCGAAGCGATCCAAGCTACGGTGCTTACGAAACTCGGGAAAGAGGCAGCCGTAAAGGCCATAGAAGAGTGGGGGCAACCCAAGTTATATTCTGCACCACCTCGATCGTTAGCATACCGTACCCGGGAGTGATTACCATCTCACAAAGCTTTTTGGCCTTAATCCTTCAGTAAAGCGTTACATGCTACCCAACAGGGTTGCCATGCTGGTGGAACGTCTCTTCGCCTAGCCAAAGACCTTGCAGAGAACAACCCTGGAGCTCGCGTGCTTGTTGTGTGCTCCGAGAACACTGTCATGTTGTTTCGTGGACCTTCAGAGACTGACATGGACTCTTTGGTAGCTCAAGCCTTCTTTGGAGATGGAGCAGGGGCTGTGATCATAGGTGTTCACTCGTCGTATTTTTCCAACAAGCATCAACCTATCTATCAGCTGGTGTCGACAGCCCAGACAATATTGCCGCCTTTGCCGGACTCAGAAGGGGCACTTGAGGGGCACCTGCGAGAAGCTGGACTAACCATACAAAATTGGCCAAATCTCTCAGAAATAATATCTAACAACATTGAGAAGGCCTTAATTACGGCCTTTGACCCTATTGGGATCAATTACTGGAACTCCATATTTTGGATCAGTCATCCTGGAGGACCTGGAGTTCTAGGCCAAGTGCAATCAAAACTTGGGCTCCAGGCCAACAAACTTACACTGCTTCGCAGTTGGCACGTCCTTGGTGAGTTTGTAAACATTTTTGGTGCAACTGTAATTTTCGTAATGGATGAGATGAGGAAGCAATCATTGAAAGAATACAATGCTACTACGGGAGAGGGGTTGGACTGGGGCGTCTTGTTACGGTTTGGCCCTGGCTTTACTATTGAAACCATTGTCCTTCATAGTTTTCCTACTTAATACAGTATTAATAAATCTAGTGAGTGTCCAAGCTATATGTCATATCGTTACAGTACTTGAGTAACGATCTATAAAGCAAGTAGCCTTTTGGAAATTTCCATGTTTAAGACTTTCAGTTACCTTAAAACAAGAAAAGAGCGATATCATGATGCTAAGCAAATTTAAGCTAATTTTATGCTAGACAGGATGGTTGAACTTGTTTCAGCCTTTCAGGTCAGGTAAGTTTGAAATAGGGGTTTTGATTAAATTTATTTGTCAATTCCATTTTCAAAATTTGATAAGCTGTTAAAAACATTTAACTGAATAAAAGTGTACATACCCTACAATGTGATCGAGTATCCAAGTTCTATCAGTTTTAGCCAAAGTTTCAATCCTCATTTAACCACAAAAATCAATGTTTAGTTACATAATCATATGTATTGCTATTGCAATGACTTTTTTTCTTTTTCTTTTTTTTTTTTTTTTTGAGGGGGGGGGGGGGGGGGCAGGGTTGCATCTTGCATCATAGTTCCATCCACAAAGAAAAAACGATGTGCTCGTAAATTTTGGTCGGTTTGAAGAACAACCAAACAATGCTAATGAAGATCAATCAACATTAACCTCTTTTCTTTAGGCGATTGCTTCATGTACAGGATAAAGTTGAGATTTGAAAACTTAATCAATCTACAAAAAACCCAAAGAGCTATAACATATAGCTGCTAAACAGCAGGAAAAGGTAATTGTGAGCCAGAAACCAAATTGGGAAATGATAAATACAACAAATTAGGAGTGACGAATACAACAAAACTATGGTCTTTTCTCGGAACTAATCCTACATATAATTTATAGCCTGCTGACTCATGCTCTGTAATTAATATCCTCGCCTTTGGGATAAGGTATTTTACCATAACAAGTGGAAGCAGATAGAATCAAGAGGGTATGAATTAAACAAATGAGACTTTCTAAGATAACAGAATCAATTTGACAATAACAGAGAGCACTATATTATAACTAACTAGAGGAAGTGCTGCAAGTGTTTACCCCATCTTTGCAATCACTAGTGAGGTCATTGAAAGTCTCGAGCTGCTTTTTTCCCCTCAAGAAAACCTCTGTGTCAACTGATATCCTCATGTAGCCATCAAATTCAACAGGAGCCCCATTGTTGAGTTTAGTGGTCTCAGAAGACCACTCACTGTTTTCTGCCCAAAGATCCTTGTATTCATCGAGAAAATGGGTTGTGTACTTGTCTTTCAATGGGTCAAAGAATGACTTGTCAGGCTCATTTGTTGCAATATAGAGGTTTCTTCCTTCATCAATCTTGTCCTTCAGTGTAGTAAGAAGAGAGCCAGGTGAGGTGTCCCTGTCAAGGTTAGGCCAGAGCTCTTTGTTCATTGTTTTCTCTCCTCTCACAATATGAACAGAGTCATAGTCCCAGTTTAGCTTTGATGCGATTGCAGAAACAATGTCCATCAACCTTCTAGACTTCCACAACATGTGCCACGGCCTCTGGATAACAGATTCTGCCTCTCCTTCACACACTCGGTACCAGTAATTATCCGGCTCAACGGTACCGAACTTTCTGATGACTAAAGTATCCTTCAGATCCTTGAGTTTCATTGGAGTAATCCTAAAATCTTCAACAAGATGAAGACTCAGTCTATCTTTCCTCTGCCACTTATTCCAGTCAGTCCAAAACTGGAGTTGGTCCAATACTGAGGCTTCCTCTTTAAGATGCTCAAAATCAAAATAGAATCGAAAATCTTTCCCTTCCTCATTTTGACCTGTCTTTGTGTACATAGATGATAAGCATATGCTCAGGTCCATGATCAAAGTACGGTTCAAATACTGAGCTTCCCCAAGCGCACACAAGAAACTCCAAAGGTAGTGATTCATGCTCTTACAACGATCTCCACCCCCAGCATAGTACAAGTATTTGCCATTCTTAAATGCTGCTTCTGATTCAACAACAGGAAGACTATCATTTACCATCTCCCCAACAACCGGCAAAGCACCAACTTCACCTTGTTGGCCTTCTTTCTCAAAGACAGCTTGTTTCTTTGGCTTCCTCTTCCTCGCATTAACTCCACTGTGATACTCACCAATATCAGTCACACTCAAAGAGCAATTCTCAGCCTTAGAGATCACAAATCTCCGATAATCCTTATAAAGCGATGCAGTCTTCCCCTCTTTAGGCCTAAACCGCCACGCCATATCACAATTATTATCATCCGAACCACGGACCGGCTTCCCAAATCGATAGAAATGGATATCCTTAAACTTCTCAATAGCAGCTCTCATCATAGTATGAAAAACTTCCGGGTCCTTACAATCAATCGCTTTACCAACCTCACCGCCACAATCAGTACCAGTATTAGATGCGAATTCAGCATTATCAGCTACATCAGTAATGTTTATAAAAGTGTTAAAAGCAGTCTGATTCGCCGCCATGAAATCCTCCCCAGTCTTTAAGACAGTATTATCAGACTCGAACGTGGCATTCGAGTTCGATGTAAGGAATGTAGAGATCTTATCAGATGGATGGAAAAGGGGATCCTCGGGTTCGTAAGTGGCAGCAATTATGGTGAAAATCAAAACCCCAACAACAAAGATACTAAAACACACATTTCCAATCATAGCTAAAGCATGTTGACCCAAGTTTTCGGGCCTCAAACTTCCAGTCCTCAAAAGAGGAGAACGTCCCATCATTTTTACCTATCACACCTTCAACCCAAAACCCTAAATTTCACTGAAACCCAACAAATCAAATTCACAGCAAAATCAGCAAAAACATTGAAATCACCAAGAACAAATCATCAAAATAAGAAATTGAACAAGAAAACAACATAATTTTACCCAACAACTAAACACCCAAAAATTCTATATTCAATATACAGTTACTATATTTAGTAATTGTGACAAAACTAAATTCAGCAATAATATAGCAAAAGAAAATGAATCGATCTACAAAGAACATGAAATTGAGATCTAAAAATTTAATTAAAAAATCTAAACCCACGAAACATTCACAAAATAAAAAGAATTAAAGGTGGAAACGAACTAATTGATGAAAATGTAATACCTTTTGCATTGCAGCTGAAGATCGGAGCTCAGAATTTGTTTTCGTCGCTTGAAAAATGAATAAGCAAAAGTGTCGAAAAATGGTGAGGAAGAGAGGCCGAATTGCCGACGCTTTGGAGAAGTGAAGAAGGTAAGAGAAGTGGAAGTGAGTAGTGGGAGAGTGTAAGGAGGATTTTATTATTGAGGTGAAGTGAGTTGTTGAATTGAATGGATGGTTACACGTGTTGAGATTAGTTGGAATGGATGGTTGGATTTAAGTTGATTATATGATTAGTATTAGATAACTATGATTAATGAAGGTGTTAAAGGAAAATTGGGGAGGGTCAAACATAAACATTCACTGACCACCGACATCATGGTTTACTTGTGGAGAGATTGTGAAAGATCTTGTATTGCTGCAACCCTGCAATGTAGGATTATTTGATTGGCAGAAATAATTAGAGCTAGCAATCCTGATCCGACCCGAATGATCCGAAAACATCAACCCAAAATTGACCCGAACACGAAGCTGACCCTACCCGACCCGAAGTGGAGTTAACTCGAACTTGACCCGATACTCCGACCTAAATTGACCTGAACCTGATATCTGAATTGACCCGACCCAATCTTAACCCGAACAGATCCGAAACCCGAAGCGACCCGAACTACACCCGAAATGACCCGACTTTAAAATTAACAAATACTCAAAATAACTTATTTAACTAATTTAAGGCTTAATTACTTTTTCCTAATAAACACTTATCAGAATTTGTTATTCTTATTACTACTATTACTCTTCTTTTTTTGAGTGTTACATTTAAATTCTTTTCAAATTTTAACGTACAGTGTAATCTATTCATGTTATTGGACCTGCACTTGACTTATCAGAAACTTATTAGACCTTATTTAGACTTTATTGAACTTATTAAAACTTATTGAATCTTATTATTGGACTTGATTAAAACTTATTAGATGGTGTTTTAACTTATTAGAACTTATTGACCTTATTAAACATATTAGATCTTATAAGCTTATAGTAACTTATCTGAACTAATATGAACTTATTTAAAGTTATTAGACCTTAAACTTATTTTTATAAGGTGAAGTCATTAAGAGAACAAGCTCGAGCTAATTTGAATTTTTGACTCATAAATCAATGATAGTGATTATATATATGAAACAATAATATTATAATAACTCTTGGAAATAATAACAATGATGTTAACACATAGATTTATATTTCTTATTAAAAACAATATTAATGATAACAATAACAATAATAAATTTAACTATTTGAGTTTGATGCCTTGACCCAAAGTTTCGACTAAGACATGACCTGACCATAACTTGACTCGACAACTGTACTTGAAGATTGACCTGACCCGAATTTGACTCGACATTTGGACCCAGAGATTGACTCGACCCGAACTCGATCCGGAGTGTTGACCCGATACCCGACTCGAATAATCATTGACCCGAACCTGAATTTACCCAACCCGACCGACTCGAAACTGACTCGACTCAAATTGACCCGACCTTTACTCGATCCGAACGACTCGTTTTCCAGGTCTAGGCAGAATACACATACTCCCTTTTCTTATAAAAAAGAAAAAAATTGTATTCTTTTTGTTCCTAAATGATTTTTTTTTTAAAAAAATAATAAATTGTGTTTCAGCAAAAATAAGATGAAGTAGTTGTCAAAAAAAAAAAAAAAAGATGAAGTAAACCGTGTTGCAAATTTTTACTTTTGGAACTCGTACTTTTTTTTGTTGATTTCAAGTAAGTAAAAATAATTTCAGCTTAGTTTTTACGGAATATAATTTCATTTCAATAAAAATAAGGTATTTGGCCTTGTTTGGCAAATGGCTGTTGGCGGTTGGCTGTTGGCTGGTTCACTTGGCTTGTTTGACTAGCTGGAATGTTTAGCTGTTTATAATGGCTTTTGAAATTGACTGTTTAGCTGGCTGTTTGGTAATTAATTGTTGGTTGTTGGCTGTTTATTAGATAATTTGTGGGCTAACAAGCCAAAAGCCAACAAAAAAGCTACTCAAAGCAGCTTTTTCATTTTGGCTTAAAAGCCATCTTTTTTGCTGACTAAAAAGCCAATTACCAAACACATTTTTTTGGCTGTTTGAGCACTTAAAAAAGCCAAAAGCCAAAAGCTAACCAAAAAGCCAATTACCAAACATGGCCAAAGTGAACTAGGTTTTACTTTACACTTTTTTGTGAATATCTACCATTTATGTTTTTTTTAAAAACAATTAGAGTACCATTATTTGAAGATTTGTTTGAGTATCATTACCATTTAACGGTAATTATTAAAAAAAATCCGTCTTATGTGGTCACTTGAACCAAACCATAACCACCCGTCACTCCCCCATTTAAATCGAACCCTAACCATCCACCACTCCCCCTCCCCCACCCCCACCCCCACCCACTTGAACCAAACCAAACCAGCCACCCACCACTCCCCCACCCGAATCAAACTAAAATTATTTTAAATGAAAATCACTCAAAGCCCTTCGATAAGTGAGTTGGCTACATAAATCAAAAGTGAGTAGTCAAGAACAAAAGACTTCAAGTCAATTCATCGTTCTTCCAAGACTTCAAGTCGTAAAGTCGTAACCCTGTAATGAACATCTAATAAATTAATTACAGTAGTTTATCGCCTTAATCAATTTTCTTTCTCCCAATTAACACCACTCCAAATTTCCAGGTACATTATCTAGCATTATCCAATCTTTAATTTGTTGAACCTAATTCTTTTGCAGAATTAATTTCTTTCAATAGTTTAAACTATATTTGTCTGATTTCTACTCTCATCTTGTAATCCTTTTTTTACTTCAAATTTCGTCTGGTTTTACGCAGTTTTCTCACAACCCATTATAAATTAACCATTTCTAATTCAAATTTTATATCTGGGTATTAAAATTACAATGATTTTTCATATTTAGTCTTGTTAATAGGTTATTATGAAGTGTTGTTGCCTTGTTGGGATTATAAGTCAAAGAGGGTTTGTAATTGTAATCAATAAGAATAACAATGATTCCGGGTGAGCTCCGGTACCGTAAATCCTTAAGGGTTGGTAAAAGTTTAAAATATCATTGGGTATTTATAGGAAGATAACCAAGCTAGTGTCACCTATCAATAGGTGGTAGACCGACCTTGTAGGCAGCAGGTGCCTACATGGCCTAAATCAGCTTTCCACGTGGCTGAGTAAAAGGCCGACATGGGTATTAAGCCGACATCCTATTTAACCAATGATTAGCTGCAATGCTGCATACTGTAACCTAGCGACTAATCCTTAACGGTGTCGGCACTATCTCGTACGGAGTACAACAATAAAAATTTTAAACTTAAGACAAAACATTGGAATTATGCAAGAAAATTTTCAACTAGCTATAAGGACACTTGAGAAAATGGCATAGGTGAACTTTCAACTAGCTATAAAAGTAAACTTGAGAAAAATTTCCTTAAAAGAGTTGCATAAGATAAAACAATTTTACCACAAAATTAGGCATAGGTGAACTTTCAACTAGCTACAAGGACACTTGAGAAAATGGGACTGTGGTGGCAGTTAAGGTATTTATGCCACGTAACGCGGATACGAGGATGTGTATAGAGTTAAGGGTATTGGTCATCATTATGACTGAGATTAGGCATCCGAATGTGGTTGTTGAATAGCTGAAGATGATCATATAGTCATGGTGTACGAGATTGTGGAAGGCAGAAGCTTAGCTGTATTATTAGATGATAAAAATTCCAGTTAAATTGGTCTATGAGAGCTTCTATATATCTTGGCATTGCTTGTGGTCTTGAATGTGTTAATGCTTTTTTTTTTTGTTGCATCGCGACCTTAGGCCTAGCAAATGTACTTCTTGACAATAGTTTCAATTCTAAAGTTGTTGGATTTTGGGATTGCACATGTATTTACTGACTATACATCAGATGCTATGACAGAATATTTCCAAAAACATAGGTTATATTGATCCGAAATACATGTTTACTGGAACGTTTGACTTCCAAGGGAGATGTTTATGCATTTGGGGTTCTTCCCCTTGAAGTTATTAGTGGTAGGAGGATTCCACAGTTTATGAGAAATGGCAAGGACAGTGGGGTGTGTCGCGCAGTGTCTGAAAGTTGGCAAGGAATTGGTGGATTGAGCTCGGAAACTTGGTCAAGATGGTAGGTTTCTGGAGATAGTTGATCCCACTTTATCTGAATTTTCAGAAGAGGAGATGAAATGTTTTTGTGTCTGAGGTTTCACTCTTGCTCTCCGAGTCTCCAGATGGCTGTGGTTTCGTTGCAAACACTCAAAACATTCCTAGTCCAGCACTTCAAATGAAGTCAAACAGTTGCCATCTTGGTGAGCATTTTGAGCAATTACTTCTTTTTTATTCCCCTTTTTTTATCAGTGATGATGCTTTGAGTAATCTCTTAATTGCCTTTGTGGATTCTGAAGGTGTCAATGAACATAATTAACTCATATATACTACGTATTTGATTAAGAATAAGCTTGCTTTATGTGCATATTGTCAATGCTATAAAAGAAAATTGGAGGAAATACAAGTCCATCAGCCTGATTGGCTTGTTTGGCACATCAGGTGGCATTTTTTGTAAATATATTGCCATTGGGTAGGGCTGTTTCTGTAACTTCTCTCCCAGCGTTAACTTACCCAAACAAACGACGCGACTTGCTGACTAACGGAGGAAATAATTGTGGACAGATTACTTGTATGAAATGATTTTTGACAGAAGAGTTGCAATCCATTTCTGCCTATCTTTTGTAACAATTTTGGGGTACGAGTACATGAAAGCACATATATCTTGATGTTTTTGACAGTCTTGTAGTTGTCGTTCCGTGTTTTAATTGTGTCCACATGTATGCAATTGATCATGGTAGATTTTTAAAACCATAGAGCTTACTCTTTAATGTATGTTTGATGTGTCTCACTGTGCTTATTAGAAGATAAACATGTGATCTTTGTAGGACCTTGTTTTTGAACACTAGTGTGTGACAATCTAGAACAGATATACAGAAAATTACAAGAACCCCTAATTAGAAAAATCGAAAAATCAAATTAAATATTCAGAAGAGATTTTCAATCAAGATTTTTTTTTTTTTTGGTGTCTGTTGTGCTGAATTCATTATCAGCTCAGGTAGCTGTTTTATTTTCATGAAAACTACTTCTGGACTGTAGCCCAAGGTTTCTGGTGGCTGCTGCTCTGACTTTTTGCTGTGGTTGCTGTCATATTTAGTTATAATATATTCATGTTACTAGATGAGAACAATTTATTAACACTTTATATATATAAACATCCCAAAAAAAAAAAATGATTGGGTTGATATTGTAAGAGCTATTATGTGGATCATGGATGTCAACTACCATAATTGATAGTCATTGTTTTTTGACGGAATATTGGTAAAGTCATGTTGAGGCTCCTTATATACCAAAAAACTGATTATGCACAAGAAACCTACAATAAGTATAAACAGTTGCTCAAGAGTCAAGACAGTCCAACATTTCACTCTCAGTTTTCCGGGAAATGATTTTGGCACACCCCCAATTGATTTTGGTACAACCCTATGTGAGAGCACAATTTTCTATGCTCTTCTCACATACGGGTGTGCTAAAATCAATAAAGGGTGTGCCAAAATCAATTTCCCAGTTTTCCATTAAGAATGATCAACATGATTCTATAGGTTAATTATCAGAAGCTAAAAGTAGAAATAGAGAGAGCATTTCTCGGTATAAAATTGTATTTAGATGGTACTATCTTAATACCAACAAAGAATTCTATTGATACCAACAAAACATTGTGCGTTTATTGATGCTTCGTATTAAGTTTAATTAGATAACAATATTACAAGTACTATCAACATGTTATTTTGTTGCTGAAATTTATGAAATACAATTGAAGAAAATTTATTAAATGCTTACAATACTTGGCCCATAGGGCTGTTTATATCATAGGCAATTATAGATTTATGTTCTGACAATATAATGTGAAGTAACAGCCAAAACAATAAGAAAAATAAATTAGCAGATTAAGGCCTTGTTTGGCAAATGGCTGTTGGCGGTTGACTGGTTCACTTGGCTTGTTTGACTAGCTGGAATGTTTAGCTGTTTATAATGGCTTTTGAAATTGGCTGTTTATAAAAGTGGTTGGTAAATTAATTGTTGGTTGTTGGCTGGTTATTAGATAATTTGTGGGTCAACAAGCCAAAAGCCAACAAAAAAGCTACTCAAAGCACCTTTTTCATTTTGGCTTAAAAGTCAGCTTTTTCGCTGACTAAAAAGCCAATTACCAAACACATTTTTTGGCTGTTTGACCACATAAAAAAGCCAAAAGCCAAAAGCTAACCAAAAAGCCATTAAAAAGCCAATTACTAAACATGGCCTAAATATTTTTGTGAAATTGTTGCCTAGTTGATATATACTTCTATTTAGGAACAACTTGCAACCACTTCCAAATCTCCAATACCACTTGCAATATTATATGACCATATCTGTAATTTATACTTTGATTTTAATCAGAAATTCAATATTGCTCTCCTACTTTATCAATAAAATTAATTATGAGCATATTTAGACTTGCTATAAATTTAATCCCAAGTTGTAATTTTCTTAGGCTGCATTCAGTTAATGTTTTCTTAATCAATTATTTGTGTCATTATCATAAACCAAATAAAGCCTGAACTCCTTAGGCCGGCATAAAATTTTTAATTTAACTTTCTAAAAATAGCATAATAATATTGGTAAATTGCCATTTCAACTGCTTTATATATGTACTTAGTATTTTCTTAAAAAGTCAAACCTGGCTACCCCTGTCAGAAAAAGGAAGAAAAAAAAGTCAAATTTGATTGGTGTTTGGCTGGTTGTATACAAAGTTACTATATATAGAAAGCAGCCAAAGGAATGGATCAGAATTCAATTACCAAACAATGAGAAACAGTAACCAAAGAAATCTCTTCCTTCTCTTTGTTTTCAGTTCTTTTGCATCAGTAGTTTTAGCCAGAAATCATCTGTCAAGAGGTTCTTCTTTAGCTGTCAAAGATACTGATGATGGTCTCCTCATTTCCCCTGACAGAACCTTCAGCTGTGGATTTTCGAGTTTCGGAACCAATGCTTATTACTTCTCAATCTGGTTTACCAATTCAAAGGAAAGAACTGTTGTTTGGGTGGCCAACCGAGACAAGCCGGTTAACCGGCGTGGCTCTAGGCTAACTCTGAAGAAAAATGGTGTACTGTTGTTGACAGATTATGATGGTTCAACTGCTTGGGAAACAAATACGACGTCAACAACTGCGGAAACAGCAGAACTTCTCAACACAGGGAACCTTGTTCTTAAGGATAATAGTGGTAATATTCTTTGGCAAAGCTTTGATTTTCCTACTGATACTTTGCTTCCTCATCAACTGTTTACTAAGAACAAAAGATTGTTGTCTAGGATAGGTCCTCGGATGTTTGGTTCCGGGTATTTTAGTTTCTTTTTTGATAATGATAATGTGCTTAGAATGATTTATGATGGACCTGAAATTTCTAGCATTTACTGGCCTAATATTGCTTTTGATCCGTTTCAAAATGGTAGAACAACTTATAACAGTAGTAGGATTGGCATGCTTGATGATAAGGGCACCTTTTCTGCAAGTGATCAACTACAGTTTAGCTCTTTAGATGTAGGTTCTGGGATCAAGAGACGATTAACAATGGATTTCGATGGGAATTTGAGGATTTACAGCTTAAATGAATCGTCTGGTTTTTGGAATATAACCTGGCAAGCAGTTTCAAAACCATGTGATATTCACGGTCTTTGTGGTAGAAATGGAATTTGTGAATATACACCGGAGCCAAAATGTAGTTGTCCGCCTAGCTATGAACCCACTGATATAAGTGACTGGAGCAAAGGGTGCAGGCCGAAATTTCATAGAAGTTGCTCTGACTCTGAGTTTGTTGAGATCTCCCACCTCGATTACTATGGGTTTGATCTCAACTACACTAAACCTGCTTCTTATGAATTTTGTAGGCAACTTTGCTTGGAAGATTGCCGTTGTCAAGCATTTAGCTACCGACTAACTGGTGAAGGAATATGCTTCACAAAAAGTTCCCTTTTCAATGGAGTCAGGGTGGTTACTTTTCCAGGTAGCTTATATCTTCGATTACCAAGAGGTGCACAGACATCAGAACCTGCAATCCTGAATGTGTCTCATCTTGTTTGTGGAAGTAAAATAGTAGTACTGCCAAACACATATGACATAACCAATCAAAGATTCAAGTGGGTTTATCTGTACTCATTTGCTACTGTCATTGGTGCAATTGAAGTAGTCCTTTTAGTAATAGGGTGGTGGTTTCTTTTTAGGAAGCATGGTCTTTCAGCTTCTATGGAAGATGGATATCGTGCCATTTCAAATCAGTTCCGAAGCTTCAGCTACAGCGAGCTCAAGAAAGCAACGGTTAACTTTAAGGAAGTTCTAGGAAAAGGAGGATTTGGTACCGTTTACAAGGGTGTTCTAGGAGATGACAGAGTAGTTGCTGTGAAGAAACTAGAAAATGTGGTCCAAGGAGAGGAAGAATTTTGGGCTGAAGTGAGCACAATTGGTAAAATTAATCATATGAACCTCGCACGAATGTGGGGTTTTTGTTCCGAAAGAAAACATAGACTCTTAGTATATGAGTTTGTAGAAAATGGTTCATTGGACAGACACCTGTTCTTGGCCAGAACTGTTTTTGGTTGGAAAGAGAGGTTCAAAGTCGCGTTAGGCACAGCTAAAGGCTTAGCTTACCTTCACCATGAGTGCTTAGAATGGGTTATTCATTGTGATGTCAAACCTGAAAATATACTACTAGATGAGAATTTCGAGCCAAAAATTTCAGACTTCGGCCTTGCAAAGTTAAGTCAAAGAGGGGGTCATGGTTCATCAGAGCTGACTAGGATAAGAGGCACAAAAGGTTATATGGCTCCTGAATGGGCAATCAATCTTCCCATTACTGCAAAAGTCGATGTCTACAGTTATGGAGTCGTGATCCTAGAGCTTGTAAGGGGTATAAGACTATCGAGTTGGGTAGTAGATGATGAACAATATGGCATAGAGGAAATACCAGAAATGGTAAAATTTGTTCGGTTGGCTAAAAGGAAAATTCAGAATGGAGAAGATTCATGGGTAGAAGACTTGGTGGATCCAAGATTGGAAGGGCGTTTCAGCAGGAATCAGGCTGCTATAATGATCGAGGTTGGACTTTCTTGTGTGGAGGATGATAGAAACAAAAGGCCAACCATGGAATCAGTAGCGCAAGCTCTTGCAGAATGTGAAGACGAAATGCTAATGCACCTTCCTGGCACTCTATGACTCGATATTCATGTTCATCCTTATCTATGCACGAGTGTTATCTGAATTATTCGTAAAAAAATTATTGATTTGTTTCCGTTTTTGTATTGATTGTAAATGTTATGTGGAGTATGAATGATAGTTGTAACATTTTTCCTTTTTTTGTGGACTTGAAGAATTTTGGTAATTTAATTAATTTTAGCAATTTTTTTATTAATTTTTTTAATAGTAATATAAGACCATACAAACAGAATGGAGAATGGAGATAATTCATGGGAAGATGCCTTTGTAGACCCTAAATTGGAAGGAAATATCGAAACAGGATGGGAGAATTGAGATTATTCATGGGATTGAGGCTGCTATGATGATTGAGGCTGGACTTTCTTGTGTGGAGAATGATAAAATCAAAAGGCCAACCATGGAATCAGTCATGCAAGCACTTGCAGAATGTGAAGACGATAAGCACAGTCCTGGCCCTTCGCAACTCCAATCTATTCTCACAGTAGCTCTTACATGAGCTCCCATGTAACATTTACCTTCAGATTTGCAGCTGTTCCAAGTTTTAATGTACCTCAGCTGTATGTAATACATAAACACTGAGCTGTGGCTTTTCGTGTATCTGGTAGAGTTTTCTTCTGCATGTCAGAGTATTACCCTGCAACTGTTAGGCTTCATGCTCTATTTCAGTAGTCCTCTTCATGAACAAAAGGAAAATTCTTAAATCCTCAGTAGACAGCAGGGACTTCATTGTTAGAGACCCTATGCTAGTTAGTTTACAGCAACTGGAGGCCACACAAATAGGCTTCAGATCGATCCTTACATGTTGAACCGCGGTTACTGATTTTGTTTTGTTTTGTTCTCCACTTGATATTTGTACGCACACATTACATGCACCGGTAGAATCAAAGCCTGTAGACACACTAGTCTAAGCATAAAGCAAGGCAAAGCAGTCATGTGCACCAAAAGCATTGCCAGTAAAGGCAGTAAGAATGATAAATACCATCAATTCATGCTCTATTTCAGTAGAGCATATAAACTAGCAGCTTGTAATTCATGTTGAGCATAGCAATACGCGCCAACTCTAGCTCTAAAAAGGGCTAATGATCACTTGATGTTAAGTTAAATACCAATTTGTCACTCACCATTAATTGAAAAAAAATCCGCGAATTGAACACAACTAGATGCAAATTACTCAATTGAAACAGTGTAGTAGCGAGGAGGGTAATAATGCAATACCAAAATCAGAATTTTATAGGCTAAAAGTTAAATGGTACAAAACTAAATAAATTAAAAAAAAAAAAATGTAATTGGGGTGAGAGAGGCTCGAACTCTCGACCTCAGGATCACTCAACATAGCTATGAGACCTACGCGCTAGCCAACTGCGCCACCACCCCATTTGTGATAAAAAATAGAATATATATTGAAAGTATTATAACAATTATCAATTACAAAACCCAAGCTTTACTATTCAGTTTACAAAAATAAAACTGTCATTTTTCTATCCTGCTAGATTTTATTCATATGAGACTATACACAAGCATAAATTAGCTAAAAGTTTTCGCTCAATCTAATTAACCATAACTTTAATAAAAATAAAACTCTTGAAATCGCCATAGTTGGACTAATAAGATCGTTTAGGCACGTCAAGAAGTGCTTCCTATGAAACATAGGTAACATTTGGTATGGAGCATAACAGGAGGACCGTGTTGGGCCTTTATTTTTGAACAATTTACCAAAAATATAAAAGTCTATTAAGGGGTTTGTTGGCATGGCACAACAAGACATGTAGACCTACATGATATAGTTCACACGAACATTAGTCAACAGTCAACACAATACAATTGTTTAAAAAGAATATATCGCGTGTACATTATTTGTCATTTATGATTGTCTTTACACCAAAATGAATACTCGTAATTGATTAACAACTTTCGTAGCACATAGCATGTGGTCAAGTAATTGAATCCAAGAGACTCTTCATATTGATGCTCTTAGGAGTCCCATCCCCCCTAATTTTCTGAAGTTATAAATTTAAAAAATGTATTGCCTTAAATACATACTCCTTTTTTCCGTTAAAAAAAAATAAAATACATACTCCTTTTATAATGTCAAAACTAGTGTTTAGGCCGGGCGATGCCTCGGGTCATACGTTATATATTATTTGTTATAGTTTTCACGTATTATACTTATAAAGATGAATTTTTCAGGCCTTTCGTCCCTGGAGGTATTAGATAATAGTTACATTGAATACTTATTAAATTTATTTTTTGAGTATCTTTTTTTTTTTTTTTTACAATGCAAAAAAATTGAACCTTGTGCTTTTCCGTTATATACTTTTTTTATTTTTATTTTTATTTTATTTACATATTGATAACGTAGATGGTAATTGGCTTAGACGCTTAATTAGTCATCCTTGTTGTAAAAGGTTCAAGAACCGCCACTTCACTAATCTCTACCAAAAATACATAGTTAATTGGTGCTACGATAAGGGGAATGGATCTGACGCTACGTACGTAGCGAAAGTGTTGGTCAGATTATGGAGTATAATGAAGATAGATGGGTAGATTTTATGAGAGAGTAATGGTCTGATAGATACAGAGATCTAGATAATGCTAATTTGCCATGCATTATATTGATGTGGGCTTTAATTCGGTTGTACGGGATGCCCTTAAAGAAAATTTCTCACAATAAAAATATAAAACTTCTAGACTTTAATCATTTTCTAAGGAATACATTTTGGAGCTTTAAGGTTAATCTATCACAAGCTTAAGTCCCGTACAAATGTATAATACACGATTTTACCAAAATTTATAAAGATTTACAATAACTTATTTGTATGTAATTCAACAATTTTGAAATGATATTTAAGTTAAATATGATAGTACAATAGGAACTGGGAAGGGATAAATATGACCAATATAATATATATATATATATATATATATATATATATATATATATATATATATATATATATATATATATATATATATATATATATATATATATATAACGTCTCAATTTTATTAGCCTTTAGTATATACTTGAAGCTAGCTCATACACATTAACAACGGAAAAAGAATGCAAGTTATGCAACCATTTAATTTTGTAGCAAATTAAATTATAATCCAAGCAACACCAATAACAAAACTCGACTAACATAGAAAAAAAATTACAATATCTTAACACGTACAATACATTTTTCTTCAAATTTAATTCAATGATAACACAAATTAGAAAATACATAAGTTGCAAGGATGGTGAGAGCTATCAGAATGAGGGCCTTGTCAATGTGCATAGACATAAAGCTGCCTTTAATTTAGCTCTTGACAACTCACATTTCCATAGAAAACCAAATATGCACCCAACCTCTTAGCAAAGCCAAGCATAGCCTTAGTTTGTGGAGTACTAATTGAGTAATAGGTGATGATGAAGTTACTTTCAAGACATCGCCGTCACTACCACCCCTACATGGTGGACTCTATAATCCATCAACCTGTTCTTGGCACCACCACCACCACATTCGCCTCTTTATGGAGAAGACCCATCACCTCCCCTACTTATTCTTGGAGGAGCATTTTCTCCTCCAAGATACATGTCACCTTCTTTGCTAATTCCAAAAGGAGCGTAACCTTCACCATGAAAGTAAAATCTACTTCTCCCAAGGGTGCCTTGTGTGCCAAGGGTTCTAGGTGGCCCAAGAGTTCCTTGTGTGAAATAAGTACTCAGAGGAGTGCCAGGTGTTCCGGGGGTTCCTGGTGTGCCAGAAGTTCCCGGGGTACCAGAATTGGTAGGAGGAGTACCCGGTGTGCCGGGGGTTCCTGGTGTACCAGGAGTACCTGGGGTGCCAAGAGTATCTAACGTACCATAATAGCTAGGAGGAGTTCCGGAAGTACCTGGTGTGCCAGGCGTTCCTGGTGTTCCAGGAGTTCCCTGTGTGAAATAAGTACTCGGAGGAGTGCCTGGTGTGCCAGGTGTTCCAGGAGTACCGGGAGTGCCAAAATTGGTAGGAGGAGTACCCGGTGTGCCGGGGGTTCCCGGTGTACCAGGAGTACCTGGGGTGCCAAGAGTATCTAACGTACCATAATAGCTAGGAGGAGTTCCGGGATTACCTGGTGTGCTAGGCGTTCCTGGTGTTCCAGGAGTTCCCTGTGTGAAATAAGTACTCGGAGGAGTGCCTGGTGTGCCAGGTGTTCCAGGAGTACCGGGAGTGCCAAAATTGGTAGGAGGAGTACCCGGTGTGCCGGGGGTTCCCGGTGTACCAGGAGTACCTGGGGTGCCAAGAGTATCTAACGGACCATAATAGCTAGGAGGAGTTCCGGGAGTTCCTGGTGTGCCAGGCGTTCCTGGTGTGCCAGGAGTGCCAGGTGTTCCCGGGGTGCCTGAATTGGTAGGAGGAGTACCCGGTGTGCCTGGGGTTCCTGGTGTACCAGGAGTACCTGGTGTACCAATAGTTATTAGTGCAGCATAATTCCTAGGAGTTCCTGATGTACCCGGTGTTCCTGGTGTGCCAGGAGTTCCTAGTGTGCCAAGAACTTTGAAGACGCTTTGAGGATACGGCATAATTATGGGAGGCACCGAAGATGGTAATTGAGGATTGAAGTTTCCATAAGGATATGGTCGTGAAGGAGGTGGGTGAGAGGTGTCACAATTATCACAAACATATATAGCTGATAAAGAGATCACTGTGCAAAATATGTAGATAAAAAAAATCGATGATGGTTTTGTTTTCCCCATAGTCGGGGAGGATTCTATTTTTGAGGGTCTTGATCTATAAAATTATTATGGTACTATAAACTATGGAGCAATAGCTTTGAGAATTTATAGGTTAGTGTTAGTTGGTTAGTTTGAGCAGCATGTGAAAATAAGCTCAAAATTGCATGCCATTGAAAACAATAAATACCCTCCTATCCACCTTTTGAAAATCGAGCCATAAAAAAAGACAAAACGAACTCTCATCACGTACGTTGGACGGTGGTCTATATAAAATCTTACGATCCTCATCAGTCATCCAATCACGTATTAAATATTATTGGTCACCTTTAGTAAATTAGTCTGTCAAAAATATCTTTATTTTTTTATATTAATATTTTGAAAGGTGTTCTTAGGAAAGTTTAGGCTCCATGTGTCACCCTCTTGTAATTTTATGTCAACCTCTCAATTATAAAAAATGTTGTCAATGCCAAATATCAAACACTTAGACTTTGTTTGGTAAAGAGCTTTTTAGAAAGCTTTTAGCTTATTGATCACTATTAAAGGTTTGATCATTTTAAAAAGTTAATTTGGGTGTTTGGTAAATTGCTTATTCAAAAAGCTCATTTGAAGAGCTTTTCGCAAATAGCTTATTGAAAAATTAGTTTTTCGGGTATTTGATATACTGAAACAACTAATAATGAACAACTATTTACCAAACACTTTTATATAATCAACTATTTACAACTAGCTAGTCAAATAAACTAATATAACCAGCAAGTCAAACTAGTTAATAAAATCAATTATATCAATCGGCTAAAAGCGAATTACCTTAACCACTTTTTAGAGAGAAAATTAAACTACTTAACATTATTGTTTCACGTTTCAAAATAAATGATAATATCATGATAATATAAATCCTTACAAATAATTTACTTTAAAAGATTTATTATTTTTTTGTCAAAACCCCATAATTGGTGAAAAAATACTTAATAAAAAAATGTTGTAAAAGCTACCTAATAAAAGATAAAATGTTGTAAAAGACTACCTCGATCTGACTGGATTTTCACCGTTAACTTTATTTTTTTGGCATTAACCAAGGTAAACCGAGTGTCTTAAATGGGCAAAAGATGTATGTGTATTGACTAACATTTAGGCGTGTACCATGAAAATATGAACATAACAAAGAGGAAACATTAAGATTACTAGCTAGCTACTCCATAGTTAACAATTATCAGTTTATCACCCTAATTTCAGAATAATTGACACAGTTTAATCTTTTGCACTATTCATCTAACAACTTTATTAGTTGTTTATTTATACTAATGTAAAAGGATCAATATTATTAGGTAGCATATCGTTATAATTAATATGAATATATAATTTCATAATATCGACTTTTTATAATTTTTATTATTGTATTATTTCATATATTACTGTTCAATTTTATGTGCTGACATACATGTGTGTCTGATCAAATTATGTCAATACATTATTTTTTTAGGCATTTTTTGTAAAACCAAGTATTCTGAAACAAAAAAAAGTATGTGTTTATTAATGTGATAGTTAATTATTCTCTACATAATATCTTAAATCTAACAGCTATTGTTGATTATTCAAGCAAGAAACTAATACAATGCATTATTTTAGAAAATATATTTATTGTGCTTATAAATTTATAATAGGTCGGACTGCATACATTATAGTAGGGATTTGATATGAATAATAGAGAAAACCTATCATCGCAAAACATATGACAAGTGTATGTCCTTAGATCGATGATGGAGTAATGGAAATGTATGGGTTAGATGTTGAGGAGGTTGATGATGGAGAGAGTAATGATTTGGAAGGAGATGCATGGGACTATGGGAGGGTTTAGTAATTGTCATTGTCATTGTCATTGATGTGGGGGTTTTATTCACTTGCATTAGTAGATGACTTATTTAAAAAAAAAAAAAATCTATTTTCATTGACATCCAAGCAATGCAAAATAACTTTTTTTTTTTTTTTTTCTTGAATAATTTTGTTTAGCATAAAACGAAGCATAGATTACTTGGGCGTAGCCCTAAATATATTACAACCTAATGTCCAATGATTTGCTTAAACCCAAAATGCAAAACATATTCCTTAGCTTGAATAATCAAGTGTTTCAATTGAGAACATTTTTCATCAATTTACATAAGAGTTTCAACAGCAATAGACACCTTTTGTTAAAAAAAAAATGAGTTCATAGTGTATATTGTATACATCAAGCTAAGCTAAGTAAACTCATTTATAACAATATATATTAATTTTTTTTTTAAAATTTTTTTTTTATAGAAAGTACACGGAAGATTTGAAAATTTACTGCCTAAAAAAGGGTCAATATTTTGATGGTTATTTATCATGTGTCCTAGCAGAATTACATATTTGCAGCCCTATTAGTCTTTTTTTTTATAAAATAATAAATATAGTAAAGAAATATGTATGGTTTGTACCGATCGAAATTGTTATAGAAGCGTAGATTTGTCAAGTAATAGGCCATTGTGAAGTGCAATAGCTTCTGCAAACAGGAGCTACAAGAACCAAGCTAAGGTTTTAAGGTATAATAGTTTTAAGTAAATCTAAAAGGTCTACACTATTCTACTATCTACCTGTTTATAATGTCTTATTCTAATAAGATGACAATAATTTTGTTGACGAAAAAAGTACCAATTTTTATTAATGTACAATCAAAGTTTGCACGTCATTACTTCATTTTATTGCTAGTCTTTCGTCAAGATTTGGAGTTCTTCAAAAAATAAAGGAAATGAAATTTGTTGTTTTTCTAAACTTGATTTCTACATCCAAATTGAGTATGGAGCATTATTAATACCATTTTCCTTTTCGGTTCGGTTAACTAATATCTAGAACAGTTATGATTCTTTTTGTCTAAGACACAAGAAATATGCATATAGTCCCCATTATAATTATTGACTCCAATATTTTTTTGTTTCTTTATAATTATTGAGCCAAAACCATTCACTGGTCAACCCGTCTCACTTTAATGGGCTAGACAATTTTGAAGAGTGGGGGAAGGGGTTTAGCTACAATGTCCTTGTTGTGAAATCAATTAGGATTCTCTCTCTCTCTCTTTTTTTTTTTCCTTTTTTTTCTTTATTTGAAACAAATTATATATGGTTCTCTTCAATGCTCTTAATTATATAGTTGAAATTAGCATTATGCAAGTAATTATATTTTTGGCATCTTCATGAGTCATACCAAAACTTTGTAACCATTTACACCAGTTAAAAAATAATAATAATAATAATAATAATAATAATAATAATAATAATAATAATAATAAAGTAAAATAAAAATTGTAGCCTAATTAAGGGTATGTTCTGATTTACTGAACTGGACTGAAATGAATATTTTATGAGAGAAGAAAATTAGAAAATGAATTAAACTAAACTGAACTAAACTGAAAATAAGCTGAAGAGAACATGCCTGCTAAGTATAATTTTTCTTAAATTTACATTAGTTATTTTATTAGACAATATTTTCTAGCTATGATCTAGGGCCTGTTTACATTTACTGAACTAAGCCGAACTGATTGGAGCTGAACTAAACCGGTTGGAGCTGAACTGAACTGAACTGAATATTTTATAAGAGAGCAAGAGAAATTAGGAGTTGAACTGAACAAAATTGAAATTAAGTAACTATGAACAGACCCCTAATGATTGATATTTGACACTACTTGATGGACAAGATAAAAGAAACATACAAGTATACGTTTATTACTCATCAAGACCCATCCATACATTCCAATGGACATCAATTACACAATACACTTATACACCCTCTCCTCATAATTGTACTCGATAACAATTCTCTTCTATGCTACATTAATGATTTCAATTATAATTAATGGTTTTAATTATAGTGATCGGTTTCGAAAGCATGCATGCATGTACAGTCTATAATGATTAGTGATTACTTATTGGCTTATTGCAAATAATCATTATGTTAGTTATATATATAATTTCTCATTATAAAATAATCGACATATTATTATTATTATTATTATTATTATTATTATTATTATTATTATTATTATTATTATTATTATTATTATTATTATATCTCAAAAACAAAAAGTTATACAACCTACAATAAATTAGTGGGAAGCCGAGATACAATCTGGGCCCCCACTCCTCTAGCTATAGCAAAGCCTACCCTAGTAAAAATATGAGCTGCATCACGTGCTCCAATGTCTTGCGTCGTCGAGAACCTCTGAATTCGCTTAAGTAACGCAACAACCTCCTTCTCTAATTCACCAAACGAAGAAAAGGAGAAGGGAATGAACCCATATCCAATCGCCTGACAACGAGCCTCATACTTATCCCGCTTCCGCTGAGCTGCATCAACCACAACCCGTCCAGGAATAAAGTCATATAACCTTGACTGTGTCAAAGGAGAAGATCCTGTCAAATCAACACAGACATCGCGACCACGATTCCAAGAATAAAGTAACACATCAGCAGGTCTGAGGGCATCACCGTTCCCTCCAGACAACCCAATATCAACCTATTTCCTTGCTGAAATCCCAGAACGATAGCAAACATCAACTAGGGTATCCCGAACAACATTATGTCTATGTTTAATACCCACGATACCATCACACGACACCGCGTGATCGCCAAAAATATTCCCTAGAAAAACCCTCGAACAAGCAGAGCACGGTATCGAGGTAGAGAACAACGGAACACCCAATCGGTAGCATAATACACATCGATAAGTCTTTGCATTCATAGTCTGACCCAATCCTGAAATAAGAACGGCCCGAAGCCAAGCAGACGTGTGATCTCCCTGCTGAGATTTCCACAATGCTGATAGACGAGGGGATAATGAAAAGGTGGATTCTGCAGAATCGGTAATCTTCGTGAAATATATATCTGCCAATTTCTTCATAAGTTTTGGGGCAGCGACCTCACTAGGATTACTTAAAAAATCAGACTCCACCACGCCATTAAACAAACCCAAGGCATCTTCAAAAGCTCGACCATGACCAACAATGTCAGCATGTCGTAGAAGCTTTGTTTGCAACCCAGTAGACTGCAACCGAGAAGCAAGAAAAGCATAATGCCGAACATCACCTGCAGAATAAACACCAAGCCCTCCAAACGCAAATGGTAAAGTGGCAAGCCGCCACTGCTAATCGCCAAACCCAGGTCCTGAAGCAGTAACAATACGCTCCAAAGAAGATCGAAGAGCCTCGTCAAAAGTGCGCCGAGCCGCCTCAAAAGTACTAGGGGGACAAGTACGCAACGCAAAGTAGAGTTTAGAAACTCCGGTACAAGTCCTAAGTAACAATAGCTCACACTGAGGATCATCCAGCGTAGCAACCTTATCCATAAGCGCAATGATCTTGGTCACCCTATGCATCACAAGCTCACTACTAAAACCAGAATCAGAACTAGCAGGACCACCAAGCAACTTAACACCACGCGAAGGTCGAGCAATGTTAGGTGGAAAGACACCCAAAAGCCTGCTTCGGGGGTCTTCTGTAGGCCAGAAAACTTCAGTTTTGTCCACGTTAAGATGTAACCCAAAAAGAGGCCCTTCCTCCATAATCAGCTGCAAAATCTTCCTCACCACCAACGTGTCACCAATAATAGTGCCATCATCTAAATACCAAGCCTGAAGACATACATCAAAAGTATCTCTGATTTTACACACCAAGGGTTGTAAAACCAAAGCAAAAAGCAGAGGACCAAGGGGATCACCCTGCTGCACCCCCTGAGACGACCATAAGGTGTGGTCCCCATAATACAATCTAGCTGGATTAGAGTAGCAGAATTCAACCCACCGCGAAATACCCGGACAACGACGACGGACCTCACGTAACATGACCGCACGATCAACTAGATTGAAGGCATTACGAATATCCACCAACAACATTGAAAGACCAACATCAGATCCACGAACCTCAAGTAATCGATTCACAGCATGAAGAATGGCCTCACCGCCTGAAGAAACCCCAACGCCAAATTGAAGACCATCAAAGTAACTTCCCAAAGACTGCCCAACCATAACAGCACTGACTTTCGAAACCAGACGCCGCCAAACGGTACCCACAGCTATAGGACGAATTCCACCACCGGGCTTGACAAGGGGTGTGAGAGGAGCACTAGCAATATACTCTCCTAGTTACATAGGACATCTACCAGCTAGAAACAGATTAACCACCCCGATAATAGAGTCAACCAACTCGTCTGAGACAGCCACAGGTGCACCACTCAAGCAATCCATAAGGTGTTGAGCACGTAACCCATCCCTACCACACGATGTGTCACGCGGGAAACTCTGAATCCGATCTAAAACAACAGCAGAGGAAGCAACGAGATGAAGTTGATCAATAGGAATATCAGCAGGCAAGGAAGGAGGTGAAGAAGAAGGGTGTTTTGAAAGCAAATCCGCAAGAGTGACATCATTATACGGAGCAACATTATTATTATTATTATTATTATTATTATTATTATAAACAAAAAGATTAAGGTATTATTATTATTATTATTATTATTATTATTATTATTTGATCAAATTCATACATCTTAGGGAGTAAAATTTATATAAAATATTATATAACGGTGTAAAGGAGTCAAAGTCGAACCCAAGCTTTAATTTATACCCAACTTAAAAATTGTTTAAATTTGGCTCATTTATATAATTAAAGTAATTAAAGTATTATTGAACAAATTATGAACGATTCATTCATTAATCAAGCCGTACGTGTTCATAAGTGATTTTTTTCTATAAAAGATTCTTTCTCATGAATGATTTTTTCAATAAACATTTGCACTTTTGATCTTTATTTGAATATCTATAAATCAAGCCTAATAATCAATTCCTAATTTAATAACAATAAAGTAAGTCTAGCTAGTACCTTTTTTTTTTTTTTTTTTTGACAAATAGTACGTATTTTATTTGTTAATCAATTAAATTGTTAATCAAATTCAAATAAGTTAGATTAACTGTGAGCAAGTTAACAAGGTTTATCAAAAGAATTTTGAGCTTTTATTTTATAAATAAAGGAACTTGTTCATGAACACATTTTATTAGCTGTTCAATGGAGGCATGTCGGCTGGCTTAAGCTTTTAGCTCAGATGCCTATGTGCTGTACTGCTGTACTATAGATTTGTCTTCTACGGAGTTATGTTCTTTAATTTTTTTTTTCTTGTGCTAAAATGTTCTAAATTTAATTTGGAGTATGTTTGATAAACTCTTATTTATACAAATATCTTCTCTACTTTGTTTTTTAAACGATAAGATACAGAGAAGGGCCTCACCCTATAACAAGTATGGATAGATGAGAAATCGAACCCCCATCACTTGAAAGGGAGAAGAAGGGATCAGACTATAGAATAATTGCATAATTTCTTTAAAATTTTAATGCAATTATTTGGCCAAATATATGTTTGATATTCTAATAATATAAATTATAATAAATTATGCTAATAAAATATCACATCATTACATCATTTTTTATGCATTAGTGCAATAATTTTAAGACCCAAATTTTTTCAAACTTATAGATTTACAAGCACAACTACACGTATATTCGTTTATAAGCTCATTCAAGATCTTTAATTTCAAAACTCGGTTTTTATTTTGTTAATTATTCTTCCATTTATTAGCTTAGGTTTGTTCTCCTTCCTTGTTGGCATCATATTGTATATATACTTTGTATTAGTTTCCATTTTGTAATTGTACTTGTGTTAATATAGCTCTTACAAGAAGTAGTGTTGTCAAGGCCTCAAGGATGAGTAATATTCGGTTTTCCTAGCTTCTTTCTTTAAATGCATTTGATTAAAGAGATCAAGCAAACATAATTTTTTATTGTTGTGGTTTAATTTGAGGGATTTGGTTTTGAAGATCTCTTGAACCTATATACTTGTATATTTCCTCCATAGGCTACACATAATGACCCACTCCCCTTAATAAAGTCCACATAAATTCGCCTCGCTCCTCTACACCCCTAATAGACATATTGAAATTAAGTACACCCATATTATGTATGAAGTTAGAAAAAATACTTGTAGTATGGTATTACGTACAATATCATGTATATAAATTACAAGCCGGAGACAATTTATTTTTCACACATGAGGAGTAAATAAAACGAAGGCCATAATCTTATTTAATTTGGCATGCTCATCATACACAAAAAGCGATCAACTAACGTATAAGTTGCTAGTAGCAAACAAAAATCTAAGTAACATTGATACTAACAAACTCCACATAAGAAACATACAATATCTTAGCTTATTGGAAAAGGTGAACATTGCAAGGAGCTAGCTAGGGACGGTGCAAGCTAGCTAGCTTGATATGAGCCTTATCAATTTGCAAACTCTATGACATAGAAATAAACCAACCTTTAACTCAAGCAAACCTTAAGCTAATGGACATCACACAATATTCAACGAGTCTCCCAACCCAACATGCAACCATTAACCTCCTAGCTAGCTAGCACATCAAAGGATATAACCACTTAGTGGATTGAATACCTCTGTTACTTCTTCATGCTATATGGTAAGGGAGGAGACCCATCAACTTCTACACTTATTTATGGAGAAGTATATTTTGTTCCTCTATGATTATCATGTCTAACGCTACCTCTAGCAAGGGTTCCCGGTGATCCCGGTGTGCCAGGACTACCTGGTGTACCAGGAGCCCCTGGTGTGCCAGGTGATTCTCGAGTACCGGGAGTTCCTGGTTTGCCAGGGGTGCTAGGAGTTGCTGGTGTGCCAGGAGTTCCTGGTCTACCACCAGGTCCGGGTGCACCAGGAACACCCGGTGTGCCCTCAAATCCTGGAGTTCCTGGTGTGCCAGGTCCTCCTGCAATACTTATGGTTTGTGGTTTGTTAAGAGTGGCAACATTTTGTGGTATGCTACTAGATCTTGGAGTACCAGGAGTTCCTGGTGTGCCAGGTGTCCCAGGAGTTCCTGGTGTGCCACCGGACCTTCCAGGTGTACCTCGTTTTCCAAAAGTGCCACGAGTTCCAGGTGTGCCACGTTGGCCTGGTGCACCATCTTTTCCTGGTGTACCATCTACTCCTGGAGCACCATCTTTTCCCGGTGTTCCATGAGCTCCACGATATCTTGGTACAACAGGAGGGTGTGGTGTAATGTGAGTTCTTCGTTGTGTGACGTGAGAGCGTGGTGTGCCTGGAGTTCCCGGTGTTCCTGGTGTCCCAGGAGTACCTGGTGTGCCGCCAGAAGTACCTGGAGCACCACGTTTTCCGAAAGTGCCCCGAGTTCCTGGAGTACCACGTTGTCCCGGTGCACCATCTTTTCCAGGTGTGCCATCAACTCCTGGATCACCATCTCTTCCCGTGCCAAGAGTTTTTAGAGCACTTGGAGAATGAGGTGTGATGATTGAGGGAGTTGGGTTAATGGTTGGTGGCATAATTGTAGAAGACACCACAAGTGACTGAGGATTTGAGCTTGGATGAGGATATAATTTTGATGTATATATGGGTGGCAATGAGATCACCATGCAAAACATGGTGATAAAAATCATAGTTGTTGGCTTTGTTTCCCCCATAGTGAGGATTTTTTTTTTTCTTAAAGGATTTTTTAATCTATGATATTAAAATGGGATAATAAATTATGGTGCATAGCTTGGAGAATTTATAGATAAATGATTTGAGCAATATGAGAATAAGCTCAATAGTTGCATGCAAAATTGCTAGGTGTCAAGTATTGGACTTTTTAGGGTCCATGTCCATCCAGCCACAGTATCTAACCTGAGGTAGTATGATTTTATCCACATATGGGAATTTTTGTTTGCGTGCATCTTTTTCAAATCTATTTTAAGACGCATAAAATGATCAACAATAAAACAACAAAGAAATTAATACTATGATCTTTTCTCATCCCTAATGATAATTTAAAATATCTAAAATCCTACATATAATACTTCTTCCCTTATAAATTAAATATCCCAATTTAATTTTTACACTACTCATGTTAAAGTGCTTTATATATAAGTTAATTTATAATCACACCGGTAATTATTTAAATCATCTTAATTAATGTATAATTTTTAAATATCAACTTTTTTAACATTTGATTATTGATAATTTATCCGTCAAAACAAAATTACTGATAATTTAGAAAAATCATTGCATTGGTTAAAGCATGGTATTATCAAATATACCAAATAAAATAAAACATTTATTTTAAAAAATAATGAGTAGAAAAACTCTCATCACAAAACACTGAACAAGTGTCTTCATATAAAACCTTATGGGCTCATATTAAAACTCACTCTTTTTTTCTATTTTTTTAAACAATTTATGTAACATAATTTTGTAAGGCTTTTTTATTTATTTATTTAGTATTTAGCTATTGTTTGGTTAATAACATATATAAATTAAAATAGGGGAATTAAAAATTCATAGGAATTGATAAGTTGGACAATAATTATACAAAAAAAAATGAAGAAAATAAGAATTCATGGAATTTTCAATTTTCCACAAAAGATAAGAAGTAAATTACCAGCTCCTAGGTAAACCAAAATTCATGAGATTTTAACTTCCCATATTACCAACTTTTTTTTTTGAAGGATCCCATATTACCAACTTAAGAATTTCATTAATAATTAATTTAATATCTTTAATTAGCAGTGTGCAAAATTTGAATTATTTTATAATTAATACGAAGTATCTTAAATTTGATTTTATTAGTACCTTAAATAATCCATGCGTAAAAATTTGATATTATATGATAATTAATATCTTAAATTCCACATGACTATATTTTTCATTAATTATAAATCACCATAATTAGTCAAATTATAGTACTCCTTTCGTTTTTATTTAAGTGTCCATATTTGACTGATTATACTATTCACAAAATTCACTTTGATCAAAGATAGTAATTATACAAAAGAAATGATACAGTCATGTATATGTAATTGTTGGAATTGTCTCAATGTATAGTTTTTCATTTTCAATATTTTATAATTTTAGGGCCTGTTCTCTTCCGTTGAAATTCAGTTCAGTTCAGTTCAGTTCAGCTCAGCTCAGTTCAGTTCAGTTCAGCTCTTAATTTACGTCTAATGATATTGCTAATGATATAAAGCCAAATTTCATTCTTTTAAGCTCTTATTACGACGACGACAACAACAACAACAACAACAACAACAACAACAACAACAACAACAATAATAATAATCAATAAGTAATAAATAATAATAATAATAATAATAATAATAATAATCATCAATAAATAATAATAATAATAATAATAATAATAACAATAATAATTGAAATAATAATACGTAGTACTAATAATAATCATCAATAAATAATAATAATAATCATCAATAAATAATAATAATAATAATAATAATAATAATAATAATAATAATAATAATAATAATAATCAATAAATAATAATAATAATAATCAAAATTAATAATAATAATAATAATAACATTATTATTATTATTATTATTATTAATATGTACATTTGTATATACACATACGTATAGTAATAAATAATCAATAAATAATCAAAGATCACTAATCCGTAGTTAGAAATCACTAATTAATAAGTTCAGTTCAGTTCTGTTCAGTTCAGCTCGGTTCAGTTCAGTTCAGTTCAGTTCAGTTCAGCTCAGCTCAGCTCAGTCAATCGGAACACGCCCTTATACTTATTAACATTTAAAGACATAATTTGTCAAAATATTTCATTAACATATACGCCTGGTCAAATTGGAGCACTTAAATAAATAAAGAGGGAGTATATAAATAATACGAGTACTATAAAAGTCAAAATGTTGTGGAAAAATGACAGAGAAAGTATTACTTGTATTATTGTATTGTAATTAGTGTAGTACTTCGTAGTATATATCTATCCTCCTATGATCCCGCAATAACATTTTCAATTTAAATTCAGTACTTGTAATACTATTTCCATTTCAAATTATTTGTAAAAATTATGAGTAGACATTATTTACTCATATTTTACGTCAAATTTTTGTAAATAATTTGAAACGGAGAGAGTAGATACTACGTAGGCATGTCGGCAAGCTGTAGATACACATACACCTATGAATTATGGATTTGTCGTCTTCATTGTAATGGTACTCAATCTAGGCATTTATACAGTCATGTCGGCTGCATCACTTTTTTATTTATAAATAATTTTAATTTCTTCCTTGTTCTCAAGAGTTCTAAACTTTCAGACTCGACCAAAGCTAAGTACTCGTTAAATCCACAAACAACTTATTTAAATACGAAGTATCTTTTAGTTCAATATCTAGTTACTAGTTAGCATAATATTTATGTAGTTTTTTGAGAAAATAATATTTATGTAGTTATATCATTAATTATAGGACCCATTTTTAATAAAAAGTTGTTAATTTATTTACACTTTAACACTTGATATCACTTAATAAACACATTATGTTTATCAAGGTGAAAAATTTAAACTTTCTCTCCAATTTAATATAGTTGCAAACTTGCAATGATCATTTATAATTATGTGTTTAATTATTTATTAATTTTAAAATAAATATAAAAACATTTCTAATAAAATTATAAAACTTAATAAGATGGTAACGTAATTGTTAGTTTTTCATTAAACTTTCAGTAAACATTTCTTTTAAAAAAATATTCATGGTTCTTTTTTTTTTTTTTTTCCATTTCTTATCAATTTTTTTTTTTTTTTTGGTGCGAACTTAATTTCTTATCATTTTAGTTATTGTAATCATTTTTATAATTTTCTTGTACAGAACTCAATGTATTGACAAGGGGAACAATTTTAATGAGTAAAATTAGGAAATTAATTTTAATGTGTATTTCGTACATGCCCTTTTTCCACTTGTCAAAAAAAATAAATATGAAAAAAGAATCTATTTTGTGTGAATTGTGTCTGTGCATTTGCTCGGGTTGGTACAAATGAAAATTTTATATATATATATATATATATATATATATATATATATATATATATATATATATATATATATATATATATATATTGAATAGAAAATTTTATAAACTTAATACGTATGTTACCATACATATTTAAAAAGAATAAAGGTACTTGTTGATGTTTAAAGGTTTTGATGATGAGGAATTTAAGTTACAGCAAACTCATCTCATAAAGGCTTTTCGAGTGTTTGTTTAGTTTAGGTGAAATTGATCTTGGAGATGGAAGAAGTAACTGAAGCTAAGAAGACTTGAAGGAGTTCTTTATCAAGAAAGTTATTCAAAATAGAAGAAGAGTTCCCTCACAGGAACTGAGTTCCCTAACAGGAACGTTCCTTCACAGGAACTTGAAGATGGCTGACTAAGATCTTTGGAGGAACTTAGTAAGCGTGGATCCCAAGTAAGCCTACCAGATCAAGAGCGCAGCACAACAATATTTTAGTTAAGATTTTATCTTCTAGATTCATTGTTAAATATGTTAAGTAGGATATGCATGAAATTTATTAGAAGCGTGACAAGCTAGCTTGGCAAATAAATTAAAATCGGAAAAGATAAAAGATAGAAATCGAAAAAGATTTTCTTTAAATGTTTATCTCTTAAAATCAGTTTGTTAAAAAGATATTATGCCTTTTAACTTAATATTTCTATCTTATTTTTCTGAAAAGATTTTCTTCAAAGAATTTACTTAAAAACCGTGTTTTAAGATAAGTTAAGTTTTACTTATTTATCTTTATGAAAACCTACTTTCTATACGAGTAATACTTGTATAAATAGTAGAGAATAATAGGAGTTTAGGTTTTTGTGAGTTTATGCGTGAAGAATTACAGAGCTTTAATTGTGTAAGTTTGCCAAGCTTATAATCTTGTCATATTAGTTTCAGGTTTCATGCATAGCTTGCCTATCATATACTAGGTGTTAATACTTGTATTTGGTTTGGGATTATTTGGGTGAGAGTATTTTTATTATCATTGCATACAGAGAGAGCTTCTGGTGAGAAGGGGAAATATCTGTACTTAGGGAGTACGAGAGAGTCTGAGTGTGGGACTTAGACTGGGTAGAACAGTGTCATGTTCTGTAGCAAGTTCAGTTAGGAACTTGTGAGTAGAGACTTAATTATAATAGGTTGTAACTTGGTGTTTGCCCTATTATAGTGGAAGTGTTTGTGTTTGAAATCCCTAAGGCAGGGTCGAGGTTTTACTTCTAGTTGGGCACTAGAAGGTTTCCTCGTAAAATGTTGTGTGCTTTGCAAGTTCCTATTTTATTATGTTTTATATTTGCAAAAGTAGTCATTAGGAACTCATCTACAATTCACCCCCCCCCCTCTTGTAGAGTTCATCTCAACTAACAGTACTTTAATTAATCTCACCCTATTTAATTACATGTAAAGCAACTTAATCAAAATAGATAGTGGTTATTGTTTGTTTTAATTATACGAGTACAATTTTAGAGCTTATTCAACTTATAAAACGAACACATATAATGATATAAACGAGTGACTAAAAGTCTTTATTAATTGGTCGAGTACCATGCATCTTGGTGTAAGTTAGAGAAACAAATATATTATAAAGGGGTAATAAATCTATATATATTTTATCAAAAAAAAAAAAAAATCTATATATATTGACACCGTTTTTTTTTTTTCCGATCTTCTAATAGGCTAAAATATCTTTTTCTTGCTTGATTGATATTAATTAAAGGTTAATTGATTAAATATTTCCTTTTTTATATTCTTGCTTGAATTATACATGCATGATTGAACATGTAATAAACTTGAATGTCTTTTCAGTGAGTATGACGTGCAGTGG
This sequence comes from Chenopodium quinoa, assembly GCF_001683475.1. NCBI lineage: Eukaryota > Viridiplantae > Streptophyta > Magnoliopsida > Caryophyllales > Amaranthaceae > Chenopodium > Chenopodium quinoa. The sequence continues at coordinate 2,393,316 of NW_018743391.1, read as the reverse complement.
CATCATTGAGAAGGAAATAGATTGAGGTTTGTGTTCATTGCTTGAATAATACTACCTCTGTTAACATTTTCTTACAACTTTGGAATATTTTATGTCTTTCAAATAATACCCCAAAGTTGCAAGTAAATGTTAACGGAGGTAGTATATAAGTTGGAAACAATATAGAGGGAACATAGTTTAATTCAATTTTACATTTGAGGATAAAAACGAAGGGTGGCTAATTTTCTAATTTTGGCATGCTCTTTATGTGATGAAAACAAAAATCAACTAACTTAAGCTGCTACTAGCAACTATAATCTAACTATCTAAGTAACAACAACAATAAACTTAATAACATAGAAATAAAACATACAATATCCTTACACACTCTCCTATTTAATTAGTTAAACGATAAAACTATAGAAAATACACAAATTGCCAAGACAATGAGTGTTAGCAGATGAGCTTGCGCACTAAACCCCTTAGGACATCAAAGTATAGCCCTAATTTGTGGACTAAAAAATGATGGAGCTACTATCGGGACATTGCAATCACTGCCACGCAACACCCCTACGTGGTGAATTAAATCATTTCCACCATTTTAGGAGGAGACTTCACTTATCACCTATTTTGGGAGAAGCATAGCCTTTTTCCTTTGTGATTTTGTAGTCCACCTCAGTCTCTACCAGGAGTTCCAGGTGTGCCAAGAGTACCCGGTGTACCAGGAGTTCCTGGTGTACTTGGCGTGCCAGGAGTTCCTGGTGTTCCAGGGGTTTCAAGAGTTGCTGGTGTACCAGGTGTTCCTGGTGTGCCACCAGGACCACGACCGGGTGTGCCAGGAACTCCCGGAATGCCAGGTATACCTGGAGTTCCTGGTGTGCCAGATTCCCCTGCAATAATTATAGGTTGTGGTTTAACAAGAGTGATCGAATGTTTAGATATTTTACGAGGTCTTGGAATATTGGGAGTTCTAAATGGGCCACCAGAAATTTCCTGTGTACCATGTTTTTCAAAAGTGCCATGAGTTCCTTGTGTTCCATGTTGTCTTGATGCACCATCTTTTCCCAATATGTCATCAACTCCTAAAGCACCATCTTTTCTTGTTGTGCCAAAATTGCCACGAGTTCTTGGTATGACAGGAGGTTGTGGTGTGATATGAGTTCGCTGTGGTGTAGTATTAGTTTGTTGTGGTGTGATATGATGTCGTGGTGTGTTAGGAGTTTTCGATGTACCATGTGCACCTTCTGTTCCTAGTGTGCCATCAACTCCTAGAGCACCATCTTTTTTGGGTGTGTGATCTAGAGCTCTTAAAATGGTTGGTGGATGAGGTGTGATTTTCGGGAGAATTGGATCAATGGTTGGTGGCATAATTGTAGAAGGCACCATAAGTGGTGACTGAGGATTGGAGCTTAATTGAGGAGATAATTTTGAAGTATATATCAATGGCAATGAGGTCACCATGCAAAACATGTAGATAAAAACATAGTTGTTGGTCTTGTTACCCCCATGATTATTGGGGAGGCTTCTATTTTATGGGATGATGAAATATGGTACATGGCTTGGGTAATTTATAGATAAATGATTTGTGCAACCTTATGACAATAAGCTCAAAAGTTGCATGCAAAATTTCTAATTAAGTTCAACTATTGGACTCCTTGTGTGTTAGTCCAATTGCCATAATATCTAATATAGGGTAGTATGATATCATCCACATTTGGAAATTTTTGTATGCATGCATCTTTTTCAAATCTATTTAGAAACACATAAAAAGATAAAGCCAACAAAAGAAAAAAAAAAAAAAAATCTCCCATCCACCAAATTAATAAATATTGATAAATATCTCAATTCCTGTAACAATAGACAAAACTCTCATCACATAAATTGAACGGATGTCTTTATATTAAACGATATGGTTCATCTTATCTGATCACATATACATTTTAGTAGTCATTTTTTCAAATGATACACTTTTCAAAAGTTTTTTTTTTTTTTTTTTTTTTTAAGTGACTCATATTTTACAATCATTCTATTTTTTCCATTTTCTTTATTTTGTTTGTTCTATTTGAAATTTTGCATGAAACATTCCAAGGAAAATAAAATCTAATTCTTTAACAATACTCTTTGGAAAATTTGCAAGTTGCAGCCATTTAAAGTTCGTATTTTGTAAATTGCAGCTATTTAAAAAAAATTGCAATTTGCAGCCCAAAAGTTCGTATAAATTGTAAATTGTAGCCCGATACAAATTTTTCATCGGTTTGCATGTTGAAAAATCTTCGGTTAAAGTTTTAGGGGCCATTTTAGTTCTTAAGGATCCGAATTGAGCTCGGAATTAGCAAAAAAAAACGTAAGTGTCTCGTTTTGCGTAAAAAAAATGTATCGATTTTGTGGGAAACTGTAAAAATGAGACACTTATTACGTTATATGTTTGCTAATTCCGAGCTCAATTCGGACCCCTAAGGACTAAAATGGACCTTAATCGAAGATTTTTCGACATACAAACTAATGAAAAAGTTAAATTAGGCTGCAATTTACAATTTATGGGCTGCAACTTGCAATTTTTTTTTTTTAAATTGCTGCAATTTGCATAATACGAACTTTAAATAGCTGCAATTTACAAATTTTCCTTTCTTTAAAAGGAATTAGGAACTTTATTATTTTTTTTTTGAAAGAAGTCCTAAAGGACTTTAAATTTCATTAAATAAAGTCATACGACATCTACAATTGACAATTAACAATAATGAAAACGAATTTAACAAAATCAAACAAGAATTAATCGGGGAAGGGCTAAGAATCCAAATACACAAATATAACAATTCGGCACATTCTCGATTCGTTGTCTCATACAACTTTTTGAGTGGATCCGTCGTCGCTTCGCAATTTTGTGAGAAAGTTAATTCTTGTGCTGATTCCGTAACCCGAAATCGAGCCATAATCAATCGTAGCCCCGCACAACCGGAGACCAAATTAAACACAAATAAAATATTTTCTTTCGAAGGAGTCCGAAAAACCTTGTCTTTCGAAGGAGATCGAAAAAACCTTGTCTTTCGAAGGAGATCGAAAAAACCTTGTCTTTCGAAGGAGATCGAAAAAACCTTGTCTTTCGAAAGAGATAGACCCTTTCTTTCGAGGGAAATAAAGATTGAGGCTTTCCACCGGTAAAATCCGATGAAAGCCCCTTCAAAATTGATAATGGAGGCTAGAGTTTAGGAGAGAGAAGAGAGAAGAGAGAGGAGGCTAGAATTTTAGTTTTTTTTTTTAAATTAGGAACTTTATTGATACAAAAAAAATTAAATTTTAATTAAATCCACCTAAGCTAATACTTGTATATCTTATACCTTGCGGGACAGAAGTAAGGATTTGCTCATCCTTATCAGTCATAACTCATAAGGGATCTTTTAATATTTTATTTAATTTTTTAAGTATACTGTAATTTCTTGAAATTTGTTTTGTAATATGTGACTTAAAATATTTCAATTACAACCTTGGATGGAAATTCTTTGTCAAAAAAAAAACCTTGGATGGAAATATACGGCAATAAGCAAACCGGATAAAATAAATATCAGTGCGTTTCTGGTGCGGCTGGCCGCACGGTGCAACAGAGTGCCCTATTTGTAACCCCTAAAGTAACCCCTCAAGTAACCCCCAAAGTAACCTCACTTAAGTAACCCCTCAAGTAACCCCTGATCGGACCAAGTAACCCTTTAAGTAACCCCTTACCGGACCAAGTAACCCCCAAAGTAATCCCTAACCGGACCAAGTAACCCCTTAAGTAACCCCTGACCGGACCTAGTAACCCCCCTAGTAACCCCTAACCAACCAAGTAACCCCCGACCTAGTAACCCCAACCTAGTAACCCCCAACTAACCTACACCACCTCCCGTACCCACTGCCCCACGCCGCCAACAACCACCACCAACGAAAAACTACAAACCTAACCACCAACAAAACAGATCTAGAACTCAGAACCACGAAACCACCACTAACCACCCACGAAACCACCACTAACCACCCACGAAACTACCACCAAACCATTTCTACCCAAAAATGAACCACCACCACTACCCACCCACGAATTTACCACACCCACCCACGAAACCACCACCAAACCACTTCTACCAGAAACGAACCACCACCAAACCCACCCACGAACAACCCACACCCAATACCCATCCGAACCCTCACCGAACCACGAATTTACCACTACCCACCCACGAAACCACCACCAAATGATAGATCCGAAGGCAATGACGATCTGAGTGAAGCTCTTCGCCGGATACGAGAAGGAAGTCGACGAAAATCTGGGTTGGAGCATGAAGTCGGTGCTTCAATGGAGGAGAGGAGAGAGAAGAGAGGAGAGAGAGAAAAAAATAAAAATAAATAAATAATTGTGGCTGGTCGTACGGTGCGGCCAGCAACATATAAAACTTTGTGAATAAATATATAGCGGTATTAGCTATTTTTATTTACTCAGTATCTCTCTCTTCTATGTTGAATTGTTGATCCCAAGCTTACAATTTAAATTATTGCAATCTTACATTTTATTTAGATTTGGTACCACCTAATCACTTAAATTGATTGCTACTCAATCATTTCGGCTGTTTCACTATTTTTTGTTTTTAAATATCAATTAAATTTTATTTATTTCTGTTCTTATAATACATGATAATTATTTAAAATTAAGTTAGCCACATATTATGATCACATTTGTTTATAAGAATAATCACTAGCTACTTGATAATATAAGTAACCTCAATTATTCATGTAGGTAACCTTAATTTTCCCACAAGAGTAACCCCAATTTATTATACGAGTAACATTAGTTAATTTAAAAATTAGTGTGTGGCCCAAGCATTGCACCAGTTTGCTACTCCCACCATTTTATAATGTTAGTCTCATATGGAATCAGTCACATAAAATAAGAAAAGAAGAATATTTGAAATCTAATACTCTTCCGTTTCACTTTAATAGTCCCATAATATAGAATCAATCACAAAAAATAAGAGAATGAATAATATTTGGAATCTTACATTTATGTACAAAAACTGCTTTAATTAGTTCTATCTTATTAAGGGGCCGTTTGGTTGGGGTTAATCATTATAGGGAATGAAAATCAATTGCCCCCATTCCCTATGTTGTTGTTTGTTAGACTAAATTTCTCATTCCCTTTACCTTCCCATCGCCCAAAATCCCTCTAAGTTTATTCCCCCCCCAGACTTTTTCATTCCCATTCCTTGGCCACCACCATACCACCACCATCCTACCTACCCAAATAATCGGAAACCCGCACCACCACACCACGACCAGCCACCCCTCGTCGCGCCCCCTTCCCCTCGCCACCCCTTCCCTTCGCAACTCTTCTCATCCCCGTAAAAACCATAAAAAAAAACCTTCTCCCTCAATGTAAAACGACCGTCCAGCCCTCCCCCACCCTCGAAACCCTAGCTCTTAGGGTTTCGAGGGTGGGGAGGGTCGGACGGTGGATTTTTCAGGGAGTGAAGGATATTTTTCGGGGGAGGGATGTTTCTAGGGTTTTCGAGGCTGATTTTCGGGGAAGGGAGAGCTGCGCAAAGGCCGGCTAATGGCGGCGGCGAAGGGAGGCGAATGTGGGCCAAAGGGCGCCGAAGGTGTGGCTGGTGGTTTGGTGGTCGGATGGTGGCTAGAAAAGGTGGAAAGTGAATGAATTAGGTGGTTGTGTGGTGGTGGGCTGATGGGATTGTTTCCCTTTGTTTTTAAAACAAACAACATAGAGAGTATAAGGTATTTTCATTCCATTCCGTTTACCCCGGGTGAACCAAACGACCCCTAAATGTTCTAATTTTTTTTCTTTGGAAAGCATCAATTTACAATTTTAAAGTACTTGTTTAACATGAGGAATATCAATCAAGTGTCATGTCATCAATCTACTAAATAATGGGATTGATGACCAATTAGAATATTTAATTATTATTGTCATGTCATCATTGTGGTAACCCCTTATCTGTCAAGGTAACTTCCTTTGATCATCACTATAACCTCCATTAATTTATTGTTTATACGTAAAATGGTCACATCATGTGACTAGCTATATATATTGATTTATTTAGTACTTTACAAAAATCACCTTAAAAAGTGTTTTTAAATCTCACTATGGCCTTGTGGTGGTAATTTTAAATTGATGTTAATGGATTATGAGAAAAGGAGGGGATGACACTAAACAGAATGAAGCTGAGATCTTGCAATTTTTTAAAAAAAGATTTCAAAAGTACTAAAATTAAACGGAAATGGAAATGAAAAGATATGAAACCTACACTGAAATTCATCGAGCTAACCATCGTGATTATCATCTCCATTTCTTGTCACTTCTCTAATTAATAAATCTCCTATACAATTTTAACGATTTTGCCCTATTCTTTGTGGATTCAATTTTAAGGATGATCCAAGTCATTATCGTATGATTGATCGATCTATTCATATGCCTCCGCAGTTTCTTTTTTATTCAAATGGACATGAGATCTTTAATATTAAATATTATCCTCGGTTAAAGATTAATCAAACTATGCAAATCATGGATGTTAGACTACTATTATAAAACATGTTTCAATTTAATAGTGATTATGTGAACCGCTATTATAAGACACGTTCTACTTTAATAGTGAGACCAATATTATAATGACATATCAGATTTAGACTGATATTAAAAGTTATTTTTTGTCCTGATGTCACCTAATTTAAATGACTACTAACAGTCATATCGAAGTAACACAAATAGCAACCTCAAAAAACATAGAAATTAAACATAAAACAAACCGTTTATTTGGTAATACAACACAAAAATACATACAGAAGCCTTATCAATGTGCAATCTTTGCATAGACATAAAACAGACCGTTTATAAAGCCTTAAATAATGATTGTTACTTATTTTTTTATTTGATCGCCTAACCCAATAAACAACATGCGCAAAAACTTCCTAGCAATCTAGCACATTGAAGCATAACCATTCTTTATTTGATTGCCTAACCCAAGCAACGTGCACCAAACCTCCTAGAAATCTAGCACATTATTAAAACATAACCCTAGTTTGTGGAGTTGATAAGTGATGAAGTTATTCACGGCCCCAACTTGGTAGATTGATTTGATGAATCCTTTGTCACCTCTTCTCGATAGAGCCCTTCCACCTTTTCGAGGAGGAGACACATCACCTTTGCCACTTATATATTTAAATAGAAGCATAACCTTGTTCTCTATGATTACATGTTTAATTTTACCTTTAGCGAGGAGGACCCGGTACTCCTGGTGTGCCAGAAGCACCCAGTGTACCAGGAGCTCCTGGTGTACCCGGTGTGCCTGGAGTGGTTGGAGATCCGGGAGTTCCCGGTGTTCCAGGGGTGCTAGGAGTTGCTGGTGTACCAGGAGTTCCTGGTGTACCACAAGGACCACGTCCTGGTGTTCCAGGTACCCCCGGTGTGCCAGGAATTCCTGGCGTTCCAGGTGTGCCTGGAGCTCCATTAATGCTTATGGTTTGTTGAGTGATTAGAGGGACATAATCTTGTGATGTTCCACGGGGTCTTGGAGTACCAGGAGTTCCCGGTGTTCCAGGAGTTCCAGGTGTCCCTGGAGTTCCTGTTGTGCCACCTAAAATTCCCGGTGTACCACGTTGTCCAAAAGTGCCACGAGTTCCAGGTGTGCCACGTTCTCCTGGTGCACCATCTTTTCCTAGTGTGCCATCTATTCCTGGAGCACCATCTTTTCCTGGTGTCCCATGAGAGCCGCGAGTTTTTGGTATAATAGGAGGTCGTGGTGTGATATGAGTCCGTCGTGGTGTGCCAGGAGTTCCCGGGGTTCCAGGTGTTCCTGGTGTTCCAGGAGTACCTGGGGTACCACCCGAAGTTCCAGGTGTGCCACGTTTTCCAAAAGTGCCCCGAGTTCCCGGTGTACCACGTTGTCCTGGTACACCATCTTTTCCTGGTGTACCATCAACTCCTGGAGCTCCATCTTTTCCTGGTGTGCCAAGAGTTCTTAGTATGCTTGGAGGATGAGGTGTGGCTGGTGGCATTATTGTGGAAGGCACCATAGGCGATTGAGAATTAAAGCTTGGATTAGACAATTGTGAAGTGCATATGGGTGGCAATGAGATCACCATGCAAAACATGCAGATAAAAAACATAAGTGTTGGTTTTGTTTCCCCCATGCTTTGGGAAAATTTAATTTTCTTATTAGGCTTTTTGTATATGGAATTATGGGATGATGAATTATGGGCATGGCTTGTATAATTTATAGGTAAGTTTAAAATTGCATGCAAAATTTCAATTGTCAAGTAACGGACCGGACCTCTTGTATTCGTCTAATAGCCACAACATCAATCCTAAGGGCAATATGATTTCATCCACATTTAGAATTTTTTGTAATTTGTTTGCATGCACCTTTTTCAAATCTTTTTTGAGACACATATAATAATAAAACCATCGAATACAAGATATATGGACTATGGAGTACTCTCTTATCCACCTTTAGAATCTTGAAAAATATCTAAAATTTCAAAAGATTACAAAACTCTCGTAACGAACATTGGACGGGTGTCTTCATACAAAACCTCATGAATTCATCTTGTCATGCAATCACACATTTTAATTCATTTATTATATATTTTTAACAGCCCGTCTGTCTTATGTGCGGCCGGCCACACGGCCACTTAAGTATCCCTATAACATTGATTAAGTAACCCCTATAATTTAATACCAATCGAGTAACCCCTATAACAGTGACTGAGTAACTCTATAACAATGACGAATTAACCCCTTTAATACTGACCAAGTAACCCCCATTACACTAGCAAAGTAACCCCTATAACACTGAATGAGTAACTCTACAACAAGGACGAAGTAACCCTTTTAATACTGACCAAGTAACCCCCGTTACACTAGCAAAGTAACCCCTATAACACTGATTGAGTAACTCTATAACAAGGACAAAGTAACCCCTTTAATACTGACCAAGTAACCCACATTACACTAGAAAAGTAACCCCTACAGTGGCTAGCCACACATAAGACTTTGTGTATTTTTAATCAATATACTTGTATATACTTCTTTTTTTTCTTTTTTTTTTTTTTTTTTGTGTGTGTGTGGGGGGGGGGGGAATAAATACATATACTAGTATATACTTTGATGCGTTCCTAATTTTTATTTTTTTACATGGTCATCATTACACATACTTTGATTATTATTATTAACATTTACAATTATGTATACATGCATATTATTGAAAATTTAGAAATTTGAAATTATACTTAAAACAAATCTAATAAATTTTTTTTCCAAGAACTGAGTAATAATCTAATATTTGCTTATTTTTATTTACTTGCAACATGCTTCTTTCCTCTTCTTTTACTAACAACACATTCTTTAGAGGCGTAATTTTAGAAGGTGATTAATGAAAGTAAATAAATGATTTTATCAAAATAATTTTAAAACCACGCACAATCATAGAAGAGTTAGGTATCACATATAAAAGTTATTTGGATCAATTTATTGTATTATATTATATAATCTTGAGTTGCAGCAAGATTCAATGGCTAATAAAAATGGAGGATGTAATTTTTAGGCACGCACTTTTGAATTGTAATGAACTTAAATATACACATTCGTGTTTTTAATTAGTCAACTTAATTTGCTAGTTATTAACGGTGTTGGTCACAGCTGGAAAAAAAAAAAAAAAAAAAAAAAAAACTAAACCACAAATATATCGGTGAAGAAGCAAAAAGTCAAAAGTGTATTAATGAGAAAAGTCAATACCAAATGTATACTAATGATGATTTCCCTTCTTGTAAAAAAATGGATGATTTTCCTTATTTTTTTTATCCTACAATGTAGAACTCCATAATCTTTAAAAGAGGAAGATACGGAGTAGTACATAACTAAATATCCATGGTCGACATATACATAGTCGACATACACATCACAATCTAAATAAATCTCAATCATGGATCATACGACAAGTGTCTTTGGATAAAATTTTATGAACCTCATCCATTCACACATTCCAACGGTCATCATCCTTTACACTTTCTAGAAGCTAACTGTACTCTTTCTCTCTCTCTCTCATCCAAAAACAAAAAACAAAAAACAGAAAAAGAAAATATTAAAGTAAATAAAGACTTCAAAACTTCTTACGTAAACCCTATTTTTTGCAAATTTTCATTTTTCAACCGGAAAATTTGAGACTTTTACCTGTTCATTCCTAAATCTGACTTCTACCCTTTTCTTTTCTTCCACGCAATTCGAAACCCTTTTCACGAATTTCGCAAATAATCCCAATTACTTCATCCAATTTTTAGGGTTTTTTTCTTCTGGGTTTTTCTATGGCTGATGTTATTAGCAAGTCAAGCGTTTTTTCTCCAGCAATTTCTCATCATAATCATCATAGTAATGTTAAAAAATTTCCTGTTCAATGTTCAGTTACCACGAAAAATCAGGGCAAATTAGCTGGATTTTCATCTTTGAGGAGTAGTTTTGGTGGTGTAAGAACTGCGGTCGATCAAAATCGCAGTTTTTGTTCCCAAAAATCGAGGAATTCTCTATCAATTCATGCTAAGGTTTGTGAAATTATTTCTGGGTTTTCTTTGTTTTTATCTATTTATTTATACCCATGTTTACTTTTTCTTATCGAATTTGTTATACCATGTTTAGTTTTTTTTTCTCTGTATTTGAATCCTATTGATTTGATCATATTATTGCTTAATTTATGCTTCAAATAGTATAGGTAAATCTATGTTTGTTGAAATGTTGGTAGTTTTGTGAATCTAATTTTGGTGTTCTTGATTATTGCCTGGTGTGAGGAGCTGGTATTAATTTCAACTAATAATGTTTGTTATAACAGGTTACAAGGTCAAGTTTGGATCCAACCTTTTGAAAGAGTTTGTTTTGGTATCTGATTACCTTGATTAAAATTGTGTTCATTTGTTTAATGAGATAGTGTTTTGAAATGCTTACCATCAGTCAATATAGTTAACAAATCCTGCCAATAATAAGTGGAGGTATATAACAAGTTGTATAATTCTGCCATCAAGCTTGGTCTTGGGGAGGTTGATTACTTGATTTGTATGTTTTTGGCTGTTAGGCGGCGTTTAAAGGTCAGAGTTGCATAGACCATTAGGCAAGGGTGTCTGGGAGGTGTAGTCGTATGTTTTAGATCATCAGGCAGGGGGTATTGGGAAGGTGGATATTTATGAATTTCGACAATAGGTGGGGTTTAGGACTTTAGGGTGGTCGAGTTTTATGAATTTCGTCATTAGGTGGGGTTTAGGGAGGTCTAATTTTGTGAATTGTGTGCCATTAGGCCTCAAGTTTCGATTTAGTTTTATGACAATATGACTTAAGGGTTTTATAAATTGTTGAAAACGCAACTTCTAACTTTGCAGGGGAGATTTAAACGAGTGATGAACTGTGAATACATTATATGGAATTGGTGTTTCTTAGGTTCTTTAGAAAGAATTTCCTTTGTTCTTTGTGTAGTTTGTTAAGTGTAGCTTGCTATCACATGCTTAGATATCTCTATGCTTACTTGGAAAGGTTGAACCCCTGTTTTCAGTTAACAACTTCACAGTTATAGTGGTATTTATTCGTTTGTTTGTAACAAATGCAGCTGGGTCTTACCTTTAACAATGCACCAAAGTGGTGGGAGAAAGGACTTCAACCAAATATGAGAGAGGTTACTTCTGCAGAAGACCTAGTCGATTCTTTATTAAAGGCCGGAGATAAGTTGGTTATCGTTGATTTTTTCTCTCCTGGTTGTGGAGGTTGCAGGGCTCTTCATCCTAAGGTACCTCTTTAAATAGATCTTATGGAGTTTTCTGCTCCTATTTGCCTCTTTTGGGTTTCATGTATTGTACGAGTACTGTATAATTTTAGGGTGGAGATCTAGTTATGCTGTTACGGAGTATATTTTAGCTGAGTGATATTTTTCATATATAACTAATTATTTGTGTTGGATTTTTGCAGCTATGTCAGCTGGCAGAGATGAACCCTGATATTCAATTTCTTCAGGTGAACTACGAGGAGCATAAATCAATGTGTTATAGCCTTAATGTCCATGTTCTTCCTTTCTTTCGGTTCTACAGAGGATCTGAAGGTCGCCTGTGCAGCTTCAGTTGTACAAATGCCACGGTTAGTTTATGATCCTCACACTTCTCTTCTTGATGGGTTTAGGGGTTGTTTGACAAGCAATGCACTCCATTTAAATCATTGCAAAGCTACACAATTGATTAGACAAAAATTTTGAAACTGGTAATTTGAAACCTGATTATTAAATTATTCAATTTATTTACGTTCTATTTTAACCACAGATTAAGAAATTCAAGGATGCTTTAGCTAAGCATGGAACCGATAGGTGCAGCATTGGACCAACAAAGGGGCTTGAGGAGAAAGAGCTCCTTGCTCTTGCTGCCAACAAAGACCTTTCATTCACCTACACACCTAAACCCGCGGAATTGGAAACTGTACCTGATCTCCAAGAAGTTTCGGCCAATGTTGACACACATGCTGCAGCCAAAGAATCTCTCTCTTCCTCCAACAAGAATCCTCTTAGCTCACCTTCAACCCTAAAATCTTCTCAAGAGAGTGAAGAAAAATCTTTAGCCACTGCCAGGAGATGATTTTAAGTGTCTTCCTGGCAATATATGGCTTGTACAGTACTTCTATATGCTTGTAAGTGTGTATTTTAATCACTTGTAAAGGAAATATCAAATGTGGCTGCTATTGGATTCGTTTTATAAGTCCAAGCTAGCCATTTCTGTGGGATTGTAATATTATTCAGTCTGCCTGATGCAGCCTGTAGGGTGTGTTTTTAGTTCCCTATAGAAAGAAATCTGCGAGAATGTCGAATAGAAAGCATACAAATGTGTGCTTGTGTAGATTGTACCTTGGATGTGTATTTACAAAAAATATTGTCTTGTAATGTATCTGGTAATGTATTCTGATATAAGTTTCTGTATATCCTTCCTCAGTCGATCATAGTTTCATACTTATCAATATCTTGAATTTTATGATATATACCTAGTTTTTTGACAGGTACCTAGTTGGACTGTAATTTCAAGTTTTCAAATCTCATAAAATTCTTAAAGTTGAAATAAATATTATATACTTCAAACAAATACACCATACATCAGGTGACGAGAAAACCCATGTTCTTTATTCAGCTACTATGATACGAAGTATAATACTTCCAACATAGCCTTGTGGCACACTTTGAGTTCGAAGTTATATAATGTTGACGACTAAATTAATCAAAATAATTTTACACATGATACCTAATCCTTCTCTAATCTTAGTGTTATAATTATTTTGAAAACAAGGTCATCTACCTTCACTAATCACCTCATAAAACGTACGAAGTATTAAATACACTTTCTATAACACTCCGTAGTACACTAGTACTCGTTTTCTAAATTACTCATTGGTTCAAAATAAAAATCTAATTCTCTTGGGCATATATTTCTTGGAGGAATTATAGTAGGGTGTTGTTGATTAAAATTGAACCATGAAGGAAAGTAATATTATTATAGAGAATTTTAAGCAGGATTGGTTGATTGAAAACGAAAAACAAAAGGATAGTGGATGATAATTTTCACCCAAATTAAAAATTTAAGAAATACTTTTTTTTTTTGAAACAATTTAAGAAATACTTTAGTACGAGGTTTCCATCCAATCAGAGACCAAGGGAATATTAATTTATAAGTGCGTAACAAAATCATGTATTGATTGCTATTGCTAATGTTTAAAATTAAAATTATGTTTAATACTATATGTTTGTTTCCGCTTGCAAAACATGAAAGTAAATGAATCAATAATAGGGTCAATCACAGCAACAACATACTGAAGTGCTCCGTAATTCCGTATTACTCGAGAAATTCTCGGCAGCTTATGCAAAGATGGGCTACTGGGAAAGGTCAGCAAGCTGCATTTTCGAAAGGAGGTAAGCCCCACTCAGCAGGATTGAAATCCATTAGTGATTTCAGAACTTGATCAGCAACAGAGTGATAGGAGCTGTCCAACCTTGGATCAGGAACCATGATCACAGATCTACATGCCAGTCAAAAGCTTGTATTAAACATGTGAAGTTATACAAGATTATATATTTACGTGTATCGAATAAAAATATCTTGGAACCGGATGATATGTCCAAATAACAAGAATTCAAGTACAACAAGAACGATTTAATATATCACATTCGGTTCACAGGTTCTTAATTTTCCCTCCGACAGTGCCAATAAAACTAAGAATTACAAAAATGACAAGGTTTCATGCCATTTCAGGTCATATGAACAAGATACTAAAGATTATACAGTGCATGAAATTCATTATGATTAATTCGTAACACAAGCACCTGTCATCACTCTAGGAATTAGCATGGAGAAACAACGCAGACTGATTAATTTTTTAATTATGCATCTCAATTTACTATAACACATTTAATGATCTCTAGCTACTTTGAACATATTAGGCATATGATTTAGAGGTAGAAATACTTACATTCCAGCATTTTTAGCAGCTTGAACTCCTGATGGTGCATCTTCAAATACAAGGCACTTTTTTGGATCGATAGGCCCACCCTGCTCATAAGTCATAACATGGTATCTTTTAATATGGTGCAAAGTTTTAGAATAAAAAATTTAAACTTCTGGCTTCAGAGGCCATATTGTGATTTGTTGTCTAATTTTCAATTTAGAAAATGGACATGTTAGTACTGAAGAGGTTCAAACATAAATTTACCTCAAATCTTTTGGCAGCTGCCAAAAATACATCAGGAGATGGCTTTCCTTGTTTAACTTCTGGATCATCTCCATTAACAATATGATGCATTAAAGCAAATAGTTCTCTATGTCTTTGAGTTTTCAGCTCATAATGCCGTTTGTGGGAGCTACAATTACAGCATTGTTCAAAACATCAACAATCAGGAATTACTATAATCATCATAAGATTTGCATAATTCAATGTATAAAACTACTCCTGGGTAACTAAGCTTGTAAAGAGAAAGTGTCTTGACACAGATATCCCAAATTTTTTCTAGGATTTCTTCTACTTTTGATGGATCACTTATGTTGACTCGAGTATAACACAGGTACTACAGCCTACAGGAATATATATGACAAAATAGGTGAAAGAACCGAGTAACATAAGAGCTACATGCACCAGGTTCATTATTTAGTTGACAACCAGAATAAATAAATAAATAAATAAATAAATAAATAAATAAATAAATAAATAAATAAATAAATAAATAAATAAATAAATAAATAAATAAATAAATAAAACACCCAATATAAATCCCACAATTGGCAGGGTCTAGAGTGTCAAAATGTATGCAGCCTCACCTCAACTGGTTAAGAAGCAAGTATGGGCAAATTAACATGCTCCTCTGTCTCAACTGAACCCCATCAGTTAAATTAGAAACAGCCTCTAAATGTCCTTATCGTTGAAACCACACAAATCAGATCCTCCCCAAACACTAAAAAAGACAGGTACCTCATGCATTAGGTTGGCATCGTGATCTAAATATCTAAAAGAGGACTGAAAAAAGCATTACAATATACTCACTCTTTAAATTGAGGCGCTCTATAAGAACAATTAAAAAAATTGGCTGAAGTTTGCTTTAGACGCGCCTAACCACAAATGCCTCGCCTAGACCAAGTTAAGCACTTACCCCCACGTGCCTTGCGCTTTTCAAACACTGAAACCATGAAGATCTAACTTAAATGCTTGCCCCCATAGCTGTCATGACACTTGGCATTCAAAGTCCATTAGAAGTTCTGGACAAGTCTAAGTATTCAAATGCTGGATTTATTCAATCACTAGGACAAATAGATCATACAATTTGAAATCTTAAATTCTTCCCCTCTTTCTAAAACATAGAGCGTGCAGCTAATTATACAATATCAACAAGATACAGCATGAGCCCTGTCATGGGTAAGGTCTGGGCAAGTCCAAATGTAAGTAGCATTATCCCTACCAGTTATGACATAAAGAGAAGCCATTTCCAAAAGACCCAAAACAAACATTTTCTAGAATGAATTTGTCAGTACTGTGATAGTAGTAGTAGAGCAACACATAAAAAGTGGTAGCAATAGCAGAAATGGTCATAGTTGTGATAAGAAGTGGTAGCAATAGCAGCAATGGTCATAGTTATGATATAGGCATAGAAGGAAGTTGCAAAACTTGTAGTTATAGACAGACATGCAGCTCAAATTTAAAATACACTATCCTACGTAATAAATGTTTTTCCCAAAAACATATTTATTATCTCACTAGTAGACAAATAAGCAAGAATAGTTTCCACCACTAAGCGCAAAACAATAGGGTGGAGAGAAGTTTACCCAGTAGCTACGCAGATTGGCACTTGTTGTGCATGCAAATGTTTGACCAATCTTTCAGCCCCTGTATCAGAAAAATGACATCAATAGGTAAGGTTGTGAAGATGATAAGAGAAACAAGAGAAGTAAGAGATGAAACAGAAATAGGAGAGAGAATCAGGACAGTATGATTCAATTCAAGGTGTTGTTAAGTTCACCAAAGAAAGAAATTAGTTTTAGTATTTGATTCAGGTGGAAGGAAAAATAATTTTTTTTTTTCAAGGGATGTAGAGTATAAAAAATGGGAAATGGGCAGAGCTCCAATAATCTCAGCATCCAAGAAGAAAATGCAAATTCAAAAATTAACGGTAAATGGAAATTCATTTACCTTCGAGTAAAATACTTAAGATATCAGATATGTAATATTTACTTAATAAAGCAAATTAGCAATATCAATCAATCAATCAAAGCCTTAATCCCATAAGTGGGGTCGGCTACATGAACCAAATTTGCAATATAATATTTATATATAATTTACTTGGTTAATACTCTTCTGCCTAGTGTCTAATTAATCCAGAGGTGAGATGAGTCCCTTGGCATTCTAAGGGGCTTGGCGGGAGTTTCTAGCTGTATAAATTGAATTTTACAGTGCAAAGGGCATAGAAAATTTTAAAAGAGGACACAAGAGAATGGTCAGTGTAGGAAAGACAAAACCCAAGCAAGTAAAAGCTCGTATAGGAAGTATATATGAAGCATACCTGGCATTAGCTCGCTCGATGGAAACATGCTCTGTAACATTGACTCCCTTTCTACAAGGAAGTCCTCAGCTGAAAGAGAGTCGCTTATTCCAGTCGATTCAACAAAGACCCTAGCAGCTTCTATTGCTTTCATCCCCATCATTTTTGCCTTTAGAGACCAATCAAACGTCTTATTGTACCTAGCTAGTATTTGTTCTTGAACTTCTGTATAGAATTTCTCAGTATCTACAACAATAAGACGTCGAAGCAAATTAAGTTATCATCCCTAGCATCATATTAAACTTTTTGAGTACAGCAATAGCATGACATCAAGCTCAAGAACAACAAATTTTCAAAATAAAAATGATGGTTACCAGCACTAACACAATGACCCAATAAATTAAGAACTTCCCTCAATACAACATTGCTCTAAAAATAATAAAAACAGCAAACCAACGCAAATACACAATTCACAAACAACGGATACACTCCAAACAATCATCCAGTAATCTGATATGCTTCCGATCAATGTGCATTACCATTCTTCCCCAATAAAAAACTGATCAAAGGGGGCAATAACCCTTGAATCATAACATCAAATAACTTGCAAACAAACAAATCAAGCACTAATTCTATTAAAATTCAAGGAACCCTGAAATGTCCACTGCTTCCATTTTAAAATCATACATCACCCATAACATAACAACGAAAATATGTTACTCGGACACTTCAATTTACCTCAAGTAGACAAGTACCCGTACTCACAAAATAGTCAAGTTAGACACTTAGACACGTACCCAAGTCCGAGAAAGGTAATATACTCCATCATTGTTTCTATTTCATATACCCCCAGAAAAATTCTTACTCAAACAATGCAATCAACTCAAATAAACAATTAAATTATCAACCCAAATCACAAAATACAATAAAATTCAAAACCAATTAAAATGCAGTGTTGATTATCACCTAATAAAAGACCATCCATATCGAATATGACATGGGTGATTGTCGGGTTCGAGAGAGCAGAAGCGGCGGTGTCCACGGCGGAGTTGGCCATTGCTGGGGTTGCGCAACTGCTTCGTCGGAGTGATTGATTGCACAACAAACTCGAAAATGTGGAGAAAAGAGGAGCTTTTTGTGGGTAAACTTGAATCGGATTCCTAAGTTCTTGTTTTCTTTTAGGGAGGGAATTAGATGCAAAGTTATAGTGGTGGGAAAAAGGATCAACTTTTGTAAATCTTATTATTGTTATGCTTTGGTGGTACTGGTACATTACATGAATTTGAGCCATTGAGTTGTACATTTAGTAATTTGACTTGGATATTTTATGTAAGTTGAAAATGGTAGCGTTGTCAAAATGGTTTAATAGTTCGGTTTTGATTCGGTTTGAAAATGGTTTAAGTGACCTATGGGTATGTTTCAAATTGGTTCAAACTATTAGCAGTTCGGTTTGAATTCGGTTTATTTTTATGCGGTTTTAATTCGGTCCGGTTCGTAAACGGTTTAGTGCAAACGAGTTGTGGTTTATAAACAGTTTTTAACCTAAAACGGTTTCGGGTTAGAAATGGTTCGGGTTAACAACAATTTAGTACTTTTTGGTTCAGTTCTATTTCATCTTGGTTTATAACTGGTTTGTTGGTTAACGGGTTCGGTTCTTATACAGTTTAACATTATTCGGATCGATTACCGTTCAGGTCGGTTTTTCGGTTTCAAATAATAGGTTCGGTTTTCATTTGGGTCTGTTGATTTCGGATAGTTAAACGGTTTCGATTCAAAATTTGACAATATTATTTACAGGATTACAATAAGACTAGTAACTAATAAGATACAGAGTAGATGAATATATCATAAAAATATTCGTGGTAGTCAAAGATTTCATTTTAAATTAAATCTCATATTATGTTTGCGTAGGAAGTCTTGAAAATTGTCAAAGAGTATATGCAAAACTTATAAAATTATTAGTTTCAAATCGTATAATCTAATATATATATATATATATATATATATATATATAAAGGGGAGTTTTTTCCTAATTTTCATAGTGTGCCATGTAGGATTATAAATTTTAGTAGTAACCAATTAAATAGGAGATTATTAAAAAAATTATAATTAAATAATTTAAATGCCACGTAAGCAAAATTGGCGAATGAGATTTTCCAATTTAAATTAATTAAATATAAAATATTATCTTTTCATATTAGGAATTTTATCTAAATATATAACAAATTTTAGCACATAAATATATGTATAAAAAAATTATTTTTAAAAATTCAAACAAACCGTGCATCGCACGGGCTTCATCTAGTTATTTTTATATTGAGATGAGATATGTAACACGTGTATGTAATGTCATCAAACCTAACCTAGTTTTCTCTCGTTATTCCCGTGTGACAGGGTTCGATCCTCACCCCTAATCCTCCTATGATAGGAGGGACACGCGTAAATAAAAATTGAGCCTTTAGAGAAGTTAAACTACCCTCTCAAATCTCAACAAGTCAAAAGTCAATACGGAGTACTGAACTGTGTGAGCCTCTGTGAGGGGTTTTACTGTGAACACTTAAAACCCTAATTCCCAATTCCTGCTATCGCAATTCAAAATCTTTTGAAATTTCTGCAGAAATTACAAATTTCAATCGAAATAACTTTGCATAATGTCGCTCAGAGGAGTTTGGCAGCTTCAGAAACTCATCGTTAGCTACTGCGATTGGGGAGGCAGCAGCAGGGGTATCAGGTATTATTTTCTTTAATATTCTTTTTCCCAATTTTTTTTCTTTTCTTTTATGTTTTTCAATAAATGTAGAAATCATGATTCTTCTTTCAATATTGTATTTGCGCCCTTTAGCTAATTCTGATTGATTTGTGTTATTGTTGATGCATTTGCTCAAATTTGGTGTTGTTTGATCATTTTCCCAGCTATTTTGTTTGCCATATTTTGATATGTTAATTGCGTAATTTGCTTCAATAGTCGCAAAGTTGAGTTCTTTATCGTTTTTTGTTGGTTTGAAATTTTATGGTAATCGATAAGAATTTTGAACTTTTTGTGAAATCGAAAAGGAAGCATATTGTTTTTCTAGCTTACTAAAGATGTGGGGACTTTTCTCTATATATTATTCGGATTGAAGAGCTGTGTTACGAGGAGTCGAGGACTCGGATTAAGAATATGGTGGGGTGTAGATTTGAGGATTGTGCTAGGCTTATTCCATGGAGTTTATTTGGCAATGCCTATATATCATGCTGTATACATATGTCCTAGGATTCAATTTGAGGTGCTATGTCACCGGGACTCGGTTAAAGAATTTGGCGAGGGTGTGTATTTGAGGATTGTGCAGGGCTCTTTATATAGAGGATCATTAGAAGTGCGTAAGTAATGTATTGTTAACAAATGTCCTATAGTTCAACACGGGTACTTCGTTTTGAAATGGGCTGGGTAGATCATAATTTGCCTGTGTGGTCATTGTCCATTATGATCCCAAAATAAAGGAATCATATATTTTCAGTTGTAGTGTAGGAATGCCTTGGTGTTGCAATGGCAGTCCATGTGATATTAGTTTTCTTTGGCTAGATGTCAACTTATTTAGGTTATTGTTTTGTGATGAATTGTAGCTATTTTCTTGAGTAGTTCAACTTTGGTACAGAAATGAATTGTGGATAAACGAGTGATGTTTGAACTTTGAAGAACTGTTCGTCAGTGGATTTTGGGAAACAATTTGATCGAGCAAAAGTGCTCCTCTGCAACATTGAGATCACAATAAATGTCTTAGTTCTTGGACTCTGCTTATAAGTGTACTTATCGGCTTTGATGTCTACTAATATTGTCCCTTCAGATTGATTTGTCCTAGTGGTGGAATTATTTGCTCTTGTGCTTATTTTCCAGTTGGCAACTATATTGATTTCCTAAGAATTATTCATTTAGAGACATTATTGTGAGTAAATGGTTACATGTTGGACAAAAGTGATTTCCGGTAGGCTTACAAATATGTTGCCTTGGTATTCTATTTGTGGGTTTTTCTCTACTCTAGTTCGATTGTATTACCCTATGTAATGTGTATAGCGCCATCATTTTTTCCTTTTGATGGCTTATTGCAACCTCATTTTGATACTATATTCAAGTTAAACTTTGTTGATGTTAGAATTTGAGAGAAAAAGTTTGCAAAACAAGTAGTGAGGAAGTATAAAATGGCAAATCTACTCTTGAAAAATAATGTCCAATGGTGCAATACTAAATATATCCACCTGTACACCTGCATTGAGCAGCCTGGCATGTGCATGTTGGACACCAACAGCAGTTGACATGCATCTGGACAAAAACACCTTGAATGTAGTTATTTGCACATTTGTGGGGCACTTGATATGTTTAATCATGCTTACTCTCTTTTTTGGGGCATATGAATGCAAGGACCTTTTGCTTGTGTCTCAATTTCGCAATTGTTTGCAAGGAATCAATATGTAGGGGAAGGGCACATTAGTCATAGTCTATTAGTAGTAACTTGGGGAATAAGCTAGAGGTTTCTAAGGGGGTATTTTCTATAAATAGACCTCATTAGGAGGAATAATCATCATATTGAATTTTATTGAGGATTGTTATTGGGAGAGAGTGAGCCTCACGAAAGCTCATATTAGGAGAGAATCCACCTCTCGAAAGTGGAATTATCGTTTAATTAGTTGTAATTCTCATCTTAATACTATAACCATCTTCTTCCTTCTTATTTTCTGCCATTATTAGTGCTGTAACCAAGCTAGTAATTATGTTAATAAGTGGTTGCATCTCCTAGCTCTGCCAGATGCATATGAAAGTCTCTGATAGGATATATATATATATGCTACAATGTGACATTCAATAGACTAGGCATTTGATTTACAATTGAATTGTTTTAACTAACCTTGGTTGCAGCTGGGACTTTTGAATGAAAACAGCAAGCCATATGATTTAATTGTATGATAGCAAAAGAAATGCATTTTCTACTCAAACTTATTCTCTCTCTCCTCACACCCAACATTGTTGGTGGAAATAAAATCTCTTTTAGTATGTATCAGTTTAGAGGAGTGCATTCAGAAAAATGATCTTATTAAGGTTATAAGGTTCTGGATAATAGATATTGAAACAAGTGTGGGATGCTTCTGGGTTTTTTTTTTTTTTTTTTTTTTTTGGAACTCTATGTGGCAGCAAAAATAATTTGCTTGGAAGCTTATGAAAGAAGTTTTGTTGTATGGCAGGGCATTCATGGAAACAAATTTGCCATCAATTAAGGAGAGCAATCCACGAATAGAGGTTGTTACGGAACTCATTCGTGGACAGCATCCACATCTGAAGGCTTTCTATCGTGAGTGCCTTCCCTCCATGTTTATTCGCCTCTGCAGCATTATGATGAAACTAGGGTTTAAGAATGATATGTATTTCTGGTGTCAGTCTTCAATTATTCACATTCCACCCTATGAATTATATAGGAGTTGGTGATTATGTTTTGATGATCATGCTACTGTCTTTCTTGGTTTGCTCCTTTACTTTTCATTAAGAGGAGAAACTCATTATCCCCCTGAAAGTATTGAGTAGCGTGTGGACGATGGAATTTTTAGCAGCAGCTTTAATGCTAGTTGAGGCATTTCAAGCTCAAACTCACTGGAACTGTGCGGAGTTTTTTTTTTTTTTTCCTCTCTCTTCCTCACTCTGTGCACACTTATCTTTGCCACCCTTCCTGAAAAGCTTAAAGTACTGAGTGATGCACTGATGAAGGGATCTTTAGAATGGAAATTAATATAGAGGAGCAGAGAAGGGAGGGGGGGGGGGGGTGGAATACAGAGATTTAAATGGTATTATAAAGGATTTGGATCTACTTGCTTCCTTTCTATCATCTCACTCCCAGTTCTAGATCATCTGCTAAAGTCTGTACAAGTGTACATGCATTTAAATGCATGAATTTATTTCTATTTTTTGGTAAAATGTTTTCCAAGGCGCATATGCCCCTCCCCCCTTTGTGGTAATGTTTGCAGCTTTTGAGCTCTATTCATTCTGTCTTATTTTTATAGGAAACAAGAATGAACGAGTTGTTTGTGTGAAGAATATGACACCAGAAGATGTGCTGCTACATGCAAATAGGTTGAGGAATGCCTTGGGAAGGAAGGTGATAAAGTTGAAGACAAGACATGTCACAAAGCACCCTAGTGTACAAGGCACCTGGACAACTGCTCTGAAATTATGAAGCAACAAAAAACCTTTGTGGTTAATGATCCTGCTGGCAATAAGATGGCAATCATATGAAACTTATAGTGTCTTTTTACGCCCGTGTTAGTTTCTTTTTGAAGATAGCTCAAAATTTGGTTAATGATACTGGACCTTAGCTGTTTGCAAACTAGGATTGAGAATTCATCCTTGGGTTTTTTTTATGACCACATTGCTCTAGCCTCTCGCCTTCTTTTGTAACCTTGGTTTTTTAATGATCACACTGTATTGCTTCGCAGGTAGCATATGCAAGTACTCATCTTGCTACCTTGGTTTATCATGATCACATTGTATTGCATAGCCTGCTCCATTGGTTTGCTTACAAAAGTCAGATGAACAAAATAACGATTGTGTAGGTTAATCTTATTTCCTAGATGAGTTTAACATTCAAGTGTTCATTTGCATACTAGCTTTCATTGGCTGTCATAAACTAATTGCATTCTCTTTCTTTCTACCCTGCACTTTATCTCACTATATATATACAACCTTTGTGCTGAGCTCCAGTATGCAACATGATGAACTTAAAGGGGGCATGTACCTATCCTATCTTGCAAAATTTGGCAGTCACATACACAGATACGCATTGCTTGTAGTCGTCCACAAAAGTATAACTTCCACACCCTGAAAATGCTTTCAAGTGGCGCCAGCCAAGGCATCAATCTGCTATATGTTAAAACTTCCGAGTGTACTAAAAATTGTACTGAGTTAGAAATCTAATGATTTCAGCGAGGTGTTTTCAAAGATGGGCAAGGGAGGCACACTGAGCCACTGTGGTGCAAAAAGGGACACTGGAACATACCAGAAGGCACACAGTGAGACCCATGACTAGGCTCTAGGATCCTTATTGTCTTGAGTTATATACAATGTACAGTACTCAAATATGAAATACTTGAGCCAAAGGGAGGTGGATTATTGGATGGAACTGGCGCCACCATTAGCTGTGGAATTGGTGCCACCACTAGCTGAAGCTATAGCCTTACACAACGGATCAAACGGCCATAACTGCATTCGGCAATGCCTCAGCAGCAGCCACCATAACCATGATCACCCAAACACAATACAATCATGCAGAAAATAAAATAATTAATTAACCGAGGAAACAAAACAGGAACAAAATTCGTAATCTTTAGTGCAGCAAGGACTCGAGTGGAAGATCTTTCAAAAAAAAAGACTCGAGTGGAAGAGGATTGTTACTCAAAATCACAGGTTTCTTTTCTTTTGGTAAAACAAAATCATATGGGGTAGTTATACACTTACATTTGGCTATATGCTTATTTGACAATGCTATTAAGCCTCACATTCATGGCAAAATTTCTTCAAGGACAAAATGATCATGTAGTACAATAGCAGAGATCTAAGTGAGATATTTCGCCTAATCTTAAAAATACATTTGTATGACAAAAGAGCCAGAAACTATGCTGCTACTGGTAATATATAATCCAGAGCCTGCATTTTGGCTCCATCCGGAACTTGGATGTCTCTTGATGCAAAATCTCCGGAATATGCACTGTCAGCTGCTTTCATTTCCTGCTTTAGTCATACATTAACTCAGCGCTCGAATAAGGTTCAAGGATTACTGCCAGATGCGCCCTCAGCTGCTTTCTTTTCTCGCTGTTTTTCCCGTTTTTTCTTGTTTTTCAATGCATTTTTGCTCATTTCCCTGCATAATCATGATAATTACATTAGATGAAATTGCCAGCTTGCCAAAGAGGGAAAAAGAAACAGTAAAAGAATCAATCTACTGTGCAAAAGATACTATTTCAGCACACTTACTGGGTATCCAATCCTCCAAAAAGCTGCCACATCAAAAACAGAAACAAGTGTTACAAGCTGGCTATCAAATTCATATGAGAAGATTTACAATTACTTCAAAGCACTTCAAACCAGAATTCGATAACATTCCCATATATAATGCATACTGATCAAAACAATAAGCGCATGTCATGCAAAATATTTGCAGTCTGCCGAGTGCCTTTCATGTCATAGTCGAGATGATACTGATTATT
This sequence comes from Chenopodium quinoa, assembly GCF_001683475.1. Classification (NCBI taxonomy): domain Eukaryota; kingdom Viridiplantae; phylum Streptophyta; class Magnoliopsida; order Caryophyllales; family Amaranthaceae; genus Chenopodium; species Chenopodium quinoa. The sequence goes on along the minus strand of NW_018743391.1, from coordinate 2,368,054 downwards.
TATTGAACATCAAGAAAATCACATGCATATCTTTCATCTCAAATATCAGTATAATCTTTGCAACAAACTCTAGCATATTACATAGCTAAGTAAAGAAAATCTTTTATTGATCAGCTAAGATAAAAAAAAAAGCCGCTGCAAAATTATTCAAAATGACATCACCAACAGAAAAAGCATACAGATTTGAAAGGAATTGGATATCAATAGATCACCAATTTGAAAAAATAAAGGATATTTTGTTCAATGAACCACACAGCATCATCATTCAAATAACCAAAAAGATGTTGTGGAAACACTCAACTCCATGCCAAAAATAGGAGATGAAGATGAGCCAATGAGGTACCTAGAAGTCTAGAAAATATGAAGCAAGTATCGATCAAAACACCCTTAGAATTTTAAAGCAAGCGTGGAGTTTATCACTCTGCTCAATGCCATACCAACTTTGGATGTTATACTTAAATTTCTGGCATTGAATGTCAAAGATGATTAACTGGTCATATCAGTGTTAGGTAGAATGCCAAGGTAGCTAGAATTTACCTCTGCCTTAACAGAAGCCGCCTTCCTAGCACTAGGAGGTAGATAAGCGGCAGGTTTCTGTGGAGGGTTCACCGGGTTCGATTTTGCAGCATTCTGGGAAGGTTTTGACCCTTGTCCTACACAGAGAAAAATCTATCATTCACGCAACAGCATATCAAGTAGATTAATGTATTGAATAAGCAGCAGACATGAGATCAAGAAACCTTGTGCTTTGGCTTCTTCAATCTTCAGTGAACCAACAGACTTCACAAGCTCAGAAATATCACCAAACCTGTCTGCTGATTCTGGTTTCCAATCAGCCTGAATGATAGATATTACAATGAATATTAAACAGGGGAACACAAAACAATACACGAGGAGCAAATATTGGTCACACTAACCTGGAATAGTTTGTCAAACATCTTCTTGAAATACAATGAGCCATTGTGTTGGAAAATCTTTATCCTACATTATACCAAACCATGTATGATCAATTACTTAAATTACTACTTCTCAAAAACAAGAGTAATGATTTGCTAAACAATGAAAAGTAAATCTGATCAATCAATTCAAATTACTGTTCTATTGCAATAGCTATAGTTGACTCTTTGGAGTCAAATTTACACAAGTTTAGGTTTTAGTTCTAGACAGTTGTATTTTGCGGAGAAGTCCCCCTACCAAATGATAACATGATTAGTATGCTTGTTGTTTGACTTGTTTCACAAAGATAATGGATTCATGAATTTGACAAGCAGTGATCCACGATAATTTATTACTCACTCCATACCCTTTGGTTTTCCTCATTTTTCTCTATAGGATGTCCAAGATTGCCCCGCACTAAAAAAATATATATATGAGAGATCCCCACTTCACTCTCCCATTTTGTCCCTTTTCAACTCCACCCTTACAAAAAATGCAACCTAATTCCAACGGGGCAAACAAAGGTGGGCACAGGGAGTAAAAGCATACATCCATATATTTAGAGGAAAACTATGTTTACTATCACTGATAAAAACTGCATACTGTAGACTCCAATTAGTTTACTATGAAATCGTAGCAGAAAGGAAGAGACATGCACCTATCACATTAGCTGTTACAGTCAAAAGCATTTTGAGAGAAAGGGAAAGGAAGCATTCGAACAAGGGACGTAATAGCAAGAACCTATTAATCTATTATTGTCATCAGCCAATAAAATCAATCAAATGCTCATGTGATAACATGATTCATCTTGGTGCAATTACCCAAAACAGAGAAAAGACAAGTTTACAAATAAATTAGACAATTTACAGTATATCCAAAAACAATAGTGGCCAATATGCAAGCCTCACGCCCACTTCCACTGACCTGCCCTTTCCCACATTCCGGAACAGGCAACAGAAGCAGAAGTGCCACAAACTTAGTCAACCTAGATGAGAACTACAGCACATGCATAACACAAGATAATTAAACCTTTGCCTATATCATTCATGATAACGGAATAAAAAATAGCAGCAGTGCTCAGGTCAAATCATGATATCTCCTACTAAACTTAAAGGTGACTTGCTACATATTGGTAGCGTAAGAGCATCCCTTAAGATTACAATCAGAAGTCCACTAAGAATATTTCTATTCCGTTACCAGAATAAAATCAGCATACCCATTATCAATCTGACGTCGTGGTGCTGTTGAAGCAGTCATAAAAAAGCAACCATTAGGTGACCATTCACTAACTACAGACCACTCAGCTTTAGTTGTTCCAAGCTGCTTTTTCTCAGTGCAATCCCAGAAAGCCTGAAATGTTTTCAAGGTCCATCAATAACTATATAATATAAAATTTTGCAGATGTATAAGCAGAACATCATAAAGCCAGATCTGTTATCCTTGAGCATTAACCTTGAATCAACTGAAGATCATTTGTGCCTATCTACAACCATACAGTCTCCTAGGGCCTATTTACTACATCCTCCAGTCAAAATTGCAGGAAATAAAAACAGAGGCCCTTAAAAACAAGCCTGTTTTAGGAACAATTAAGGAATTTAGTCCTAGCAATTTATATCAGTTCAAATTCTAAGAAGAATCACAGAATAACTTTAGGCATCAAATGCAATTATGCAGAAAAGGAAGATCCTTATAATCTTAGCCAATAGTCAGTAGTCACCAAACTCCACAAACGCTATCATCACAGGCTGATGGCAGAGTATAATGTTTAACATGTGGCATGACTATCAAACAGCTTTTCTTACTAGGAAGAATAACTTGTACACAAATCACTGGCAAGTTACAGCTATTTTTCATAAGAATTACCGTTTATATACACAAAAACCAACTGTAATCCACTAATCCAGAATAGTTACCAATCTTCCATCCATTTAAAAATATTTTTTGAAGTATAAATTAAACATAAGGAGTTTTAAATTTTAAAAAAGGTACAACTGGTTGGCTTGTATGTGGGTTTGGTAAATTTTTTTTTTTTTTTTTTTATGCGTGCATCCTAATTCTTAAGGTACTCCTGCACATTTAATGACATGGAAGATTACAGACCCTTATAAAGACAAAAAATAAAGTATGACACTCCATTTGATTTTTACCAAGAAAAAGGATGTGAAACATGACCAAACATTCAAACCTAAAAGAAGAAATCTTGCGAAAGTATGAGTATTGACAACAGAGGGGAAAAAAAGTATTTTAACAAAGCAAGCATTAAAGATAGGCATTTGAGAGGCAAGAACAAGCATTTTCCAAATAACAGCTACAATGACAAGAACAGCATCAACCACCCATTCTTGTACCAATATTTCAGGTATATGCAGCATTACCACTAACAAGCAGTGACATAAATTTACCAAAGCTGACAGTTAGTTTAACTACAAAAGCACAAAATACATACCATATCACCAGGTAAGTTTCCGAAACCAGCCAAGCACAAAACTGAATGAGAGGATTTAAGGAAAAAGAAAAAGAAAAAAGAAAAAAAAAAGGAAGAAGTGGGGGGTTGTTCATTAAGAACAGGAAAAAAAAAATTCGGTGTATCAGCTCTACGAAGGATACATCTTCCCTTGGGATTCCATTTGATGGTGTTGTACGGACCTGAGCCAAGTTCAAGAAGTGGATTGCACTTCTTGTCGAATACTGTAGCTTTAGCAGGCATAACTAGAGTTAGGTCAAGGAACAGCAATACATTAAAAGGATTCCAAAGAGAATAAAAAACAATAATCTCATTTAAGAGTAAGGTGTATCAGCTCTACAGCTGGTTCAAAGAAACAACTCCTCTACATCTAGAAACTATTAATCATACACCAGTGTACGAGCCATCTTTTCATGGACATCGTGTGAGTAAATCATTCTTAGCTCCAATGAAAGGATACATCCATAGACAACAGCAAACTCTGTACCAGTGTAGGACCACTGAACATCATGAATGGGTCCCTCCTTACCTGTTTATGCACTGAACTGATTAATTTTGTAAGCAAAGTTGAATCATATTAACCATAAACATCAAGGTCACGTACGAAGAGGTACAAGTCCTTCATGAGCTCCATCAGTTGTCAAGTAACTTAATTTTGATTCTCCATAGTAACTCTGGTTGGTTTTATCAACATCTGCCTGAGCCACAGCTAGAAGACCAGTAGAGCCATAATTCCAATGTAATTGCACAGTTGAACAACGAAAGAAGCTGCGTCGTGCAAGAGGCTGGCTAGAGGGGTCATTTCCACATGCAAATATCTGGACATTTGCAGGAACTCCCTAAAAAGGACATCAAAAATAGGAGAAGAAACTCATTTAAACAACAAGGCAATCTTGCAGGGGTAAAAAATTCTCAACTTATTAAAATCATGGGCCTTCTTCAATTGCCTTTGCACATTTAAAACTTTGTCTTTGTTCATAGGGCTATGTATCAAAGTGATGGTACTAACACTAAAGGCCCCTTTCTACAATTCCATTGATTCTGTGCAGCAATCTAACAAATACATCTTATCAGTTCAAAGATAGTGACCAGTAAGCAACAAAAAAGGTACATGATAGCTTGCTTCAAATTCAGAAGTTTGTTCGATATCTATATGGGACCAAGCATGCAGCAGACAATAGGCTATAGGTCAGAAATAAAGAAATTATATACGTAGTATGTAATATACCAAGCACAGACATCCTGAAGTTTCACACAGAAAAGGATCTGACTTGGCCATGTATCTTCACGTTTAGATTAGGTAAGTTCCCAGCTCAAATATAGACCAACCTTGGATTCAGGAACAAACGTAGCAACGTGTGAACCAGGCATCTTGGAAAGTTGAAATGCTGCTACTCCTGGAACTCTGAGGCGAGACACGAATCCTTTTGATAAATCAGCAGAATCAAAAAACTGTATTTCATTTGTGACGAGCCGGCATGCAACAGCCTCATCAGAGCTGAATCGAATTGAAGGCCTGGACAGTACACAAACATTTCATTGAGAGGACATATGTTTCACCTACAGAACTTAGAAAAGGACTTTCAACATAACTATGTAATAACTAGATTATCTGATTTTTGTAAATTGATTAAATAAGAAGAAATAATAAAAGAAGCTTGAATCTTGATAGACAATGGCGCAAAGGGGTTACACTTTACAAATGATAGGTTTAATAGCTTTAGGCTATTACTCTCAAAATAGCTTGAGGCTATAACTCTCTAACAATGGCTTTAAGCCATAACTCACTAAGGTTTCCCCAATACAAATTTCTGCCTATCTTCCTTCTACTACTCTCTACCTATTTATACTACTTGCTAAGCAAGTACTACTTTAATTGCTGCATTTACTAATTCTTGTCTTCATCCCTAAAAGCCAACATGGTAGCTAATAAGCCAACATAACAACTACTGCAGCTTTAAGGTAGTGCTTTCCCTTGTGGTGGTGTGTTAGCCTACCCCTTCTTTTTCTGCTTCCTGCTGCAAGTGTGAAGAACAGGTGGTGTGTTGGCCTGATTCGTTACAAACTATCACTTTAGCCATTATATACAGGCTAAAATAAATCAGTATACTTAAATTTTGTGACTCGGTGACACAAAATTCTAAGAAAGGACAAAATTCTAAGACATACTTCCTTGTGTAATTAGCAGAATCACAAGATCCATTAGACTAGTTCCAGAAACACGTTCGAAAATGCGAGAAAAAGACAAAAGGCTATTAATGGGGAGGGAATAAGAAAAACAGAGACCATCATCCAACATGATAAATCAAGCCAAATTAAAAAAGGAAAAACCATTTCGGCTACCTACATAACCTATGTATTTGTATAAGTAAACAGCCAACAGACTTCTAGCTTCCAGTAGAACATGTGAAAGGAAAGGGGACAATAATTTTGCACACAAGAATGACAAATAAATTCAAACAATCAAGAGAACAGAACTTGCTAATATAAACTGAAGTAATTTCAAGTCTAACATAAATACCAGCTTGTTTTACTCATATTCTTTTGAGAAAAGTTATACACACAAGCACCAGTCTCTACACTCCATAATGTCACATTTTTCTCCTGAGGCGACGCCTGTTTCTGAAATGTCTGAAGGTAAGTCCCACGAGGTGATATGTTTGCAGCAGCGAAGTTTGGAACTTGAATGGATCTGATCTCTTTGTAGGTCTTGCAATCAAAAATACTTATGACACCCTCGGGTTTAATCACCATTAATCTAGAGCCATCCTCAGAAAATGTTGCACTGCTACAAGGAACTTTAGGTATCTTGACTTTTGGTTGACCATTGTCGAATGGCGGACCAGTCCAAATAGAAAATCCTTCTAGGTCTCGAACTAAAAGGAAGAACAACAGCAAATTTCAGTGCCTAATCCCCTTTTAAATTCAGCACTAAACACATCTATAAGCATAAACAACAAGATACACACCTAATAGTTCCAAAGGCGGTGATGCAACAGCAGCTGCCATTTCAGTTTAATTAAAGTTTCAAACAACCAAATCGCCCCTGCAAATACATAGCCATGTTATTGAAATTGCGCTATTATAAAGCTATTCTCTTAAACCTATCTAATCTAGCAATTACGAATACCTAAACACACAAGCAGAAAGCTAATTCATAGATTATTCTTTAATCTTTATATTCCACTCCTAATGAACTCACTAAAAATGACTAATCTAGCTGTTCATTTGCAAAACTCGATATCAACAATTACATGATCCACTTAAAGTAAAGTAATCTGCGCAACCAATTCTTCATATTAAATATATCAAGCTAGGACAAAATTTAAGCACATAACTTGGCATCAAATTACAATTATTTTCAAAAAATGCCTATAAATTCAACATTTTGCAGGAATAGAATTTGACAACTACATTAAAACAGCCAACAACAAGGGAGCACAGCAGCATTTGCTAGGAGAGCTGTCATCCCCTATCGGAGCTTGACTCGCTCTTATTTAGATTAGTCGGAGTCTAGTAGGCTCTAGATTATGCCCTTTACAGGACAACCCTTTACAGGACAAAATACCCTCAAAACAAACTACAACATTACATCAAGAAGTCGAAATTCACAAACAGTTATCAAACTAAAAACAGTGATCATCAAACATTAAATACTCCAATTAAAGAACAAATTAAAATCAAACCAACAACACATTAAACATACATACATACATACAAGTTTCACTAGCTGATTCTATATTAAAGCAATAAAGTTCAGATCTTTTTTAGCAACAAAAATTGAAGAAATCAAATACAAAAAAAATTACCCAAAGAATAATTATGAAATCAAATTAAATTCAGGTGATTAATGGTATAAAATGCAGAGAAAAAGAGACCTGATAGTCGCCGGAGCCGAGAAAGGGAGGAGGGGAATGTAGCTGGGTTTGTTGGTTTTGAGTCGTTTGAATGTAAATTAGAGTTTCAAGGTTGGACCTTTTATGAGCCCATTTTTCTTATTTGGACTTTAAAGAGCTTAAACCCTGATATTTTAGAACATCAAATAGTTTTTGGGTCAGGCAATACCGATTATGTTGCGAGTAAAAGAAAACAGAGTAAGTATTTACTATTTAGGCCATGTTCTTTTGAGCTTCTGGGCAGAGCAGGGGTCAGCAGGGTAGAGCAGATTAAATTTCAGCAGAGCAGATTTCAACATTATTATTAATACGACTACCTCCGGTCTAAATTACTCGCAACTTTGGGGTATTATTTGTGAGATATAAAATATTATTAATGTTACTATTATTAATACTATTATTAATGTTATTATTATTTGCTAGAGGAGTGGGGGCCCAGATTATATCTCGACTTCCCACTAATTTATTGTAGGTTGTATGACTTTTGTTTTTGAGATATAATAATAATATTAATGTTGTTGTTATTATTATTATTATTATTATTATTATTATTATTATTATTATTATTATTATTATTATTAAGTGCATATACGATTTAGGTGAGTGAAAACATAAATATATGTGTACCATATTTCACATATGTTAATAGTCGAAAGATAAAAGACAACGGTTTACATATATTTATTTCACAAAAAATTTAAAATAAAATGATTTAATGAGTAATAATGATTTTACTTATAAATTTGTCTTAATCATATTTTTTTTTTACCCTAAAAATAAGGATTTTTTTAAAAAAATAACACCACATATTTTGAAAAAAATGGATTATAACACCACCTTTTTTCAAATTTTGATTATAACACCACATAAAAACCCAAAAATTGGATTCCACCACCACTTAACGGATTCTTGGATAGAACCTGTTAGTGGGGCCACAATAGACGTGTGTCATAAATTTAGTGGTTTAGAAATTTTTCAAAAAAAAAGAAAAGAAAATTAAAAAAAAAAAAAAGCAAAACCTTAGCCCAGCCAAGCTCCACCACCGGCACCAACTGCCCAGTCGTCGACACCCCCTTCACTCGCCAAAACCGGCAAAACCAGCCCAACTATCCCTACCCCTCTTCCCCCTCCTCGAAAACCACCCCTTTCCCCAGAATCGAGGTTGCTATCGATGCTAACCACAGCAAATCTCAACCAAATTTCGAACCTCAACCCCTTCGAACCACCGCATATACCAACCACAATGCACTAGATCGGTGTGAATCGTTTTTTCGGTGATTTGGAGGGGTGTGAATTGGTTGTGTACTTGTGTGTAGTGGTGGAGGTGGTTGCGGGGGTTGCTTGGTGCGAATTTCGTGGTTGGGGCTGGTGGATCTATGAAGCTAGGCGGAACTGGGGTGGTTATCGGGGAGGGGGGCTGGTTTCGCCGGTTATGGTAGGGGTAGGGTGTGCCGACGACTGGGCAAAAGAGGGGTCGCAGGCTGGAGCGGGGTTAGGGATTAGGGTTTCAAGGCTGCCTGCGGCAGCTCATCGTTGCCGGTGGTGGGGCTGGGTTAGGGATTAGGTTATTTGTTTTTTAAAAAAAAAAATTGGTTTTTTTTTAATTTTTTAAAAACCAATCAATGAATGACACGTGTGCTTAGTGGGTCCTTCTAACGGATTCCATCCAAAAATACCGTTAGATGGTGGTGAAATCCAATTTTTGGGTTTTTATGTGGTGTTATAATCAAAATTTGAAAAAAGGTGGTGTTATAATCCATTTTTTTCAAAATATGTGGTGTTATATTTACAAAAAAAATCCTAAAAATAATAATAATATACCAAATACTACTTGAAAACAATCTCTTTTTTTTTAATTCTTAAATTGTATGGAAAGATTTGAAAAACTCAATGAACTAACAATCAATACCCACATACATATAATGTTTCTACACATTGTGATTCTAATATCAAATGTTTATAAAAGAAATTGTTATTAATTGTTATTATTATTTATTTTTTGAAAGAATTGTTATAATTATTAGAAATTATTAATTAATAATATTATTAAATATTAATTCTTAATAGTTTGAATTATTAAATATTAATAATGATAACTATTATTATTAATTATTATTATGATTAATAAATATTAATTATTATTAATATTAATAATTATTAAAATTATTTTTAATATTAATAATTATTATAATTATTCAAAATAATAAATTATTATCATCAATACGATATTAATTATTATTATTATTGTTATTATTAATTATTATTTGAAAATAGAGCAGAGCAGAGCAGTGCAGAGTAGAGCAGAGCAGAGCAGATTTGATTTGAGCAGAGCGGAGCAGAGCAGCTCTAAAGAACGGGGCCTTAATACGTAGTCACGTACTCCCTCTGTCCCATAATACATGACACAGTCAAACATTGCACATATGTTAATGCATTAGTTTGACTTTATTTTTATATAATTAAATATTAATGAAAATTATTTTACAAAATTATATGATGAAACTTTATATTAAAACCTATCTAACAATATATTTTATTATAAAATATATTTTTATATATTATGTTAGTAAAAAAAAATATGGTAAAACCTAATGCATGACTAGTAAAAAAAAAAAAAAAGTCTAACATCTCATGTATTAAGGGACGGAGGGAGTATTAACAGATGGTTGGTTATCTTTTTTTGACTTAATGTTATAAAATAAAAAAATTTAAAATCAGACAAAATCCAAATAAAGTATAATAATTGTAAAAAAATTCAAATATTATAAGTTCAAACAATAAAATAGGAATAATTTCATATAAGTTCATACTCTTTCGTTTCTTTTAAATGCATCACTTGCAATGCGTAGAGTTTTAGGAGAGTAATAATAAAAATATTGTGAGTAGGTGAATAATTATTACTTATAATAAAAATAAGATGGGACCATGAAAGAGAAAGTATGTGAGTGTAAATATTTTTTATTATTTAAGAGAGGACTTTGAAAGAGAGAAAAATGATACGGGGTAGTAAAATAGTTTAAGTAGCATAGTAAAATAGAGAAATGATAAAATATAGTATAAACTATAAAGTTACTAAATATAGAAATGGTGCATTTTAAAATAAAAAAACACCCATAAAAGAAAAGTGATGCATTTACTTAAAAATTAAGAGGGTATAATGTAACATTAAACAATATTAGAATTTTTTTAAAAAAAAAAGAACCAAGGCTTAAGTGCAGGGATGATATAATAAAAGAATTTATAATTGTGTAATTAAATTTCAAACACATATCAGTTAAAATAAAATCCTTGTATTACATATGCTATTATTAACATAAACCAAACTACAAAAATTAAAATATTATAAACCAAAGAAATTTCACGTCTACATTGAAAATTAGCGAACTTTGTAATTAGATGGGATAATCACATATATTTGTTTTTCTTAAAATTTTTAAAAGGTTCATAAAAGAAAAGGTAATGAGCTACTTCATACCTAGTTCGTTAGTTGACGATACGCCACCGCACCAGGAGCTTAGCCATGTGTGGACCAAAATGGGCCCGCGAAGCCGGTTACCGGTAGGTCTAAGTCCTTCTCTGAAAATTAAAAAGTTTATTGTACTACATTAAAATACCCTAAAATATATATGAAAGGAACAAAAAAATTGAGACGGGAAAAACATAAAGGTGAAGCTGACACATGTACAATTTGAAAAAAAAAATGATGTCAGCGGTTGTTCCTTTGGTAATATTTATTTATAGATGGTAAATCAGTAACCGTTTCAAGTGTTTTATTTGGACATATAGAAAAAAGAGTGTAACGTTTTGAAGCAAATATTCAATAAACCAAATATTATACTAGCATTTTTTTTCTAAGCGAGTTTAGTATCAAATATCAATTAAAAAATTATAGAGTCATTTTTTCAATTCTACGGAGTACCTTTAAAGAAGAAATACAACCGTGAGTAAAAATTAAATATACTTCATTTGTTTCCCTACCTCCAAGCATTTTTGTAGTTAGTGGGTCTTGATCTCGTAACCTCGAAATCACAAAATAAGTCCCCACCAATTCCACCAAACTTTTGCTTGATAATTTTTTGCACCCCATAATGAGAAGAAGAAGAAGAAATAAATAAATAAATAGAACGTCTTTGATACGGGTAGAATAACAGATACGGACGTGCAAATTACAAACAATATAATACATGCGACATACCTTCTCTACTAGTGGATGAAGTTCCTCCTTGTTTTGATGGGCAATGGCATGCCCATCCTTTTTTGCTCATCCATCCTAAGAGGAGAGACAACATAAAAAGAGTTATAAAATGTTGTAGATTCCATCCAAGTAATAAATGAGTATAATTTCTATTATGAGTGAGCCATAAAATATGATGCTTAAGATTACTTTATGTTTTTATGTTCATTTGACAATGACAACCTACCAAATAATTATATACATTGAACATTATTATTTAAATCAACCATATATTATAAGACTAGCTAGATATTTTTTTTATAATAAATTATGGTTAAATTATAAAACATTAGTTATCTAGTACACATACACATGACACATCAACAATTATGTCCCATTATTATTGTTGTTACGTGCTAAATTAAAGACATCATTTTCTTGCATTATCCAAGTTGTTGCTCTTATCCAATGCTCCAATTATTGTTCTTCTAACCACAAGTTGGATGTGTTATCATCCCATTCAATTCCTCTCTTTTTCCTTTTTATCTTACTATGATGCATTGCCCATTTTCCTCTTATGTTATGAATTATGAAAGCTACCTACGTTGACTATTACTATATTTTATATTATTTTCTCCGTTTTTAATTTTTTGAACTATTAACTATCTAGATGTATACACTATTTAGACATTTCTTCTTTATTATGTATCGTATTTTTGTGATTTTAATATAAGATAAAATGTTAGGTTTAGTGTAGTCCAAATTTCATAAGCCGAACAATTTTGTCTCATACTTTATAGAAAATTAAACCATATTAAGAACTTGACGAAAAACTCTAGAAACAATGGGTGTTCGTAAAGCTTTTAGATACACGTGTGGTTAATCAAAAGAGCATGTGTGCAGATTTTTCCACTTAATTCATCTGTCGCCTATAAATATGACATGTTGAGCGTTAGAGCAAGTAATAATCCACATACATCCTTCAAGGCTCCGATCCCCTTATACACTCTACGAGTGTCCCTCCTTTGGCGTATAGAGGTTATGCCAACTCCACTTTGGAAATTATTACATATTGGCTCCATTTTAGGAGAATTTTGGCTCTTTAGGAATTCATGATCTGAGATCACTCCTGCTCACAATCTCCCTAATCCATTGTCGCTTTGTATTTCTCCTTTTTGAGTTATAGTGAGAGTTAGTATTTGTAATACTAATCCCTAATATTTTAGGGTACTTGTACTCTCCTATATTTTCTTATACGAAGTAATAGATTTCGTTGGCATTCATTGTCCGTGGATTTTTACCGATTTTTCACGTTAAATCACTCTTTTCATTTATCTTTCTATTAATATTTCAGTTTCTATATTTTTAATTTGCTTCCGCTACACACTTACTACATTAACATATAATTTAAAGTTAAATTTATATTTTGGTAAGCCAGATACTCAAATAGTGCAATTATACAATAATATGTACGAGTAGTACGTAGCTCTTAATTAAAATAATTATTTATAGTGTTAGTATTATATTATGAAAATCTAATTATTGCTTAGCAATTCTTTCAAAAAAAAAAAAAATTACTCCGTATTGCTTAGCAAAAATTCAAATTATACGGCGCTAGTTGCCTATGTATAAAACTCATAATTGACGCAAGAGGTCAACGGAAAGAAAACAACTTCTTGGAGTGTAACCTTTATTTGCTCTCTCACCCAAATTTTTAATAAATTAAATTAAAAAAAAAATTAAATTGCAAAAACAAGTACGAATATTGGATGCCTTTGAGCCATTGACAATGCATTGTGCATGCCATTGTCTCATGTCTCACACAAATTAATTGTAAGATATAAATAGGCTTGCCCAAATAATAAATACGGAGTATATAAATAAATCACCCTCATAATGAGAAATATATATATATATATATATTATATTATGATAGGTTAATATGACAATGAAGAGCAAATTTAATTAATATCTTGAGCCAAGGGGGAGGCCAAGGCCCCCGCCAACCCCCCTTGGCTCCGCCCCTCAACATGAGGTCATCTCATACTAAATTACTAAGCTAGCGAGTATAAAGTATCTTGTTATTAAGACAAATTACTAAGCTAGTGAGTATAGAGTGTTCCATTATTAAGAATCAATCTAACTTGGAATCAATCAATACATTAAGTACCAAAGTTGTTATAGTTTTTCTTTGTACTAACAATATTATGTTTGAGACAATTATAGTATAGTACCAACAATATTTGGAGCACCTTATTTGAATTCATCATGCACCATAAAGATTCTACCTAAAACCTCCATAATGCTCAATTTTCCTTAATCAACCAAACACAACCAACAAGGCAACAACCCTTTCACAATTGGAGCAATACTCCACATAGTCAAATCACAACTAACAAGTATTGTATTTACCAATGTCCATAATAAAATAAAATCAATCAAGCTCAACTAACATTCATCAACGGGTAAAAAAAAGTAATAATAAATAAATAAATAAATATAATAAAGTAAAAATAAAAATAAAATTTGGTAAAATCAATCAACCCATATTTTAGGTTTTATCTTTCTTAGCTTGCGAGAATTTGGGGTTATGATTTTAGGTTTTCACAACAAATTGATTTGTTGATGGAGATTTGTGTGATATCATAAGATTCACAGCATTTGTCATTTCTGACCTTGTGGGGTGTCCATTCGATTTTCAGTTTGAAATTAGGCTAAATTTAATTTGAATTAAATTTTGGTTTTTTTTTTTTAATTTGCAAACTAGTTTGATCCAAATTTTTCAACAATAAAATATGATCCAATCACAATTAAAATTCAATTATTTGGATTCGATTCAGAAACCAATGGAATTAAAATGCATTGCAATTTTTAAGGCAAATATATCACGATTATATTAATATAAATGCAATTACAAAATAAAATTAGTTCAAACCCATTAAATCAATACATTTCTTAATTACATAATTTTACATGATAAACATTGTTGGTTTAAAAAAAAACATTGATAGTTCAATTCAACATCAAGTCATCAATTACAAACAGTTCACCCTTAATATTTCAGTTATTTTGATTTTTCAGTTCCGAACATGATTAATCCGATCCACTCTGAAATCTGAATTTTAAAAAATTTCAATCCAATCCGAATTAACAATTCAGTTTGAATTCTGTTTGTTTTTGGTTTTTATCGAATAAAATGAATACCCCCTACTTTTATTTGCGTACTACCATAAAAATATTAACTCTGAAAGTTCGACTCACTTACTATTCATGTGGACCACATTTTATAAGCTATACAATATAAATGAATTAGCTTGTGAGGTCTTATTAGATTTCCCTAATTATAAATAATCTAAATATCAACTTTTTATAATTTTCAATTATATACAAACCGATTTATTCATGGTCAAAGATGTTCATTGGAAACTGCACAATTGTAAATCGAGTCAAACTTTCAGAAACGAAGGAAGTATTATCGTATAGAGTATCATATTCTAGCTCAAAAACATAACAAATTGGTATACCTCCATGTGAAAGCCTCAATTAGCTGAGGTGAAAGACTATGGAAAAACACTTCTCTTTTTTTTTTTTTTTTTGAGAGGTATAAAAACTAAAAACATCAAACCTCATATTCAACTATCATCGCCTTTTTTAATTTTTTGCTTGCCCTCAAAAAAAAAAAAAAAAAAAAAAAAACTATCATGACCTTTTTTTTTCCCAAAAATTTAATATGGCTCAATTTGACATATTAATTGGTTATTGTACTTGAAATTTTGCAAGTCAAACTTAGCAAGATTTGACCATTCAATCTTACTAGTACGGAGTAGGATTTTGTTTAAAATGTCTAAATATGCAATTCCAATAATAAAAAGAAAATACTCCCCCTTTGTTGAATAATTAACACATTTTACTTTTTTTTTATACTTACTATGTGACTAAAATTACCTTATTAAAGTATGTAATTAAATATTTTTAACTTCTAATTGAAGAATCCAAATGGATTTTTTAACCCTTAATCGAGTAAGAAAAATGTTACTACAAAATGTTGAAGGTCTAATTGATTGTGTAGATATTTTAAAGAGATGCATTCATGAAACTTTATCATATTTGCACATACATTGAAATGTTAAATGAAATTATATTGGGCTCGTGGCCAAGCTTTCAATTTTTCATTTAAAATGAGTTCGATAATTGAGAGAGAAATGTCATGTAATACAGTCATTTTTCCATGGATGAAATATAATATATTGATATAAATCTTATATTTTTTTGTAAAAATACTTTATTTATGTTACTTTTAATATAACTACAAATATTCTTCCAAGTATGGACATACAAACCTTAATACTAAAAGGTTTTCTCTTTTCTTTTGTTAACGGTTTACGCCTGTTATTACAGTCAACATCATATCCATTATTTTGTTAGAGAATCATATCTCTTATGAGTCTTATCTTATCTTATCAATATCATTAATAATGTAACATAAGTTTAATATGAAAATTAGAATTGTATCCATCTTATCCAATTTCAAATGGCTAAAATCTCAACATAGCTAGATAGTAGATACACTACTCTTCCAATTAAATTTGGATCAAGCTATGGCATTATCTTTATTTCTTATCAACAAAAAACCTTAAATTTATACCATTCTAAACACAAACACATTTCTTTTCCTATTTACTGAGTTTAGTTCAGATCGAATTATCATATCGGTCTAACTTTTTTCCTCCATTGGTAACTCCAAGCATAACAATATGCACACATTCGAGGTGAGCAACCACCAAATGAACAAATGACACAAGGCCCACACCATATCTAAAAATGTAGTGTCCAATATCAAAGTGGTCAAATCCCAAATCAACAATAGCTCAGCTTTTCAGGGCAGTTGTTGGCTTGTTGCACCATCTTTCATGCCAATAACACTATCTTCCTTTAGATATTTTTTTACAACTCCCCAAAAACTGTAATTTTACAAACAAAACAATTAATTTTATTAACTAATTAATTAATTAAATATTAAATTAAATAAATAATTTAAAAACTCACCCACTTTCGTAAATTCCGCCTCCCACCACCCACTTCCTGCCTTTTTATAGCACCATTCTATTCCCATTTTTATTCCCAAAAAAAAAAAAAAAAAAAAAAAAACTTTTTTTTATTCATATATAAAACCCAAACTCCCCCACTTCATTTCCTCTGCTTTCTCCCCTGTTTTTCTCCTCTTAATTCCCCTTTTTTTTCAAATTTTTTTTTCACAATTTTTTTTTTTAAAAAATGGTGAATGATTTCATGGTGTGTGTGGATAGAATAATAGCTACAGCATGTTTACATTCTTCATCTGGGAATGAATTAGAAGATGGAAATTCTGGGGTTCATGAAAAAATTGATCAGAAAAAAAATGAAAAAGAAATTAACAATTTTAATAAAAAAATAATTAGTAGTTCATCTTCAAGTTGTTTGCTTCAGAAAGAGTGTAGGATTTGTCAGGAAGAAGATGATGATCACTCTTTGGAATCTCCTTGCGCTTGTAATGGTACTTTGAAGGTCTCTTCTTTTTCTTCTCTCCCTTAATTTCTTTTTTTACAAACTAAAAAAAAAGTTTTAATTTTTTTAAATTTTGAAGTTGAATTTGTTTTCTTATCTAGTTCTGATGATTTGAATAGTTGCTTAGAATTGTATGTAGTTATTTTTTTAAGTATGAAATTGTTACTTTGAGTGTTTTTTCTAATTATTTATGAACTTCTTTGTTATTTCCAAAGTTTCTGGGGTATCTTGATTTTTTTTTAATTGTTTGGAAATTGATTTATCTACTTTGTCTTTGCTGTTTGGGCTTTTTTTATTTTGAATTTGGAATTTTCCCCTTAATTTGTTGATTTTTGTATATACAATTTTATTTTATTTTTTTTAAAAAAAAAACTTTTTTATAAAAATACTTGAAATGAATTTTTTAGTTGAATTACTACGGAGTAAGATTTTTTTTTTCACTAATTAATTTTTCTGACCGTTTGAAATTCTGGGCTTTCAAGCTTGAAATTAGTCAGCTCACTAATTAATTTTTTCTGTCCGTTTGAAATTCTGGGCTTTTAAGCTTGAAAATAGTTTACATTTTTTTATTAATTTTAATTCCAAGAAACTAATGTTGAACTTGACCGTCTCTTTTTCATGTAGTTTCTTGATGCTTATAATTTTAATTACGGAATATAATATTGAACTGTTTCATAATAAATCCCAGAATATCATCGCCTTTTTTTTTCACCTTCAAGCTAATTAGGAAAGTTATTAATTTTCTTACCTTTTATTTATTTATTTATTTATTTTTGGCTAAATGACTTTTTAAAGCCGAACTACCCCCGAGTCTACGTGAACGGTATCGGCTTGATTTTGAAGCTAAACGGAGTGGATTTATTATCTATTTTTTGAGTGAAAATATTAAATTTTTATAATATCTAATCCAAGAAAAGTATTCAATTGTTGTTAAGGGTTGACAAAAACTTGTAGATTATATGATTAACAAGTTGTGGATTATATTAAAAGTTTTATCCGTGATGATTGGTTGTTCTCATGTGTTTAATAATGGAAGTAACTTTTAATTGCATTGTTTCTTCTGTGTTAAGCTTCCAAATTCTATTATTTTGTCCCCTCTTTTGAATAGATTAATATCAATTTGATTTGTAGCTCGCCTTAAATTCATGATTACTTGTTTGCTGATCTTGTAAATCATGATTACTTGTTTCCCACATCAATTACATTGTGTTTGGGTACTGGGGTTTCGAGTGGAGGAAGAGGGATGGATCCATTTTCCGTAATTTCGTTATTCGGAAAGTAATTTGGTTGAGTTAAGGAAGTCGAGGCAAGGGAATTCTAGATGGTACTAATGTGAATTGGTTTGTTGTGAAATATGAGTGTGTTTGTCATTATTTGATGAGGATAAAGGACAATTTGATCAATGATCAATTTTAGTGAATGAAATCAAATAAAAGATAGAAAAAGTTTGTCACTTTGTAGTAGTATGTGTTTCCCACTTGTAAATGGAAGATAATTACTTAATAGACTTACTTATGAAGTAATGTGGATCTATTTCCATACCTTTTTAACAAACTAAGCCTTTAATTTGAAAGCTTTGGATGGAAAGAACACCTTTTCCTTTTTGTCGCTCATGAAGAGATGAGATTTCCATTTCCCCCTCTTTTTATTATTCGTCTTTTTCCCTTCAAAGTTGTTATCCAAACATAATTTAGTCCGTAAATGATTTCATCCTTTTTTTTTAAAAAAAAAATCTCATCTTTGTCTTTCTATGATTTTTTTTTTGTTCATGATGGAATGGTACTAAAATTGTTGGTCCCTTTGTAAACAGTTTGCTCATAGGAAGTGCATTCAGAAATGGTGCAACAAAAAGGGTGATATCACCTGTGAGATATGCAATCAGGTCGGTATTGCTGATCTTTTTGTATTTGCTAACTTGATATGTTGCTAAATTATTGATGATTAAAAGAGCGTTTCCTGTGTTGCAGGTGTTTACACCCAATTATACGCTCCCACCAAAACCTGTCCCCGATGTCATGGCAGTTGATCTTAGGTAATACTGAATTTTGGAGACTTTCGCAAGTGTCTCTTTTATTGGTTTTTTCTCTCTTAAGATAATTGTTCAGGTCTAAATGTCTAATGTTAAAAGAAAGTATTAGTGAATCTCCAAGTTGAATCTTCTCTTACTGTACGATAGTATTGTGCCACATTCAATCGATGCTCTTCAACATCAATTATGTCATACCATACCAAGTTATAATACATAGTTGTTCTGCAAGAAATATGAGCATATTCTCATGGTGATCACACTATTTTTGCTGTCAGTAGTTCCATCAAACAACGTTAGGTACAATTACTTCTTTTGGACATACATTTGGCATGTGTTGTCAATAAAAAGTTTAAACTTTTTGACTATGTACTATGAAGTCAACAGACTCAATCATATTCTAGATTAATGCTAGTATCAGGAAGATTATGGGGTAACAAGTACCTGATGAATGAATGACATCAGTAGGGAATGTGGTCCTGTCTAAATTAGGCAGTGGCCGGCCTTTAGGAGAGTGACTTATACCTCTAACATCTTTTAGGTTGCTATGAAGGCTGTAGTTATTTTTAATGTTTTGTTGGGTCACATTGGATTTTTTTCGTTTTTTGGTCCCTCGGTTGAAGCCACTAAGAGAGTTCCAGTTGAGGTGAATCTCTGAAATGCCATTTTCTAGTGGTCTTGGGTTTTCATGAATGTCGTTGAAGGAAAATGATTACTAGTGTTTGTCAGGAGGTCCATTTCATAGGTGAACAAGGATTTTTGTGACCTTGATCATTAATTAGTTAGTGTAAGCTATAAAAGCTTTACATTTATAATTGAATGATACTATGACAGCCAAGGCCCATTGGATTATTGAGTTATTCTATTTTCCGATTAAGATGTAAATTTGGTGTTTTAGGGAGACTGAATATAGAAGCAATATTTCTTTTCTAATTTTAACTGTTTAGAGGTGATGCATATTTTGACCTCCTGGGGCTTGCTGTTTGTGGTATTAGTACTGAGTGGTGGTGGTGGATTTCGCTTTTGTTATCTTACAGTATTATCTTATGGTCGCTTAGGTTTTGCTAATCTTCTCACATTTTCTTCAGTGCTGTTTTGTGAGCTGCCATAATTGGAGTAAAGCCTAAATTATTGAAGCCATTGTTTTTAAACTTTATCTTGTAGTCTGTCTCTGATAATCTGATTGCTTTACGAGATCTTGGTCTTTTTTATATGAATAACTGCTGTATTAATCTCTTGATTGCTTGCTTGGTGTATCTATTTTGCAGTCAAGCTTGGGGTCATCATTTTGGTTTCCGTGACCACCATCTTTTGGCATTAGCTGCTGCTGAGCGTCAATTACTGGAATCAGAGTATGAAGATTATGCTGTTGCAAATGCTGGCAATGTCACATATTTGCGCTCAATAGCTATCATTGTATGACCCTACATTCAATATCGTGTTCTTTTGTAGCCAAATTCAATTCTCAGTTTTCTTTAATGTTAAGCCTTGAGATATTTATGTATTGCTTTGCTTTTGCAGTTGATGTTTGTCTTGCTAATCCATCAAGTGTTGATGATTACAAGAGATTTTGGGCTGATGCAGGGTTATATGACGTTTTTTCATGTAAGTTTTGTAAGATGACTATGTCATCCTATATAATCTTGTAATTTGTGGGACATGTTTTGTCTTGCTTTTTTTAAATCAAGGATGTGCAAAATTAATGCTGTGCTTTAAACAAAACTTGTTTTCTGTGAAACAATCTTGCAACTCAGATCTCATGTGGTCCCATCATAGTATCATGCTCTTTAATTGGAGGGACAGATTTCATTGGGTTGGGAATTGAAAGGTCGACATGACACATGACACTGTACTTTAGAATGTTTAACTGAATTTTAGTTAGCTTGGCACTTGGCAGTATGCATTTCTGTAACTACTCAGAACCAGTGTTTCTGTTCTTGTGGTTTGGTTGTGTTATGGAAGCTATCATGCGTACCAAAGACAAACATGCTATATGCTTTTGTGAAGTATTTACTTCTTCATGTTGTTCAAGAGTTTAGGACTTAACTGTTGGTTATGCAATGCAGTATGAAGTTTCCTTCCTTCAGTTTGCTGGCTTTCTTCTTCCATGCTATGTCCTGGTCCGCTCATGGTACATCTTGTACACCAGGAGGAGACGACAGGTTAGTCACTTGTTTGCTTTTATTCAAGTCTTGTAGTTGAAACTTCCTGTCCTATTCCTTTCGCGGGTTGTTTGTTATTGTGGAAAAAGGAACTACTTATATTGGAAGTCCCATTTCTAAATCATCTTGCTTCATACTGATTTTATTTACCTTCTGGTCATAATTTTTTAATGCTCGGGGTATTTGTTTTTCTCTAAGCAATTAAAACTCCATTCTTGCTATTATCCAATTCTTCTTTA
This sequence comes from Chenopodium quinoa, assembly GCF_001683475.1. NCBI lineage: Eukaryota > Viridiplantae > Streptophyta > Magnoliopsida > Caryophyllales > Amaranthaceae > Chenopodium > Chenopodium quinoa. Next base: position 2,346,613 of record NW_018743391.1, on the reverse strand, counting down.
CACAATAAAATCTTTTTTGGGCAATGGAACAGTTCTCTTTGCCAGTGGGAATAAAATCTGGCATCAACTGCCTATTTTCTGCATTTGTTAACTTTACTAGCGGAGGAAATTGACTTGCATGTTCAAAATGAGTATTTTTTGTGTACGGATGTAAATTAGGGATTTTGGTGGCAGCGTTGAGAGGAGGTTCCAATAATTATCTGATTAATAAGATCGACTAACTGTCAGAGTTAGAGAATAAGGATGATGAAATTAATTACCATGTTGAAGGTGTCCTGTGGTTTTAGCATGATTATAGAATCTTTGTTTCTGCTTTTATACATCTTCTTAAGGGAACCTTGGCTTTGGGAAGAGTTCATTGGTTTAACATGAATGGCTGTCCGATAGTGACATTGCGCAAAGAGAGTAGTCTTGTCTATACCAGTTTATGTAGTTTTCCACCATAAGTGCAAGAGGGGTATTCGGGTATTTCTAGTTATACAGGATACTTGAGCAAGAGACTTCTGTAATTACTGTAGTCAAATCTGTAAATGATTGACATCTTTCCAGGTGAGGGAACTGCTGCAGAAAGATAATTAATCCATATTGTAGTCTCGTTAACTGTTAAGGATGTAGAAGTGCGCTGTTGTCTAATTCTTCGTAGTTAGATATTTAGCAGCCATTGCTGAGTGTTTCCAATCACCCTTCTGGTTTCAGCTTTGATTTCTTTGTTCCTCGTGTCTTTCCTTAGATTATCAGCAAGAAAAAGACTTGAAACAGTTGCACCTGCTCTCCTTTCCCTCTCCCCTCGTCTCTCCTCATCTTATCTTATGTGGTACCTTGCTGAATTTATATAATGAACACCAAAATTAAGTTGCTGTCTGTAGTATGTTGTCCTGGGATGACTGTCATACTACGGAGATTTACTCTGCTATTGCCTCTTAATTTATGCTAATATGCTGAACTGCATGTCTGCTTGTGTTAGTTGCTAAATCTTCCTTTCTGGTTTCAGGTCTGAGCTATCAACATTGACGAGTTTTAACCAATGTTTGAATTCAGACGATTTTACTCCAACAAAGCAAGAGGTATCAACTGCATACGACTTGTTGATGCTCTACATAGCACCATCTAGATTTTGCTACCAACTTCTCCTGCTAGTTATCATACTGGTTTTCTCCTCCTTAAATATGTAGGGCAGCACTCAAACAAATTGTAAATGTGAAACTCGAGTGCTTTAGGCTATTAAGCTCTCTCCCCCCTCTTTCTCACTTCTCCTCCCATGGTTTTCATGTCAATCTTTTGAGGACATCGTAAAATGATGTCAGGGTTCTTTGTAAATGTTGCGGAAAATGTGAATTATCGGAAAGCCTGGTGATACTGTGACGAATATTTGAAAATGCCCATTGTGGCCAATTCGAAACTGAAATCCAAAATTCAAGGTTTGGATATGTGTTGTCTTTGTTTCTTCTATTCGAAACTGAAATCCAAAATTCAAGGTTTGGATATGTGTTGTCTTTGTTTCTTCTACTTTGGCCTTGCATCCTATCGAAAGCTTGTTGTGGAGTTTATCTGTTTATCTAATCAAATTCAATAAGTGATTTCGTGTTTTGTTTGTCTTGTACCTAAGTCGGGTGTCTAAGACTCTAACCTTTGGCACTTCAGTAGTTTAATATGTTCATGGTGCACCAAATGAATATCAACAATAATATCGATTATTCGCGACTAGAGGTGGTTATTGGGTAGGGTAGCCCAATGATATTAGGGTCAGGGTCAAGCTTAAAGGGCTTTTAATGGACAGAGTTTTTAATGGACAGGGTTCTTATACAAATTTTTACCTACACCCCATGGCAGAGAACACTACATGCACCCCCTTTCCAATTATGAATTTTCGGAATGTTTATTTCTGTATTAGTACATGATCATTTTTGTATCACTAAATGTTTATTTTTATTACAAGGAGTTTTTTTTGTTAAAATTAATTTTTTTTAATTATATTTTTAAAATTTTCAATATATAAAAATGGAGCAATTAAGTTCATTTACTATAAGGATATTTGCATTCAAATCATTTTTATTATAAGAAGTATTGCATCATTAAATGTTCATTTGTTTTATTCATGTTTCAACAAATGTTCATTTTTGTATCATCAAATAATGTTCATTTCAACAGTTATGTGTAAGTATTATAGTAAGATGTATGTATGCAAAAACATACGTCTTAGAATTCTATTTATTAAATACAACGTTGTTAACAATATGAATTTTATTTAATTATAAATATGAAATTGAACCGTTAAATCCTATAGTACATAAGTGTCTTGTTAAATGAACATTTTCTGTTACATTTTGGTATGTAGAATCATTCTCATTGTTTTACATTTATACCCTTTAATTTATATATAGCCTTATGATGTTTGTGTGCTTTTCTTGATACACATCTTTTCTCAATATGTACATCGTCGTTTTCAACTTTCTTTTTTGGTTGATTTGTGTAGTGAACGATTACATTTTTGTAAAAATTAATTATTTGCAAAGTCAAACACTATAAACAAAACTGGATAATTGAATGAGCATTTACAAATACAAATATGAACACATTGTTGAAAATGAACATAGCTCAATATGATAATGAACAACTATCAAAATCTAAATGAACATCTCTGAATATGAAAATGAACAAATATTATTAGTCAAATAAACATTTTGCAATACAATGACAAACAAATTAAATTTAAATTGAACAATATTCAACATTGGCAATGAACAAGTGCTAGTGTTTAAATCAAGCAAACAACTTTTGATGTGATAAATTACTATTATTTAACATTAATGAACATCTTTCAATATATAGGAGAATGAACAAGTATTAAATTTCAAATGAACATATATGTTTTTCTCAAAAAAAAAAAAAAAAAAAAAAAAAGAACATATATGTCAGGGCCTGTTCTCTTACGTTGAAATTCAGTTTAGTTCAGTTCAGCTTAGCTCGGTTCAGATCAGTTCAATTCAGTTCAGCTCAGTTCAGTTCAGCTCAGCTCAGTTCATTTCAACTCAGCTCAGTTCAGTTCAGTTCAGTTCAGTTCAGAGTTTAGTCAATGAGAACAAGTCCTTATGTAACGTAAAGAGAATAATGAACACGTAACAAATTTAAGTAACGTATATTTTATATGAAATGTGAATGCTATAATATTTTAAGATCGTGATTACTAGAGCTATATAAAAAATAAAAATTATTTTGTCTTAAAATTTAGTAATTCTAATTTGAATATTTATCCTTCTAAAAATGAACATGAAATCAAACTAAAATGAACATTTATGCTAAATTAAATTACAAACCAATATATTCACTAAAGAACATTTTAATTAGAATAATAATAATAATAATAATAATAATAATAATAATAATAATAATTGATAATCGATGTTTAAATTCCATAAATTAAATTGATATTTTGTCTGTAACTTCGTAATTATTATTTAAATGATATTTCTTCTACAAATGAGCATGAATTCTATTTGAATTGTACATTTACAATAGTATAAATTTACTTGCCAAAATTCACCAAATTATAGTTTAATTCACAAATACATAATTGAGAATTGATTTTTCATTTCCTATATTAGCTTCATCCTCTATATGTATATTTTTGCTTCATCCTCTATGCATATTTTTGCTTCATTCTCTATATGTATATTTTTGCATACTCTTCATTAATTGAGAATTCACCAAATATTAGCTTCATTCGCTATATGTATATTTTTGCATAATCTCTCTCTATATATATATCAAGCATATTTCAAGGTTTTTCTGAAACTAATTGCATTTCTTTTCAATGGATTCGTTAATGTTTTTAATCCACTTCTACAATTAGATATTCAATTCTCCTTTTGTTGCCTTAGAGGATGATTGAGCAAGGTATTTACGTGTTGTCTAAATTACTTTTTTTATTAAAAGATTTAAAACGTGATATTAATATTAATATAAATTATATCATTTTAGTCTCAATGCAATTGATACCGTGAACGTACGTGGTGATTTTGATTAATTAGATAATTGGACTTGTTATTCAATTCTTAACTCTTGAAGCCTTAACTATTCTTCTAACAAATGTATCTATTTTTTAGTTATTCATTTTTAGTTTTGACAATAATATCACGTTATTTGTTAATGAATAAATAATTTTAATATTATTTTAATATTTCATATTTTATTAATTAGTTTATTTTAGGAAACTTTGACATTTGCTACCACATAAAACACCTTGCTTCAGATTTGCTACCTATTTAATTTTTTTTACTTTGCTACCACCCTTAACAGATGTTGTCAAAATTCACTACCACTTAACGGAATCCGTTAGGATTTCCGTTAAGTTTATTAAAAAATTTAAAAAAATTAAAAAATAATAATAAAAAAAAAAACAAAACAAAACCAGCCACCCAAAACACCTTAGCCACCATCCCCCTCCTGTCGCCGGCGCCGCCTCCCCATGGTCCTCCAACTCGCCGCCGTAAAATTCCCCAAAAACCGCTCTTCTTCATTCTCCTTCACTCACATTCTCCACTCTCGTTACCCACAAGATTAATTGAATTGCGGTTTGAGATTTGCTCAGATCGATTGGGGTTTTTGGCTGGGATTGAGGCGGGTTTTCGAGGGGAGGGGGCTGAGAAGGGGGCTGGGATCACGACGCCGGCGCCTTGTGAATTTGGGTTCGATTGCTGGGGTTCGAATGTAACTGGGGTTGCGATTTTGGGTTCGATTGCTGGGGTTCGAACAGGGCTGGGATTGCGAATTTGTGTTCCTATTTTTTGTGTGCGGCGGCTGGCGGTGGCTGGGATTGGGTGTTGGTGCCGATTGGTGGTGATGCGAGGGAACAGGGGAAAGGGGCGGTAATTGATGGTGGTTGGATGTGGTTCTACTGCTGATTGGCGATTGTTGATGGTGGTTTGAGCGGCTGGGGCCGCGGCAGGGGATTTGGGAGCAGGTTGGGTGGTGGTTGCGATGGGGTTGATGTTGAACAGTGACGGTGGAAGGAGTGGGCGGGTTGGGTGGTGGTTGCGGTAGGGTTGATGTTGAACAGTGACGGTGGAAGGAGTGGGTGGTTGGGTGGTGGCTGGACGGTGGTTGGGTGGTGGTAACGAAAATGCTAACGGTGTAAGACAAGTGGTAGTAATTTCTAACAAATTCTGTTTTGGGTGGTAGCAAAGTTAAATTTTTTTTTAAATAGGTAGCAAATCTGAAGCGGGGTGTTTTAGGTGGTAGCAAATGTCAAAATTTCCTTTATTTTAACAATAATCCTGATGGATTACACTAGCTTGAATTAGATATATATAATATTATTAAGATATATTAGAGTTACTGTATTAATTTTATAAATATATAAAACATTTATGTACGCCGAAGTAATTATATGATTTGAACGTACGGTTTATCATCATTCTTTTTAAGTAAAATGAGTTGATCGTAAATGTGTCTACAAATTTGTTTGATATATCATTGATCAATATTTAGATGAGTGGAATCACTATTTATTTGTTCATTTGTTGCTTTTCAATTTGCTTTGACTACTTAATTCTTGCAGTACAATATTATGTGATTTTGCCATTTTAGCTTGTTTTTGTGTTTTGGATGGATTTAATTTGAATAATTGAATCTTATTTTGCCATTTTAGCTTGTTTTTGTCCAAATCAACTTTAAAAGAGCCAAGATCACTTGTTGTAACTAGCTTTGAGTTTTAGATCCTACCTACTACAATATCTTATAAAGTAGCTTTGAAAATCCTCAAATAAAAAAAGATAACTAAAATAGAAGTGAGTCAACTAAGTAGCTTTGGAAATCCTATCACATACACCACTCTTCATTGCAAAGCTGATGGTTTTTCAGTTTAGAAGAAGCTAATAAGGTTCAGGAATATGACACTAAAGAAGGTGACTACAGAAAAGCCCACAAATACAATATGTCTAGAAGGTCCAAAAGAGACCAATTGTATGTCCAATTGGCCTAGCGCCGCATTATGGTTTGAATTCTTCTCTCTACCAATAGCCCTTCATGCATGCGAGACAGACGAAGGTGACTGCAAAAAAGCCCCAAAACGCATGAAATCTGGAAGTTCCATAAGAGAGAATTTGGAGATCCAGTTGGCCCAATGCCACTATCATCAATGCCGCCATGATTATGGTATTCAGTTTGGCAACATTAGCTGGCAGTGGCTCGAAAAAAATACCCCTTGAACAGAAGATAAATGTCACACAGAAGTAGAGTTGTCACACTTTTTGTTATTACATAACTCTTTGCACTGGCACTTGTCCAAATCTGAAAATAAAACCCAAATTATTAATTATAATAATCAAAACATAAAATAGAATAATAAAAATAAAATAGAAAAAGTTACCAAATCAATGTCAGGTGCCTTAAATTTCAGTAACTGCATTATAAATGCAGTTAATCCCACGTTGAGGACAATTAAAGTGATCGTAATGTTCAGTCGATTGCTGTCGGTCTTCGGTTGAATCCACATCCAGAAGGCCCCCAACAAAAGTCACAAGACTGATAAGCCCAGTCCACACAACAGTGAAAAGACTGATAAGCCCAGTCCACACAACTGTGAAAAGATTGACAAGCCCAGTATGCACAGAAGTGAAAAGACTGAAAAGTTCAATATGCACAGAAGTGAAAATACTGACAAGCCCGGTATGTACATAAGTGAAAAGACGGACTAACACATTTTGCACAGGTTGCTCGATTAATGGTTGATTAACTTTCAAAATAATTGGTTAATGTATGCATATGTTATAAGACCGATTGTCTTTAATTGAGTAATTATGGTGAAGCTGAACATTTTACTTTCTACAAATGTACATAAAGTCTATTCAAAATGAACATAAATTTTATGATACTTATGAACAACAATTATACATGACAAAAATCGCTTTTAATAATTAATTTTAAAATATTTGAACACTCAAGTTTATAATATAATGTACATAAGGTTGGTTTATTATTCAATACGGTATACATCAAATTGATAAACAAAATTGGCCTTTTGTTATGTATTTGTATCTTATGATTTCTAAAGTGCACAGAATATTTAGACGAACACACATGATCTTAATATGAAGTTAATTAAAAAAATAAAGTGTGTTTAATTAAATAATTTTGATAAAATGGAACATCTTACCTCAGGAACATACTTTCATTTAAAGCTACTTTATGGTGTTTATTTGCTTGTTTTTGGTGCGATGTGTTTCTTATAAACATGTAGTTTATTTATATTATATATGAACATTTAATTTTTTTACTTATGAACGTTCTGTTTTTGTAAATGAACAAAATATAATATGTACGACTTGTTGAAGGATTTTTTCTTTGAACTCAAGGACAAGTTGTTGAAAGATTTTATTTGGTGGAAACTTGCGATTTTACAATTGACGTTTTCCTGTAATCATTGATGAAAAATGTATAATTTTTTTTGTATATTATTCTCGAAATTTGAAGGTAATGAACTAAAGATAAATTTTTATTGATTAAAAGATATGTATCAAAAATGAACATCTATCAATATAAAACAAACATATGTTAATATGTGATAACTATTTATCAAAATCGCAATGGATAACTATTAAAATGAAAGGATTATGTTTACTCAAAATAAAAATGAAAGGATTATGTATGTATGTGTGTATTTGATTGAAAATGGACATTTATTAATATGAAGATGAACATTTTGTAAAAGTGAGATTGAATTCTAAAAGAAAAAAGCTAACATGACTCTAAGCTACTTTACTCTTTTTATTTCTAAAGATATATTTTTGCTCGGTTGTATGGAAGATAAATGTGAAAAAATTGACATTTGAAACACTATCTTAAAAAAAATTAAATTAAATAATTTAGGATGCAGGTTAATGCTCAAAGTATAGTTCATGTGCAAATGTGCAATTATAAACGAACATTTAATTATTTGAAAATGATCATCACATTTTAAAATTAAGACACAATATTACATATGAATAGTTTAAGTTGGGTAGTGTTGCGTGAGAAATTTATTATTTTTTTCCCTCCCACCAACTCTATTAACACTACATTTTTATTAATACGAGAATGAACATGATTTAATATTAGAATGAACATTTCTTAGTATAAGAATGAACATTTCTTGAAATATAAAATTCAAATTCAAAATCATGACAGGGAATCTAATTTATCTGAATAATGGGATTGAACAACAACAATTGAATAACGTTGGTAAACATCAAATTCAAATAAACATCTATCAATCATCGCCACGCTTTTAAATAGGAATGAAGATGTACTTATTTCAAAATGAACATTTATTAACATACAAAACATTCAATCTATATAAGCATCTCTAGTCTCTTGAACATGCATCTATAAGTGGATAAGCAAAACTTTGATTTGAACATCAATTTTATGAAAATAATTGTCATTGTATTTAAATAAGCAGATTAACTTCAGTTAATTTATTTGTACATCGAATTACCTCAAAAAAAAAACGCTAATCTCAATATGAACATTATACTACATACATATTTCATACGATTTAAAATTCAAGTAGAATTATTATGTAAAAATATCTATAAAATAAAGAAAAATATTTTAGAAAACCGTATGTTATGCTTGAACTGTTGAGCACATCACATAAAAATAAAAATAAAAAACTAATGCAACCCATTTATTGAATAAATCATAATATAACCAAAACATTTTAGCTTTTCCCCCTCTAAAAAAATTTGACAACAACCCTTCATTTTTTCTCTTCTCTAATTATTGCAGCTTGAAATATAAGTATGGTTATAGAGATAAATTTCAAAAAACAAACACCAAAATCTAATTAAAATAAATATTTAAAAAAAAAACTAAAAGTAAAAATGAGTAACAAGGGAATGAGTACTAAAATTATTCAAAAGAAAACAAAGCAATGACTGCGGAAGACCTTAACATTTTAACAACCCTCTACCAAATGCCAATGCTAATTTTCTCTTATATTAACGTCATTGTTTATTATTGTAGCAAATTCGAGTATTTGTTTTAGAAAATTTGATGAGAGAGAAAATGGATAAATATTATTAGTTTTAGGAGTGAGAAAATGAGATGTCTATTTTTTTTAGTTTCTTATTATAGTTTTTGTGGTAATTACTTTGGGTTAGTGGGGGTGTGAAAATTTTATCTAAGCGTGTCGTTTCAGTGGGGGTGTAGGGAATTGTAGCTGCTCCAGGGTGTAGGTATGAATAACTAGGGTCCTTATTGGACAGGGTCAATATAAGGCCAAAATGTTTTTCCAACTTAATAATGGCTTTGACCAATATTTTTTTTAATTGATATTTTGTAAGGCTGCCCATTATTGACCCGTATTGACCCGACCCAAGATTGACCCTATAAAATGTGACCCTCTTTGACCCGACCCGCAATTGACCTGCACCGACCCTGACCCGACCCGCCCAATAACCAGGTCTATTTGCGACTAAGGGTGGCGGGGGGTGTTATATGTGCGAAGGGGGACCACAAGGCTAATGAAGTATTTTGGGCTCACTTGTGATTTGTGAATGAGTTTGAGTTTGAGGCCGGGGTTATAAAATGAAAGTAATCACTAGAAAAAACTTGGGAGGTTGGAATGTTGGATACCCTTATTTTATCAAGTAACACTCGTATTTAAATATTAATGGACAAACATACCCTCATGATTTCATTTTTTTCTTTCCCGTCCTCTAACTTAATCTAACATTCTCTCCTCTCAACAAACCACCACCAACTCAGGGCAAGGTCGACGGACATATAGCCGGAGTTTTTTTTTTTTTTTTTGGCGGAGGTCAAATGCCTAATTTTTTTCAAAACTCTAGTGGAGAAACGCCTGGAATTCTCGCATCTCCTAGGGACTTTTGAAATTTCTAGGCGTTTCTTTCCTAAAATTTCGAAAAAATTAGGCGTTTGGCCTCCACACAAAAAAAAAAACCGACTTTAACTTCGTGATGTGTCCGATGACCTTGCCCTCGGTCGATGGTGGTTTAATTTGTTAGGAGGGGAGAATGTTAAATTGAATTAATACACGCGAGGGTATGTTTGTCCATTCATGTTTAAATAGGGCGTCGTTTAGCTTATCAAAGAGAGGGGGCTTTAAATTTAATGTATTATAAGTGTCATATCTAAGACTCTAATTATCATCAACATTAAACTATTAAAGTATTTAATTTTTTTTTTAAAAAGGTACAAAGAAGGTTAGAACAGTTTTATTTAAAACCAATAACATACCTTTTCTAAAGAAAGAAAGAAAATGAAAATTTACTATCTACTTTATCTATGATGACCTAACAATATAACATAATTTGCCGGCCGGTTAGCTTCTTTGTAGATGTAATGAGAACAAAGACAAAAAGGAATAAGGCTCCGTTCACTTTATCTTATTTTTGCTGAATTAAAATTATTTTTACTGAACTGGAATTACTTTTGCTTAACTGAAATTATTTTTGCTGATTTTCAATTATACATCTTCTTTAGGTTTACTAATTTTTACTGAACTGAAACATTGTGTGTGTTTGACATGTTTAAAGCTTCTAGTTATCTTTGCGCATTAGCCATACAAAATAACCACAATCCATAACCAAATGGCGAATCAAGCAGCCGTGTGTAGTAAAATAACTTACTACATTGGTTTTAGTTTCTATGCGAAACTTGGATTTACATTCTTGCTAATGTATGATTTACGTTTTCAAATCTCTAAGGGCCTGTTCTCATTGACTGAACTCAGCTGAGCTGAACTGAACTGAACTGAATATTTTATAAGAGAAGGAAATTAGGAACTGAGCTGAATTGAATTTCAACGTGTGAGAACAGGCCCTAAATATCCATTCATGAGTAGGAAAGTTGATACATTTGGATAAATCTTAAAACATCTTGTTTTCTTTTAATACACAAGTGAAAAATAAGGGGGAGCCCCACTTGATCTTCGTGATAAACAAAAATCGTTTATCTAGTGACATTTTTGAAATCAACAAAACATCCCATTCAGCATGACACTTTTGTAAATAATTACACATTTGTGGGATGACCTGCATTTAATAAATGTTGTTGACTTAATTACGAAAATGTCATGCTAACTGTGACGTGTAGGGAATTATAGGTACTACGCAGCGGAAAAACATGAATCATATTCATACAGTACCTAATCCCAAGATCTAATGCATAACACATAAAGAACATATAATCGTACCTTTGAAGCGTGATTCCACGTGTGATCGAGCAAGAACATTGGGAGATAAAGAACCTCAAGCGTGATTCCTCTACTTGGTCCACGGGCACAGATTAAGACCTCCACTAATGCTAGTTAGTTGCAATTGAACCCTTCAATTGACCTTCTATGGAGAAGTGCGAGCAATGAACCACCACGAACCACCACACGCGCCACCAAGGTGGCCGACCGTACGGACGAGGGGAGGAGAGAGAAAGTCGTGAGTTAGAGAGAGGAATTAGGGTCTTTGGGATTGGTTGCCTTGATGTCAAAATACACTGTGTGTGAATTATGACTGCTTGCCAGCAACCCTAGGCAAGGATCTTATTTATAGATCTCATCTCTAAATAAGAGCCCATGTCTAAAGCCCAAAACCTAATTCTCATCTAACTATGCTAGCCCAATCCATTTCATGATTAGTTAGTTGCTCATGAGGCCCATTAATGGGCCTCTTACTTGCTTAACCCAATACCCTTGTTGTGTGACCTCATAGGATCCATTCTAGTAGGCTTTGGACTATTTGACTATCCCAAAGATCATTAATCATAGTCTAGCAACAGATAATGACGACCCAAAAGAACGAACTTATTATCTCCATAATAGTGAACCTTGATATATCTAGTAATTGCACTTATCGAAGACACAATTCCTTCAATCTCCCACTTGTCTGAGACAAGTGCGCAATATTCAAATTCCTTAAGTCAATGTGTGTCGATTTGATAATATGATTGCATTTCATGTCGTGATCATATTAGTCTACAAATCTTTTCTTGAAAACTGAGTGAGAATTACAAAACAAATGGTTACTATGTAATCCATTTGAGCACGGCCATGCATTTTCTGAATCCTCCCTCTTCAAGGGGCCAAGACACATTCCTAATTAAATAGGTAGACTCTATCCAATCTTGTGGCAACCAAGGCTCCCACTCAAATCATGAGGTAACCAGGAAACACCCTTTATAATCTCCAGTTACGGGAAGACGTTTGAATGTACACAGTTACATCAATCATTGAATGAAATCAATGTTCCACTCATGTCAAAGGAATCTACTAATATATCCGGAAGTTCTATACTTGAACTTCAAAGTAGGTCTATAGTTCGATCATGCATCATTCATGCATACCCATGTGATTGACCGAGCTTCACTACGCTCCTATAGCCCATGAAACTGCGCTATCCAATCAATTTTACATTCTAGTCCAATTTATGAAATCATTTATGTCCACTTTAATGATTCCGAACTAGGAACTTAAATAATGTATGAATTTAGTTCACCTATGGGGTTTCATTCACCAGGTTATTTGAATAAATTAACCTGATGATCCCATCAATCCATAATTATTTTGGACATTTTATTTAATCTTGAAACCACGATTAAATAAGATTGAAACTTTGTTTCAATTGATAAACATAATTCTGCAAATGAATGTATTACATATGTAACTTGTTTTTCTCCAAAAAAAAATATAACTTCTAATTACATCATTTGCCTCAATCCAGTTTCATTAGCATGTTTCTCATGCTTTGGAAATGGAAGGGGTTTAGTAAGTAGAGTTCATGAGACATTCTCATAAACACAAATTTTGCAATTTCTAAATTTTATAATCATATTCATCTCCATACATTAAGAATTTTCCTTCGCCCTTTTGCAAGGAACTTTGGAATTTCTAATTTGTATTCCAACGTTATATTGGATTTTGATTGAAATCTATCATCACTTGTTCTTAAAAACATGTGAATCAAATAGACGAGTATAGTCCATGACATGAATGATGCATCCTTTCCAAACTGCATAAGGATCATCACTCAAGACCTTAATTTCATCAACCTTTCTCAAAGTATTGAATCATAAGCATTGTGCCATGTTACATGGGATTGAAACTCCTTTCAATATAATGTTGAACCTTATAAAAATCTTATCAATATAAGTTTCTTAACCAAAATCAAACATCAATCAAAACCTATCTCTATAGATTTTGAATCCCAAATGTATTCATCATTCTCTTCAAGGTTTTTCATACAAAATGCACTACCAAGTACCCACCACTTAACTCTTCAAGCAATGAATAATTTGCTCTTTATACTAGACCAAGAAGACTTCATAGCTCCCACTAAACATATTGTACACACAAGACCTTTTCTTCATTTTACGAGAACATCAAACAATTTGATTAACTCAAAATTAAGAACACTTACTCCATGATGCTATGCATCCCTAGGATTATTGGATCTTCAAACTTTTGATTGTATCATATACAAATCTTCTTTCATGAACAATTTCAATAAAGTGTTTTGAAGTCCATCTACCATATCTTATAAGGTAGTAATCACTAAAATATCTTTAATAGATCTTTGCAACATGACTAATATAAATTTTTCATCGTAGTCATAGTCATACTATGAATTAGTTGAATCCTTTAATAAGTCTTTGCTTTAGTTAGAATTTTTTTTTCTTTCTTGTCTGTTTTGCTTATAATGGGTCTCACCCAATTAGGCAAATTATTCAAGTGTCATACACTTGCTTACATATTTAGAATCTATTTCAGATTTCCTGGTTTTTAAACCACTTGGAGTTATAACTTGTCAAATCATCTTTGTTACTTGCATAATCATCATGTTCCAAAATGAATATTTTAGAACTCTTAGTCAATACGAAATCATATTTCTTTGGCTAAGTTTTACATATGCTAGTCATCATTGTGGGTTTTTATGCAACAATTGAAATTCATACAACAACTTTGTTTAGTTTTCACTAAGAAACGACAATTGAGGATATGCACTTGGAATGTACTACCTTCGACACATGGTTATTATTCCCATTACACTTAATGAGACCATGTGTTGTCACTTGTAACATGAGGTGAATCATGCTCATATTGTTGCTTTGATTCGATTACTTCTCAAATTTCTTCAAGAATTTCGAATTAGCTTTTCTTGAACTCTTTCAAGGCTCTCGAGCTTTTCGAGATTCTTATACTCCCACTTGCCTTTTTGAGGAGGCACTTTTTAGCATAGGGTGAACCAATCATGGTTTGAGCCATGTTTGTTTGTTGCTTTTCTCGAACTCTTTCGAGATTTATACTACTCCCACTTGACCTTTTGGAACAATTTCCATAAGGGCACCTACTTGAGCAACAAACATTTTGTGCTAAGTATGATTTGTGTAGTAGTACCCCGTGCTCTGTATAGGAATTGATCGTGCATTAAACGATTTAATACAACTTTTATTCCTTGCTTTGTAGAAAGACTTTATAAGAATTCTTCTCATCCATATCACATATGAAACCTTTGCTACATTTTGATTTGACCTATGTTTCTTTGTTTAGTTTTGTAGCTTATCTTAAAAGTATATCCCTTGAACAATGGTTGGAAGATAGGTAATTTACATCCATTATCAAAATATATCTTATATAGATTGATAGCTCCCTTCATAAACACTTCACAAGGTTTTCTTTCGGAGTTTGTCGTAAAACGATTTCACAACTCTTGGATATTCATCAAAGTCTTGGCTTAAATTCTCATTATTACGATCATATCGCAATACTTTGAATGTGTTGCCAAGTATATGTATTGACTTAAATAGTCACAATTACAATCAGATTGTAATGCAATCATTATCTTGTCAAGTTGATAGTGAACTTTATATTGAACCTTTTGAACATTTTCAAAAAATTTCATACTTATGCTTCAACTAAGCACATGTGATCATATCACAAATGAAGTTTCATTGTCCATCTCTAACCTTTGAACCTTTGGTTTTCTTACATTGATATGTATTCAACTTTGAGTTCTCATCATCATTTCTCTAAATGGTGACTTTGTCAATAATTTCAAATTAGAATGATATTTACATATATCAATGGATTCATAATCCAATGGTATTGAAAGTCCATCCCTTTGGATCTTCCGCATGCAATGTTCATTTTCATTCGAATTTAAGACATTTTAGAGACAATTCATATATAGAAATGGTTTAATTATTTCTATCATATAGAACTTTGAACCTATTTAGCAATCTCAAAACACATTATGACTCAATGAAGCATAGAATAACATTTATTCCACATTTTTTAATCTTCGATGCTTAGTCATTACTAACATTGAATGGTGCTTTGATAATGGCAAGAATGAATAACATTTATTTATTTCTAGCCAATAACAAGGTAAGGTGAAATATAGGTTCTACTTGTAAAGTTGCAACTTTTGCTTCCAAACTTGTAGATTCTACATGTGAAGTAGCAACATTTGCTTCTAAACTTGTAGATTTATTTCTCCTTTATCCATACTTCTTCATTTAGTTCAACCTCATTCTCAATGAGAGAGAACTAAACAAGACATCATATGTCCAAGAAGTAGTAGCAATGTGCTAAATCAATTTCTATAATATACTTCTTAAATTGGAACATTTCCATTCTTTTATCTTCCAACTATATGAGGTAGTTTCTAATCAATTGGAATTGGTCCATTTAATTTGAAAAATTTGTTGTTCATAACAACTTTTAGCATATAAGTAGTTCTAGGTTTGAGAGGTAGCAACTTGTTTGCATTTCTTGGCCCATAACTTCTTAATGCAATCCTCATATATTCCTAAACCTTTCCCATTTGAGCCACTTAGAACACTTCTCTTAGGTTCAAAATGATGCTTTGCTTAACTACTTTAAGCACTTTTCATGATTTTGCTAAGTCTATTCAATCATTATTTATAATAGAGTTTAATCAACTATTTAACTCTTATATAAAGTGGATGAAGAATAGCGTCATTTGATCAACTTTTGATCATAGAGATTTCCAATCACTTTCTTATATTCAATCATATTGAAGATAAGAGATTTTATTGGACTTTTATACTTGTCTTTTAGAGGGTTTGTACCTCCAATCTCATTATATTCCTTGAAAAACTTTTCAAAATGAAGATGTGTTGGCATTTTACTCAAACATTTTGAATAAAACCAACCTTAGACATGTGACATGGATTTCTAAAACTTGCCTTTTAGAACCATCTCAGCAAAATTGGAATATAGTTTTATGGATTATCTTTTAACCTAATTAGAACATTTCTCAACTTTATTTTCAATCGGACAGATTATATATAATAATAAAATTAGAACGACATGTTACTTATAAGTAAATGCAAAATTCAATTATGTTTAATAAAATTTAAAGTACCATAAGCGAATTAAATATTGGTAACTTTAAAGCATTTATTCAATTTTAATTTGATCCTTATTGAATAAAATGATTCCAAGATCCTTTATTTGTGCAATAATTGACCGGAATTTAGCCCTACCATCAACCATTACATTTTCAAGGTGAGTAAACTCTTTACTGATTACAACTCTTTGTAACTCTTGGTTGAATAATTAATCATCACATGTTTAATTATTACCCTTAGCTTCAAGGTTCTAAACTCTTTAGGTAACCTTGTTGAGTATAACCAATCAAAATTGTAAAATTTGTTTTACCCCCACTCCCCTAAGATATAATATGACACCCAGCTTTAGCATGACCCATCATAAATATCGAAGGTTTCATCGGGTTTTTGATTGGAAAAGCTACCTCAATATTACTGGGACCTAGATTCATTATGTTGTGATTAATAGTGAACTCTAGCGCATCATCACAAAACATCAATAAAATCTAACATGCATAATAAACTGAATGCATAAACAAGACATAGCATGGCCCCCTAATCCTAAGAAAACCAATAAAGTAAATGCTCCCACTTGAATCATCATAGATCTCATCCACCTTGCTCCTTTGGGCCTTCACTTCATGGGTTTCTTGGATTAACTGCAACTTGTAATTTTACTCTATTCTATCTACTACTTAAATAAAATGAAATAAAATTACAAAAATACTTCATCGGTACGTAGACCGTACTTAGATTACAAAAATACATCACGATGCGCAGATCGTATTTAGCAATCTACTAGGCCATACTAGTCATTATATAGCAGTAAATAATATCATATATTATAAAGTGCCACATAATAAATCACTCATCATGCTTTCCTAAACTACAACATCGAATGATCATAATCAAGGAAACATGGCATCTAAATATCTCATATTTTAATTAATGCAATTAGATAATATCATATATTATTCATGACCATCAATAAAATATCATATAATTTAAATTAGTCATGAGATAGAATCAAATCTTATTTTAATCTTAAAAGATAAATCATATTTATCCTCAAAGATTATCCTAACAATGTTAGGAAATTCTATCCTAATTACTAGCCAATCACAAAATTTTAAATCAATTATATCCAAAATTAATTATGGAATAATCACATGATTTAAATCAATTATTATCCTTTTGGAATATGCTCAGAATATCCTAACAAATCTTATCCAAAATTAACCACTTTAATTATGGATAATTACCAATTTAATTGGCTTTAAATATGGATAATATCAAATATAACAACTTTTGAATATTTGATTTTATCCTAAAATAAAAGATTTTATCCAAATAAAACCGAATTTATCTTTCAAAATTAAAGATCATATTTTCATAATATTTTATCTTATCCAAAATAAATCATATTTATCTTGAAATATTTTTAAAATAAATTTTTTTTTTTAAAACCGTGCACCATCCACCGTGGTGTGGCCAGCCAAAGTTGGCCACGGTGGCCGTACACCGTGAGGTGTACGTTGCTCTGCAGCGGTGCATAGCAGCAGCAGTGCCGCGCAACCCTTGCACGGTGCTGCTGATGCTGCCTTTGCTGACCCATCCTTTTGCCCCACCTTGCCCCTCCCTCCGGACCACCTGCAGCGGCAGCCGCCGTGGCTGCGCCACCCAGCCGCGGTTGCCGCTGCTAAAACCCCTTTTTTTTTATTTAAATAAAACAAAACATATTTTGTAAAATTAAATTAATGTTAATGTGGTCCAATTAATTTCAAAATTAAATCACATTCAATCTTGAAATTAGGATTCTTCATGAAATTAATCCCCAATTTAATTTAACACTTAAATTAAATAATTTGATCATGAAAAATTCATAATTTATCATGAAATCAAATAGATTAAAATCATTAATTACATAGTAAACGAATTAAATCAAAACCAAAATACAAAATTCATAATTTAGGGTTAGGGTTAGGGTTTCGAAATTTTCGGATTAAATAGGGTGGGGGTTCGAAATTTTCGAGTGATTAGGGGCAAAATTCGGATTTCTTCATGGCTATTTTGAGCATTATTAAATCACATTTAATCAATTCCAAGAGTTAAATCACATTTAATATAATAATTGACCCATAATTAAATTATTCTCCCTCCTAATTGAATTAAAATTGTGGACTATCAAAGAATTATAGTCAATATGCGTAAATGCAATAGGCTAACTGATACCACTGTAGGGAATTATAGGTACTACGCAGCGGAAAAACATGAATCATATTCATACAGTACCTAATCCCAAGATCTAATGCATAACACATAAAAAACATATAATCGTACCTTTGAAGCGTGATTCCACGTGCGATCGAGCAAGAACATTGGGAGATAAAGAACCTCAAGCGTGATTCCTCTATTTGATCCACGGGCACAGATTAAGACCTCCACTAATGCTAGTTAGTTGCAATTGAACCCTTCAATTGACCTTCTATGGAGAAGTGCGAGCAACGAACCACCATGAACCACCACGAACCACCACACGCGCCACCAAGGTGGCCGGCCGTACGGACGAGGGGAGGAGAGAGAAAGCCGTGAGTTAGAGAGAGGAATTAGGGTCTTTGGGATTGGTTGTCTTGATGTCAAAATACACTGTGTGTGAATTATGACTGCTTGCCAGCAACCCTAGGTAAGGATCTTATTTATAAATCTCATCTCTAAATAAGAGCCCATGTCAAAAGCCCAAAACCTAATTCTCATCTAACTATGCTAGCCCAATCCATTTCATGATTAGTTAGTTGCTCATGAGGCCCATTAATGGGCCTCTTACTTGCTTAACCCATTACCCTTGTTGTGTGACCTCATAGGATCCATTCTAGTAGGCTTTGGACTATTTGACTAGCCCAAAGATCATTAATCATAGTTTAGCAACAGATAATGACGACCCAAAAGAACGAACTTATTATCTCCATAATAGTGATCCTTGATATATCTAGTAATTGCACTTATCGAAGACACAATTCCTTCACGACGTTATGTTGATTTATTTACGAAAATGTCATTAAATAAATAATTTTTGTTTATCACGGAGATAAACTTGTATTTTCCCATGAAAAAAGAGTTATTATAAAAAAGTAACACATAAATTACGCAAAAGTGAAATTGTTTATCTTCGTGAAACTAAGCATCACTTTTCAAATCTTGTAACCCCTTCAAGCAAAGCAGCAAACTATGAAACTAATCACATTTTCACAAAGTAATGAGTCCAGCGATAGACAATTATCCTATACAAAATGACTAACAGTCGTTAGTCATTAATGACATTTGGTAAATTTTTTAAAAGCTCGGTGTCATTTTGTGAAACTTCATGACATTTGGTGAAATCGCCGATGTTTTTACTTATTACACATGTATCTTACTTTTTCAAATACAAGTACGTTTTTACACATGATCCAAATAGTGACCTTTTTTTTATGACGAAAATAGTTACATTACTGAGATCAATATCATTTGACTTAAAAATTTATTTTGGAAAATTTGCAAATTGCAGTCATTTAAAAAAAACTGCAAATTGCAGCCCGATTTAACTTTTTCATCGGTTTAAGTGTCGAAAAATATTCGGTTAAGGTTTTAGGGGTCAATTCAGCCCTTAAGGATCTGAATTGAGTTCGGAATCAACAAAAAAAAATTGTAAGTGCCTCGTTTATACAGCAAAAAATAGTTGCCCACAAATCGATGCATTTTTGTTACGCAAAACGAGGCATTTAAATTTTTTTGCTAATTTCGAGCTCAATTCAAATACTTAAGAGCTAAAATGACCCCTAAAACCTTAACCGAATATTTTTCGACACGTAAACTGATAAAAAAACAGTTGAACTAGGCTACAATGTATAAGAACCTTTGGGCTACAATTTCAAAATACAAACTTTGAATGGCTGCAATTGACATTTTCCTATTATTTTTATACGTAAGAAGAAGACATCTTATTAGGCCGAAATATCACGAAATTTAACTAAGCCGGATTAATTGATCCCACAATCTGGTTGTGAATCTTGTGACACACAGCTACAACTCTTAATTTATCCCCTATGTGTTTATCAAGGAATGAGAGACCATAGAGATAAGCCCACTATAAGAACCCAAATTTAAACAAATTTCTTATACTATCAGTTTTAACAATAGGAAGAGTATACCACTTAACACATAACTACATTAGGTTAGGAGAGCATTAGATTACATTTGCATTGTATTTATATTACAGTATAATTATTCAAAATATGACTAACAAAAAAGAAACAAAACAAAAATAGTTGTTGATTGTTTTAATGTAATGTACAAAAAAATCTAGAAAAATACAGAAGTTAGTTGTAACTTGAAAAAGTTGTTAGGCAATAATAATAATTTAGACATTCATAAGTATACTGTCTGCTACTTTATTTATTTTTCATACGAAAGTTCCTTTTTTTAGAAGTCCCTTTCATTCTACATACATCATATAAATTTTGGTCATCCATGTTTTAAGCCTCGATTATCGGTATTTTCTTAGTAAATTTGACCTAATTATTCTGCTGATTAATCACTGATCACTTCATTTGGTATATACAGAAAGAGTATGTATTAATATTATTTCAACAACTTGTTTTTAAATGCCTTCTTATGGCCTATTCTTATTGACTAAACTGAGCTGAACTGAACTGAACTAAGCTGAGCTGAATATTTTATAAGACAAGGAAATTAGGAGCTGAACTGAACTGAACTAAACTAAACTGAGCTGAGCTGAACTAAACTGAACTGAACTGAATTTCAACGTAAGAGAACAAGCCGCCCTTAATCATCATACTTTAAAAGCAAGAAAGTAATGTGAGTTAATCATCATAATATAAAAATAAATTCTTTCTAACGCATTGATTCATGTCATTAATTGTTTGAGTATGAAAAACTACTGCTATGCACGGATTCATAAAATAAGATTTATTAATGATCGATAGTCAATTGAAATGGAGTTAATTGAAATTAAATGACTTATGTCATACGGACTAGTTTATATATGTGTTACATACATATAAAAAAATAATTAAAATAATTTTAGTTTTTTTTAAATAGAATATTTTTAAAAAATAAATACTCGTAACAATTTGGATTGAAAATAATACACATTCTCGATTCGTTGTCTCATATACTTTTTGAGTTGATCCTTGTGCTGATTCTGTAACCCGAATTCGAGCCATAATCAATCGTAACCCCGCACAACCGGAGACCAAATTAAACACAAATAAAACCTTGTCTTTCGAAGGAGTTTGAAAAACCTTGCTTTTCGAATGAGATCAAAAAAAACCTTGTCTTTCGAAGGAGATAGACCCTTTCTTTCGAGGGATACATTAGTATTGTAACCTAAGAAACAAAAGGCTTAAAAGAAAATAGAGATTGAGGCTTTCCACCGGTGAAATATGATGGAAGCCCCTTCAAAATTGACGATGGAGGCTAGAGTTTAAGAGAGAGAAGAGAGAGAGAGGAGGCTAGGGTTTTTCATTTGAGCAAAATCCATATAAATATTACAAGAGTAATAATTTTGAAAATTCCGTCAATCTACTAATAATGGTATAATTCTAAAGGGGATCAATAATGCTCCGACTTGAAAAAAATGAAAATTTGGGGAACTCTTAAAATGTAGTTTTAGTTCAAACTCAAGTCCTGCCCGAAAAACCCGCTTTAGCCCAATAAGCCCCATATTATTTTGCAAAATTGGCATATGATTTTGTATTTGGTCTAACCTGATTTTTTACATTTACAAAATTTAAATTTCAACATGGAATAATGAAAGAAGATAGAGTATCAGTAACCTTTGAGTTACAGCGATATAGACCTTTGAATCAAAAGTTATAATGAAATAAACCCAAAGCCCACCGAAACAGATCCTACAAGGTCACATAGCAAGTTTGGGCAACAAAGTAACTTGAAGCCCATTAAAGCCATTAGGGTGGCCAGCCAAAGAGTGAAAAGGCATAGGGGAAGTCTAACCCTAATTAATCTAGCTAACATTTGATTTTAGGGGTATGGGAAAAATAAGATACAATTTTCATAATATCACAAAAAAAAAAAAAAAAAAAAAAAAAAGAGTACAACATCTATTAACTATTATTAAAACAAAACGTTGATGACGTTTTATACAAGTAGAACCTATCAATTTAGCTTTTGAAACAATTGAAAATTACACACTAATAATAAATGAACTCCTACATCTATTAACTATTATTAAAACAAAACGTTGATGACGTTTAACATTAAGCGATGTTGAACAGGTATTACATCATAATTTTGATGAAAATCTAAAACTATAGAGTTACAAATATTTTTGTACAAGGTGCATAATTCTTATTTATATTTATCCATTTTTTAAAAAAAATGTACAAATTATAAAAATAGATTTTGTATAAACTATGCATCGCACAAGTTCTAACCAAGTTTTTAATCCAAGAAGAAGGAATACTCTCGCATCCAACTAGCATTGGTGGAGTATTAATCTAAACTAGAGGAATGAATAGAAAAGCAATGTTAGAGACTCTTATATCCGGTAGAAATTTGCTGAGAGGAATTCACACATCAAAGGTTAATTGTGTAATCTTTATTTGTATATGCATGAGATCCTATTTAGACATATATAAAATATACTACGGTCCTATTTACTTCTGCTTAATTTCTGTTCAGCTCAGTTGAGTTCAACTCCAATCAGTTCAGTTCAGTTCAGCTCAGCTCCTAATTTTCTTCTCTCATAAAATATTCATTTCAGCTCTATTCAATTCAGTTCAGTTCGATCTGTTCGGTTCAGTAAATGTGAACATGCCCTACCTTCGTTAAATGTTATGTGCAACTTTGGAATATTTTATGTCTCACAAATAATACATCAAAGTTGCACATAACAATTAATGGAGGTAGTAATTTACTTCCTCCGTTCTATTAATATTGCAAGTTTGCAACAATGGATTTTTTGCACTATTCATCACTCTTGTTTGACCATATAATATGATTTATATGTTAAACAAAATATAATTACGTTAGATCTTATTAGATTCGTCTCATTAATACTTTTAAAATATCAACTTTTTATAATTTTTACTATTAAGGTTTGTTCTCTTCAAATTATTTTCAGTTCAATTCACTTCAATTCAGCTTCAATATGTTCAATTCAGCTTAGTTAAGTCAATCATGTTAAGTCACTACTCACTACTCCGTAGTATATAAATCTACTTGATTGTACGCAACAATGTAATCTGTATTCCATAAAACTGAAAAGTGCAAGAGCCGTAAGACGAGGACGAAGAGTAAGAAACAAAGAAGGAAAACGCGTGGGACCCACAGGCAGACACATAGACTTTACATTCAAAGAAAAGCACTCTTTTTTCTTTTTTCTTTTTTTTTCATGTCGTGGACTTTTTAATCCTCTTATCCCAATATCCCATGCATAGATTCGTGGGGCCTACTTTTCACTGATCTTTAGTTTAATTACTTTTGTTTTCACCATGATTACGCCAAGTAATTTTGTTTGGAGTTTAATTCGTAGCTTGGTAATACAGTAATTACGAGTAGATAACATATGATTTTAGGTACTCTAAAAGTAATTTTGTTGATCGCATTTATGCAAGTCTGAACATGATCTCATGCCCATATAAATAAATATAAATATAATAGTTTAAAATGAACCACGGATGAGTGAATTCCTTTCTATAAATTTCTATTATGTTGAAAATAAAAAGCCTTAGACATTCTTCCTTTATTTATTTGATTCACCGTTGACTAATACTAGTTGGACGGGAGAATCCTCCTCTTTCTTGGTGTTGTACAACCGGGCTAGTGAAAGATAGAGAGGAAGTATACTGTACATTATTTAGTGAAATGAGATTGATATTATGAAAATTGTTTCTTATTTTTTCCAAACTTCAATTAATAATCAAATATTAGATTAAATAGGGTTAGTTAGATTTCCCTCCCCCTTTTCCCTCTTTGATTGGCCACCCTAAAGCCCTAATTAGACTTCGGGTTTCTTTTTTTGTTGATCCAAACTTGTTGTGTGACCTTGACCTCATAGGATCCGTTTTAGGTGGGTTTGAGTTTACTTCGTTCTAGCCCAAAGGTCATTATATATTGGTTTCTAGCAAGACATAAAAACGATCTAATAAATGAAAGAACTGTTATCTCCATATTAAAGATCCATATTATATCTAGTAATTGCACTAGCATCGAGGACATAATTCCTTCATTCTATTGGTGATTCATTTGCCTTGTGTAATATAATAAATTTATCATTTATCGCAATTATCTGGTACATAATATCATTTTAAGTTTTTAGTTGATCCTCTAACATGCTACGAAGGCTATCGTGACATTAGACAAAAAACTCTCACGTGAGGAGCGTCATAATAGAGTATAAAACAGTATGACGTGTTTTAACTTTTAACCATTAGTTTAAAACAAAACTCACATAAAAGTAGATTAGATGACCCAAGACTTCTAAGTCGCAAAATGTGTCTGAGGAATAAATATGAGAACTTCACTTCCAAATTAAATCCAAACATAAGAGTAGATGATTGAGTTTTGAAACTCATACTTCAAAGTCACAATATAAGTTTATTTCCTACAAACTTTAACAAAGTCACTAATACTTCGGACAAGTTTAACATATGTACTCGCATTAGTAGTACGAGTGGAAGCATTGTAAAGGCAAAGAGGTGCAGAGGGGGACTTCTACCGGGGCTATTTGGATTCTGAGTAATAGATTAATTAATTTATAAACTTAAAAGAACTAATTTCACTTATAAAATATTTATAGATAATAATTAGTTTTAAGCTAGAGGTAAAAGAGAATCAAATTTCGATCCTCTAATTTTTTTTTTTTTCCAAAATCTGCCCCTGAAGAGGTGGGTCTAGTTTAGTGCAAGAGTGGTCTTCTCAAACGAGCGAAGGGTAATTATCGAGTTAGTAGTAGCTTTCTTTTCTTTCTCCTATTGAGTATTGACTGACGATGATGATTTGATGTTTTCAGCCTTAATTTTCATTTATAAATTTCAATTCTAATTTTGATAATAAAAAAAAAAAAAAAAAAAAGTTGGCTAACAGAATCAAACTGGATGGCTCAGTCATAGACAAATTATTGGGTCCCACTTTAGAAACTGCTCACCTGAATCTTCAGAAAACTGACCTGTCTTATATTTTGTTGTTTCCCGCCATTTTACCTGACTTATCTTTTCACTCTTGTAGTGAATTGTTGGTTTGTTAATTGTCATGGGTAATAAACTAATAATCGAGTTGTTTTTTGTTTGGTATTGGATCATGTATATTTGAGACTTCAGACTAGTTGGTACCTCGTCCTTTGGCTAATCGTTCGGCTTAAGTTTTTTTTAATGTCGCGCGTCTTGATTAATTGTATAAATTTATATATTTATGAATAACTTATACTACTTCATCCATTCTTTTTTTATTGTATGTAGAGATTTTACGCTTGTTAATGCATAACTTTAGCTTTTTTTTTTTTTTTTTTCTGACAGCTAAATAAAGGGAAACTAGTCTCCTACACCTTGTAATGCATTACTTTAGCTATTAATATAAAAATTATAAAAATTTGATAATTGAAAAGTAGATTTCGAGACGAATCTTACTAGATCTGATTATGTTTTTCCTAGTGGATAAATCACAAATGATGGTAAAAAAGAATAAGTGAATAGTGTAAAAGTCCTAATGGTGCAATAAAATAAAAACGGAGGAAGCATTGAATATCAATTAATAATATGTATCATAAATAGATTTATTTTGAAGTACTCTTTAAAACAGATGTTATATTTAAAAAATAATTCAATACGATATTATTGAGAGCTATAATCTAATTATTAATTTGAATAAAATTCTAAATTTATAATATTGGTATTTTATAAAAAAAAAACTCTAAACCAATAATTTTATTTTAAAATGCTATTCAAATTTTATTCAAAATAAAACTCTAAACTAAGGGTTTGTTCTAATTTACTGAACTGAGCTAAACTAAACTGAACTTATTGGAGCTGAAGTGAAGTGAATATTTTATGAGTAAAGGAAATTAAGAACTGAACTAAACTGATTGGAGTTAAATTGAACTAAGGGCCTGTTCTCTTCAGATTATTTTCAGCTCAATTTAGTTCTTAATTTCCTTCTCTCATAAAATATTCAGTTCAACTCAGCTCCAATAAGTTCAGTTTAGTTCAGCTCATTTCAGTCAATTAGAACAGGTCCTGAACTGAACTAAACTGAAAATAAGCTGAAGAGAACAAATCCGAACAATTTTATCCTAAAATTCTATCCAAATTTGATTGAAAAAAGAATTCTAAATTAACTTTTTTTTAATCCTAGTTTGTCTAAATCCATTCAATGTGGCGCGACACTAAGCGAAAATTTGAAACATCAAATGTCGTTATCTCGTGACCTGGCTAAAAGTTTAGCTTTACATATTAGTAATGTAATTAGTATTGTGCTTATATACAAATATCATTACTTATACATACTATATATATCATAGTAACTAGTCTTTTGGACAATGTCATACTGCCGTGCACAAAAGACAAAAGATAATAGCAACAGGATGCATATTTCGGGTTCGTTCGTCTCCCAACAATTTCCATCACGAGTTCCCTTTGCTTTCAGTGCCACCTCGGGTTCTCTTCAATGTTAGTGTTCCGCGCGTTTGGTCCATCTCGACTGCTTCGGTTCATTTGGCTTCTTGGTCCACATTTTGGATGTGGTTCGCATTTTATGGTTGTTTGGGCTCCGTAGTTATTGATTTGTTACAAGACCCTTTCAGTGTATGGTTCTCTTCGATCTTCCTATTATAGTACCTAGTGCGTGTCGGTTGTTGAGTGTTCTTGTTTTAGTTAGTATTAGGTTGTAATTCTGTTTTTTTTTTTTTTATAATAGTATCTTTTGTAAAAAAAAAAAAAATATATATGTGTATAAGAAATTTGGAAAAGAGTAAACGTTAATAATTTTGTGTTCAATGAATGTCTTAGGATAAATAATGTAACCATAGTTGTGTAATTAAATATCTTCCAATTTACTTAATGAAAGTTAAGGATTGAGGGAAGAAAAAAATTACTTGTATGTGAATTGAATAGAGAAATGAATAAAATTAATGAAAAATGTTGAAGATATTTTAAATAGAAAGAGTGGTTTTAATTCAAATAATTGTTGTGAATTGTTTAAAAAAAAAAATAATTGTTGTGAATATTTTCCTTTTACCATTTGTTTATCATTTTTTTTTTAAAAAAAAAACCTCTAAATGAAGAGTTTGTTGGGAGTTTTTGTTGTTGTTGGTTAATGGCAAAATAGAAACCGTTAATTGAGGGCTTGTTCGATGTCACTGTAATTGATGATTATTTATCATATGATGTGTGCCATTTAAAGAATAAAAATTTAGTCAAACATCTTGAAATCATGATTTATTTTATTTTATTTTTTAAATCATAGAAAAGTAAAAACAAAAGTGATGACAAACATGCTTTATTATTAATTGAAATAAATATTTCAAAAAAAAAAAATTAACTGACAAATAAAAAATAATTTTTTTTTTGATATTTTCATGTAAACAATGTACAAAGAATTTGGAGTTTTTTTACTCCCTCCGTCCTTAATTAGATGCCTACTTTCATTTTTGGGGTTTTAAAATTAGATGTTTATTTGTATTTTAAGAATGTACTTTTTGACAATATTTCCTCTTTTTGATTTGTCATCAATTGTCTTTTATTTATTTTTTACTTTTGACACCATTTTCAATATTTTTTCTATCTCTTCAATAGTCACCAACTACAAATTTGGTAGTAAAAAAACCCTAGCCTCCTTTTCTTACTTCTCTCGCCTAAACCTAGTCTCCATTGTTAATTTTAAGGGGCTTCCATCGGATTTCACCGGTGGAAAGCCCCAATCTTTATTTTCTTTTAAGATTTTAAATTTGTTTTAGGTTACAATAATGTCTCTCTCGAAAGAAAGGGTTTATCTCCTTTGAAAGACAAGGTTTTTTCGATCTCCTTCGAAAGACAAGGTTTTTCGTACTCCTTCGAACAACAAGGTTTTACTAGTGCTTAATTTGGTCTCCGGTTGTGCGGGGCTACTATTGATTGTGGCTCGGATTCGGGTTACGGAATCAACACAAGAATTTACTTTCTCACAAAATTGCGAAGCGATAACGAATCAACTCAAAAAGTTGTATGAGACAACGAATCGAGAATATGCCGAATTGTTATTTTTATGTATTTGGATTCTTAGCCCTTCCTCGATTAATTCTTGTTTGATTTTGTTAAATTCGTTTTCATTATAGTTCATTGTCAATTGTAGATGCCGTATGGCTTACATTAATGAAATTTAGTGTCCTTTTATGACTTTTTTCAAAAAAAAAAAAAAATCACCAACTACTTTTTTTTCCCTCTATCCCTCTCTAACCCCACATGTACTTTGTACTTTCCAATAGTGAGTTTTAAGGTATCTCTAAGTTCCTTAATTCCTGTGTAAAATAAAAGTAGAAATCTAATTAAGCGATGGAGGGAGTATTATTTTCTATGGAATTATGAGAGTTGAATAGTAGAGATTCAATTCTGATCGCCAATGTAATAATAACTAGTTATTTCTTATTCTTGTAGTTCCTTTTTATCTATGCATAATTATTAGTGATTGTAGTCAATGGCAGATTTACCAACAAGAGTTGGCTCAAGTGGTAAGCAACTTGATGTTGCTTAAGGGAGGTTTTAGGGTTCGAGCCTCACCATATGCAGAAACTCTTGTTAGGAGACTCACTCACCATAAGTCAGGTGTCCTATCCAAGTTGGATGCGGATGTAGTCGGAGCTAAGCTCCAATAAACCGGGTGGGAATCCTTACAAAAAAAAAAAAAAAAAAGGTAATCAATGGCGGATCAAGAAAGGCACAAGCACATGCAAAGAGACCTATGGTTAGCGGGTCTCTTTGATTCAAGTCATTCAACCATAGCAAATTACTGCTATTAGCATTAAACTAAAGAGACTTGTTGTGTACAAGAACAGATCTCTTAGGTTTTTTTATTTTATTTTTATTTTTATTTTTATTTTGTTATTTTTATATTTTTTTTGGAGTCATTCATTTGATTTATGAAAAATCAAGTACTAGAATTTATGAATTTTAAAATAAATATATACTTATACTTTAATAATTTTTTTTTTTGAAAGAATATACTTTAATAATTATTCATCATACATGATATCAATCTTTTTTTTTTATTTTATTTTATTATAATGAGCAGCTTATTATTCTTAAAAATTCTTTCCATTTTATTGCACTTTTTATTTCAATACACACATTTAGTAAGTAATTTATTTAGAGCATGTTCATATTTACTGAACTAAACTGAACTGATTGGAGTTGAACTGAACTGAATTAAATAGAGCTCAAATGAATATTTTATGAGAAAAGGAAATTAAGAGATGAACTGAATTGAATTGATTGGAGCTGAAATGAACTGAGCTAAAATTAAGCTGAAGTAAATATGCTCTTATTACGGAGTATTTAGTTGTATATGATGAGTAAAACAATTAAGAAAATTTATAGTATATACTACTATAACTTACCAAATACAAGAAAATTTATTGAACATATAGAGTACTGTTTAATTTAATCATTGTATTTTATTGATAACTAGAACATAAGTTGTTCCATATTTGTATTTATCAAACAAAATAAATGTTAAAAATTTAAAGGCTAATTAATTAACGATAATGTATATAATAACTCGTTTCTACCTTTTTTTTCTCTTATTATTTAATGACTTAGGGCCTGTTCATATTTACCGAACTGAGCTGAACTGAACTGATTGGAGCTGAACTGAACTGAACTGAACTGATTGAAGTTGAAATGAACTGAACTAAAAAATTAAAATGCATAAAAATATATGAAAATATTTATGAAAATTAATGATAATATATATAGTGGATTGTGAAAAATATAAAAGTGTTTTAAAAATAACTCTGTATTTTAAATTATTATATTTTAAATTATTAAATTTTTGTGTATTATATTTTAAATATATATATAAAAATAAAAAGTATTCTTCAATATTTTACTGTAGTCAATCGTTGCTTGTTGTACTCTACACAATTTTGTTCGTTTACATGAAGTAGGGATTTCATTCACGCACCAAGTTGAAGTCATGGGACCAACAGAAGATCATACTATGTAAGATGATAACAGAAAAGCAGCTATAGATATTGTACGAAACCAAATAACTGATCAGATATGGGAGTCAATTCAGAGGAATGCCGAGGTAATGGAGCAACTTAATGAAGAAGAAGAAGACGAAGAACTAACCGATTATGAAAGCTAGTAACTGTTGTGTAGTACTCTCATTTTGTCAACGAGTTCAACTATAAAAAAAACATGTGACCATTTTGAACAACGAATATAATTTAAAATAATAATAATAATAATTATTATTATTATAATTATTATTATTTTATTATTATTATTATTGTTATAATTATTATTATTGTCGTTGTTGTAATATGCTAAAATATCTAAAACAAAAAAATTAACAACTGAGCTGAACTGAACTGAACTTATTAAAGCTGAACTGAACTAAACTAAACTGAACTGAACTGAACTGATTGGAGCTGAACTGAACTGAACTGAAAATAAGTAAATATGAACAGGCCCTTAATACTACCCTACTTAAAATTTCTGGATCCGCCACTAAATATAATTACCTTTTTATGAAATCAATAATGAAAACCAATAAAACAAAGCCGCATAATCTTATGGGTGTAAGCTCAATTGTAATGAAAATATCCGAGTTGTAAACAGTTGTCTCACATGGAACAAAGAGGAGATAGAAGTGTCATAGAACTCATAGAAGGCGTGGTATCAAACATGGTGAAAGGAATTTATTACAAAGACCAAAAATAAGAAAAAAAAAAAGAGGACACATTTTATTTTTAGTTTTAGTTATGGATGAATAAGATGATCATAAGATGAGACGAAAGAACGAGAAGCCCGCCAGCAAGCAAGCTAGCGCGTAGGACATAATAAAAAGTGGTCATTTTCTCACAACACACCAAAAATATGGTCTTATTCAACCAAACTTAAAATCATATGACTTCAGCATAGCATACCAACAATTTTTTTTATTTTTTTTTTTAATAAATTTTGTAAATTTTTATTTTAAATTTAATTAATCAATTAATATCCTCATAACTACTTTTACATGGTTGGAAATTAGCTGTCATATATCCACAAAATTCCCTTTTTATTTTTTCCTTCTATAAATTATATTTGCATTTTTATTAAATCTTTTCTATAAAAAGCACTCCCATTAAAACCCAAAACCTTCTCAATTATTTCATTTCTTTCATCCTCTTTTTTCTGTTAAAACTCAATCAACAAACTATCCAACTAAAAACCCATAATTTTCAACTAATCTTAATTACCCACAAATTTTTTTCCCCATATTTTATTAATTTGTGTGGAACCCAGAAAAAAGATTTAATCTTGGGAAAAAAAAGTTTGTTTTTTGCAAAAATTCCGTTGATAACTGAAGATTTTACTAAAAAAAGTTTCAAACTTTATTAAGTTTTTTAGGCTTAAATTGAGCTGAGTTGAGTTATTGCTTCAACTTTGTAGCTCACCTAATTCTTTTGGTTTGTTTGGCGGTTTTTTATGCCCTGTTTTTAAGAAGATTGAGAAGAAACTCAAACTCAAGTTTTATGCTTTCTTGAAATGCAGACTCTGCTCATCTCTGTAAGTTCTTGTTCTTTAATCATCTGTCTTACTATTAGCAGTCTTTCGATTTAATTCGTCATCCGTTCTTTATTAGTTGCAACATTTGTTATTTCATGATCTTGAAAATAATAATTTGATATATATGTGTATAAAATTTTCTTTTGTTATGAGTATCAATATCAATATTCAATTTGAGAGTTAATAAAATATGAAATTTTTTATTTTTCATGCATAGTTATGAAATTTTATATTTGGAAGAGAGTAGAATTAGCTGGTCACCCTTATCTATTACTTATATTTTTGGGTTGATTTTAATAAATTGGCAAAACATTAGTACTCCCTCCGTCCCCGAATGATAGTCACTATTTCCATTTTTGGACACCCAAAATGTTAGTCACGTTTCACAATTTTAGAGGTCCCATACAATAACACAAAATGACCTATGTACCCTCATTTTTTTTGGATGTATTATCTGTGCTTCCCAAAACACCTCATATTTGCCTTTGTACTTGTGCCTTAATTGAATGAGTTGTCTCCCTTTTTAATGACAATCAGTTTCTCTCTCTTCTTTTTGTTTTGCACATGATTGAATTTTAGTTCCCATGTATTTTATTTATTTCTCTAATTCCCGTGATTTTCACCCAAAAGTGACTATCATTCGAGGACGGAGGGAGTACTAATTAGGAGTAAATGAAAAAAAAAGTTTTGGTACTTTTTGTTTTCCGTACTATTTACTCGTGTAATATATTTGGTATGAATGTATGATCTTTGGGATTTTATCTGCATGACGTGTGAATCATTTTTTTACTCATGTGAAACAACTGTGACATACACATAGTACCGAGTATCAATTTGAATTGAATATTCGTACAATCGTACTCTCTTCGCTCCTAAATAATAAGCCGCATTTGATTGAGGATCGTTTTAGGAATTGAGTTAAAAGACGATGATTTTTTGTTACGGTGGTTTATGATTGAGCTTTTTAACATGCATGTTCTTAATTCGAGTTAGGAGAAAGTATGCTACACAACAATTATTTTGAAACGGATGAAGTATTTTTGGTACTTATACTTTGTATAGTGTGATCAGGCTAGTAAGAAGTACGTTAATCACGATTAGATGATCGTACAATTAATTTGAGACGGAGAGAGTATCTTTATTACCCTACTCTTTTTCAACCCATTTGTACAATTTTCCACATTCACTCCCTTTTTATCTTTGACTATTGTTACTCATCAATATGCCAAACAATATTAGAGTTGTGGGACCCACAAATTTGGTAGTGTTTTTGGATTACATTTACCTTAGGAAACTCTTAGGGTAGGTGGTTTAGATCCTCTATCAATATATGCACTTGTGATTGTTCTGTTTTTATTTATAAGGTAAGGAGAAGACCCTATCGATGTACTTAGTCGAGCACTTGTGATCGTACTTGGGAGGTTTAACTGTATCAGTGTATACAGAGTATGATTATTTTTCCTTATTCCGATCTAGGAGTCTAGGACCCACATATGGGATTAAGGCTTTGATTGACTGATTCCGATCTAGGAGCACAACCCTTGTGAGGAGTGGGGGAGACAAGGTGGGAGTTATAGCCTTATAGGTAGTGATCGAGGTAGATGACCAATGTCGCTTTTTCGTTGATTTGAAATGCATGATATTAAATGAACGCATTTGACAGATGGGCTGAAATTCCTTGCTTGTCAGCACATAGTAGATTAATACTAGTGAAGTTTAAGTGTGTGATCATATTTTGGGTTTAATTTATTGTTGCTGTGAACTTCTGAAAGACTGAAAGCTCCTTGATGGTCGGTTTCAGTGGTCCTAAACATTATTTAGGACTACACAAGAATATATGGTTGGGTTTAGTAAAATATAGCCAATAACAGTTGATCAATAATTTTATCCAATTCCCATGTCTTATTGGACATCAATTTAAGTGATAATGTTGAGCATGGATTAGGACAATCGAGTACGTACACAAATGATCGTGTTTAAAAAATCTAGATGAGATGCGTTTACTGATGTTTGCATACTCATGATGGGTATCTCTAATTTAATTAATTGTCTGCTTTTGTGTCTGATATTGAAAGAATTAGTTGAGTCTTATCTCAAATACTAACCACAAAAATGGTTATGTGTTTGGTTGATTTTATTTTCTTGCTTACTAATTGTAAGCGTTGTCAGTTTAATAGTCCTTACATATAATAATTTTAAATGTTTTGGATTAAGTATGTATAAAACTCTCTTAATCGACAATGAGCAAATATAATTAGGTGGTGTCAGCAAATTTGCTGAAGTATAATCTTTGACTAGATTGCTTTGTTCCTGGTTCGTTGTATATAATATACGCCTTTGTATTATTATATGTATCGGTTGTCATTGTTTTGTCATAATTGATTAGCATGACTCGTGTGGAGGCGTTACGTGAATAAAAATATGCAAGTAGGAATGGCTGCACTCTGCCTAGGATGTTTCCTATGTCATTAAAAAAAAAATAAAAAATCATATATTGGAAACTGTAAAATTTACTTATTTGATTTAGGTTCATGGGCTGTTCTGCAGCGTTAATTTGTGGGTTTTCTACTCTATGTGAGCATGGAGTGCTTGCGGTGTGAAACTCATACGAGGTCTTGTGATCACTGATTACAGATAGCATTGAAATAGTTGTGGCCTATTTAATGAACTTAGAATAAAAATATTCCTGTCCCGTATAATTGAATCAATCCCATGATACAAAAGTCTGTTATGCTCCTGATTCTACAGATGGCATGCTAGGTGAATCTGCTCTTTCAAGTTATATTTATTTACCATTTAGGTGAACTAACCCGTATTACACGTAGCATAGGGAGTTTATTAAAAGGAAGCTATGGAGGATGCTGGATGTATCTAAGAGATTATTTCAAACAGTGCGAGTGTGCTCACTCGCACCTGTATGACAAATGCATGACTTGGTCTCTATAACACGATCGCTCATATTCATATAAAAATCAAGAGATTGTATGTTTGAGCTGGTCAAAAGAATGATGTGGTTTGTAGCTTTGATAGTGGTATTGCTGGTTTCTGAAGTACTGTATAAGTTTTTAAGTAGTACTTTTTTTTAAAACACTGAAGGTACCTATGATATCAAGACAATAATCTCATATATGCTGCTACTGAGTGTTATGCATTGAATAATTTGAAAATTATGCACACAAATTAAGGATATATTAGATATTCTCCTTATTGCCTTGGTATCCAAAATCAAGTGGTGATTTATGTTGGTATTTCAGAGTGTTAAAGCTATTATTTTAAAGTAGTTGATTATTATGTTGTGACAGGGCAATTCATGTTTAAGCAATATGTTACAGCGTTCTGTTGTACTAACTTCGTGTTATTTTTTGTATATGCTTATGCTAGGAGAGTTTAGAGCAGTGAGATGACCGAACTTAAGAGGAGTGTTGGGTCTATTGATCAGGATAGTTTCGCATCAGTTGCATCCAAGAGACAAAAGGTTGATATATCAATGTCGAGCAAGGTTTGTTCTTGATGTTAACCACATTTACATACTTTCTTATAATCTTATGCGTCAATTTTGACATTAATGCTATAAAATCTATGTAGTATTAATTTTTTGTACCACAATGTTTTTTGGGTTATCTTTGGAAGGGGTAGTAATTTTCAATTGAAGCCACTATTCTTTTGTTTGCCTGGGTATATACCACAGAATCTTGGTCGAATTGGAACAGGTTTATGTTAGAACTTGGAAGAGTAAAGAGTTAATTTTTTTTGAGGAACGTTTGCCTGCTTGTCTCTTTGTCAGTACTCAATATGTGTATTTCTGCTTGATGATGTCATTATCCTTGCTTCATGAGGTTCAATACAAAGCCTTTATATTAGCATAATTTTTTATTTACATGCCCATATATGTGCTTGGCTTTTCCCCCACAGAAGAGACAATTTTGTAGGGAACGCTAAGTAGTAATCTGTGCTTGGCTTTTCCATTTTCTTAAGGTTGGAAAACTTAATGGTGTATCTAGGCAGATCGATGAACTTATTGTAGACTTTAACTCATGGTTTACTGATGCAGGAAAGAAAAGAAAAGCTTGGCGAAAAGATAACTACACTACAGCAGCTTGTTTCCCCATATGGCAAGGTATGACACGCACTATTGTTTTTTTCCCTTCTTTATTTACTTTGGAGACTGTTATAGTGGAGAGCATTTGTAAGCTATAACTATGCAACGTTGCTTGACTTGTACTTTCAATAAACGGATTACCTTTTGATTCATATTTGAAGATTTGCAAACATGAAGTTATGTGTTTTCATTAGAATTTTTGTGGGAAGGTGTTCTGTTATGCATGATTCTTATATTTTGTTAAAATTTGTGATGCAGACTGATACAGCCTCTGTCCTGCATGAGGCAATGGAGTACATCAGATTCCTGCATGAGCAAGTGAAGGTATGCCATTCTGTAGGTTAATCATGACGATAATGTGTACCGGACACTAGAAATACCCTTCGACTATGCACTGATTTTCTGATTTTCCTAGCTTTTCAATGACTAGCAAGAAAACAAATTATTTATAATTGAGTCAATTTATTTATCAATTATATTGCTCTAAGGCTTTGAGCTACTGAACTAATTACTGTGGGATTTCACGAGTCATTATAACTCTAATCTAATATTACCAATTTCAGGAAAATAGAGGAAAATAGAATTTCCCCAAAATACCTCTATTTCGTCTAGAAAACCTGAAATGCCCTATGTATTTCAGATACATAAATATAAATTTATGTTGTATGAGAATGTTTTTGTTTGATAGAGCAAAAATTCAACCAAGGTTCTTTGTCATCTACTTAAAGTTGTCCATACTATCGACTCTTGCTCTTATTCTATGTTGTGTTGGTACTTGTAGGTTTTGAGTGCTCCATACCTCAACAATACACCAGATACAATTATAGAGGTGAGTCGCTTTTTGATCCATGTATTTTTGTATAGAGTTGAATCAATGCCATGGGGCATACTATACTTCCACACCAATAGAGCAAGTTCTACTTCTTGGAAGATGACGTTAGTTATTTACTTGATCAAAGTTGGTGCTATTTGTTTTCCCTGTGATGCATGCTCGCTAGAACCTTATCATTTCCAGCTCATCCCATGCATCTTGATTTGAATACCTTCATTTTTAGTTTATACGGAGTAGAAAAAGTAGTTATTAGCTTTATTTGCTGATGTGGATCCTGAAAAGTGTTCTGCGCCGAAAATATATTACACACACACACGCTTACTGCTAATTCTGATCTGTTACTTTAGTACCAAACAAAATCATTTTTCTGGTCTAGTTTGAGTTGAATATGAGAACTGTATCATGGTTGAGACAGAATTATGCTGTGATTGTGTATGTCTATGTTAGATCTTGCAAAAGGGTCATTTGCATGCTATTACTTTTTAAGTTCTAAAGCGTCTTCTTGAGGACTTGATTGTGATGGCATTGCTCAAGATAGCTTAAGACAAGGGGGGATGTCTTTAAATGCCGAAGATCCTAGGAGCTAACGGAACTAATCATATGTTTTAAGAATGAATTTAACACCTCATTTTGTAGCTAGAAGAGTAATTGTGCTAAACATAATGAGAAAAAGACTGGATTGTGACATATGTGGGACATAGCTGGGCTTTTGGCAAAATGTTTGAGGCCTTAACCTGTTAATGTTTTTGAAACAGAATTAAAATGATGGTTTTCAAATATTGCTGAAAGTGATTAGTCATTATAGAATAAATGTACGTAACGTCTTAAACACTTAATTGTGTGTAGTCATTTTCTACCCAGTTCTTGACTTCCTTGGTATTGTTAAGTGACTATTAGATAACAAATTCTACACTGTCCTGTTTAAGGATGCTTCATGTTTGTTGACCTTCAAAAGGCTAAAAGAAGTTTCTTTGTTTTTTTTTTTTTTTTAATCCGAACTCTTCTAGATCTATAAGAATATGTAGGTAGTTCCTTCTTCCTAACTTTCCTACCAGTAATTTTGAGATGGCAAATGTGTGGATCATGTTCAGTTCGAGTATTGTGTCAATCAGTTCGAAATTGGGATGTATTCGGGATTTATTCATTTTACTGTGGAGAAATCAATCAATTATCGGCTTTTGAATCATTGGGCAGGTATCTAGTTTCAAGTAGAGTCCAGCTTTGGATTGAGTTATTTTGGGTTGGATCTAGTCAGTATTGTACCATTTCATTGTTAACGAGTCATTGAGTTTAGCCGAGAGTTAAGTTGAAATTAGTAGTGTTTGTCTTCTATGCTTCATGTACCTAGAAAACATGTTAGTTTATTACTGATGTATGCACATACTTATGGCTCTAATTGTCCAGTATTATGTTCATATCGACTTCACAATTGGTTGTCGTTGCATACTGTGGTCTACTTTGCTGAATGCTGATCAGTAGATATTATTTTTCATTTGTTGTCTTCAGGAACAAGTACATTATAGCTTAAGAAGCAAAGGGTTGTGTCTCGTGCCAATCGAGTGTACTGCTGGATTGGCTCGCAGTAATGGTGCAGATATTTGGGCACCCATCAAAACTGGTTCCCCAAGATTTTAGTACTCACTTCAACAAGTATACATGCTGTTTAACTGCCAATTACCCCTACTTGCATTGCTTCATAATGCAGCTAATCGCCTTTGAGATTTACACCATTCAAGGGCAGTTCAGTTCTCGGAAAGTAAATGCTTTTCAGCTTTTGTTCTCGCATGGTTCATGGTCTGGAGCTTTTTGTAGAACAGTCCTGGACCAAAGTGGAGAAGCATGAAGTGATTTAAACTCGCGGCCTCTTAATCTTTTATGTAATTAGGTTAATGTAATGAAAAAACGTACGAGTTCTATATGAAAGGTTTGATTGGCCTGATAATCCGTGCAGACGAATTGGGAATCCTTTGGGAGTTCAGTTGAAATTCCCGGTAGAGGCTTTGCCTGAATTAATAAACGGAATATATGGCTATTGATACTGATCCAATAATTTTAATTTAAGCTTGTATGGGCAAATCTATATACTATTCAAATATTACTCACAGAATTAGAGTGAAAGGAAGTGTTTCTTTATGTCCCCTCTTCCATTCTGTGTACCTCAAGGATGCATCACTCCCTCCGTTTTACATTGTTCTTTCTTACTAGAATCTTTTTGTAAAAGGAAGTGTTTTTTTTTATTTTTTTTATTTTATTACTAAAATACTTCATTAAAAAAAAAATAGAAAACTGTTGTTAAAATTAATGGTTGGTAACTTAAATTGGTAGAAAATGAAGTGAGGAGGACCTTGCAACTACTGAGAGTTAAGTCAAGGTTTGCTGGTCTCCAGTTCACATCTAAGTTGGATTTCTTTACTTTGCCGTCACACCAAAACATTCATTTTCCACAATTTCCGTATTTGGAATTTGTCTGATCAAATTAATTGTTGATAACTGAAATTTCTAATTACTAAAAAAAAAACTTTACTCTCCTCTTTTTGACTTAATTATGACAACTTAACTGCTAATAATGATGAAAGTTTATGCTTTGTTGACATGGCTACTTTTTACCAATACTAATGTATTAGCCATTTGGCTAGCATATTTGGTGAAACTACCCAATTAATATCTTACACCCAAAAAAAAAAAAAAAAAAAAGAAGTAATTTTAACATTTATGAAAAAGGATACATATAGATGAATATGTGAAGTACTCCTTACTAATTGTTGTAGACTTATCTCTAATTAGGCTCAAAGAATAATCATGTATAATTAACTCCAAAATGAGAATGAGGGATAGCTAGGGTGATTTGAGCTCCCTCCCGGTTCCAGGTAATACTGGGATTAATTCTTATCACTCGTTCTTCTGGCTCTAAAAAACAAAAAAAAAAGTATATTAGGTCACATCTCTAACTTAATATGTGGTTTGTAATACTCTATTCCAATTTATTCAACTTACTTGAGATTGAATCTCATTTGTTGCCTTTGTACCTTCACATAGATGATCAACCAAAAATAACACATTTTGACTTAAATTAATTAAAATTAACATAAATAAATATAAAAAAAACACAATAATAACCGTTTGATACATCAAAAACTTGAATTGTTCGATGTATATACATATTAAGACTCGAAAATTTATTTTACAAGCCCTTTTTTTAGGGGAAAATTGTTCATAAATAAGAACAAACATTTACCTATACCATAGGGCCAAATTGCATGATCAAACCATACATTTTCACTACACATGCATCCAAGATTTACATGTTCATTCAATAAAGAAAAACAAATCAACCCACCAATTTATGAGTCTCATAAAATAAACCTAAGAAGATTTCTTCTTATAATGGCAAAACTCAAAGCAGTTCTCATCCATCCTCTCTAACACAAAATGAGCAAGCATCCCATTATTTTCCACCAAATTTTCCTTGCACAAAAACTCTTCACTTGAAACTCTTTGAGGGTCTAAGTTATAGTCATGTACAAATACATGTGTCTTCCCACTCTTCGCCGAGGCCTTCTTGTTTCTTGCTAACACACTAGAGGTGTAGATGGTGGACATCCTCCCCGGGGCCGAGTGCCAATGACCTCTTGGACCGTCGATGAGGATGACATCCCAATCAATATCGTAAATTTGGTTTGGCAAGTCATTGATGCCTAGTTTGCATTCAGAAAAGAGCAAGTTTTGAACTGGTTTACACTCATTGTGAGCTTGCTCTTTTACGGAGGATATTAATTCTTTGTACTCGCTTAGCTTTGTTGTGTATTGTGCGTCGTATGCTTCAATTTCAGGGTGTTTTTCTTCCATATATGCAGCATAATACCTGCCAAAATTTATTATTTTAGATGTAACCTAGCTAGCTTAAATTTGTGTGATTTATTTTGTGCTATTTATATAATTATAAAAAATAAATAAATAAATAAATAAAAACATGCTATATATATATGCCTAATATTATGTTCATTCAATTGAGACAACAGAAAAGCATTTTATATAGCTAATTGTGGAATAGGTATATTGTTTTAACTTTTAGTGGTTGGGTTTTTCTATAAAAATACATGATGTAATAATTAATTAAAGAGATATTTTAAATCACATGAGTCAATTTTAATATTCTATTATGTAAGAATGTAATTTAAGTAATATTGTATTTTTACCCTCTTTATTTTCATATTTATATTTTAGTGTTAGACAAGAAGTTAAAACATTTACCAATGTGCAAGCATGCATGTTATATTATGGAATTTATGGATCAAATAATGTGCCACATAGGCACATATATATATACTTTGTGAAGCAATACGTACGTATATATTGATGAGAAGTTCAATTTAATTTTAGCATATAGTAGTGGCATGATTTATTTGTGCGTTATCCTACGTCATATATAACAAGAGTACAATGCTAGAACGGCCTAGCTAAGGATACATGTAAGAGGTTGATGATAAATTATACTTCGTATAAACCTAAGCATATACGTAGCTCACTTTCTCTTTATTAAGAGGTAAACTGTTAGAAAAATAACTCACATCCATGCAAGCAAAATGAGACGACGACATTTGTCTAACATCTGGATGGATAACTAACGTATAATTAAACTAGTAGGCCTAGGTTATCCCTCGTATCACCAGTTGGCTTTAGGATAAAAACTTGTAATTAAGATTGTATGTGGTCAAACTCCCATCTAGCGTAAGCTTATGTATGTATGGTTCAATGAATATAAAATAAAAAAAGAGAATGTATGAAAGAGTCCATTTGAATTCATTAAACTTATTACGTTACCTGTTCTCATCAATGAAAACGGTTCTACCATGGTTGTTAAGAGACCGCCATAACAAAGTTTCATGCGTAAGACCAAAAACAAGAAAGTTACAAGGAGAAGGACACCGACGTAACACATCCGAAATCGACTTTGTATCAGCAATATCCATCTTCTCCGTTGTGTTAGCTCTAGAAGAGTAATGTAGAAGCGTACTCACAACATTCTTAGGTAGAGGGTACCGGGAAGTCGTGTGCCCCACATCGTTAGAAGCCGCAACACCACTTGTAGCCGCGGTGGTGGAGGGAGTCGAGCTCGAGTAGGCCGAGAACGAGTCACGGGTGTATATAAGGGTGAGGAGAAAAATAAGGGTGAAAATTGAAATAACGGCTAAGAACCATAACCTATTTGAGCTACCTTGTTTAAGAATGTAAGGGTGTAAGAGAATAAGTTTTGTGTTGTTTGTGTTATTGTTGTTCTTCATTTTTTTGCATGCAAAAAAGAAGAAAATAAAAAGATAGGGAATAATGAAAATTATTTGTGTTTGTGTTTTTTTTTTTTTTTTGAGTTGATTAAAGATGGTATATATTTAAAGAAAAAAAAGTAGGGTTTAAATAAAGGAAAGAAAGGTAGGAAGTTTGTGAAAAAAAAAATTAAGGGGGGTTGGAGAAACTTGGAGTGGAAATTAAATTAAAAGATGGGTAAGAGAGCTAGAATATGAATGTGACATTATAATAGA
This sequence comes from Chenopodium quinoa, assembly GCF_001683475.1. Classification (NCBI taxonomy): domain Eukaryota; kingdom Viridiplantae; phylum Streptophyta; class Magnoliopsida; order Caryophyllales; family Amaranthaceae; genus Chenopodium; species Chenopodium quinoa. Next base: position 2,304,034 of record NW_018743391.1, on the reverse strand, counting down.
ATGTGAATTATGATTATATAATATGGTTGATTGATTAAAGTAGTATATATAGTATGTAATTGGAGGATTTTGTATAATGTTATGACCAAAGCCAATTCTTATTGACCACGTGGAAGAATTTGTGGTTAATGATGTAGATTTTTTTATGGTAGAAGCAAATTAGGATTTACGCAATATATGTGTTATGTTGCAAATTTGTTTGTTCATATACATTATCCATCTACTTTGTATTGTCCTTGCAGTAATTTTATGATGTGAATGTATGTGAATTAATTATAGATAATGTCTCCAAGATAGAGCATTCTTTCCATTCTTTGTATCCATAATTTCTTATTGATCCTTATGAAACGATAATATCATAATAATCGAATGATGTTAAAATAAAACTTTTAATATTTCAAAAATAAATTGGTTGGGGAGAAGATTTCATTTTGAATTTGCAGTTGTTAGTTATGTATGTAAATTTGCATTTCTTTTTATTCGTATTACTATCTCGGATCGCACCGTCCTAATTAGTATTCTCTTGTGTTTGCGTAATCCATATTTATTTGATTTTTTTAGACTTTAAAGCTAAATTGATATCATTACAATATCCAATTTAATGTAAAATAATCAATATTATTCTACTATATCGCATAATGTAGCAACTTACATACAATTGGATTGTCTGGCTGAAAACAGAATTGCGTACACTAATCGAGACAATATTTGTACTCCTTTCGCTATTATTCATCTACTAATTGAGTAATCTTTTCTTTAATGTTTCTTCTTTTGTAGATACATCCGAGTGTATAATAGACATGTTAAATGTTGTAAGTCTCTTTAAAAACTTTTACTTCAAAATGTATGGAACAAACTACAAAACTATAAAGACATACAAGTACAACTTTTGACTAAACTTTTTTTTAAAAAAAAATTAAAAGAAGATTTTAAGAGCAAATTAAAACTTGTACTTGTATATGACATGTAATGTCTCAAATTATCAAAATCATAGAAAGTAGTTGTATACTTGTATGTGGTAAATATTGTTTGTGCACGTTTATGTAATTGTGTGAAATTTTGTACCCAAATAAAAATGATGAAATGTGAAGCTAGCTAGTCATAATCAAGATGTGTATAGGGAACCAACAAACAGATATGCCAAGCGAATAGGAAGCTTCAGTTGTTGGAAGGTCCAGGTCAAATATTACACCAAACTATCTTCATCATTTTAATCATTCAATAATTTTATCACCAAATAAATCACAACATTAGATTTTAGTCCTTAAAAAATAGTCCAATTTCTATTTTATTTATCATTGTCCTAGCAATTTCTCTTTTACTTTGTTTACTGTTACACCCCGCATACTAAAAAACAATTACATGCCTATCCACTTACTACAACTCTTAATAAACAACAGGGTAAACTTTAAAAATAAAGAAAGTACTATACAACACTTTTTTTTTTTTTTTATTTATTTTTATATATCTCTTCAAACATAATTTTTACTTCTCCAAGTTACTCCAAATTAAAGTTGTTTCAAGTTAGTTAACAAAACAAATGGATGAATTAAGAATCAAATGAGTAGTGTTTAAGAGTTGGTTGATCCATACCATGATGGCTGCCTAATTGCCTATAGCCCATTAGCCCTATAGTATGGAACTATGGATACTTGTAGAAACCTAAATCTAATTTGATCACTATAAAATTAATTTACCTAAATAGTACGAATAGTACCTATGGAGCATACAATCCATTATTATGTTGTTTTGTGAATAGTCAACTAGATTATTTGGTTAAAATCTTGAAGGGTGATACTGAAGACATGAGATCAAATCTTGTTTACATATATTGAAAATAATCACTTCGTAAGTGGTGTCAATTCAACCAAATTTGCAGGTCCAACCTAATTAGCTAATACTCCGTACTATGTAAGTAGTGGATCCTGAGTTCGACATATATGAACATCGTAATTTAGCACGACTAGAGCATACTAGACTCGACTCGACTCGACTCAACTAGGCTCGACCCATGCGACACACAATGAACCGAATTAACACCTATCCGCATTCAAGCTTATACTGTATTTTGCTTCAGTCAAATTGATCAATACAAAAACAGCATCACTCCATTTCTATCGATTGAGAAATTCAACCTCAACGAAGGATAGAGAGATGAAGATGGGGTTGGTGATCTATGCGACCTTGATCTTAACAATGGCGGCAATCTCTCGTGGACAACAGTTGAGCTCAAAAGAATGCGAGAATTTGGGATTCACTGGTCTTTCTCTCTGCTCCGATTGCAAAACTTTGTCAGAGTATGTCAAAGACCAAGGTCTCCTTCCTTTCTCAATTTTTCATCCTTTTCCCTGAATTTGATATTTATTATTTCGTTAATTTGATTGATTAGGGTTTTTACCCTTTTTAAAATTTCCGATTTTGGGTTACTTTTGCGGGAATTGAATTGATTAGGGTTGCAGATTGCATCAATATGATTGTTATAGTACATAAATTAGAATTAATTGATTGAAGAATTTGGTATAATTAGCTTATGAGTTCGCTTGATTTTAATACATGAGAATGGTTGGGATTGAGGGAGAATTGGCAAGCATTGATATGTACTAGTATGATTTGTATTAATTTTTGGTGTTTCGATTAGCTTGATTGGTGTATGCCGAGTTTTGATAGGTGTTAGTGATTGTAGACTGTTTATGTGTTGGTTAGGTTAAAGTTCGAATCGGTTGAATCGAATTTGAATGAGTGGCTCAATTTTAGACGGAGAGACCGTGGTGATCGAGGAAGAGTTGTTAGTTTTAGGGAAAAGAGTTAATAAGAGATGAGCCTGAAATTGTGTTCAATGAGTTGATCTAAATAGCCCATTTGGTAGCCACTTATACACAGTGGTAATAGGTATATATTTTAGTGTAATTGGGCAAGCAAAGTAACACCCTAATGTCCGTAGTAATCCAAACTTGTATTTATTTCCGTAAATGTACCTTACCTCCCTATATCACCCTTCAAATGATAATGGATGGACATGATAATTTGTAAATAATTTGGGGTGAAATAGCATTACCATGATGATAATAGACATTATTTTTTTTCCCTTTATTAAATTATTAATTACATACAAATTCAATTATATTACACCATTGATTATCATTTACCAAACAGGCTGTAATAGTTTTGGCGATTGGGAATTATAGCGTGAGATGCTGCAAAGGTAGCTAGTGAATAATATACATTGATGGGCTGTTGATTAAAAATTAAATATTCAAGATTTAAAAGTATTTGGTGTATTTATCATTTTATCTGTGGTTTCATTGCTACCTTCTGCTATCTTCCTTTGCTTGAAAATTAGAGAATAGGAGTTAAATTTTCGAGATTTAAAATATTTGGTGTATTTATCATTTTATCTGTGGTTTCATTGCCTACCTTCCGCTATCTTCTTTTGCTTGAAAATTAGAGAATAGGAGAGTATATAATGGAGATTATGTGGATTTAGCCCTTTACTATTGAGTTAATTATTTGAAATCTGTTGGAATTTGTAAACCTATCCTATGGTCAAATTTGGACTTGTCATGGAAAGCAGCAACTTACTTAGCTCGATAGGCCTAAGTACGAAGACATCCATTTTGTACTCTCCATCCACAGTTTGCCACACTGTCGTGTAAAATCTGGTTAGCTGGGAGGTACAGGAGAGTGGTTTGTATTTTAGACTCATTGGTACAAGATATCCAATCTTCTCATTAAAATTTTGTCACCGTGAATGGGGAATCCACTGAGAATGTTTGCCAAAACTATGGGTATCCGCCACATAAATTGATGTCAGATATAGAAAATCTTTGTGTGGATTTGTGCATTGGCACTTTGGTAGTGATTCTAACCTTAGCTATGGACATTGGACAGTAGCGTAGTTGAGCTGGGAATGTTTTGGTAATTTTAACATCATGCTACCAAAATTCCATAACACATGGCTAAAGCAAGATATATAACATCGTTGATCTCTCATTAATTTTTCCTGCATTGTAGTCAATAGTCATAGTTCTATGAAACAAGAACCATGTATACAGCCTATTCATCTTTCAAATGTCAGGGTTTTTGCAAAACTAAAGTGTTAAATGGAGCTTGGAGGCCTTGTATCTCTATGCTTTCTTTTGAAGAAAAGTGAAATGTCTAGTTGAGATTATGGAATCAAACAGGCAAATCTTGTAATTGGAAGAGGCTAGAGGAATTTGGTTTCTGAGGGGAGCTTGGAAACTAAGCACTATTCAAGAGAATACTTATTGATCTCTGTTTTATTTTATTTAAAAGAGGAATCATGTTTTTGTTATGAAGAACTTTAAGATTTGTTTCCTTTTGTTTGTAATGTGAAAAATGAAGCTAAGTCCTTACCATTAATCAGTTAAAAGAGAGGCTGAATATGAAAGAAATTAAGTTCTGCATGGCCAGACATTGGCTGCCGAAGATAATATGCACTCCCTGCTATGAGATGCCTTATTCTCCCTAAAACCCCACCCCCTTAGATTTATCTTACCATTTTTTGTACTTGTACAGTGCTTAATATGAGTATTTGGCATCAAGAACCTATTTATATAATGTTGATGCTTATGACTTGTGTTTCAGAACTGGTATCTGACTGCTTAAATTGCTGCGTGGAGGATTCTGATGATTCAATGAGCAAGGTACTCTTAATGAAGTTATCTTGAACTTCCAACTTAATATTCAAGATTTTAAATTGTCCCATGATATTATGGATCGGAACTTGATTACTTGAGAGTTTGTGTTTGCTTGATCAAGAACGCCAATAATTTGAAATTTAGCGCCATAATTGTACCTCAAGCTGTATATTTGTGACTTTGTTATGCATAATTTAGTGGACTCTGATTACTATGTCCTAGAGAAAACCTCTACTCACGGAAGAATATTTAGTTTTCATGATACATCCCTAACGTTTTGTGCTATTATATTTTGTAGTTTTGTACCCTTCGTTTTCTTGTCCTGCATCTCTTTTTCACTAGAGTGTTGCTAAAATTGAGAAAAGAAATGAAATCTTCACCTCTGTTTTTGTCACAATCAAACTATTAAAGTAATTGTGTTTTTGACAATTAGAAATAATTACTGCAATCAGGTTATTAACTTTTTAAGAATAACAACCATTACAGATTACCTATGCTGGTGCACTGTTGGAGGTCTGCATGAGGAAACTGGTCTTCTATCCTGAGATTGTTGGCTTTATAGAAGAAGAGAACGACAAGTTTCCTTCGGTCAAAGTTCAATATTCTTTCAACTCGCCACCGAAGATGATTATGCTAGATGACAATGGTGAACATGCTGAAACAATTAGGTTAGTAATGTTCTATTTCTCTGGATTTTTCAACTCCCTTAATCAGCATAATCTTTGGACTTTCCTAGGCCAGTTGTTTACTTTTTTTTAACACACAATTTATCATGATGGCTGGGAACAGCAAACTAGGTGGCTAATTTTCTCTTTTTTTTTTTCTTTTCATTTTATCTTTTGAGCCTTATGTAATGTCCTAAACTTGTAATCATATGTTAATCTTTTTGGATGTAGAATTGACAACTGGAAACGTGAACACATCCTGCAATTTCTTCGGGGGAAGCTCAGATCTGCTGCTAGTTAATTGGGTGACAGGAAGCTAGATGTTGTCAAATCATTTATTGCTTTAGTGAAAATTTTGATCCTTTGTTGCCGAAAGAGTACGGCAGGTTGATCTTGATCAATATTTGACGTGCTTCTAGGTTGATGAAATCTTTTTTTTTTTTTTTTTTTTTATGATAATTGTTCTTATACCTATCTAATTTGATACTTCTGTATTATGAATTGAAATCCACACTGAAACATAGAGTAATTTTCTTCCATTCTTGACTTCTTGAGGGCTCCTTGTGTTTGTTAGCTCTAATGGCATACTATAAACGCCAAAAATGTCTCATAAAAAAAAAACGATGGTAAATCAACTTTTACTGCGTAATTTGGTCTGGATTGCGTAATAAATTGAACAATTCCTTCAACTATCCTCTTGTCGCATCCCATTTTCATTTTCTAAAACAATTTGGCTTTCTTAATAGCCTAAAATTTATACTCCCTCTGTGTTTTTTTAAGTGATACATTTTCCATTTCCGGCCGTGTTTTTTTAAGTGATACATTTCCTTTTTTGGCAAAACAATACATTAAAATATTATATCTCTCTCCTCTCATGGCCCCCACCCAAACCCACTACTACTTTTTTATTATATCTTTCTTCTCACATTCATTACTTTTCAATAAACTATTAACCCCACTATCTTTCTTTAACAATTTTTTAATACTCCACTACCCCACTTACCTCTTATTTTATTTAAGTCAATTAAATTGCCTAAAACTATGTGCCGTTCAATATGTATCACTTAAAAAAACACGAAGGGAGTACTCTCTCTGTTTTTAAATACTTGCTTCACTTTTCTTTACCAGTCGTTTTTAAATACTTGCTTCATTTCCTTTTTTGGAAAGGTATTTCAATATTTAATTCATTTCTCAAACTTAATGGACCCAACATAATACTCTCTCTCCTTCTATTCTCCCACTACTTTTGCTTTTTACAAAATTTTAATTTCTCAACTACCCCACTACCTCCATATTTTATTACTTTCTCCAATTTCTCTTAAAACTCTGCGCATGGAGAAATGGAGCAAGTATTTAAAAATGGAGGGAGTAAACTTTAACGCAATTTTCTATTCTTAAAAGTGTAGCTTGAAACCGAGCTAATCTAGTATGTGAGCCTTGAAGTTTTATGCAAATCTTATATGGATGGATAGTCCTTGAAATAAGTTTTCAAATAATCCCAATTACGATTTATAACGAATAAGATATGGTGAAATACTTATCTCAGTCTTGGACCCTTGAACTATTTCGGCCATATTTTTAATTTTGCAAATAATATCGTCTTGATCCTAATTGGATTGAAAAGTAGATTTCTAGAATTCCAATGATAATATATATTTTTTGACTTATTCTATGTTTGAAATAAAAAATTATGATTAAATTACAAATCAACAAAACCAGACAACCAGCAATGCAACGTGATACGCCGAATCTTACATGTCACAACATATTACCACGTGTCACGACACATATTCCCCATGGTAATTCACCTTCACATAGTAATTTAAAATGGTAAAAATCCATTTTGGATGCAATAGAATGATTTATGTATGATGGTTGAAATGAACAGTAGAATTTCGAGTGATCATATTTAAATTTTCTACAGGCCGAAATACACCAATATACCATGGTATAAAATTATACAGCAAATAATTAGATTCAACTAACAATATAAATTGTGATAATGGAGCTCTCTGTCTACTAATTTCAATGAAAAACCTTGAAAAATTTAGGGATTATAGAGCTAATATATAATTGAAGTAAGATAGAGTTTGGATGAAAATGGGCAATCTGTTGAAGTAAGATCTATTTTGGATGATTTGATATTATGTTACTTCATAATTCTGAATTGAAACAAACAAAATACTCACATAAATGCTGGAAACATATCATTTTCATATGCATATATTAGTGGTTAACTACTTAACTATTTGGTTCTTGTATACAAATCTGATAATGTTTCAGCTCGAATTCGATATGCAGAATTTTGGCTTTATAGAACTAAGGTTCATTTTCTACAAAATTTCTCTACACATTACATTTTTACTTGCCAAAAGAATATCAAATGTACATGTATAATGTTTATGGTATAATTGAAGCATATTCTTTCCTGCATAACTGCATTCATATACTTAGAAGATGCAATTCCTATTCACCTTCACTCCCATAATCTACAATGCACTTCAAAGTACAGAATTGTTTATCATCACCAAGGATAGAATCAGCATATCTCCAATTAGCCTTTTACAATTACAAGTTATCCTCATCACTAACACTTTGTTTGGATTGAAGGAAATGGAGGGAAGGGAAGGGAAATAAAGGGATGACCTATCTTTCATTTGGATAAGGAATGAGTAAGGAGGGGAATAGGAGGGAAGTGAAATGGAGGGATTAAAATTGTGAGAAATTGATCTCTCCAACAATAAAGAAATTTGGAAGGAAAACTCATCTTTCTTCCCTCCCTTCCCCTCTCTCCCCTCCCCTTCACCTCCCTCCCCTTCTTTTCTTTCCCATTTCTTTATACAAACACACCGTAAAAGTAAAGCAAGTAGAAGATCCACCACCCCATTCAATGGCTGGAAGGGGTGCGGACCAACTACACACCATTAAAAACTTACAGTGTGTTTGAATAACATTAGAGGAAGGAAAAGAGAAGGGAGGGAGGAGAAGAGGAGGGGAGGGAAAGGGAGGGGAGAGAAGAATGGTGAGTTTTCCTTTCAAATCTCTCCATTGTTGGAGGGATCATTTTCCTACAATTTAATCCCTCCATTTCTCTCCCCTCCAATTCCCTTACTTCCTCTTTTGTAATCCAAATGAAAGATATCACATCTCTCCATTTTCCTCCCCTTCTTTTCCTTCCATTTCCTTCTATCCAAACACACCGTTAAGCTTGTAGGAAAAAAAAAACTATTGTAGACACGAAAAATTTATATACGTGCCACATCAGATGTTATATGGGTCAAATGTCAAAGTATTGACTCAGGTTTAGTTAACTATCAATTTAATTTAATTAGCCCATTTAAATTATTTTAATTAAATTATTTATTCAGTAGTGAAACCTATTACAATTGTTTAAGCTATTATAAATTAGTCATGATTACCAAGTCAAAAGCCCAATACATATCGAACCCTAACCCTAACGTGTCTCACATTCTATAAATAGTGGCTCTCTACTTCATTTGGAGAAAAGAAGAAAACAAATAGAATAAAGAATACAGAGAAAGCCTATCAAAATGTTCCACTTGTATAAGAGGAAGATGTAGTGATCATTAAACCCTACATTATTCGCATCAACACATCCAGCGATAACTCTAAAGACATGGTATTCCAATTAGATTTGTTCATCCCATCACTCACAGATAATGCAAGAATCAAGTTAAAATCTTGTTCTTCCATATGTGGTCGAAAAAAGGACATCGGCGCAATGCTCGTGACCAACCACTGTCTCACCTCTTTTGATTTTGACATTTTCATCCAACTGAATTATTTCTGTTTTATTCAAACAAACTAGACCAATGTCAGTCGCATGGATTCCATGAAAATAACCAACCTAAATTTATCATCTTTAAATTTAATTGATAACTGAAGCTACTGTTAACAACAAGTTCTCCCGCATTACACATTTTAATGGTTGATCAATATTTCAACAACTAATTTTTGTGCTACTGATAATTAAAGACAAATTTAGCATTTTTTTATCGGTGGGTTCAATCTACATGAAACAAATTATATAACAATTAATTTTATATTAACAAATTACGTGAAAGTTGTACCGCTCTTCCTCCCTTTTTTTTAATGGTGAAAAATGGAGTTAGATCCAAATGAGTTTGTGCTTTTAATTAATCACCCATATTCAATGATAGACGAGGCAGAGAGTCTAAATTAAGAGATGGAAATGACTCCTTTTTTCTTCAATATCGACCAAAGCAAAAAAACAATCATAATTTATCGATCTAATCTAATTTTCCTAAATTCTTCCTTTTGGGTTTTACCCCAAATCAATTGATCAGCCTTATGGTTATATCAAAATAGAGCTGAAGTTAGTATCCACCTATCATTAGTAACGCAAATTCCCCCTCCAAATTCTCCATTTTTGTTTTTAAGTAACCTAACAAACTTCATACGTTACAAAAATGGGGTCCAACAAAAAAAAAATAAGCGGTTATAAAAAAACTTATACCTGGAATTTGCTAAATTCTCATCCGAATTGCAATGGGAAGTGGAAATGCTCAGGAATTTGTAAATAAATTGAACATCTGCGGAGATCAAGAACTTGATATATTTAATTATTGCATTTTAGGGCTTACGGTCAACTCGCCTACTTAATTTTCAAAGCAGAAAGAGGAATAGAGCGACTTTATCAAGGAGAAGAGGCAAGGGATCTGAAAATTAATCTCTCGATTAGACTAATAAATGACATTACTTTTTTTTTTCCCCTTTTTTCCAACAAAACTTGTTTGTAAAAATACAAGTGACTTTTATGGAACTTCTCAAAATATAAAAAAAAAAAAAAAAACTCATTTAGGATGACACTTTTACTATCAGTACAGAAAATACTTTGTATGGAGTTGAAAAAAGAAACCATGTTAATTATGAAAGATCAAAATATTTATTAACTTTTTTTTTTACTTTGTACGGAGTAGAAAAAAGAAACCATCGTTAATTTTGAAAGATCAAAATATTTAATAACTTTTTTTTTACTTTGTACGGAGTAGAAAATAGAAACCATCGTTAATTTTGAAAGATCAAGATATTTAATATTTTTTTTTTTACTTTGTACGGAGTAGAAAAAAGAAACCATCGTTAATTTTGAAAGATCAAAATATTTAATAACTAATTTAATTTAATAGGTTTTTTTTATTGTTTAGATGAACGCAATGATTTTGATGAATGTTCATCTCGCTCAATGAAAAATGATGTCAATATAAGCCTTGTATAAAATGATGTTTAATCCTTACTCCTACGGCCTACACTAATCAAATGAGTTTAGTTATGACAATATATTTAGGAAAAATGGAAAAGAAAAATCCAACCTTTTCACTTTTTCGTTAGAAAAATCCAACCTTTTGTTTATTCCTCAAAAATCCAACCTTTATACCCCTCTTTCTCCAACAGGTCCATTTTACCTGTGACCTGATAAACAGGTTATTTTTTTTTTTTAATTTTCTCATTTTCCTTTCTCACTCTTCTTCTTTCTCTCTCCTCTCACCTCAAACACTAAAACCACGGAACCACCAACCCCACCTTCGCCACCACCACTCATCACCGCCACCTCACTCTTCTTCTTTCTCTCTCCACTCACCTCAAACAGGTTGTTCCGAATTGTTTGTACTCCCAGAATACCATACTTCCCTTTATCCTAAGAAATACGAATGTTTGAGGTAAGATTACATAAGTGCGGTCATTTAGGTTGGGGCTTGTTGAGGTTTGAATGGTGGCAACACTTGGTGGGCTTCGATTGCGGTGGTGGAAATGATGCGGCGGCATCCGAATTGGTGGTCGATTTGGGATAGGTGGCTGTAGTTTGGGGCAGCAGTTAATTGTTGTTGTTGTTGGCGAGTTGATTATTGGTGAAGGTAAATTGGTGGGCTGAAGTGTGTGGCTGTGTGGTTGTGTTGCTGGTGTCGTGTGGTGGCGAGCAAGGTGGATGTGGATTGGTTAAAGTTGGAGGGTGGTGCGGTTGTGATTGCGGTTGTTGCGGGGCTGCTGAAACGGAGGTAGGGGCGGCTTGGCGGCGGGAGGAGTGTAGTGGGTTTTCCAATGGAGAGGAGATTGGGGTTGCCGGGTTCTGGTGGCTGGTGGGCAGTAAGGATGTGGTGGTCAGGGAATGAGGGTGGGTGGGTTTCTGATTTTTTTTTTTTTTTAAATTTTTTCTTTTAATTATTTTTGTTTTTTAATAATTAAAAAAAATGTTTTGACCTATTAATAGTTGACACATGTCATATAACTTATAAAAACAGGTAATCAACCGGTAATGGATTTGTAGGAGAAGGTAGGGTATAAAGGTTGGATTTTTGAGGAATAAACAAAAGGTTGGATTTTTCTACAGAAAAAGTACAAAGGTTGGATTTTTCTTTTCCATTTTTCCATATATTTAAACTTTATTATTCTACATTGTAATAATTTTTTCAATAATTAACGTATCAAAGGAAAGAATAGGGAATTGGCTATAATTTGGAGTAAAGATGAACCTTGTACTCAAAGCATTGAGAAAATATGGTCCTCGTGTAATGTCGTAGAGGTAACTTGTACTAATGGATTTTATTAAAGATTTGAAGGTAACATTACTAACATACGCAATGGGAAGCTGTAGATAACATTAATCACCAATGCAATTCTTCGTTACTACAGTTCCCTTATTGAGGTCAAAACCGTAATACTTCCTTTGAAAAGACGCCAAATGCTAGAAATTTAGGGGGGTGTTGGACTTAATGATTTTGATGATGACACAACCTCACTTACTTACAAACTAATAAGTGCTTGATTGTTTAAGTGTGTACTCAGTTACAAAGACTAGGAGAATGAAGTGTCTTGTAATATACCATGAGGAACAAGAAGGCCAGAAGCAGAGGTAACCATATAGAAGAGTTCCCTCACAGGAACTGGCGCTTCAGAAATGAAGACTGGAGAAGAGAAGGTTCCCTTAGGGAACAGAAGCTTCAGAGAAGAAGCCTCATCAGAGAAGAGAAGTTCCTCCCAAGGAACAGAAGCCTCGGAGTAGAAGCTTCATCAGAGAACATGAAGACTAAATATATTTTTATATTTTAGGATTTATGTAAGTATAAGATATTAAATGGCACTCGAAAAATCTGTGTGGAATTGGTCTAAAAAGATAAAATTGTGCATGCTAGTTTTTAGGAAAACGGTTGCTTTCTAAAACTTTTATCTTTTGAAAGGGATTTTATTTTATTCTGAATTTCGAAAATAACTTGTGCAAAAAGATTTTATTTTATTTTCTTATTTTCGAAATTATCTTCTGAAAAAATAAAATCACCATGTTTTTCCAAAACTTACGGCTTACTCTCCCATGTTCTATGTCAGTCATGGTCTTGCACATTGAGGAGTTCATGTTTCCTTAATTTTAGGAACATGATCTTCTAAGTGGGTATGAGTAGTGGCGTAATGGTGTTGCTGCACAAAGAGAATTTTCCAAAGCATTTGTTTATCTATAAATAACCATTAATTTCAGAAGAAAAATCTCACCCTTGCTCACATAAGTTTTCAAGCTTCAAGTCGAGTCAAGTGTCAATCCCACACAAGTTCATTAGAGTGTTCTTAATGTTCTTATACTAGAGTTTGTTTTTCTTTCGAGTTGTAATTGGGAATGGGGAAGTTCGAGTGAACGTTTGTGTATGAGAAAGAGAAGAGAGAGAGAGAAGAGAAAGAGAAGAGAAAGAGAACAGAGAACAGAGAAGTGAGAAGAGAGAACAGAGAAGAGAAGAGTAACAAGTTGGGTGACTTGTTCCTCAGGGTCTCAAGTTCGTAGAGGAACTTGAGTTTGAGTCTTTAGCTTGTAATAGGATCATTTGCCCTATTATAGTGAAGATTCTTTTCCCAAAATCCCAAGTGGTCGTGGTTTTTCTCCTTGTTAGGGCCAAGGAGTTTTCCACGTAAAATCTCTCTTGCATTCTTTAGTTCCTTTAGTTAATCTCTCAGTTCCTTTAGCTAACTTAATTTTAATTCCGCAAAAAGTTTGGCTAAATTCTCATACCACAATTCAACCCCCCCTTCTTGTAGTATTCATTCAAACAACAATTGGTATCAGAGCCTAACTTCTAGTAAAATCAGGAAACCCTGAAGAAGAAAGGTCTTGGAGAAAATGAATACTCGCGAGAAGCTCGAGGAAGGATACTCAACACAGAGGCCTCCTATGTTCAATGGCAAGTTCTATACCTACTGGAAGAACCACATGGAGATCTTTATCAAGGCAGAGAACTACCAAGTCTGGAGGGTCATCGAGGTTGGTGATTTCGAAGTCACCAAAACAAATGCTCAGAACGAGGTAATCCCTAAGCCTATGTCTGAATATGAAAAAGAAGACTTTGATAAAATGGAAATAAATGCTATGGCTGTGAAATTGCTCCACTGTGGACTTGGACCTCACGAACACAATCGTGTTGTGGGGTGCAAGAACGCTAATGAAATCTGGAATTTGCTGCAGATTACTCATGAAGGAACTAATGAGGTTAAACGCTCAAAAATCGATCTACTTATGTCTAAGTGTGAAAGATTTGAAATGCAGCCTAAGGAAACCATTCAAGAGATGCTAACTCGTTTTACTAACATCATAAATGAGTTGGTTTCCCTTGGTAAACAGATTCCTACAGATGAGCAGGTTAGGAAGGTTCTTAGAAGTCTTCCACAAGATGAGAGGTGGAGAGCTAAGGTGAAAACCCTTCAGGAAACGAAGGACTTTACCAAGTTCAATATTGAACAGCTAGCAGGTTCTCTCATGACTCATGAGCTACACCTTGGAGTCAACAATGAACCCATGAGGAACAAGGTTTTGGCTCTTAAGGCTGATGAGGAGGAAGACTCAGAAGTGGACGAGGATGAGGCGGCCCTAATTGTGCGAAGATTTAAAAAGATGTTCAAGAAAGGCCGAACCTCAAGAAACTTCGGGAAAAAGACCTCAAATCCAAAGCCTGACTACAACTGCCACAAGTGTGGATCTCCAGATCACTTTATCAGAGACTGTCCCCTTTGGGAAAATGATAAAGGGAAAGGAAAGGCTAAGGAACAGGGAAGAGAAAAATTCAGCAAAGCAAACTATCAAAAGTCAGACATGAGGAAGGCCATGATAGCAACCCGGGGAGACTCAGAAAGTGAAGAAGAAGATGATGACCAACCAGAAGAGGAGACAGCCAATCTCTGTTTAATGGCCAAATCAGATGATGAAAAGGCTTACCTTGAGGAACTCCAGAAAGAGGTATTTCTTGATCCTAAACAGCTTAAAACTCTCTCTAAAGATGTCTTGATAGATATATGTCTAGAAGAAGAAGAATTCTTTAGAGATACATGTGTAAAATTGAATAAATGTGAAAAAGCTCTTAAGGTTTGCAAAGAACATGATGCTTGGTTGGAAACAGCCTATGCCAAGTCTCAAAGCAAACTAAGAGAACTTGATTTTAAATACAAACATATAACTGAGATAGCTGATAGAATTAAGAATGAAAGTATTCTTCTGAATGTTGAACTAACTCAGTATAAGCTCATGAATTCTGATATCGGTTCTAGCAGTTCCTCAAGCGATCAATTGCTTAAATTCAATGTTGATTCCGAAAATTTGAAAAATGAGCTTTCTACTTTAAAAACCCAAAAGGATCAACTTGAATCGGAACTGAATGCTAGAAAGGATAGAAGTATTGACCCAAAAGTCATACCTAAGTGGATAGCTGAAGCTCAAGGAAAAAGAACTAAAGGTCTTGGTTATATGACCAAGAAAGGTAAGCAAAAGAAATATGTTGAGCTTCCTAGCATGAAGGTATGCACTTTTTGTGGTAAGACTGGACATCTCTATGGACAGTGTAGGATAAGAGAAGAAGCTGATAAAATAAATGTAAAACAAGTGTGGGTCAAAAAAACTGATATTGCATCCACGTCTAAGGAACCCAAGGAAACCTGGGTTCCTGATCCTAATGCTTAGTTTTCTTGCAGGTCCTAGTGAGGGGGAACAACTCGTGGTATCTCGACAGCGGTTGTTCAAAGCATATGACAGGTGATAAATCAATATTCCTCTCACTAGAAGACTACCCTGGAGGAACAGTAACCTTTGGGGATAATAAGAAGGGCGAGATCATTGGAAAAGGCAAAATTGGTAGATCAAAATCTCATTCCATTGATAATGTGTTCCTGGTCAAGGGCTTAATGCACAATTTGCTCAGTATATCACAATTCTGTGATAAAGGAAATTCTGTAAGTTTTACTTCTGACTCTTGCAACATCATCAACAACAAGTCAGGAAAGGTTGTTCTAGAAGGAACTAGAAGAGGGAACACTTATACAGTTGACCTCAACTTAATCCCAAGGAACAACCTTACATGTCTGAGTGTTGTTGAAGATGATCCCCTGCTATGGCATAGTGTTTTGGACATGCTAGCTTTTCATTACTGGACAAGCTAAGGTCAAGGAACTTGGTTGTGGGACTTCCTATTATCAAGTTCCTACAGAACAAAGTTTGTGATGCATGTGTGAAAGGCAAGCATGTTCGCTCATCTTTTAAATTGAAGAAAATGGTGAGCACTACAAAGCCTTTGGAATTAATCCATATGGATTTGTGTGGTCCCATGAGAATTCAAAGCAGGAGTGACAAGAAATATGTTTTGGTTATTGTTGATGATTATTCTAGATTCACTTGGGTTATTGTTCTTGCTAGTAAAGATGAAACTTTTAACGAGTTTGTTGCTTTTGCCAAGAAAATACAAAAAATCAGTGGTCACTCCATAGTCCATCTCATATCAGATCACGGAACTGAATTTGAGAACTCAAGATTCGATGAGTTTTGCAGGGAAAATGGCATGAATCATAACTTCTCAGCTCCAAGGACTCCCCACAGAATGGAGTTGTAGAAAGGAAGAATCGAACCCTTGAGGAAATGGCTAGAACGATGCTGATTGCAAGTGGATTGCCAAGGAACTTCTGGGCTGAAGCCGTGAATACAGCATGTTACATCCTTAACAGGGTAACAATCAGAAGTATCATCAACAAGACTCCCTATGAACTATTCAGGGGAAGAAAGCCAAACATATCTCATCTTAGAGCCTTTGGTTGTAAGTGCTTTGTACATAACAATGGTAAGAAAAACCTAGGGAAATTTGATGAAAGAAGTGAAGAGGCCATATTTCTAGGATATGCCTCTGATAGCAAAGCTTATAGAGTTTACAATAAAAGCTCAATGTGTGTTGAGGAAAGCATTCATATAATCTTTGATGAAGTTAACCAGTTTGTGAGTGTACAAGAACAAGAAGATGATAATGATTTTGAAATTGGATTGATAAGAGACAGGGATGAAGAAGAGACCCAAAAGCAAACCAAAGAAAAGCAGCCTGCTCTAGAAGAGGATCATCAAGAAAATGGAGAGGTTCCTCAACCAAATGAACAGGTGAATGAGGAACAAGCAGAAGAAGCAGAAGGAACAGAAACAGAAGCTCCTCAAATTGGATTTCCAGCAAGGGAATTCCAACCCAGGCCATTCAAGTATCGAGGTTCCCATCCAACTGATCTAATTATCAGTGATATAGGAAAAGGAACTCAAACAAGATCACAGATGAGGAACTACTGCGCATTCCATGCATTTCTGTCCATTCTAGAACCAAGAAATCATCAAGAATCCTTGGGAGATGCTGATTGGATAGTGGCCATGCAAGAGGAACTCAATGAGTTCGAAAGGAACAAGGTCTGGCACCTTGAGCCAAAGCCTAAGGGAAAGAAAATAATTGGGCTCAAATGGGTGTTCAGGAACAAGCTTGATGAACATGGCACCATAGTAAGGAACAAGGCTAGATTGGTTGTGAAGGGCTACAACCAACAGGAAGGTATTGATTTCGATGAAACCTTTGCTCATGTAGCTAGATTAGAAGCTATTAGAATCCTAGTGGCTTTTGCTTCTTTTATGGGTTTCAAACTCTATCAAATGGATGTGAAATGTGCTTTTTTAAATGGTTTCTTAAATGAGGAGGTGTTTGTTGAACAACCTCCAGGTTTCGAAAATCCTAAATTTCCAAATCATGTTTTTAAGCTTGATAAAGCTCTCTACGGGCTTAAACAAGCTCCAAGAGCCTGGTATGAAAGGCTTTCAAAGTTCCTACTGAAAAATGATTTCAAAAGAGGAAAAGTAGACAAAACTCTTTTTCTTAAATCTCGAGGAACTGATTTGTTAGTTGTGCAGATCTATGTAGATGATATTATATTTGGTGCTACTAACAATGGTTTGTGCAAGTACTTTGCTGAGCTAATGGGTGGTGAATTTGAGATGAGCATGATGGGTGAATTAAATTTCTTCCTTGGACTTCAAATAAAGCAAACAGCTGAAGGAATAATGATTCACCAACAGAAGTATGTCAAGGAACTTCTGAAGAAGTACAACATGGAGAATGCCAAGACAAATCATACACATATGGGAACAACAACAAGACTTGATAAGGATCCACAAGGAACAAGTGTGGATCAAACCACTTACAGAGGTATGATTGGTTCATTGTTGTATCTAACAACCAGTAGGCTTGACATTTCTTTTAGTGTTGGATTGTGTGCTAGATTTCAGTCTAATCCTAAGGAATCACATCTAACGGCTGTTAAGAGAATTTTGAGATACCTCAAAGGAACAGATGACCTGTGTCTGTTCTATCCTAGAAGTAATGACTTTATGCTTAAAGGATTCACAGATGCTGACTATGTAGGTGACCTAGTCAATAGGAAAAGCACCTCAGGTATGGTTCAGTTCCTTGGCTCTTGTCTAGTTTCTTGGGGTTCCAAGAAACAAAATACTGTTGCATTGTCTACTGCAGAGGCTGAGTATGTAGCACCAGCTGCTTGTTGCTCTCAAGTCCTCTGGATTAAACAACAGTTGCGTGACTTTGGTATTAAATTTAATTGCATTACTATCTACTGTGATAACACTAGTGCAATTTGCATATCTAAAGATCCAGTCCATCATTCAAGAGTTAAGCATATTCATATAAGGCATCATTTCCTTAAGGATAATGTTGAAAAGGGTTTGATTAAATTAGATTTCTGCCAATCTGACAATCAAATTGCAGATATATTAACAAAACCCTTGAATAGAGAAAGGCATGAGAAGATGAGAATGGAACTTGGGATGATTAAGTTATACTGAGAAAAATGCATCAAGTTCCCTCAGGTATGAAGCTCAAACTGACATGCTTAATGTGTTGTATACTGTGCACAAGTGTTATATGTTTAATTACATAGTTAAGACAGGTTGTAAGCAGGAGTAATATTTACTAAGGGCATGCAAATTTGAAAGACATAGAATATGAAAAGTCCAAAATTGGTTGCATGAGCCTTGTTGATTTGTTCCGTGTATCAAGTTGTATTTGCAAGTGTTCTTTACTGATAATATTCAAAAGATAAAATTGTTGTGTTTATCTATTTTTCAAAATTCCAAATTCTTTTTATCTAAACACAAAAATCGGATGAATGCATCTAAATTCATCATTATCTTTTGTTCAAAAAGTAGCCCACTAACACTACTCTCTTGAAACACGGTTTGCGTTTCCCTAAGCAATAAATATGAGTGTCAAATCAACTAAATTCACCTCACTTCACCAATTTACCTCCACCATAAAAGATGTCAGCCTCACACAAATTTACACCACACAAAAATTACCTTCTCTCTCATCACTCCGATCAAAACTACTCTCCAATGTCTACCTCTCCAAAAACCCAAATTAAAGCCGACCTTAACACAAACCCAATTCCAGAAATTACCATGGAAATCCCACCGGAAATTAACCCCATTGATGATCAAGAGCCTCCAAAAGTGGATTCAACCACCGAATCCCAATCTTCTCGAAAAAGGAAGTCCGATGACATGCAAGAAGAAGAAGAAAGCGCTCCGGAACTAGGGGTCAATTACCGAGACAAGCCTGCAGCCATGAAACGACAAGAGAAGATCAGTGATCACTTTATGACAGGTTTGGCTATTAATCTTCCTTGGTGCAAGTCTATTAAATTGTATGAACTGCTTGATTTGATTGAAGCTCAAAATTGGGTGAATTTATTGAGTGAATGCTTTAATCGGAGTATGTATATTGATGCTATGAGGGATTTTTGCAAAAGTTTCAAATACTCTAAAGGTGTTATTCGCTGCTGTGTGTATGAAAAAGAAATTGAGTTTGATGCGATGTATTTGGCTGAGTTGTTTGATGTTCCTAATACTGGATATGACTTGTATTTTAAGAGTAATGTGATAAGGAACCCTCTTCCTGATGCAAATATTGATGAGATAGTGGAGTTTCTAGGTGGAGACCCGGAGGAAACCTACATAAATCACAATGACCTAACCCCTCTTGACAAAATTCTGCTAAAATTTGTTTTCAATGATATTATCCCTCGCACCCAAAAGAGAGACAGTGCTAACAAGCTTGACTCTGTTCTCATCTATTGCCTAGCCAAAAGGATCCAAATAAACTTTCCCTCCATCATGATTCAACACCTTTCCCACTGTGTTCCAAAAGGATGGAAGGTGGGATATGGTAACCTTCTCACCTATGTCTTTGAAAGCTTTGGCATTTCCTTTGTTGATAAAGAACCCCTGCCCCTCAAAAACACCGAGTACATGCAGCCCATTTTCCTTGAAAACCATAAGATGGATGTTTTGAGGTTGTGCTGGAAGAAAAAGATAAGAGGACAAAGGAAGTAGGTGCTGTAGCTGAGGGGGAAGAAGAGAGAGCTACTGGGATCATAGAGGGAGTGGTACAGGACATTCAGGAGGAGGAAGAGGAAAAGGTGGTTGAGGAAGTGACTAAGACAGGGGGAAGGAAGAAAAGGAAGAGCTTGAGGTTGATGAAGAAAAAGGAGACCTCTGCCCCCATTTGCATTGATATCTCAGGGGTGCAAAAAGGATTTGCAGAAAGTCACAAGCTCTCCTATTTCGGGCAAGTATGCATCTGTAGGTACAGTTTTTGCAGCTTTCAGTTCCCCACCTAAGGTTCCCAGCGAGGATGTCAAGGAGATGAAGGAGATGCTCCAGAAATTGCTGAAGGAACAAGAGCAATCAAAGATGCAGATGGAGGAACTGAAGAAGAGTGTGCTCACTCTAGATGCTGCTGTGAAGGAACTGGTCAAGAGCTCAGAACAGGGGAGACAGTCCATTGTGAAGGACATAGTGTCTCAAATCAGCAAGAAGCTGGAGGATCTTGCTGTTGATGATGACCAGAGCACTGCATCTTAACCGGCCTTTCCTTGCAGCTTTTCTTTGTTGATGAAACATTCTGTTTATTTGCTTTTGGGAACAATTTTTGATTTGGTCTGTAATATTTTGGGCACTTTTTAATTTCTTTTGGAAAACTTGCGAATTTGGTACATTTGGCCGATGTTTTTAATCGGTTTTGGATGATGAATGTCTATGTTTCTTTTGCCTATATGCTTTGTGAATATTTTCTATCTATGCATGCTTCTTGTCTTAACACTAAACCACTAGTTGGTGCTGTGTTATGGTATACTATACGTGTGTGTGTTAGTTTTTGATAATGCCAAAAGGGGGAAAAGGATGCAAACTATCAAGGAAACTTAATCATTCTATGGTCTCTGTTCGAAATCTTCACAAGCTGCCTAATCTCTATAAGCAGGTATAATGTATATACAAATTTTTTCAAGTTTTTCAGTTTTTCCTTAAGTTATTCATTTATGCATTGTTTATTTCCTTAAACATTAGTTTCCATTCTGCATTGTATTTTGTTTTTTCATTTCCTTTCTTTAGGAATAAAATGGATTATCTATGTTTCCTTGTAAGTAAGTTTGGTTTGTTTGTCATCATCAAAAAGGGGGAATATTGTTGGACTTAATGATTTTGATGATGACACAACCTCACTTACTTACAAACTAATAAGTGCTTGATTGTTTAAGTGTGTACTCAGTTACAAAGACTAGGAGAATGAAGTGTCTTGTAAATATACCATGAGGAACAAGAAGTCCAGAAGCAGAGCTAACCATATAGAAGAGTTCCCTCACAGGAACTGGCGCTTCAGAAATGAAGACTGGAGAAGAGAAGATTCCCTCAGGGAACAGAAGCTTCAGAGAAGAAGCCTCATTAGAGAAGAGAAGTTCCTCCCAAGGAACAGAAGCCTCGGAGTAGAAGCTTCATCAGAGAACATGAAGACTAAATATATTTTTATATTTTAGGATTTATGTAAGTATAAGATATTAAATGGCACTCGAAAAATCTGTGTGGAATTGGTCTAAAAAGATAAAATTGTGCATGCTAGTTTTTAGGAAAACGGTTGCTTTCTAAAACTTTTATCTTTTGAAAGGGATTTTATTTTATTCTGAATTTCGAAAATAACTTGTGCAAAAAGATTTTATTTTATTTTCTTATTTTCGAAATTATCTTCTGAAAAAATAAAATCACCATGTTTTTCCAAAACTTACGGCTTACTCTCCCATGTTCTATGTCAGTCGGTCTTGCACATTGAGGAGTTCATGTTTCCTTAATTTTAGGAACATGATCTTCTTAGTGGGTATGAGTAGTGGCGTAATGGTGTTGTTGCACAAAGAGAATTTTCCAAAGCATTTGTTTATCTATAAATAACCATTAATTTCAGAAGAAAAATCTCACCCTTGCTCACATAAGTTTTCAAGCTTCAAATCGAGTCAAGTGTCAATCCCACACAAGTTCATTTGAGTGTTCTTAATGTTCTTATACTAGAGTTTGTTTTTCTTTCGATTTGTAATTGGGAATGGGGAAGTTCGAGTGAACGTTTGTGTATGAGAAAGAGAAGAGAGAGAGAGAAGAGAAAGAGAAGAGAGAACAGAGAAGTGAGAAGAGAGAAAGAGAAGAGAAGAGTAACAAGTTGGGTGACTTGTTCCTCAGGGTCTCAAGTTCGTAGAGGAACCTGAGTTTGAGTCTTTAGCTTGTAATAGGATCATTTGCCCTATTATAGTGAAGATTCTTTTCCCAAAATCCCAAGTGGTCGTGGTTTTTCTCCTTGTTAGGGCCAAGGAGTTTTCCACGTAAAATCTCTCTTGCATTCTTTAGTTCCTTTAGTTAATCTCTCAGTTCCTTTAGCTAACTTAATTTTAATTCCGCAAAAAGTTTGGCTAAATTCTCATACCACAATTCAACCCCCCCTTCTTGTAGTATTCATTAAAACAACAGGGGGGCATGGGTGAAAAGAGCTATCCAAAAATAAGCTATAGTCACCACTATTGTCTCCAGGAAGCTTTTGCCTATCACTATAACAACTAAAACAAAAGTCATTTTACTTGATAAAGACACAAAAAGTGTTAATTCTATCAAGTTTAATAAAATCAGCACTATCCTATTCTAACACCAATTCACACTTGTCGTTCTTCCACCAAAACTTTAATGTCGCAATATTCAATGTACAAAATATCAGTTGAAACATTCAACACCATCGTAGAAAGAAATTCATCATCTGCTACGGAACAGCATATTGCACAGGGAGGAAAAGCAAAATCCCAGACTATTCTAAATCAAGGAAAAAAAAAACACTAGAACAAAATCTAAGGTCCAATGATACAAAACCAAATCTCAGCTTCACATTCTATCTTCTCTCCTCCTTAGGGCACATCTGATCATCTCATCAACCTTAAGGAGTCCTTCTGCTGCTTCAAAATCTAAGACAACCTGCTTTGCCTTAAAAGACTCTGAGATTCCCAGAACAGACATATCTCCAACCTGCAGGAATCCAATACCTTGAACAATCATTTACTAGTACATGATTATAAGTAGAAAACTAGGCAAAGCTCAAAAACAGACAAGGGGAGGTAATAACAGAATTCAAAACCACAAGAAGTAGTTACGACTAATTTCCCAATAATTTAACCATTGATCCATGTGAATATAATAGAGAATCATGTCCCATCTATCCAGTAAATAGGAAAACTTCATCGTAGCCTAGTCTGCTAACAGTCCAAAAATGGCCAAGTAATATATAAAGAATGACTTATCTATTTCAAGTCCAAAGTTCTAGCATGCACAACCATCTAACAACAGTCTACTTGTAAATAAAATAGGTAGACAACACTGCAATAGATGCAAGAAATTAAAGATTTATGGCCATTTTAGCATCAGTAATGAAATGCATACAAGCTGCCAACACAACCCACATTAGCATGTTTTGGAATAAAAAAAATTAAAGGAAGTCTACTTACAGCTCCAGTGATCATATCTATTCCTGCAGTACTGTCTTAATTGTGGTGCTCTGCACGAAGCTTTGAAATAAACTCTCCGCTGTCTAATCCAGCATTGTCAGCAATAATCTTTGGTATAGCCTGGAGTGCCCGTGAGAAAGCTTCAATGGCATGAGACTTCTTTCCAGGAGTTTTTCTAGCCAGCTCTTTCGCCATCACCATTTCTGTAACACCCTAGAAATTCCTTTTCTTAAAATACCTCTTTTACCCTTTTAAAAATATGAAATAGGAATATCCAAGACATTACCGCCACCGTGAAAACGGCTAAGGCAATAATCAAAGATACACAGCGGAAGACTTAAATTCAAAACCGTTCAAACAAGCCAACTTAAAAGTCATCCAAACGAAAGTAAAGTTTAAAACCAAGCAAATGAAATCAAATAAAATCAAAGTACAACTTGGAACCATTAAAGGCCCTTATTCAAAACCAAACCAAATCAAAATCGTTGCGTTAGTCCACAAATAAATAGTACCATAAATAATCAAAGCATAAAACACATCGTAAACTAATGAAAACTAGCATGATTTGCTCTTCACTCATGCCCCGTCATGAATATGCTTCAATACCTGAAAAGCTTATCTCCACTTGTTTCCACTACTCTCCATTAAAAATGGGTCATCATAGGGCCAAGATAAAGATATGGCCAAAACACACAAACACACACAATCAGCAAAGCTGAGTACATAAGCGTTAATAAACACACTAACATGCTTTCACCTATCAGCACACACTTACCTCAATGCACCTGTGAACAAGCACACAACATTCATTAAGACTCTTAAACTAGCCACTAAATAATTCATTTAGCGTTGATTACGCATCGAACAGGTTTCCAACTCTACCTCCCCCAAATAAATTGAGGTTAACTGACACGGGAGCTAACCGTGCCAGCGACAAAACCACTCAAAGGTGGCGGAATTCCAGCGCAATAAAAATAATAAAAAGGAATGTACAGCGTCCGGTACTCCGTTAGAAGTTATGATCAAATATAAAGTCACATAACTCCCCCCATATGTTCATACTCAAGGTATATACGTTCCAAGAGTTTTGGTGCGTAATCTCTTTCACTTTACGTTGTTTACATATTATTAGACTTGGTGATGACTCTCAAAGCATAACAATTCAATCATCAATAATTATTCAATCAACAAACATACCAATTTAATTCTTGAATATTTAGTGACCGACCACATAATATTTAATGTTGAACCCTTTTTAATTCTACCTCAGTGTCAAAAATACCTTAAACGCATAAAGCGCCAAAAATCCTATCCCTCGGTGCTAAAAACACCTTAAATGCACAAAGACACCAACATACATTTTATTCCTCGTGTACATAGACACTTATATAGCTCCTTCCTCATGCTTAAAGCATCAATAAAAATTATATAAACCATAATAAATTTCCTTTTAAATATTCCAAACCAAATTAGACATGTAGTTTAATTAAACTTGCACTCTAACATGCCATGAATAAAAATGTAGTCCATATAATCATGCCAAAATATAATTTTCCAATCTATAAACCATCACAAATAATTCATGCTTCACGATTCAACTACCAACACCAATAATTCACTAAATCCATACATAAACCTTAGCATGATACTACTTGTAATTGATTTAAATCAAGCCTAGCATGATACTACATCACCAAAATATGTTAAGTACGCGAACGTACATTGAGTACGATCTTAAAATCGCCACGACTAATAGAAATTGCTTACTTCGAAGTCTCCTACACATTAAAATCATAATAGAGTATTAAAATCCACTCTAAACAAATTTCCAGCAATATATACTATTATAAAACCCCTCATAATTTAATTAAAATAAGCTGAAATTATATTTAAAACCTCATACTTAAGTCCCAATTAATAGGTAATTGACTTCAAGAAACTTAAGATTAAGTGCTCTACATAAAATTCCAGCACTTTAATTATTTTAATTAAAACTTGCTGTAATTAAGCCTTAAAACACTTGAAACAAAGATCTAAACCAATTATACATCATAATCCTTCAATAATTCATAAATCAAGAACCTAGGGTTTCAAAAATTGGGGCTTTTTAATTAAAAACCAAATCTGAAAATTAATCAACATAATTATTATAATCAAACATCAAAATTAAATCCCAAACCTCATAAATTAAAATTAGATTAAATCATAGATTAAATTAGATCAAGAAAGATTAGATTTTTAAAAGTTTTTTTTTTCGAAGGAGGTGGCTGCCAACAGCAGGGGACGCCACTGCCGGCTGCTGCCAGCGCTGGTGGTCGCCGCTGCTGCCGGCTGGGTGGCTGGTGGTCGGCGGCCCACCGGCTGGTGGTGGTTGCCGGCGGTGGTGGTCCGAAACAAAAGGGGAAGGGGGAGAAGGAAAAAAAAAAGAAAAAAGAAAAATAAGGAGAAAAGGGAGAGAAGTTTACCTTGGGTTTTCTCCACTCCAGGCAAAGTTGATTTGTCTCATAAGAGGGATATTTATATCCCTTCTCTACCAATCCTTTTTCCCTAAACTTTCCTCTTTTATTTTTTCCTAATCTCTTCCCTAATAAAACTTGGGAAAATTTGTCAAAAATAACACCACCTTTGGGCGGTCTTCCCATAATAGCACCACCTTTTGATTATTCCATAATAACTACACCACCTTTCATATGTATCTGCCGAAAATTAAACAAAACCGGTTGGTAACCTGTTGTATTGGTTTCCTATGACACGTGTCACAATGTCATTGGTCAATTATTTTTATTTTTATTTTTTTTAAAAAACCTAAGTAATTAAAATAAAGTTAAAATTAAAAAAAAAAAACACCACCTAGCCTCCCTGCCCAACCCTCACCCTCGTCGGCGCCCCACCCCCCACCCCTCGCCAGCGCCCCTCCCCTGCCCTCGTCGTCGATCGACCTCCCTAGCATTCCCCCTCCCCTGAATGACACCCCTCCACGGCTCCACCCATTCCCCCACCCTTAAATAACCCACCACCGAAACCCTAGCCTACGGAAATTAGGGAGAGGAAGCCGAAATTGAAAAGGGAATAAGGGAGGGGGCCGAAATCGGAAAAGGGAAGAGGGGAAAGGGTCGGCCGGAAAGTAGGGGAGAGGGTGGTGTAAAGGGGTCGAGCAGGGGAGGTGGGTGCCGAAAAGGGGTAGGGAAGGGGAGGGGTGACGGAAAGGGGAGGGGGTGCTGGAAAGGGGGTCGGAAACTAGGACGGGGCCGGGATAGGGTTGTTTTAGGTGGATGGTCTTGGTGGGGGTGGTGGATGCCGGTGAATGGTGGTGGATGCCGGTGATAGTCGTGGGAAAGGGGGTTAATTTTTTTTTAAAGTTTTTTCAAAGTCAAAAATAAAAATAAATAAATTGACCAATCAAACTAGAGCACGTGTCCCATGGTTACCTGTAAAATAGGTTACCGGTTTTTTGTTTCATTTTTGGAAAATACATGTGAAAGGTGGTGTTATTCAGGAATAATCAAAAGGTGGTGCTATTATGGGAAGACCGCCTAAAGGTGGTGTTATTTTTGACAAATTTTCCTAAAACTTGTTAAATCAAACTTTCTTACAATAAAACCCCAACTTTTATAAATAAAATAATTAAATAAACTTTCCTTTTATAAAAATATTAATTAAAATACCATAATTAAAACATTACAATTATTTAAGTACTTTATATAATACATACTTTAAATAAAATACGTATAAAAATATGGGGTATTACAATTTCAGGCTAGCCACCCCCAGCAAAACCCTGATATCATTCACTGTCTGATACCAATTTCTATATAGATTTGTGAAGGCAAAAAAAAAATGGTAAACTAATCTGTACAAAAACACTCAACTCTGAAACCAATGAGGAAAATTCAAAACAAAATAAACTGTCAGAAAAAATTAAGCAGCAGCAGTGCACATAAAGTTTACAATAGCTAACATCAGAGGAACATCTTCAATATGTGACAAGCAGTCATAGCCAATTACATATGACAATATTATCTTAAGGCTTTGTTTATAGGCACTATCATTTCCTTTCCTAACAAAGCTCCTTTGGATGATTTCTAGACACTAGATAGATGTCTCTTCTTCAAAAAGGAAAAAGCATTTTAATCCAACACCACCACAACAACGTTCCAATAAACAGTCTAGCAAATCAGTACACAGCCTTTTTATATTAAAAAGCAGTAAACCAAATTTATTCTTGCTTAAAAAGAAAATAAGGGACCCCACTTTTGGGATTAAGGCTTTGATTGATTGATTAAAAAGAAAATAATGGAAGGAATACTAATTGTGAAATGACTAAAAAGGCATGCATTAGATCACATCAAATTCATTTCAATGAAAATAGTTGAGAAAGATGAAGGATAATACTACTTCTTCTTCTGTTGTTTATAGAAGCAAAACAACTATTGCCACCACTAACAAATCAAGTCACCCACACTGGAAGCTTGAGAAAATGAGAAAGGAGATGAATAGGAGAAAGAAAGACAAAAACAAGAAACGAAAACGACAGATCATCTAAAGGTTGATGTGGCAGTGATTGTTAGTAACTTTTTGGTCGCAAAGATGAGTGGTGGCTTTGATGATCAGCAAAAATTTACCAGTGAGGCAGTGAGGGAGGTGGCTTTGATGAAGGATGGGATTAGTTGAGAGCTTGTGGGTAGAAGATAAAAATGATGGAGATTGAATACGATTAAAAAGGTGATAATGAGTTGTAGATGATATAATATTGAAGTATTAATGGGTTGGAGAGGGTGATCTATGGTGATGATGTTTGATGATTAGAGGTAGTGGAGATTTGATATGTGAAGAGTTAATGAGGGATGGTCGAGTTAGTTGAATGGATTTTTTTTAATTCAACAAGTTGTATAAATGGACAAGCGCATTTTGGGTAATTCTGCACTTAGAATTTACCAGAATCAGAAAGGCGGCAACTATTAAAAACAGTTAAATAAGAAGAACATTGCATCTTAAAAAATGAAGCATAAACTAGAGGATTACAAATGAAGAAATAATAATCTTGCACCTCTCGGTGCAATTGTGCACGCCTGTACCATCTCAACTCTAGAAAAACAAATTAGGTTGTCTTCCTCAATCATAATTTCCTCAATCAACTTGCAATGTCCAAGTTTAACAGATTCAGGATTATCAAAGGTTGATGCAATCTCCCACCAGTCACCAGAGCAAGACGTTCAATACCATCAAAATCAGTATGCTCGATGGCAAGCATTCCAGCATCAGCATCAGGATACGGAATCGACATTATGTTTTCCCTTATTTGCAAACCCCCTCGGATTCCCATATTGGGAATTGTGTATTTCCATGTCTTCGATAACCTGTCCTGCATCATCCACATTTAAATTCATAAACCTCCCACTAGCTGCCGAATCTAGTACTGATCTAGAAGAATTTCCAAGTCCATTATAGAATGCTTGGATCAATTGCCATTGTGCTAGATTGTGGTGGGGCACTCTCTCTGTAGATCCTTGAACCTCTCCCAAGCCTCATATAATGTTTCGTCGGCCTCTTGAGCGAAGTTCTGAATAGCACTTCTTAGCACCGCTGTTCTCTCTGCAAGATAATATTTATTATAGAAATTCAAAGCAAGAGTTTCCCAGTCAGTAATGCCAAGTGCAATTCTATTCAAACCATTAAACCATAATTTTGCTTTGCCACATAAAGAAAAGGGAAAAAGAATCTCCCTGATTTGGTCCTGCGTAACCCCGTCTTGTCTAATGGTGTTACAATATTGGCAGAAATCTGTGATGTGAAGATTAGGATCTTCACCCTTAGCTCCGCTGAACTGCTTCCTCTCTATCATAGTGATAAATTGGGGCTTGATCTCAAATTGAACTCCATCTAGAGCCGGAGTAGGAGTAAGGTGCGGGAAATCTGTGAGCTTCGGTTGCGAATAATCACTGAGTTTCTTCTGGGCCGTCATCTCTGATTCTGAATCTGAAGGAATATCTGTATCACTAGAATCAGTGGGAGGATCTCTTCGATCGTTGTCCTCCTCAGAACCCGCCAGAATTTGTCTATAGAGTCTCCTTTGCCTATGAAAATAACGCTCGATCTCAGGATCAAAAGGGATATCACCTGATCTAGAACACCTGGGCATAAACAAAGAACTAGAGACAAATATGAGATTTGCCTCAAAGAACTAATGTTCTCTGAGGCAAAAGGGGGATAATCTAGACTACAAAAATATAATCAGAAAATAAAAAAAACCGTTTCCTCGGCAACGGCGCCAAATTTTGACAGGGTAAAGTCGTATCCCCTAATAAAAAATTATTACCTAAATCACTACCTAAGGTAGATAGGGAAGTAGGGTCGATCTCCACAGGAAAACAGGTCTTTTTAATTCTAATTAATTAATATAATCTAAATTATCTAAGTAACCAATATTTTAAATGTGAATTCTATACTACGAAGAGTGAGTTTAGGGAGAAAAGAATCAATAATAAGGAAACCTAGGGTCACAGGTTCACCAATAATTAATATTCC
Source organism: Chenopodium quinoa (assembly GCF_001683475.1). NCBI lineage: Eukaryota > Viridiplantae > Streptophyta > Magnoliopsida > Caryophyllales > Amaranthaceae > Chenopodium > Chenopodium quinoa. The sequence goes on along the minus strand of NW_018743391.1, from coordinate 2,274,012 downwards.
GGGATAGAACGAAGTAATTAATAATTAACAATGCACGAATAACATGACTAACAGGCTCTCGCAATTTATTAACCAACATAGATCTAAAAGGCTCTCGCAATTTATTAGACCTAAGTTCCTATTAAAAATAGCCTTTAATATTAAATCAACATCTGCTCGATTCATCAATTCAATATTGCTAAACATTCACAATCAAATTACATCTTCTCGATTCATAATCTAATTGCAAAGAATTGAAACAATTCAATAGGAAATTATCATGCGATATCAACAATCAATAATAACAAACTATCCTTTCATATTAATTATGGATCCCATAAACCCTAGAATTAAACTACTCACTAATCATCATAATTAAACCAAACAAATAAATAAATAAGAACATGATCAAGAGAGCAATTAAAATAACTGAAATTAAAGAGTGAAGAAATTGTACCAAACTAAATCTGGAATTAATGAAGGAATTAAGAACAAGAGGTAGAGAGAATTTAAGAGAGAGAAAAATACTAAGTAGAGAGAGAAAGTCTAAGAGAGAGAAGGTGAGTAAATAATCCGTACAAAACGTATATATACTTCCCCTAAAACAAGAATTAACTAAACTAAATCAGACACTAGGAAAAACACGCGCCCGATCAGGCGAAGGGGCGCCCGATCGGGCCCGCCTTTTTTCTATGCCCAGTCTAAAGTGCCGCGCCCGATCGAGCCCACGCTCACCCGATCGGGCGCGCCTTTTCTTGATAGCCTTCATGCGCGCAGCCGCCCGATCGGGCCTGGTCTTCATCTTCAAGGCTTGGACTTCGATTGGGCTATATTTCTCGGCCCAATCCATATTTCCTCTCGGGTCTTGAATACATGGTCCAATTGCCTCGTGATCCAAATAACCGAGCCCTTAATCACCGGCTCGATGGCTCTAGCCGGCCTTGGGCTCCAAAAGTGGTCGTGTTCCTCCAATGCTCGTAGTCGCTTCATAAAAATCCGGGGAAAATGCTCCAAAGGTGCAATTCCCTGCAAAACTTAACCAAAACTACAAAAACACTAGAAAACACATATTAGTAATAAAAGTGGCCCTAAAGGGCCAAAAACACTACTAATTATGACCAAGGGACAGGGGTAAAACACTATATAAAAAAGACATATCATACACGCGCCCCATCGATCTTAACTTCGTCTATGTCCATTAATGTGTTTGCCACTTAAATATTAGCATTTTCTATACGCTTTGGTTATCCAACACCAATCTTCTTGTCCAAAATAAATATGTAGTAATAACTCAATTTATTGATTGGCATTGTCTCAAATTACTACGCGGTACTGCCAGCCCGCCTTTAACAGATAAGTAATGTACATTCACATCCACTTCAATTCACTCTCATTATTCTTCAATTCAACACCTCCATTCAATTTCCAAGCATCACTCTAAATCGGCAAAACCACAACCATCACTCGAAAAGACGAAATCAAGTAGATCAACACCATCACCGGCATAAATCAACCAAAAAAGGGGAAACAATTCAAGCATTTAAACTAATAATCGAACTTATCCACCAATTACGTTGAACAAAATCACATATAAGTCAAATTAAACTTAAATATCACCAATTAAACAAATTCAATATCAAAATCACATTCAATCAACGCGATTATATAGAAAATGATAGAAAATTTTACCCGACATCGTCGCGATTGATAGGAACATCGCCGCAAAGAATCAAGAAGTAGATTGCAGAAGCTGACACCAGCATATTTGAACAAATGGATCTAAAATTCACCAAGGTCGTGTTTGGTTAATAGCTTAAGGCTTTAAGCTGCTGATTTTGACTAACCGATTGTATTAACTGATTGACTAATGATATTGCTAATGATGTAAAGCCAAATTTCATTCAGATTTTATTACAACGACGATAATAATAATAATAATAATAATAATAATAATAATAATAATAATAATAATAATAATAATAATAATAATAATAATAATAATAATAATAATCAATAAATAATAATAATAATAATAATCAATAAATAATAATAATAATAATCAATAAATAAAAATAATAATAAATAATAATAATAATAATAATAATAATCAATAAATAATAATAATAATAATAATCAATAAATAACAATAATAAATAATAATAATAATAATAATAATAATAATCAATAAATAATAATAATAATAATAATCAATAAATAATAATAATAATAATAATAATTGTTTTGCGACATTTGGTTTCGAAGGTCGGTGTTGTTATGGTTGACCAGTCTTTGGGCAGTTACTTTGATGGTCTTCAATTTGGCGTTGGGGTTTCTTCAGGGGGTGAGGCTATTCTTCATGTTGTGAATCGGTTGATTGAGAATCGTGGTTCTGGCGTTGGTCTTTCTATGTTGTTGGTGGATTTTTGAAATGCCTTCAATCTAGTTGGTCTTTCTATGTTGTTACGTGAAGTTTGTCGTCGTTATCCGGGTATTTCGCAGTGGGTTGAATTCTGCTACGTTACTCTAATCCAGCCAAATTGTATTATGGGGACCATACCTTATGGTCGTCTCAGGGGGTGTAGCAGGGTGATCCCCTTGGTCCTCTCCTTTTTTCTTTGGTTTTACACCCTCTTGTGTGTAAAATCAGAGAGACTTTTGAGGTATGTCTTCAGGCGTGGTATTTGGATGACGACACTATTATTGGAGACACTTTGGTGGTAGGGAAGGTTCTACAGTTGATTATGGAGGAAGGACCTCGTTCTGGGTTACTTCTTAACATGGAAAAAACAGAAGTATTCTGGCCTACAAAAGACCCTCGAAGCAGGCTTGTGGGTGTTTTTCCACCTAATATTGCTCGTGTAATACCCCGTATTTTTATGTATTTTTATAAAGTATTCAAGTATTAATAAAATGTATTGTTAAGGGCTTAATTAAATATTTTAAAGGGTTAAAGTATTTTAAATATAAAGTTTTATAAAAGTAAAATAAGTGTTGGGCCAAACGTTTATTAATTATTGGGCAATGTAAATTATTCCTACATACTCTTATTGGAACAACCCATTCCAAAACCCATAACTTAAGCCCTATCCCATAACTCAAGCCCACATTCTTATAAGCCCAAATTTAACCCTACACTCTCTACTCTATAAATACCCATGAATCCCCAAAAAATTTTCCACACAAAAAGGTTAGTCTTATTTTCTCTCTCCTCTTTTATTTTGTTTTAATAATTATTCCTATAATATATACTTTGGGGTTTTGATTTTAAATTGTTTAAACATGATTAGTATGTTCTACAATTGTGTTTTGATGATTAAAGGTCGTAAATTTTAGATTATAAAGTGTGTAATTTTCAGATTTTATGAAGTATTAAAAGTTAGGGTTTTAATTATTAAAGTGTTGATTTTTAGGGTTCTAACTTACAATTGATTTGGGGGTTTTATATACCCATTGATTGTAAGTGGTAATAAAGCTTAAAGATTGTATCTTTATGGAGTTTTAATGAAATTTTAATGGGTTTTTGTTAATAGAATAATGCTGGAAATTTTATTTACATACTACTTTTGTGTATTAATTAAAAGGAGTTGATTACCCATAAGTAGAGAATATTTTAAGTGGTTTTAATATAATTTTCAGATTTTATTTAAGGGGTTTAAGCCTAAAAAGTACGCTGGAATTTTTATATGAACACGCAAATTCATGTTTTAATAATTAGATTTCCGTTCGTTAATATTAATCTCGTTTTAATCCCGATCAGGTTCTAAACTCCTCCGATTTTGATAAAAAAAAGTAGTGTTTTTCGAGTGGAAACAACGTTTTAAGAAAGACTTCATTACCTTTGGTAGTGAGCACTACCCTCTCGTGGCCAAATTCAGCCTCTAAATACGATTTTCGAGCAGTTTTTGATTTTTAACGAAGTTTTTTTTATGCTTTAAATTTTATATTTGAGTTTAAAAGGGGTAAGAGATAATTTAATGTTCCTATGGATAATTTAAGTATAAAGATGTATTTTGATGAAGTTTTACAGGATTTTTAATTAGTTTAAAATGTTGGAATTTTATTTAAAGTAGTATAATTGTGATTTTGAATAAAAGGGTGTGATTATCCATTAAAAAGGAGTTTAATTAGGGGTTTTTAAATAATTTTCAGATTATTATAAGTTATTTAAAGTGAGTTTAAGTTGCTGGAAATTGTGTATACAAGGGTAATTAATATAGTATTATTGTCCCTTTATGTAGGAGACTTTGTTCGAGAATTGTTGTAGAGTACTCGATTATTTTAAGAGCTTATTTGAGGTACGTTCGCGTACTTAGTATATTTTGATGATGTAGAATCATGCTAGGTTTAATTTCAATCAATTGCAAGTAGTACATGCTAAGGTTTATGTATTAAATTGTGAATTATTGGTGTTGGTGATTGAATTGTGAAGCATGAATTATTTGTGATGGTTTATGGATTGGAAAATTATACTTTGGCATGGTTATGTGGACTACATATTTATTTATGGCATGATAGAGAGCTTGTTTAATTAAACTAATGGTTTAATTATGTTTGGAATATTGAAAAGGAATTTAATTATGGTTCATATGATTTTTATTGATGCTTTAAGCATGAGGAAGGAGCTAGATAAGTGTCTATGTACACGAGGAATAAATTGTATGTCGGTGCCTTTGTGCACTTAAGGTGTGTTTAACACCGAGGGATAGGATTTGTGGCGCATTATGCGTTTAAGGTGTCTTTGACACTGAGGTAGAATTAAAAAGGGTTCAACATTAAATATTATGTGGTCACTAAATATTCCAGAATTAAATTGGCATGTTTGTTGATTGAACAATTATCGATGATTGAATAGTTATGCTTTGAGAGTCATCATCAAGTCTAATAATATGTAAATAACGTAAAGTGAAAGAGATTACACATCAAAACTCTTGGAACGTATATACCTTGAGTATGAACATATGGGGGGAGTTATGTGACTTTATATTTGATCATAACTTCCAATGGAGTACAGGACGCTGTATATTCCTTTTTATTATTTATTATGCGCAGGATTTCCGCCACCTTTGAGTGGTTTGTCGCTGGCACGGTTAGCTCCCGTGCCAGTTAACCTCAAATTATATTTGGGGGAGGTAGAGTTGGAAACCCATTCGATGCGTAATCAAGGCAAAATGAATTAATTATTGTCTAGTCATTGTGTCTTGTTTGTTGTTGTGTGTGCTTGTAAACAGGTGCAATGAGATAAGTGTGTGTGATGATAGGAGAATGCATGTTAGTGTGTTTAATTACGCTTATGTACTCAGCTTTGCTGATTGTGTGTGTTTGTGTGTTTTGGCCATGTCTTTATCTTGGCCCTATGATGACCCATTTTTAATGGAGAGTAGTGGAGACAAGTAGAGATAAGCTTTTCAGGTATTGAGGCATATTCATGATGGGGCACGAGTGAAGAGCGAATCATGCTAGTTTATATTAGTTACAATGTGTTTCTGCTTTAATTATTTATGCTAATATTTATATGTGGAAATAATATCAAGTTTGGATTTGGTTTGGTTTTTAATAAGGGCCTTTAATGGTTCCAAGTTGTAGGTCGATTTTCATTTTACTTCGCTCATTTTGGTTTTAACTTTACTTTTGTTTGGTTAGCTTTTCAAGTTGGTTTGTTTTGGAAAGGTTTTTAAAATTAGTCTTCCGCTGTGTATCTTTGATAGTTGCCTTAGCCGTTTTCACGGTGGCGGTAATGTCTTAGACATTCCTAAAACGTATTTTAAAAAGAGTAAAGTGTGTATTTAAAGGAAAGGAATTTCTAGGGTGTTACAGCTCGACCTTTGCGTGGTATTAAGTTGCTTGGTGGTCCCGTTAGTTCTGATTCTGGTTTAGTGGTGAGCTTGTGATGCGGAGGGTTACCAAGACCATTGCGCTTATGGATAAGGTTGCTATGCTGGATGATGCTCAGTGTGAGCTTTTGTTACTTAGGGCATGTACTAGAGTTTCTAAACTCTACTTTGCCTTGCGTACTTGTCCTCCGGGTGCTTTCGAGGCGGCTCAGCGCGTTTTCGACGAGGCTCTTTGATCTTCCTTGGAGCGTATTGTTACTGCTTTGGGGCCCGGGTTTGGTGATTGGCAGTGGCGGCTCGCCACCTTACCATTTGCGTTTGGAGGGCTTGGTGTTTATTTCGCAGGTGATGTTCATAATTATGCTTTTCTTGCTTCTCGGTTGCAGTCTGCTGGGTTGCAGACACAACTTCTGCGTCGTTCTGGTATCGTTGCTCTTGGTCGAGCCTTTGAGGATGCGTTGGGTCTGTTTAATGGAACGGTGGAGTCTAACATTTTGAGTAATCCTAGTGAGGTCGCTGCCCCTAAACTCATGAAGAAATTGGCAGATATATATTTCACATAGGTTACCGCTTCTGCAAAATCCACCTTTTCTTTATCTCCTCGGCAGTCGGCATTGTGGAAGTAGCAACAGGGTGATCACACCTCTGCTTGGCTTCGGGCAGTCCCTATTTCTGGATTGGGTCAGACGATAAACGCTAAGACATACCGATGTGTGTTGTGTTATCGGATGGGTGTTCCATTGTTCTCTGTCTCGACACCGTGCTCTGCTTGTTCGATGGTTTTTGCTGGGGATATTTTCGGTGATCATGCGGTGTCTTGTGCTGGTATTGTGGGTATTAAACATCGGCATAATGTTGTTCGGGATACACTTGTTGATGTTTGCTATCGGTCAGGGATTTCAGCAAGAAAGGAGTTTGACATAGGGTTGTCTGGAGGGAATGACGGGGCCCTCAGACCTGCTGATGTGTTACTTTATTCATGGGATCGTGGTCGCGATGTATGTGTTGACTTGACATGGTCTTCTCCGTTGACACAAACAGGGATTTCTGACTTTGTTCCGGGACAGGTTGTGGCTGATGCGGCTCATCGGAAGCGGGTTAAGTATGAAGCTCATTGTCTGGCGATTGGATATGGTTTCATTCCCTTCTCATTTTCTTTGCTTAGGGAATTGGAGAAGGAGGTTGTTGCGTTGCTGAAGCGGATTCAGAGGTTCTCGACGACGCAAGACATTGGGGCTCATGATGCAGCTCATATATTCACTAGGGTAGGCTTTGCTATTGCTAGAGGAGTGGGGGCCCAAATTGTATCTCGGCTTCTCACTAATTTATTGTAGGTTGTATGACTTTTGTCTTTGAGATAATAATAATAATAATAATAATAATAATAATAATAATAATAATAATAATCAATAATAATAATCAATAAATAATAATAATAATAATAATAATAATAATAATAATAATAATAATAATTGATAATAATAATAATAATAATAATTGATAAACAATAATAATAATAATAATAATCAATAAATTATAATAATAATAATAATCAATAAATTATAATAATAATAATAGTATATATTTCTCAAATATTTTAATATGTATATTTGTATATACATATATGTATAATAATAAATAATCAATAAATAATCAAAGGTCACTAATCCGTAGTTAAAAATCACTAATTAATAAGTTCAGTTCATTTCAGCTGAGTCCAGTCAATGAGAATAGGCCCTTAGTTTAGGTAGGATTTTAAATTAATTGGGGGTATAAGTGTCATTTCACCTTATATTAATGAATAAGAAAAAGAGCTTATTTAGTGGAATAAGCTATTTAAATAAGATGCCGACCAAACACTGAATTAGCTTATTTAATAGTCAATAAGCTAATGTGGTCAAATAAGCTAATTTTGCTCAAATAAGCTGTTTACCAAACACACCCCAAGAATATTCAAACCCTAAACTGAACTTTGAAAAATCGATCGCAGAAATGTAGCCGTGATATAGGGTTTCCAATACCCAAAATACAAGTATTAATCATCGATTCAATTGTGAGGAATTTAAATTTGAAAATTGCATTTTTTTTTGAGGAAATTAATCAAATTATAAGAACATGTATATGATTAAATTGATGGAACACTGGAACGCTAAACATCGCCCTCGAATCTCCAGGTAACACCCACATTTATATCTAAAAATACGTTCCTACTCTTGTTATAAAGCTAACCAAATTTACCTCAACTTTCAATTTTCACTCTCCACAAATATTTAATTGTTCTCTCTAGTGGTCACCAATCACCAACGACCACCGTTTAACCACTGACCACCATAACAATGTTGATGGCATAAGAAAGTAAGAAACACCCGCCACAACACCAACCAAGTTAACGATCAGGATATTGGTGGGAGGAATGAGAAGTGATGTCCATTTATATATGTATAGATCTGTAAAATCATTATGATCTTCATCGGTGGTTACCTTGGAAGTAACGGTAAAATTGATATCAATACCGGAGGACGGCAAACCGATGGGCTAATGTGCCTCCAATAACCAAGGAAAACGCTCCTAGGGCATTTTTTGGGCGGTTTCACATGAAACGCCTAGAAATTAGAACTCAGCTGAGCTGAACTGATTGGAGCTGAGCTAAGATGAGCTGAAATGAATTGTTTATGAGAGAAGGAAATTAGAAATCAAACTGAACTAAACTGAAATTAAGTTGAAGGAACAAGCCCAAAATTTAAACTCTTACATTACTTTATTATCACTTCATAATTCAAAAGATTAGTAATATTATAAGGAATTTGGTCATGATACTCATGAATATATGATATTAGTGTTGGTTGATATCATAATAACTATATCACAAAGTCTAAATTTTCATTATTGGATATCATATTGGGTACCCAATAACAGATCTGAAAATCGGGGTACCCAAAGTTTGAGTACCGGAAGTTATCGGTTTGGTTAATGGATAATTTTTAGTGTTATTGGTTATCGGATACCTGAACTGGTGCTAACGGTACGAGTACTCGATCCATGCTAGAATTTGTTTGTTCATTTAATAAAAAAACAAAAATTGATGAGCAAATAACCCCGAATATACAATAGTTTTCTTTTAAGACAAAGGTTTAATTTTTTTTTTTTTGGAAAATTTGTTACATAAAACTCTATAAGTGTATTTCTTTCTTTTTTTTTAATCAAAAACAACCTTTTAATTTTTTTTTTTCAAAATGAAACCCATACATAATTATGTTTGTTAACGGCTAGATTTCGGCTACAGGTTTTAACTTACAAAAAAAATTATTTTTGGGTTTTCATTTTGCAAAAAAAAATTTAAAAGGTTGTTTTTGAAAAAAAAAAAATACGAGTACTACTTACAAGTATAATACATTTAAAAAGCTTTATTTAACTGTGAACCGCCCATTCCGCTTGAATCTGTGAACCGCCCATTCCGCTTTCAAGCAGCTTGAATGGCCCACGAAAAATTCACTGATTTTCTTCATGATAAATGGAACTCTTCTACCCCCCTTGTTCCTCTTTTGCGATCTCTGTCGGACGACCTTCAAAACTGGAATAAGGAGATCTTCCATAATATTTTTCGTGAAAAACGAAGGCTAATGGCAAGAATTGAAGGTGTACAATCTGCTTTGGCAACTAGACGAGACTCGGGATTGATTAAATTAGAGGCAAAATTGCGTAAGGAGCTGGATGAAGTGCTTCAACAGGAGGAATTACTCTGGTATCAAAAAGCTAGAGTTGATTGGTTGCAACATGGTGATCGCAACACGACATTCTTTCATCTAAGCACAATCATTCGAAGGTGGAAAAATAAAATAGTGGCTATTAAGCAACAAGATGGTCAATGGACTCATGATAAGGACCAAGTTAAAAATTTGGTAGCAGGGTATTTCGAAACCTTATTTACGGACGATGGAACTGATGAAACCTATGACATTCCCTTTGGTGTGTGCACTGAATTTTCTACTACTGATCGCAACAAGCTCAATAGACCTTATACTCGAAGTGATATTGACTTGGTGATTAAAGAAATGGGATCTCTTAAGGCACCCGGACCTGACGGTTTTCAAGCAATTTTTTATCAAAAAAATTGGGAAATTGTTGCTCCCAATGTGTATAATGTGGCACTATCGGTTTTAGAAGGAAAAGGATTACCAGACAATTTAAATGAAACATTTATAGTCCTTATTCCTAAAGTTGAAAATCCAGAGCTCCCTTCACAATTTCGCCCCATAGGATTGTGCAACGTAGCTTACAAGATAATTACTAAAGCCATAGTAAACCGTTTGAAGCCTCTTCTGCCGTTGATGATTTCTCAAGCCCAATCGAGTTTTGTCCCGGGTCGCCAAATTACTGACAACATAATCATCGTACAGGAAGTGCTACACACAATGAAGAGAAAGAGGAGTGGCAAAGGCTACATGACCATCAAGATAGATTTCGAAAAGGCATACGATCGCCTTAAATGGAATTTCATTCGTGACACCTTAGCTGAGATGAATCTGCCGAGCCTTATGGTACATGTAATAATGGAATGTGTTACCTCTCTTACAATGCAAGTGTTGTGGAATGGTGAAAAAACGACTCCTTTTTCCCCATCTCGCGGAATTCGTCAGGGAGACCCCCTTTCACCATATTTATTCGTTTTATGCATGGAACGTCTAAATCAAGTAATTGAAGAGGCTATTTTTGAGGGGAGGTGGAAACCAATATATGCTAGTAGAGGTGGACCTTTACTGTCTAATTTGTTTTTCGCCGACGACCTAATTCTATTTGCAGAGGCATCAGTAGAGCAAGCCACGGTGGTTCGAGATTGTTTGAAGCGCTTTTGTACAGCCTCTGGACAAAAAGTCAGTCTCCAAAAATCAAGAGTTTACTACTCTCATAATGTATCAGAGCAGCAACAGCTTGTGATTAATAATGCCTTGGGGATGGAAGCAACTCAAGATTTGGGTCTTTATTTAGGAATGCCTACGATCACAAGCAGGGTTACGCAAGAAACATATGCGCATTTGTGTGAAAAAATTGACAGGAGACTTATGGGGTTGAAAACTAAATATCTTTCTCTTGCGGGAAGGATTACTTTGGCTAAATCCACTCTCACTACCATTGCCAATTACTCAATGCAAACAGCAAAACTTCCTCGGATTATTTGTGACAATATTGATAAAAAAGTAAGACGCTTCATTTGGGGAGGAGATGAAGAGAAAGCAAGAATTCACCTCCTCTCTTGGGACACATTGCAGCTGCCACGTAATAAAGGAGGAATAGGTATTCGCTCAGCTCACCAAGTAAATTCAGCTTTCCTTACGAAATTGGGATGGAGGGTGCTTGCGGAGCCAAACTCCTTATGGTCTAGAGTTCTTTGTCACAAATACTGTAAAGGGAGATGTGACATTGACATGTTTGAGCCTTCCACTAATATGTCAAATGTTTGGAAAGGAATTACAGAAAATTCTAAGTGGGTCTCTAAGGGATCGGCAGTGGCTATTGGTGATGGTAGAAGCACCCTTTTTTGGGACCATTGCTGGGCGACAGATGTGCCTTTGCGAGACCTTATCATTGATTCGATTCCTGAAGCTTTGGACGGGGCAATTGTTGAAGAACTTTGGGAACCAGGGACTGGGTGGAGATGGGATTTATTTGCACATTTACTTCCACCCCACATTTTGAAACTTGTTGCTGCTCATAAAGTGATGGAGAATACAGAGTTGGGTGATCTCCGCTACTGGAAAGGCTCGAAAACAGGAGGTTTTTCAATCAAATATGCTCTATCCATCATAAAAAATGATGAACATATTATGACAGACCCAAAGTGGGAATTGGCTTGGACTTCCCCGGTTCAGCAGCGAGTCCGAGTTTTTCTTTGGCTCATTCTTCATAATAGAGTCCTCTGCAATGCTAACAGACTTCAAAGACACCTCACTGATGATCCCAGATGCTCAAGATGTGCTCAAAATACTGATGAAACTCTTCTTCATCTATTTCGTGACTGTCCCATAGCAAGAAACATTTGGAAGAGTGTTGGAGGAACTGCTTGCTACCCATCCTTCTATCAAGGAGATTTGCAGGGCTGGATAACACGCAACCTTGAAGCAAATGGATTTATTTTTTCTGAAAAGTGGCCCATTTGTTTTGCCTTGACTATTTGGTGGATGTGGAAGTGGCGTAATTGTGCTTTATTTGGAAGAAATGCTGAAATTCCAATTGATACAGGCCTTTTTCTGAAAGCAAAAATAGAAGAAACTTGGAGAGTTTTTATGGGTGATAATGAGATGACAAGCTTAAGAAAAAGAGAAGTGTTTATAAGCTGGACTGCCCCTCCATTGGATTGGGCTGCTTTAAACACTGATGGTGCAGCCCGTGGCTCTCCTGGACCAGCTGGAGGTGGAGGGGTTTTGCGAGATTACAGAGGTCACTTTATCAGAGGTTTTGCTGCGAATTTCGGGCATTTCAATGCTTACAAAGCAGAGGTCTTAGCTCTTGAATTGGGACTTCGTATGGCTCAACAACAAGGCATCAACAAGCTAATCATTCAGATGGACAATAAGGCGTGTATCGAGGCTCTTCAAAATGACCAGCTTCTAGGTGGAGAGTGTGTCCACCTGCTGAGTGTTTGCCGCAACATCATCAGCTCCTTTGATAATAATATTAGAATGTTTCATTGTTATAGAGAAGGTAATAAAGTAGCGGATAGGTTGGCTAATGTAGGAATAGTCCGAATTGAGGGTATAACGTATTTTGATGTCCCCCCGATTGAGATACGTGACACCCTCAGGGAGGATGTTATAGGAGTTACTACTCCACGTTTTGTTGCTTAATTCTAGTTTGTACTAAGGGCTTGGCCCTCCTTTGCATAAAAAAAAAAAAGCTTTATTTAACAAATTTTTTACCGTACAAATTTCCTACGGTAAAAAAATCCTTATTAATAAATATTTTTCCTCCTACCACCATAATTCTAGAGATGGCAATGGATCGGATTTGGATCGGGTGGAGCTTCACCCGCATCCATCCATTATCCTAATTGCTCCATCCACATCCATCCGTCATCCGCTTCACCCATCATCCATATCCGTCCGTCCATCATCCACGGATGAAACGGGTGGAGCGGATGACAAATGGATGAATACTAAAATGAAAAAAAAAACTCAAATAAACTTTAATTTTCGGTTATTTATATAATAATTTTTTTAATTTATTAATAAAAAAGAAACAATAACAACATATTGTTTGAAAAATTAATTTGCAACAAAAAAAAACAAGTAATTTTCTTGCACATTCTATATTTTATTAGTAAAATTCTTTGATTAAAAATTTAATATATGTTAAACGGATGGGTGGATGGTTAGCGGGTGAAAAAAATATCATCCACATCCGATCCGGTCCATCACCCGCTTCTCATCCGTCACCCGCTTCTCATCCATTTAATTCGGGTTTTCGTCCATTTATTTTAAGCACGTGGAGCGGGTTAGCGGATATCAACTTAATATTGCCATCTCTACATAATTCCCCTTTCTCCCTTCGTTTATTCACGATTTCGCTGCATCGCTACCCCCATCTTTCTCCCTCCATTGAAGCGTACTCTGAATCTCCATTGAAGCGGCTTCTGAGCTTTCTCTCCTCCATTGAAGCAGCTTCTTAGGTAAGATTATTTTTCTTTCAATAATCGAATATCAATTTCACAAACTAGTGTTAATCGCTAATTTTATCGTCACTATAGTATATTTAGGGTTCTGCTAAGGTGGATTATTGAACTATTGGTTATAATTACTCAAGTTATGATTGATTTTAAACTAGCAATCTCATTGCTAGAATTTTTCTATTAGCGAGAATAATTTAATGCAATTTTTTTCTTGATTTTGATGGTTTTTTTTTTTTTGTTTTTTTCGTAGGGTGAGTTGGTTGTGATTTAAGAGTTCTTGGGAGCTATTTTTTGTTGATATGAGTTTAGAGCCGGCAAGCGGTTCGCATGATGATCGAGAATCAGGTAATTTACCGCGCTTGATTATGATTTAATTTGTTGGGGAAGAACTTGTTGTAAGTGGCATTTACATTCAAAATTGAGTATGAAATTTGAATAGGTAGATACATTTTTACTTCCATGGATAAGAAATGGAGAAATTCATCTTAGGAAGCTTAATAATTAGTTTAATTCGCGGTATATAGTGTTTGAGAAGTAAAGTTCTATCTGAATTGGTGTAGAAAATGTCGCCGTTAGAAGAGAAAACACCTAGGATTGCATGTTATGCTATAAAATTCTGTTATTTGATTAGTTTTCTGTTTGTTCTCAAGTCTTGAAAGATAAGCCTAAATTTTAATTTTGTGACTATTTTGAGTTCGTAAGATAGTTGCTTAAAAGGTTGTGAAAATGTCTAGCTGCAAGCTATATGTAGTTAGGCCCAACTAAATTTGTTTTCTCTCATTTATGCTAGTAGATGATGATGAAGAAGAACATGAAGAGGCTGGTGGAGGTAATCAGCTATTGGGTTTTATGTTCGGGAATGTTGATAATTCGGGCGAACTTGAAGTCGATTACCTTGATGAGGTAATATTCCGTGCTTCACTTGCGCCATCTTTTAGCTCTCAAGAAAGGTTCCCATAGTTTATGACTTTATGTGGCTGCAATAGTATACTTGAATTTGTACTCAGTATTTATTAGATTTATTGACAAAGATATTTGTGAAAAATTTCTATTTTTTGCATGTCTTTCACTGTATTTCTACACATTTAATACCTCTTTTATGGTAATATATTGTGAGATATGTGTTGTACATGGACCTTCACTAGCATTTTGACATTCTGCCAAATTTGTATTTTTTAATTTTATTTAATTCATTATGCTGTTTTTTGTTGTGATGCCATTTAAATTACAAGTACGAATTCTAAATCCCTAGAACTGTATCTCAAATGATTAAGTTTGTTCTCTTCACCCAAAATTTACTTATTTTATATTATGAGCCTTGAATTCAGCTTGTATGAACTTATACCATATTTTGTTTTGTGAATTTTATTTGAGGGACCCTTCATTGGTCATGAACTGAACTTTGCTGAACTTATTGGCCACAGACTTACTTATCTTGACATACTTACTAAAAACTATCATATTGGTTTACTTCTAATTATCAAAGGCTTGAAATTTGTATTTAGTCTAATGCTTTTCAATATTAAGCAGGATTGATTTGACTTAAAATTTCATACTGCCTTTTCATTTTGTCTGTCAACAGATGCTAAACTGTCACTATGGTAACTTTCTTTCAATATTACTTAATTCCTTTTTAATGTATGTACTTGGTTATAGAGTGGTTTTAGTGGAAGATGAGTTGTTGTCCCAATTCATATTATTGAGCTCGTGGTAAACTTAGATGTGATAAGGAATGAAAGATGCCTTATTGAGTTTATTGATCTGAATTAAATAATTGTTTTCGTGAGAATTATCCTAGGGGTGAGAGCCTTGCTAAATGAGGCTTCTGGATATATATATTACACTGTCAAATGAATCATGTTCTGGACCCTTCCACTTCACCCATTTCGAGTGCCGGAATATATTCGTCACCGACTTAACCTGTATTCCCTATGTTCCTTCATCTTTCTAAGGCTATGTGCTTTGTGGACTTCATAGATGCTGTAGCTATTTAAAGTTGATTAGTAATATCTCAGATGCGATAAAAAATGACAAGAAATGTTTCTATCATATTTCCAAGTGATACATGATATGGAATTAGAAAGATGTAATTGTTGATTGATAATGTGTAATGGTGGAGTATGTAAATCTATATTTTGGTAGAGAGAGCGAGAGAGCTTTTTTTTTTGCCTGGCAGTTGTTAGATGTTCCATGCTAATTTTGTGGGATTTTCTTGCAGGATGCAAAAGAGCATCTTGATGCACTGGCTGCCAAGTTGGGATCATCTCTCACTGTTATGAATGTATGATTTCCTTTTCTGCTTTTTGTTATCGAACGGTATGTCCTAAGTTTTTTGACTTTTTCATATATAATTCTGATACTTGAGTGATTCTAGTTTTCAGGAAGATCCTCACAGACACCAGCTGCTGCTTCTACAGTTGAAGAAGGTTTTGTACTGATGTTTTATACTGATGTTTTATGAAATTAGAGTTCCTTTGGTTTTGTCTTGAGCGACTGATGCCATTTCGTATGTCTTTAAATTTAATACTATAAATGTTTATACACTGCTTAAAAGATTTGTTAATATGATATTGTTTTATGTACCTAGCTTAGGACTTTGGAGGCATATATGATGGTCTTACACGGGTTACAGGATTCTCATTGGGGATATGATAGATTCCACATGCTGTCAAGAGTTGCTTTCTTCAGATATTTGCTTCATATTAATTTGAAAACTCCGTTGTTTCCATTTTTCTAGTTTTTTTTTTTTTTTTTCTTTTCATTTTCCTAGATTTATTGCTTGATATTGCTGTTTCAGGATCCCAACTTCATCTTTATATGATTCTATTGTATATTACTTTGTTGCTATGGATTTTATTAGTGGATGGAACTTTATCTTTGTAATCTTGATTATAGGTGCTGGTATTTGTTTGAATCCAAGCTTGTAGCTTTCAATTATTTTTTGAAATTGAGATAACATATTACCTGTCAAGAAATGTATCCGAATTGTAATTGGAGTTTGATCTAATCAATGCACTAGATTGTGGATCTGGGTGCTTGTTATGCTATTTTGATGTTATCTGCAAAAATCAGGAATCATTTGGCTTCACTTTGAAGGAGTGATATTGTTGTAAGATGAGTCTTAGAAGCTGTGCTTTAAAGTTTACTTTTGTCCAAATGTTTCTGAGATTTAGTGACTGGGTGTGTCCTGTAAATTGAGAAACTTGTACTTCTGTTCAGATTATGATGAGAAGGCTGTGGACGCTGTTGATTATGAAGATATAGATGAGCAATATGAGGGTCCTGAGATTGACACTGGTACCGAGGAGGATCATCTGTTGCCAAAAAGCGAATATTTTCCAGCTGATGCTCCTGCAGCTAATTTGGATCACAAATCCTCTGTTTTTGATGATGAAGATTATGATGAAGACGTGGATGATGAAAAGGAATCTGATGCTGTTGCTAGTGAAGCTGAAATTGAAACACGTGCTGTGCATGACCTAGTTTTGAAGCCACTGGATGATGAGAATATCGAGCCTGTGGATAACAAGTTGGTGATTCAAGCAATTGCGTCACCAGGTTTTTATCCCCCCTTTTTGGAATCTTCAACGTCAGTCTGTAGCTTACCTTCTGGTGTCTATGGCATGCACAATTTTTTTATTTTTTATTGGATGTTCTGTTCTTGATTATAAATTTAATGGCTTTTTTGTCTTTTATTTATTCCCTCAGCTATACATTATTTTTCACATTTGCCTTATATTCTACTCTGAAAATAGTTTTTCTCCTGATTTTCAAGTAACGCTTCTCACATTTTATATCTCTCTAACCCCACATATATTTAGTTATTTTTCTTTCCAATTTTCTAATCTTCTGGCCTGCCAATTGCACACATTTTATTTATTATTTTATTTTATTTTCTATAGGCTAATGGTTTTTTCCAAAACATTTGTTTAATTAGGGCCTCTTAGGTGGATGATATGTTGGTAGTTGATATTTCTCATTGGCAATGGTCTGTGGTCTCTTTTTTGCCTTTTGCTATTAAGTTTTGATGTTTGGCTGTTTGGTAACCTGATGAAAGGAATGCGGCTACTATTTTTTTTTTTTTGGTAGAAAGGGGCAATTAAATTATGTAGTAGATTATGGTAAACCATATTTCATCCAATAAGCCTACATAGTTGATGGAATAAACTCCAGGGGGTTTCTACTTGCAAAGTTTTTCTTATTATCGAAAGAATTGAGCTCCTTGCTTCTTTTTCTAAATCATCTGCTACCTTATTGCATCCTTAAGTCTTGAATAGAATGTGAGACCTCAAAAGCTGTTTTTTTTAGTGCCTTACAATGTATTATAATCTGATCAGCTCGCTAGAATAAATGTAATTCGTTATTAATCCATATTAACATTAGAAAGGCAATTGAGTTGTTTAGTTTGGGATCTGGTCTGTTCATGTTTAGGTGTAGAATTGTTAAGGTTGGATCGGGTCATATTCCATTCTATTTCCTAATTCCTAATGGCTAATTATAAGTAGACGCATTGGATTTGGCGGGACAGTTTGGATTAACGTAGTCACATGATGTCGAGTAGGTTATGGTTTGGGTTACCGGGTGTGGGTCAGTTTTGCTGGGATTAATTAACATTTCTCCATTTCTTATGGTCCAGTAAAACCAGAGCTTGCTCTGCTGAGAAATTCTGGCTGCGTTTCTTTGCCTAATACTTTTTATCCAAGTCCTGTCCTGTCCTTGACTAATTTGATGCCTGCCAAACCCTCAAGGCCTCAACCAAAGAAACATCTTTCCGTGAAACACCAACACTACTTTTAAATAACTTGCTGTAGAAGGCATCCACTTCTGGATTGAATGGGGTGGCCTGGAAAGGAAAAGAAAAGTGAGGCTGGAAATTAGATAAAATTTCCAAGCATTGAAGATTGCTGAAGCCTGAAGTGACACATTGGGAAGGGAATATAACTTCTATCTTCTTACAAAAATGCCACCGAAGAAAATGGTAAAGAATTTTTAACACAATGACATATGGATGGTTGGATTGATTGTTGATTTTAGGAAGAGTTTGCTGCAGCACTTCTTGTGGACTTTGTTCCAAATTTTGTGGGACTAAGTTATTTAGGTCAGGGATCTCTTTTTTTGTGCTAGGACTGCAGTGGATCTGACATTTTTTGAGAATTGAAATCCAAGAAAAGATGCTTCTGTTCTTAGCAATTTTTTAAAATGAGGATATGTTCATATCAGTTGTGGGGTCTTCTGATTCTTTTTGGTGATTCATTGCTTTTCTTTTAATCACAACTAGATCCAAATCTTTCTGAAACTTACTGTATCAAATTTCTTTCAGTCGTGAATGCCAATGATGTTACAGCAGCTAACCAAGATATCTATCCTGAATCACCTATGGATACCAGTCCAGCTCAGACTGAAACTTCTGTTGGTTTTACTGAATTTCAAAAGGTATACTTGATGACCTTAATTACGTGTAATGGATGATTATTTATTTTCTCTTGTAAAAAAATTTCTTTGTTAGTCTGTTCAGTTGCTATATATATTGCTGGAAGTTCTTATGCTGATGTTCAACACCTAAAGTTTATTAAAATATATGCTATTTAGTTTTGACAGAATTAATAAGAGGGTGTATATTATTCTACGGGAATTACGACACCACCCTTGGCTATATTAATTCTGGCAGTAGCTTTAACAGTAATGTAGATGACCTAATTCCTACAGATGTTCATTGGCTGCCTGAATGTTTTTTAGTCAACACTTCGCTGGTTATTACTTTGTAAATTTAGAAGGTAATTAATCTCATATAGAAGCAGAATCAAGTCTTGAATCTTGATGCTTTTAAAAGCAAATTGTCAACTGACAAAAAGAATCAAGTGCTACAGTTAGTTTGTGTGTGAGAAAGCTGCTGCTAATTATTTTTGCCACTCACATGCTCTTGCTTCAATTCTTAGTCTTCTGAATCATAAATAATCTTTGGCTTTGTTCAAAATGTTAAAGCTAAATATTGTATTTTTGCTTGATTGGTGCTAAATCTTCAGTTTAATACAAATTAGTTAGAGCAACTCCAATGGGAAGCTAATTTGACAATTAGCTTGCCATGCCACATAAGCTTTTAAGCTAATTATCATTTTAGCTAATTTTTGCTCCAATGGCTAGCTATTAGCTTAGTAATAGTTGTTGGATTGAAAGTACATGGAAAGAGCTAAATTGATGCAATTGGCATTTTATTTTAGCAAGTTTAATTCCCAAGCAAATTAGCTTGGCAAAGCTAATTTGCTTGGCCAAGCTAATTGAGTTTTCTAGCTCCAATGGTTAAGCTAGTAGCTAGGGAATCATTGAAATTACAAGCAAGCCCCTAGCTACAACCACTGGAGTTGCTCTTAAGCAACTAGCGCAATATCTGGAAGCTCAATCACTTGCAGGAATCATTGAGCTTGGATTTAATAATGTGGATGTTTAAGTGCTTCTGCATCAAATATTCTATTATGTACTTTCATGACATGGTAATTTTTTTTTTTTATTGCTAGTTATGAGGCACTATGGCCTCTTTTTCTGTAAATTATGGCACCATGTGTTCTGAGAAATTCATGTATTAATTTTATCGTAAAAAGGGCTCAAATCTTTACTGTGAACTTGTCTTGAAAAATAAAGAAAATAAAATAAAATTCTTTCGGCCATTTCCAAGTACACCTTGGAAATAATTATTTTGTCTCATTTTTAGGCTTTGCTTGGTTCAATATTAGTAAAGAAAAGGAAGAGAAAGGAAGGGAAGGGAAAAGAAAAGAAAAGAAAAGAAGGGAAAGGAAAGAACTATATCATCCAATGTTTGGTATGATATTTGTAAAGGAAGGTAAGGGAAGAGGAAACTAATTTTGGAAGAAAAGGAATCGGAAGATTTTGTGAAGGAAGCTTTCCTTCCATTTCCTTTCAAATCCCATTTAACTTTTAGAACCAAATAAAGGAACATATATTTTTCCTTTCCTTTCTTTTCTTTTCCTCCCAATTCCTCCCAACCAAAAAGGCCCTTAGTTTGGGGTTATTAGAGTAGTTTGTTCCCATTCATGTCTCTCTTGTTGATGGTGCTTACTTTAATTTTGATTACCTTTTATTTAAATAATTTCATTGTATATTCCATTGGTGTCAGTGAATTATATTAGGAAGAACCAAACTTGTAATGTAGCTGTTGGCGTGCACACCAACTGCTCTATTTGACTCTTGGTTTCATTTACTGCTCATTTTTTTTTTTTATCAAACTTAAGTTTCTCTTATTAGAAGGTATATCAATTTAAATGCACTTGTTAGAGGTTGGCTAATCCATGGATTAATTCTGTTTCTTTGTCAACAGGACGAACCTGTAGTTTCCCATGATATAACTGATACTAAAAGTTTGGTGCGACTGCCAATTTTGTGTGTAGAAGATGGAATGGCAATTTTGAAGTTTTCTGAAATTTTTGGTGTTAGTGAGCCCTTGAAAAAGGCTGGAAGAAGGGGGCACAGGTATTCCATTCCTAAAGGTAATATGCCCGTACTATTTTTGTGATGTAACCATTGTATACTTATGATGTAATCCTTCTCTCTCTTCTATTGATTTTTCTCTTTTTTGTTTGTGAGTGAGTGTGTGTGTTGATTTCCATTTTTTTTTTTTTTTTGGAGTGGTGGTATTAAACATTTTATGGAATTTCTTTTACTACAGTCTGATGTTTCTTCAATAATGTCTTTGCTCCCTGATAAATAGTGTATTAGCTATAGATTCCCTAGTTCTCTAGTGCATGGATTCTACTGCATCTGATGTTATGTACTAACGAGCTACTATATATCTTGACTCTGAGTCATTTTCCTCTTTCAGAAAAGTATATTTCTCTTGATTCATCACACATGGTTGAGGAGGATGAGGAGGAATTTCTTAGGGGATCATGCCAAGTGATTTCTGACAGAAGAAAACACATGCAGGAAGCGCAAGATCATTCTGAAGTATTAGTGGATGATGACTCAAAGTTAGATTCGATTGAAGGAATGTGTACCGTTCATGTTGTGAAGAAAGACTCTTGTCTTAGTTCTGAGCCTATGAGAACAGATTCGACCTTTGATTTTTGTGCTGAACGAAAGTCATGTATGTCTATGGAATTTTACTCACTAGATCAGCAGGACTGGGAAGATAAGATTATCTGGGGCAACTCCCCTACAGTGAGTCCAATATCCGTGGAAAGTTGTGAACTCTCTGGACCTGATTCTGAGTCCCTGACTCATGAAGAGAAAGAAATCATGTCGAGGTCCCACGAGCAGTTGTCTGACCCCAAAAGTATGCCTTGCGAGAAGGATAATTTGTGTCACAATGATTTGATTAACTTCTCTGTGGAACCATTTGGGTTTGGAGATTCTGCTACTCCTGCCTTCTCAGAGAGCTTTTTCCATCCTCAACTCTTGAGGTTAGAGTCTAGATTGGAAAATGAGCCTTCAAATCTTTCTGATACAAGGAAGGGAAATGAATCAGAAGAACCTGAACAACTCGACTTTATGAAGCGATTTAAACAACTAGCGTTACAAAACAAAGAATTAAATGAAGGGTCTTGGATCGATAATATAGTATGGGAATTTGGGAAGCCAATTGCTAAACCAAAGCTAATATATGATCTTCAAGATGAGCAGATGGTCTTTGAACTCTTAGACAACAAAGACTATGAGCATCTACAGGTTCATGCTGGGGCAATGATTACTACACGAAATGGAACAACTGGTGCTGAAGTTTTCGAAGTTCCTGGTCATCTGACATTATCTGGTGGACGATTTAATATTGCTAATGACAAGTATTACTCCAACCGAAAAACTTCACCGCAGCTAAAGTCGCTTTCAAAGAAACGAACTGCTCATAGTGTGAAAGTTTTGCATTCAATTCCTGCATTGAAGCTGCAAACAATAAAACCTAGACTGAGCAAGTAAGACAATTCTTTTTGTTTCACCTTTTACCATTCGTTATTGGTTGTCATTTTATGATTATTCATAGTAGTGCTGTATTGTGCTGTGTGTCTGCTTTGGATCCCAAACCCCCAAAAGTTCATGAATTTTCAAGCCTTGTGACTGAGTATTTTGGTGGTGGGGTGGGGTTGGAAAATAATAGCTAGGAGCCTCGGATTAAGCTTTTTGTTTAGTTGAATGGAAAAAAAATACCGGGGAAAACTGAACAGATGACCCCTGTCATATCAAAACCCGTGTCACATTATTGTTTTACTTGATTTTTCATCTAGTGAAGTTCTGATTGCTGAAAGTTTTCTGGAAGCCTAGATGTGCTTGATGTCATATAAATCTTGGATGTCTATGTTAACCTGCTTCTTTTTGGATGTCTTGCAGCAAGGATATTGCTAACTTTCATCGTCCAAAGGCAACATGGTATCCTCATGTAAGTGAGTTAGCTGTTAAAGAGCTGGAAAGGCTTCCTGTGCAAGGGCCTATGAAGGTTTTACTGAAAAGCCTGGGTGGCAAAGGTTGCAAAATCAATGTGGATGCAGAAGAAAATATTAGCTCATTAAAATCAAAGGCTTCAAAAAAACTGGGTGAGCTACCTTAATTCAAAATCTGTGCTTGTTTCAGGTTTCAATGAATCTTACTAACTATCTAATTTTTATTTTTTTTTTATTTTTTTTTTTTTATTTTTTTTTTTTTTTATGGCTCCTGAGTATTTAGTTAATAGTTATTGCTGGAAGTTTGAAATGCTCATGCCTAGTTGGTTTTTTTTCATCGCAGATTTTAAACTGACTGAAGCTGTTAAAATATTCTGTATGGGAAAAGAGCTGGATGACCATATGACTCTTGCTGCCCAGAATGTGCGGCCTAATTCATTGCTTCATCTTGTCCGTACAAAGATACATTTGTTGCCAATTGCACAGAAGCTTCCTAATGGGAGCAAGTCCTTGCGTCCACCAGGGGCTTTTAAGAAGAAATCTGATCTTTCACTCAAAGATGGTCATGTTTTCCTAATGGAGTAAGTTACTTGTTCAAGCATCAATGCCTGGTTCATGATTGTACATGTAAAGCATAACTTTTTCTTTATTCGGATAATTAGGATTTAGGAAGTTCAATATACTGGCAATGGTCTTGTTGACTTGTCCATAAGTTTACAACACTGTTCTGTTTCATCATCCTCTGAAGGATAAATAGTGTTGTAAGCTTGTGTGGTTAGTCGGTTAGTGTTTTCTGTCAGGTTATTTACCTTGGGTGAAAGCAATTTCATTGATCTCTATATATAAGTGAGGGAGCAGGTTGTGGTGTCCCCCTAAAAAGACACAGCATCCTTCTTCCTTAGACATAGTGTAAGAGATAATTGTAAAAAAAAAGTCAATCAATTAGCAAATAATATAGGAAACATCAATCAATCAGCATTTAAAAAAAGGAAACATCAATCAATTAGCAAAGAATATATAAATATAAATAACATTCAAATATTCAATACTAAAATTACGTCAATAATAAATAACTTACATAATATAAATTTATGTCCATCGGCAAAACCAATCATTTAATACACATATTTAAATTTTTTAATCAAACTGATTCTATCTTTGAAATTCATTATAATAAAAAATAAAAATCGACAATCACTTGTTACCATTTTTAGTTGTGGTAACATGCTCAACTACCTTCCTTAATCTTTTCTTAAACATGAATTACAGTAATTTTTTTATTTTCATGTAATATTTTATTTAGGAAATTTTAGATTTTAACACCTGACAATAATCCGAAAATGGTTTTTAACACCCCCATAAAAAAAAATTATTTTAACACCAGACAAATTTTTTAGAAGGGTTATTACCACCACTTTACAATCTCCGTCCAAATATTTCGTTAAGTGGGGTCCACAGTGACTCGTGTCACCATTTTACTTGTTTTTAAAAAATAAAAATTGAAATAAAAGAAAAAATTAAAAAAATAATAATTCCTAAATCTACCCAGCCCCACCACCGCCCCACCCAGCTACCTTCACCCAACGTAGTCGCTGGCTCATCCCCTCCCCTTTGCAACTCTAATCCCCCCAAAACTACCCCGCAACTAATGGCTGAAACCCTAATCCGCAACCCTCCTTCTCCAAAACGGCCACGAATTTGGCGATTAATGGCTGAAATCGGCTGGTTTTGGGGCTGAGTGGCCTTAACCGGCCGATTTCGGCCATCAATGGCCGAATTTGTGGCCGTTCTCGGGGAATGACAGCTGTAGTTAGATGGTTTTGGGGTGGTTTAGGGCTGCGGGAAAAGGGTTTCAGGTCGGTCTGTGAGGGAGGGGGAGGTGGTGTGCCGCTCAACCAGCAGCTGTGGGTCAAGGTGGATAAGAAGGTGGCAGTGGCTGGGTAGTTTTAGGTTTTTTCATAATTTTTTTTCTTTTTTTTTGGCCAATAATAAAGCAACACGTGGCTTCATGGCCCCACTTAACGGATTTCTTATCATAATCAGTTCAGTGTTGGTAAAATCCATTTTTTTAAAATTTGTCTGGTGTTAAAATAATATATATATATTTTTTTTTTTTTAATTTTTTATGGGGGTGTTAAAAACCATTTTCGGGTTTTTGTCTGGTGTTAAAATCTAAAATTTCCTATTATTTATAACATTATTTCTTATTGTATACTTACGTAAAATTTTAATTCTCTATTAGATAGTTAAGATAATTATTTTTTGAAATCATCGTGTGCATAGTAATTTAAGAAGGCAAGCACATCATTAGAGGACAAGGAATCTTCCGAATGATTTAACAGAAAAATAGTGGGCTTGTAGGATTACAACAAATATAAACACAGATACTATTATATCCTATACAGCCGCAGGACCAGCTATTTTTAATCTAGAAATTCTTAAAAAACGAAAAAAATCAAAGTAAAATGGTACTCTAGCCCAGAAGTTCTGTTAATCCTGTTGAACTCTAGTAGCTATTAGTAGCTGCTGGAATTGGAACCAATGATTTGAAGATCAATTGACTTAGGATACCACAAGCAGCTACAATAACATAAGTTTTATTTTCCTCATGATTTTGGATGTGTATCTTTCAAGAAATACCCAGCAACCTTACGGAAATTTGAAATGGGTGATTCCTTAACCATATGCAATAGCAATCTAAGAGTTGATCACTTACTAATTCCTCCGTTCTTTTTTACTTGAACCGTTTTGACTTTTACACTATTCACCACCCTTTTTTTGACTGTCTTTTGTGAATTATGTAAGGAAAAACATATTCATGCGGGATTTTTTTTTTATAAAAATCGTCTCAATAAGTACTATCATAATATCTAACTTCTATAATTTTTACTTATGGATAATTAAAGTTATTGGTCGTTAAAGTTCTGCATTGGGACGTGTGATAAAAGAAATAGGTCACGTAAAAAGGAATGGAGGAAGTATGTTTTTGGGTTTTTTCCCTGTGGCAAAAATGACTGAAAGATCACTAGATTTTCTTGGGATGAGTGGGTTTCAGTTTCACGCAGCCAAGATAATCTATTGCATAGAACAGAAGAATATAGATGAAGATTTGAAGGCTGAAGTGCTGAACTGGGGAATATTGTTCCACTGGCTTTTGGATTGTGCACTTGAGAAGAAAGGAACCTGTGGATTTTTAAGGTTGAGCTTGCATTTGTCGCAGAGTGCTTTCTCTTTATATAATGTACTTTCTGGAGTCTGGACTAGTGACTACCTTACAGGCTGTTTTTACATTTGTTTTCTTTAATCAGTGATTAGCTTTGTTATGCGAACTTTATCAAGTTAATTATGCCCAACATTGTTCAACATTGTATCATTATTAACTCCAAAACAAAATGCAAGCAAACAGGGGCTATAATAGAACTGAGACTGGGACCTTTTTTGATAGCTATTTTTCTATGGTACTCTCTGCCAATGTGCAGATAGTTTCAAAAAGTATTTACGAGCTATGGAAACTAATGCACAGTAAGAATTCACACGGAGGCCCTAAATTCACAAGGAATAAGATTTATCTGACATGTAGAGTTCATTTTCAAAAAGTATTTACGAACTGTGGAAACTAATGCACAGTAAGAATTCACACGGAGGCCCTAAATTCACAAGGAATAAGTTTTATCTGACATGTAGAGTTCATTTGCTTAAATTATGGCTCTTGTGCTTCCTTTTATCTTTGTCTTCTTCTTATCTTCTTTAAATTTCTCTTTGCAATAGTTATTACAATTTTTTTTGCATATTATAGCAACAAGTATCAAAAGGTAAGGGTATTTCTCTCCTAATATGGGTATGTTGCAAATTTTTTTTTATTTTTGTTAAACTTCCTAAAGAGGTAAACGTAGCTATATTCAAGGAGTGGAGGAAGTATTTCAATTTTGGGTTTTTCTAAGCTATACCCCTAAGGTATTCGAGTTTCTAAGGTGTACCCATGCTTTTTCAAGTTTCTAAGTTGTGCCCCTCAACTCACTACCATTAATGAATGGTACCCTCCTTGGACTTCCACGTCACCTAAAGTTAACTATTAATTTAATAGAAAGATGATAAAAGGTAAGGAAATGGTATGAGAAAGAAATCTTAGCCACCGCAACCCTAATAATGAAAACTGAAGCCACGAAATCACACTCTCAAATAACTTTTAAACAACTAATAAGGGTACATTTTAGTATTGATAAGGAGTTGAAGGGCACAGCTTAGAAACTTGAAAAAGCATGGATACACCTTAGAAACTCGAATACCTTAGGGGTATAGCTTAGAAAAACCCTTCAATTTTTTGTGATGTACGGAGTATCAAATAAGTCTTCACTCTAAATATGTACCCCATCCCTTAATCATTGCTCTATTTGACTTTTTATGGTCTATATTATTTCTTATAGGTTTAAGATAATTAATAATCAAAATTTTAAAAGGGTGACCACAAAACTTTTAAAAGATTTTTTATTTATTTATTTTTTTATAATCATTTTACATTCATAGAGAATTATGTAAGAGGAAAATAAAGAATAGAAAAAAGAAACAGAAAATGCCTAATGGAAATGTTGCTAAAGAAAACCAAAAATAAATAGTTGCCTGAAGTAGAATATGTGAACAATTTATTAGGATGCCTAACTGGAGCAATGATATTATTTTGTTTGCTTATTCTGTTTTGCCTAGGGGGGGCCATAACTATAAGATCATTGTTTTATTATGCAGGTATTGTGAGGAAAGACCTCTGTTGATTAGTAATGTTGGAATGGGTGCTAGACTATGCTCTTATTATCAGAAATCATCTTCAGATGATCAAAATGGTGATATGTTACGTAATCTGAATAGTGGATTAGGGACAGTTCTGGCTCTTGATCCTGCTGATAAATCCCCCTTTCTCGGAGATATAAAACCGGGTTGTAGTCAATCCTGTATTGAGACAAACATGTATAGAGCACCTATATTTCCTCATAAAGTTGCTTCAACTGACTACATATTGGTTCGATCAGCCAAGGGGAAGTTGTCTATTAGACGAATCAACAAGATGCATGCTGTTGGTCAGCAGGTGATTTATCTGATTGCTTTTGTTTTACGTTCTCAACATCTGAACAGTTCTAAATTCTGATTTCCTTTGTTGGTACTTTGTTTATCTTTTCATGGAAACCATCTTATTTTTTTTGTTCTCTTGCTTTATTCTTCATTATGCTCGGATAAAGGTTTAGTTTTCTTTCTTGATTAGTTCATTTGATTTTGTTAGCTGTTTGTTGATTGCAGGAACCACACATGGAAGTTATGTCTCCTGGTGCTAAGGGTCTCCAATCTTTTATGATTAATAGACTTCTTGTGTATATGTATCGTGAGTTTTGTGCAGCTGAAAAACGTGGCATGCTTCCCTGGATTCGTGTTGATGAGTTGTCTGCACATTTTTCTAACATCGCTGAACATTTTCTTCGTAAAAAGGTGAAGCATTGTGCGGATGTGCAGGTACTTTTTTTTTTTTTTTTTTTCATTTTTGATAATTTTTATTTGATATTTCTTTATATAAATTAATCAATACAGTGGCTTTAACTCTGGTTTTTACGGTGTTATGATTTTTGGAATGTATTTCTTCTGTTCACCAGAGAGGGCCAAATGGACAATCTTATTATGTTATGAGACGCAATTTCCACATTCCACCAGAGGAAGAGCTTAGGCGGATGGTGACACCAGAAACAGTGAGGCTTTTCATTTATTGTGCACATTTTATGCTCTTTCTTTTGTTTTAAAATTTAAATTGTGTCGGAAATGGTTTTCTTGTATTCTGATCAGTGGACTGTATATCCTAGTCTATCTCAGATTATTGATGGAGAATGATTTTGTGTACTTTAGGAGGCTGTAACTTTTATTTGGTCTCTTCACCCAGATTTTGCTAAGCTGGCCTTTTCACCCAAATTTTGTTGAACTGAAGTCTATATTATTGATTGAACTGATAATGATTGAAACTGACTTCTCGGATTGTAGTTGATTTTTATTGATTGGACCTGATTTGTGCTGATTCTCGTGTTTTTTCTCATCTGCAGTTTATTATTATTTTTTTTTTCTGCCAAAAACTGAATATTTCCTGTTTAAAATGTTGTTTTACTGATTCTCACCAAATAGCACTCCCTGTTTTTTCTTATATTGTTTCCGTTTTAGCTTGTTTCTATTTGTTTGCATTGTTTGCTACTCTTCTTTTAAGCCTTTCACTATTTTTTTTCCTAATAATGAGAGATAGAACATGTGGGAGTTTTCCTTTACATTCCTCAACACAGAGACTGTTTTTTTCTAGAAATGAAGCAAATATGAAGTAATTCTCTATGCACATGTACCTTTTTTTCCCGAAAATATGAGGTCAATGATTATTATCTCTTTGTTCCTAAAAGTTTGACTAGCTTACTGTGGACTTGTTTGTAGGAATGCATGGAAAAAGTGAGTAGATGTAAGAAATAAGTGAATAAAGTAAGAGAGATGGGATAATAAGGTGGGTGTGTGTAAGAAAATGGTGGATAGAGTAAGAGAGAGGGTGTAAATAGTGTGGGGTAGGAGGATGAGATAGTAATATGGGTTTCCCAAAATGGAATAAGTAGAAGTTAGTCGAATTTCGTGAAATGATGCAAATTGGAAAATGAGTTGAACTTTTGGGAATAGGGAGTTTGTTCAATGGGTTTTTAATCAGCTTAAGAATACAAAAGGGTTTGATCCAGATGCGTTTAATATGTATTCCTCCTGCTTAAACCAGCTTAATCAAGATTTTAATACTGGGATGCACTTGCAAATGCATATATACTTTTGGGGGAATTATTGATAGCCGTGGCTGTATGTCACAGTCACGGTCACAGTTAGCTCAACAACTCCTTTCATTGCGGCGATGTGGCCGAGATTTTAATGCTATGGCTTTTCTGGGTTTCATTATTAGCCATTACAATTTTCCTTTGGAGTCTACCTATTTAAACTTCATATTTAAAATAAAGACCTAGGATATCCTAGAAGCACATGTGTTAGCTACTAAGCTTCTTATATGATATTTTCCCACCTAAACCTTTTGTTTTTTGCGAATACTATTATGCTTCAAAATTTGGAAATAATTTTTTTTAAAAAGAGGGAAAAAATCGTTTACTATCAAAAATTCAAAAGTGATTTATCATTTCAAAAACCAACAATATCTCTTAAGTCTTAAAAATAAACCAGATCTTTAATTTTTAAACTAAATTTGATCTTAGCCATCTTCCATGTTTATTGATAAACTAATCTTTTCATAAGTTTGATTTTTTAAATTTACGTAATTTTAATAATATGCAAAGAAAATATTTTCAGTAAATAATGTACTTCAACCATATCTCGGATCAAAGATTAGTTATTATTAAGTAAGAAAGAGATGAGCTTTTTGAAGAGATATGAAACAAATTCCATCTCTTTTGAAAGTTTTCCAACTACTATTTTTATAGGCATCTATGTGGGCATATTACTTAGTTTATACACTGAAAGTTAATAGCATTTGTGGATGTCATTCTAGGAAGCAGTGTAAAGGTGCTACAATTGTCTACTTTGGCAGTCCTATTTTAATGAATAATGAATGGTCTTATCTTCCTCTTTTTTTGATGTCTTGATCCATTGTTGCAAAGTGATGCAAAGAAGGTCAATTTGAGCTGGAATGTGTGCAACAATTTCAGTGTCGATTATCTATTTTGTCATCATTTCTCCCTCTTCATAACTCAGTAAGATGCTTGCCTCCTGATCTCATGCTACTCGTTACAGGTCTGCACTTATGAAAGTCTACTGGCAGGTCTTCATCGGCTCAAACGTCTTGGAATAACAAGGTTGGCACATCTAACGGGCCCAGCACAGCTAGCTGCTCTTTCGTCTGCAATGAATCAGCTTCCTGATGAAGCAATTGCTCTGGCTGCAGCATCACACATTGAGAGAGAATTGCAGATAACTCCATGGAATCTAACTGCCAATTTTGTTGCTTGTACCAGTCAGGTAATGCTTCAACCCATTGGGCTTTGCTTCTATGCGGTGTTTCTTTGCTGTTGCTGTAGTTCATATTGTTATAACACTATTATTGTGAGGCGCAATAACATGACTACTAAACAGATTATCCATAGCGGTTGATGGGAAACATTCTTGTATTTAGAAGATAGGATGCCATAGGAAGAATATGTTGTGTTCTTGAATTTGTGAGCCTCTTTGTAGTAATCTACTAGAAAGTAGCTCTCTGAGATATGTAATAGTAAATTTTCTATGTCTTCAGTCTTGTCTTTAAGTTGCTTGTCTTGAGTTACGGCATAATTTTCCATAGCCTCTTTGTAGTTAAGGTTGCTTGTCTTAACTCTTGGATTATATCTATCACTGTATTTGATCATGCCAGTTTTCGAATATACCTTTTTGTCATAGTTCTTGCCTTGGTTTTCTTGTAAAACGGATTGCTATAGTAGCATGTCACCATAAAATATATGAATTTGTCAACTCAGCCAAATTTACTGCTGTCCTTGGTAAACAGGCTGTCTAGACTGTAGATCGTATTAGGTATTTAGGTCAGTTGACCAGCATAGTTATTGATAGTTCTAGCTTAGATTTCTGTGGTCAAATGAAGGAAAACTGTTAGAACTAAAGATTACAAATTTTTTGTGCTTCTACAATTATGTTGATATTTGCCTTTTGTCTTTCTCCCATCATATCAGGATAGAGAAAATATAGAGCGGTTGGAAATTTCAGGTGTTGGTGATCCATCTGGTCGAGGCTTAGGCTTCAGTTATGTTCGTGTTGCTGCAAAGCCTCCGTTGTCGAATGCCCTGGTGAAGAAAAAGCCTGCTGTTCCTCGTGGTACTACTGTCACTGGGACAGATGCTGATCTTCGACGATTGAGCATGGAGGCTGCAAGAGAGGTGTGTAGGTCTTAATTATATAGAATCCTTTAGATTTTGAATGCACAAATTTTCAGTTTTTCTGTTAGTGTTATTTTCACGGTTTATGCCCTGGAATTTTGTAAAGTTTTAACTCCCTACAGTCAATGAAAATGCTTAACACATGTAGTAAAACATATTTAGATAACCTGGAGTCTTATAAATTTATTACTTCCATGTCCATCCAATTTTAAACAGTGTGAGGTGATAAATGAAAGCTTCTAGAATAACAAAAATGAAAACAGATTTTTAAGTCTGCAAAGTGTACAAAAATTTACTCCCTCTGTCCCTTTTTGATGTGACTATTTCCTTTTTTGGTGCCCCGCAATGATGTGTTTGTTTCTAAAAATAACACATAATCATTACTTACTTTGTTATCCTTCCCATACAAAATTCACATATACCCAAAAAATCATTACTTTTTATCTTTCCCATACAAATATTCTCTACTTTTTATCTTTCCTATACAAATATTCTCTACTTTTTACTATTCCCATACTATAGTCTCCGCTTTTTATTTTTCCTATACAATATTTCTTTACTCCATCCATTCTCCTTAATTACCGTCTTTTTTGAGGAATAGGCACATTTATAAAGGACGGAGGGAATATAAAATAGTTAGTAGATAGAGGAAAAAAAGTGGAACTTCAGTACCAACTGGATATTGTATATAAGAGAATTTTTAAAAGAGAAAGAAAATGGACACCTCAAAAGTGTCTAGTATAAAATAATACAAAACAAATGATTGATAAGAGTAGAATACAAGTGTATAACAGTCATATGTAACTAAGAGGTTAACAATAGCTCAAAAGTTATCATGTCCTTCACATCTGAGCCACTAATTGAAAGTTAAGGCCTAAAAAGATGGTTGGTTATGATCACCGGCGGTAATATGAGGCCACTAAGCAGTAATGTGTCCGATTTTTACTATATTGTAATTTATGGTGTCGTGCAAACTCTATTGTTTTTAACACAACCTTTTTTTTTTTGTTTATGCCTAAGTTTTTTTATATATATTCAACAGAATGCCCTATTATAGTAATGTCAGTGGCAGATCCAGGATTTCTTACTAGGGGTAGCATTGGATGATTATAAAAATCGATTTTTTAAAAAAAAAATATTTTACTCGCACAAATAAGTTTTAGGTATCAATATAATGCAACGATAAAATTAAAATTTACTCCTTATGTAACATGATTTACTTTGCACTTTGTATCCATTATTCATGATGTCCAAAATTTTTAAAGAACCATAAAATAAAGGTGAACGACGACCAAAATTTGATACATATAGAATAAAAAATAACAGGAGTAGTATCTTTTAAATAAGTGTGAAAATGAGTAAATCATAAAAATAAAGGTGATCAATCGAGATCTAATACATAAAGAATAAAAAGTAATTTAGGGAGTAGTATTGTAGTAATATCTTTTTTAAGATCCTCTTCAATGGTGAGACTCAAGTGAGTATTTTTTGCAATGTGTACCAATAAGTTGGTATATATATAACTCCAAAAGAAAGTTGCTAGTTTAGATACTCAACTTTGAGTCTCATTTGACAAAAAGTGTGGGCCCCTTGTCGATATTCTAATATATTTTGTAATTTATTTAGGTTTTACTTTTTTTTTAAATCCTACAATGTTTGATATTAAAAAATAAATGGATTTGGTGAGCCATAAATTGAAAGTGACATTTGTATGTTTTAGAGAGTCTCATCATTGGGAATTTAGGCTTCACATGAGTTGCTAAATTGAGAAGTGGGTATGGTATCACCATTGGAGGTAAAAAACAACTCATTTTGTATTTCAATACTCAAACTTGAGTCTCACCATTGGAGATGGTCTTAAAGTCTTAAAAATGAATAAAATTACAATATTATTATTGTTGATTTTTGTAAAAAGTAATTGTTGTTGTTTATTAAGTGAAGGTTCTTATCTTAAACAATCGAAAAAAATGTGGAATAAAGTAGGAAATTTAATTGAGCAATAATAGCCTTTTCAAATAAGAAAAAAATAAAAATGAATATTGCACATAACCCCTAGCCTCTGAAATGCACAAAACCCATTCTTACCACTAGAGCAGCGCGCATTGAATGTATTCTTTTTACAAAGTATATTAAGTATTGCAACTTTCATAGGTTGGTATTTTTGACCAAAAGTTTTTTATTTTTTAAGCATGTACTGGCACAGGTTCCTTCATAGGTCCGCCACTGAGTGATGTGCAATTAGTCGCAGGTTCTAGTTGCACGTTCATATAACATTCCAATTTCCATTTGGTTCTTAATATATTTGCAATTTTGTATTATCTATTGTTTTTGACACAACGGCTTTTTCCTTTTGCTTATGCCAAATTTCTTGAGATATATGCAATAGAATTCCGAACTTTT
Source organism: Chenopodium quinoa (assembly GCF_001683475.1). Lineage (NCBI taxonomy): Eukaryota > Viridiplantae > Streptophyta > Magnoliopsida > Caryophyllales > Amaranthaceae > Chenopodium > Chenopodium quinoa. Next base: position 2,239,844 of record NW_018743391.1, on the reverse strand, counting down.
AAAAATTATTAGTGTTTACTTTTATTGTTTTATCTCACTAGTGTTTTATGAACTGTATTGATTTCCTTTGCTAAAGTTTTCTCAAACCTTTATTTTTTTACTCCAACGTTTTAACCACTCTTTTAAAACTTTATTGAATTTTATTCTTAGTTCTCTCTAAAACTCCCTTAATTTTTCATGAATGCTCTTACTTTTTCTCACTTTACTCTCCTTTTTTCAAACTCTTTCAATTGATTAATTATATCGTACGGTTCCTTATGACGATTGTTAGCAGACTCCAAATCATTTTGGGACTAAGGATTTGTTGTTGTTGTTGTTGTTGTATATGCAATAGAATGCCCGGTTATTGTATGATAATTTTTTGTGGCCTAATCTCAGGATGCTCTTGAACGTAGACTTTCCGTCCTTTTCTCAGTGTTGTGATGTATAATGTATTAGCTAGTTTATTTAATAATTACACTCACTAGTAAGTTTTTTTTTTTTTAATCATTTTTGAATGAAGAGGGATATTACTGGTTATCTGAGGCTTGAATCTTTTGCAATCATTAGGTTCTTTTGAAATTCAACATACCTGAGGAACAGATTGAAAAGTTATCTCGGTGGCATCGCATTGCATTAATACGCAAACTTTCAAGTGAACAAGCTGCCTCAGGAGTCAAGGTTGACCCAACTACTATTAGTAAATATGCACGAGGCCAGCGGATGTCATTCCTTCAGCTTCAACAACAGACCCGGGAAAAATGTCAGGAAATTTGGGACCGGCAGATTCAATCTCTTTCAGCAGCTGATGCTGACGAAAATGAAAGTGACTCTGAAGCAAATAGTGATCTGGATTCTTTTGCTGGAGATTTAGAAAATTTACTTGATGCAGAAGAAGGTGAAGAAGGTGAAGAGGGTTTGGAAATTAAAAAAAACAAGTCTGATGGAGTCAAGGGGCTAAAAATGAGACGTCATACTTCGCAAGCTCGGTTGGAAGAAGAAATGGAAGATGAAGCTGCTGAACTATGCAGGATTGTCATGGACGGTATTTTCTGGCCCATGTATTATGATGAGAAAACAGGCTATAACTGTGTTCTGATCACATTTCATTGCCCTTGAGGAGAGTTGTACATGGGGTTTCCTATGATGTTTATTTTATATAGATAATTATGTGCAGATGATGAAGCTGAATGGAAGAAAAAGAAGAAACCAAGGCCTAGAGGAGAATCACTTAGACCTATGCAAGGGTCCCAATTGGGTTTGGGCTTTGAAAATGCAGAGCGCTTCAAGAAGCCTATTACTATGTTAAAGCATATGGATGGCCCTGTTGTACCTGATGGTATATGGATGGGAAAGCAAAATGCTGATCCAGAGGAGGTAATGACTCGAGAAAATTCTCTTGGTTTTTAATAAGAAATTTTTTTCCTTATTGGTTATTATGTTTATTTCTTTTGTCATTAAGCTTCTCCATGTCAGCGTGCGAGCGAAATAACTGTTGGTAAATATATTCTGTTGATGTTAGGTTGAAAAGTTGCATTCTAAAAAACCTATGTCAACCAAGCCAAAAACATCGAAAAAGAACGAAGCATTGCCTTTGGATCTACTGAATAAAAAAGTCAAAATAATGACTGAAGGGATAAAGGTAAAATCTACTTATTTTGTAGCCTATAAATTGTATATGCTTACATTTTTGTGACATTTATTTTGTGGAACAAATTTAAAATTGACCTTGTGATATAATACTCCGTATGACTCTGTGATATGATATAGTTTTGTTGGGAATTTCACAAATTATATGCAGAAGGCTACTTATTTTGTCGACATCAAGACTTAATTTGTAGGGCTTATATATATTTGTGTCGTGGGCTGGGGGATTTATCTAGGTATACTAATGTGACCCATTTTTGTAAAATATATCATTGTTCATAGGCAACCTAGATGAGACCGAATGATTTGTGGACCTTATGGTTCACCAAATAATACTACAATAGCTATTCATCCTGATCAGTGGGATCAATATTACCTTTTGGATCTCTAGGTCTAGGCTCTTTTTGTTCTTTTTTTAGGGGTGTGACCTATAGCTTACTGCTTACCCTTAAGTCCTTAACTATCCTTGTGTCCAGTCTTGTTTGTTTTGTATCTGCCTAGGCAGTAGACAGTGGTGGATCTATCTAGCACAAATGTAAATACACTTTAAATTACTAACTCTGTTACAATTAACTATTAAGTGCAACAAACTCGTGCACAATTCCCAAAAAAAATTCTAAATGGTTGTTTAAAAAAAAGGGGCATATCATTAAGGGTATGAGAGAAAATCAGAATAATTAATATATCAAGGGACTCCACCTTATCACCACCACCTTGCCGTTCTTTCACTGGCAGCACTACCTACCAGTTTCTCGGCAGCCACTACAATCAACTTCACCGCCCTCAACACACACCAACCTAGCCTTCGCAATCAACCCCACCACCCTTACCTCCCTCACCACACCCCACCTACCACCACCTTCAACCTCACTGCCCTCAATACACATTTCACCACCCTCAAGGCCTCAACAAACCCTCATTGACCACCGCCTTCAACCTCCATTTTAGTCACCACATCTCTATCTTCTTTAGTTGGGCTCCAACAACACCCACCCCCCGGCTTCCATAAGTCCCAGCCACAAGCACTGACAAAACCACCCAAAATCGCGTACTATCGAACACCCCGACAACAGCTGGCCAATCGCAAGCCGCAACGAAACCCTGAAAACTTACCCCACCCCACAGCACCTACCCGAAATCCTCCCCTCACCCCAAAACCGGTCTAAAATCAGCCCATCCACCCCAATAAGTAGCGCAACCTACCCTCAAAATAATCAGATCTGACTAGGGCGGGGAGGTTGGGCGATGATGGGAGGAACTATGAAAGGAGACGATTCTGACAAGACCATGCCTGCAACACGATCCTTTTATCTGTGAATTTTGCTTGTTCCTTTATGAAAGCTCAAGTATCTTTTATCTTGTATACTTTGCAATTCACTTGCAGGCTGAACTCTATGTGTTTTGTTACATGCATATTCTATTTTAAAGGAGTCTTAAATTCTACTTCCTCTGTTTTTTATTAGTTGACACATTTCATTTAGACACGTTTGCCAACGCATATTTTCATATGTAAATATCTTTAATTGCGTATTAGCAAAAAAATATAAAATTTTGATATTAGGAAACTAGACGTTGAGACGAAGCTAACAAGACCCCACATGACTGTTTTTATCTAACACTAAATCACAAAACAAAGTCAAACTAAGTTATGTGAATAGTGCACAAAGTTAAAATGTGACAACAAAATAAAACGGAGGTGGTATTAATTATCCAAACGTAATTCAAATTCCTTTTTTCCAGGTATATAAGGAAAAGAAATCAGCTCGGGATAGTTTTGTTTGTGGTGCCTGTGGACAGGTTTGTTCATTAGATTTTCTTGATTTGCTGCTTTTGTAATTTTATGAGCTTACTATACTTAAAATTTATTTTTAGCTTGGCCATATGCGAACGAATAAGAACTGTCCCAAGTATGGGGAAGATCCAGAAGCTCAGGTTAACAACCTAGATCAAGAAAAGGACTCGTATAAACTTTTATCTCAGGACCCCCCTTCTCAGGCCCATGTGAAGACTTCAAACAAGAAACTCGTGACTAAAAGTTTGACATTAGCTCCTAAAGTTGAATATCTTGAGGAGGAAAGGTCTAGTACGAAGACCAAATTTTTGAAAGTAAGATATGCTGCTGCTGAGAAGGTTCCGGTTAAAGTTACATCTGTTCCAATGCCAAGTTTAGAACAGCCAAGCACATCTGAAGTTGAAGCTGTAAATAAATCTGCACCTAAAGTTATTAAAATAATAAGCAACAAAACGAAGCCTGATGATGTTCAGGCTGAATCTGCAAAGCTCAATGTTATTATACGGCCACCCAGTGAAACAGTCAAAGAACATCATCATAAAAAAATCACCATCAAGCAACCCAAGGAAGTCATAAATCTAGACCACTCCAGCCAGGAAGGTGCTGAGATAGAGTACAGAAAGACCAGGAAGATGATTGAATTAACAGGATTTGGAGTAAACAGACAGCAAGAAAGAAAGCATATAAGTGAAGATGCATTAAGAAAGAAAAATAAAGAAGCGAAACGTATGTGGGAAGAGGAAGAGAAAAGGAGAAATGCAGAGAGAGTTAGAGAAGAACAAGCAAGAAGGATTTATGAGGAAGAAATGAGAATGCAAGAAGAGCGAGATAGATTGGCTGAGCTTAGAAAATATGAAGAAGACATACGTAGAGAAAGAGAAGAAGAAGAACGGCGAAAAGCCAACAAGAAGAAAAAGAAAAAGAAGAGGACAATTGACTTGAAAGATCATTTGGAGGATTTTCCAGCAAAAAGGAATAACCGATTGCCAGAGAGGGAAAGAAATGCTAAGAGGAAGACTGTTGCAGACTTGGGGAGGTATGGCGCGGAGTTTGTCCCACCAACCAAACGGCGTAAGGGCGGAGAGGTATTTTCCTTAGCTAGTGCTCTCATTAATTTTGCCAGGAATTGTGAAGTTCATTTATGGTGAGACTCATGTGATTAGTCTGCTGGTGACAAATTCTTTGATACATGTATTTTATAGCTGGTATCCTTGGGCTTTTAGTAATGTTGTTTGATTGTTGACAGGTTGGCCTAGCTAATATTTTGGAGAGCATTCTGGACACCCTCAAAGAGAGAATTGAGGTGTCATACCTTTTCTTAAAACCTGTATCCAAGAAAGATGCTCCCGATTATTTGAACATAATTGAACGCCCAATGGATCTCTCCACAATTAAAGAGAAGGTTAGACGGCTTGAGTACAAAGACAGACAAGATTTTCGTCATGATGTATGGCAAATTGCTTATAATGCCCACATGTACAATGATGGGAGAAATCCAGGTATCCCACCCCTCGCAGATCAGCTATTGGAGATTTGCGATTATATGTTAGAAGAAAAGGCTGATAGTTTAGATGAGGCAGAGTCCGGTATTCAAGATTAGTGACCAATTGCCCATTTGTTGTTGTATATACCAATTTTTCCCTAAATTTGCCTTTTTGGCCTTAGTGCTGGTAAATCATCAATGATGTGCTAAAAAACGTGACCTTGTACATATTTTGTTTGGTAAATTGTAGTTTTAGGTGTTGTAGTTACAACTTACATACATCTTTGCTGTATATATATTGTGGTACATCAAAGATTTAGCAGAATCAACAATCTAACTGTATTCAATTAAGCACAATCATTCTGCCTAAACTGTAAATTATATCATTTTTTCCTTCTTTTTTCTCTTTTTTTTTTTTTTTTTTTCCATTTGTACATGGTAACTACAGAATACATGGACACCATTGGCTGTCTGTTACTAAATAATTTATTTTGACATATATGGTTCAGCTTGACGAATTTGGAAACATATCTTATCATTTTTCATTTATAAAAAAATATACATAACAAAAGTAAATAAATACTAACAAAATTGAAGGCTCAAAATATTGGTTGTTTTTGGGAGGCTATGAAGGCTGATTTATGAATGAGCAGTAATGCTGTATTGGTGAATTTTGGTGAAGGAAACCATATCTGTAATTTATCCAACATGATAATGTGAAAATTGGACTACTTAGACAATCGATTGCTATCTTGAATGATTCAATCTCTTTGTTGTCATTGACCAATATGGCATGAAAACAAAACTAGTCTTTGCTCAGTGTTCAAAAAAAAATGAAAAAACAAAAATTGCAAAACAAAATACACGGCTTTTTATAAATGTATAAATGAAATAACTTCTTAGTAACATGCTGCAGCCTAATTACAACAGAATAATTATTCTTCATACTACGTACAACACGGGCTACCACCACCACCACCACCACCATTAGCTTTATTGCTAAGGGATCAGGGCGAATTCACAACTATAATGCTATATCCAACAAAACCTTACATGGAAAAACAATGAACAATTATGACAGCGAGCGAATGTAGAAAAGGGATGAACAATGGTATAAATATAAGCTATGAACAGAGCTGCAGTGCTGCACCATATCTTGAGACCAAAACTGAAGAAACTAGTGAAGTAGAATTGCTTCCAGTCACGCACTTTCTTGTAAATCAGAAGCCATTTGGACACTGTCATCAGCATTGGTACTATTCCTAGAATTAATGTAAGAGCAAGCTGCATCTAGCATCATGCGCACCTCTCGTTTGTACTGCATGAAAACAACTCAAAAATTAAATTTAAGTTTCATTACAATCTCTGCATCAAACCAAGCTATCTGCTTTTCAAGAGAGAGAAAACATAAGGAGAGGAGATGCACCTCATCAATGGCCCCAGACTTAATTTTAGATTGCATGACACACCATTTCTTAAAGTGAGCACCTATAAAAGATGAGAGCATAAATGTAACTAGTAAAATTATCAGCAATACAGTGTTTAAAATGAAAGAAACTTCAATCAAAAACATAAGCCAAAGCAGAACAGAATATCAGCTGCAAACTAATAGCACCATTTAAATAATTTCACAAAGCTCTAGATGCATAAAGTCTCACTCCTGGAAAGTGAAACCAGCAGCAAGGCACTTTTAGAAGGAAGAATGGATAAGAAAAACAACAAAATGTAAAAGGGGGCAGAAATTGTTTAACATAGCAATATTGCCCTGACTTCCTTTGCTTTAAGACGAATTCATTAGTAAAAATAAGTTTTAACCAGCTAAAATATTTCAAAACCAGTAAAATTCAGGATCTATATCGCCGACAAACAAATAACTAAGGGAAACCGGAAAAATAATTATGAATCATTTAAATCAGTTTTAATGTAATAATAATTAGTCCAACAAAATTAAAGCAAAATAGATAGGGCCTAATAACTGTTAATTGCATATTATAAATCAGATATATCCTAAAACAATTGCCAATAGTAGTCAGGTTCTTTAAAACCTTGTACAAAGTAAATCTATATTTAGCATAATGAAAAGCTCCAAGAATATATAAAAATTAGCATGCACTACAAGAGTTAAAGAGAAAAGTAGGGTAAGGGATGATATAAATTAACAGCCGTCACCAACAAAAGTAAGAGAAAATATAGAAGCAATCAGGTTAACAAAATTGAAATCACTGAAGACTTGCAAGGAACAGCATCATTCAATTTGTTAATTCAAGTATCATGGTAAACAGAATCACAGAAAGCAAATCAGACAAATGTTATGCTGTACTACACAACCAAACAAAATAAAAGTTAGCGGAAAAGAAAAGAAGAAAAAGAATTACCAGCTTTTACGTCTATGGTAGAAGATGACTCAGAACAAGTTTCAAGACGCCACCTACAGTGCACCTATTAAAAATGCCAAACATAGGACTAAATTAATATTTTTTTTTTAAGCCTTGCTGCATGATTAGTATTTATATCAATTGGAAAAATTGTAAATGCAATAATGACTCAGAAGCAGCATACCTCAAAATAAGACCCGAATGGGACATCATGTGCTTGTTGTACTGTTTCAAACACCTAGGGTCAAAATTATGTACACCGATCAGCCCAAAAGTAGGAACAAAACAAAGAAGTCTCAATAAAGTAGGTTAAGATGTACAAAGTCATACCAATACTGTCTTGTCTGGTGATAAAACTACATGCTGCCACTCTGTCATTGCCGTGTCTGGGGGGCACATAGGGCTCTTGCATATAGAGCGAAAAGTCATTTCTCTAACTAAACCCTCGTACTCGTCTGTTGAATGCCACTGCCCTATCTGAAACAGTGAAACAGATGCATATCATATTCAAAACACTGAACAGGAAAACTACTCTCAATAAACTTTAGAAAGGACAAAATCTACTCAGTTTTGCACAAAACTTAAATTATGATGAACAGGTCACACATTCAAGGGTGAGAACTTCATAAGAAACAGAAACAAAGGTAAGCATCTTGTTACAAAAAAATATTTTTCTTCAATTCAAATTAAGACAAATCATTCTCTAAGAAAATGTTTACTCAATATCTGTAAGCTAAAACAATTAAGTTTGGCAAAGAAAACGACTTACTAGTAGCTACTGCAGCAAAGGAACATAATCCAGATTATTTTATGCTACTGAAACAATGAGGCTTACTGTGCTCTATAGCCAATGTAAATTATTGTCTACTATATGCAATTCAAGTGGTGCTAAACGTTGAAGACATTATCCCTAAATTCACATTAGAAACAATCTAGGTCTTCATTATAAAATCTCAATCAGAACACTATCTAAACTTTTGCTCATCGCCAGACTTGAATTCCCTTTATTTCTCTATCAGACAATATATGTAATTAAGACCAAATGAAGAGAAATACAGCAAGAAGACAAAGTGTCTTCTAGATGAGCACAAAATAGCATAATTCCATAGTAAATCACATAAGAGAGGCGTCCAGAAATATGCTTCAAGATGTGGCAGGCAGATTACTGGGAACACTGCTTCTGAACAGAAGAAAAATTAAAGATACATTTTACTTAACTTTGTAAAATATTAGCAAGTGAATAATAAGGTTCAACAAGCAGCAGTTACTGACAAAAAGGAATCAATAAATTGTACTTACACTAAGATTAGAATCCTTCCGTGCTGAACGATAGTCATTTATATAGTTTGAATCATCACTCAACAATAAATTAAAAAATTGTTCAGCTGTGCATGGAAATTTATCCTGAGAAAAAGTTCAAACATTTAGCAGAATTGCATGCAATACAGATACTAAAAAAAAAACAAATTACATGTGTACTTGGAAAAGATGTGTTGTCCATACATTATATATACTAACAAGCACTTCATCCTTGACAAATGGCTGAAACTTATCAGTCTTTGGTATAATTTCTTCAAGAACTTTAGGCATCGGTTGACCTGTCCGTTTTGAACTTCTATGTGCACGAAGTTCTGATAGTGCCTTAGCCTGTTCAGCAAGTTGATCATAATGGCATTAGGTAGATGAAGAGTACAAAATTAATTAATATGATATGATGATGTCATGAATGATTTTGGGGATATACAAAACAAATTTATTATTTCCAATACAGGCTGAAAATGAGTATGTTAATGAGGGAAAATTCCCTCCAAAAAACCCCACATTCTGTTTCCTTCATATCTTCAAAGTTCATACACAAGCTAAATGACCTCCACTTTAAAATCACACTGCATAGTTTCTTTTAAAGAAAAATTTAAGGGTGGATGGATCTATTCTACTAACCGCTAATAAAGGCACAATTTAAAGAAAGATTCAACAGATAACAACCTTCTTTTCAGCCTCTAGCATCAAAAGAAATTTTTTTGCAGAACGTTGCAATATCTTCAAGGCATGATTCCTGTTCCAAAATGATGCAAATTTGTACCTAACTCTCCCTGCAAGGAACAAACAAAAAAATAAGTTAATATAATGGTCCAAAGTAGGTGGCCGTACGACAACAGAGAACATTTTGTAAAAAGGATGAATTCATAATGTACATTTGAAGAGGACAATAATTCTTTATCAAACTGGATGAATTGATGAAAGAGATAATCTAGTAAAGGCCCCAGGCTTGAAACCAAGAAGAGGCCACAAATCTCAGGATAACCCTAAAAAAAACCCAAGTGAAAAGGTCATCAATACCCTCCAACCACAACATCACATGATAGTCACATCATCCCAAATAAATGGATTTCTTTGATATGACTAGACATAAATCTCTTCAATAAGAAAAGGCATACACTAATTAAATACTAACACAGCTCTTTTAGACATGAAAAATAACAATAATATAGAGAGTGTAGAATGATATATATGTGTGTATATCAGGACCCATGCATGGCTCCCTTGGTTAAGTAGGTTGTAAGAAATGATTAAACTTTGGGGGCAAAAGTAATCACACTTGTAAATGCTCCATGACAGACCCTGTACAAGCCCATCATACATCCAAAATAGGAAGAAAAAAAAATAAAATAATAATGCATAATGAAATGACCTTCAGACTATTCAGTACCAAGAACCCAAGACACATGATACACTTTGTGATACATTCATTGGTTCTTGATTTTTGCACACTTTTAGTAGGTCTAAGCATACAGTCTGCATAAATGACATAAAAAAGACATGTTCGCGATGCGTTTGTAAAAGAAGCTTCAGAAAAGGGGGGGGGGGAATCCTCAAAGAATTCTCAAACTAACATTTCAATCCAGCCAGAGGCTCAGAAAAGAGAGGTTTACACTAAGACACCATCTGTACCTATACTGTTGTTAAAAATCAAGGTCAATACAAGCCATCCTGCAACCTGTTTCTCATTTCTAACACCACTGTAATTACAGACGCACCTAGGTACCAGGTGATAGATGTCAAGCGACTTTACTAGCATAGAGAAGTGATTGCGAAGAGGCGCATCCAAGGCATACAGCAGTTTCATTACACCAAAAATGATCAATATTTGATTGACAATGACTCACTTCAATTAGGCACCAACGAATAATGAAGGACAAAAGTGCCAAAGAATCCTATCCTATTCACCTCCATGCATCTTGAGCTTTTTTATTTACATTATCTAACATTGCCAATTGACATGATGAATATCAAATGAGTGTCAAGATCCTCTCATGCAAAGATCTTCAACTGCAACAGACTTCCTCCACATTAAAAATGTATCTAACAAGAACTGAAACCGTGACGTCTCATTTGCAATGTGATGGATTTAACAGTTGATCTATAAATATCATGTATCTATTCAAAGTGAATTATGTAGTATAAAACATAAACAACCCATTCGCATTAGCTTGCTAGACACTACTCTTCCCTTCCACATAAAATTAAGACTGTTCCTAACATTCCTCAATGGTTGAAAAGGAGCTCTAAAAAAATAACTGAACCAATGCCCCCACATAAAGTTTACACATACATCATATCTGATGCTAACTGATAAGATATGCTGCAGTTGACAATGGAAGTAATCAGAAAGCAATTGACAACATTTTCAACAAAAAAGCCACTAGTTGATAAAATAACATTAATTTTAAAAGAACAGATACCTTTTTCAGCATCAGCCATGAAAATTACGAACAAATCATGCAATGAGTTTCTACCACAAGCTTTGAAATAATCCAGACTTCGAATCAATAACTAAAAGCCTAACATCATCAGTCATCACTCACCATCAGAACTTCCCAAAGGCGGTACACCTAGGCCACCAGCTCCAAGCCGAAGGATGATTGTAATAGCAGGATTAATTACAGCATGTTGGCTTCTTCGAATCTACAATGAGAAATATATAAGTTAAATGAACTTTTACTGTTTGCCAAGAAAAAGGGGACAATGACGTAAATAAGAACAGGAAAACTTACTTCATCTATGTCTTCAAAGGGAATAATCACCTGTAAATTGGACATGTATACAGCGTGAGAAATATATGTTGGCCACAAATATTAGTACTATGTTCAAAAATTCATCATAGAGAGGGCAATGCAAGCCACCAGTAAAGTCACACAGCACCATGCTTCTCTGAATTAAAATAAAGCTAAACATAATATATTATTCTAAAGTATAAAACTTTAAGCCACTAAGTAAAATCAACAGTAGGGGTCCCTCAAAAATAACATAAAATAACACAGGAAAATTCTGATAAGAATTTTAGGAATAACAATTGATAAAATAAGGGGCATGTAAAACAGTAGAAGTTATTAGATGGTTAAAATTGAATGAACTTATAGACTTTCTTGTGTTTAGCTTATGAGACTTTATAATGTTTATGTTACTATCAGACTAAATAAAGCAAAGTCAATCCAATGAATACCATTTATTCAGTACACATACAGGACCCAACATGCCACTGGTATTGTTATTTCTGTTAAAAATTCTTTTAAAGATACAACAAACACAATTCAAAATTATTTTTCTAGGATTAAAAATACAAATCCACATATATATATAATATTAAAGCACTTGTGAAGTATCACCAACCCACTTGCATATACTTATTAATTTAAAATACAGATCCACCTTTTTGTTTAACAATTTGATATTTAGGTTGACAAGTACTCAGACATATTTTAATCTTAAATTGGTATATAACGTGTAGAGGCAAGGAAACCTTTCTATACATACAATAACAAAATAAAAAGGGAATCAACTGTGATAACAAATAATTACTACATGTAAAAAGTATTGTGTGAGAAAAGAAATAACCTTCATCTGCTTAGAAAACACATTTGAGTGAAAGCAAATGTGCCAAGCGGATATATACATACGACCATGATACAAAAAAGATCTCTCTAGTGCACAGGAATAGCTGTGCTCAACAACCTGCAATATATAATCATCAAATCATATGAAACATGGAATGACCAGATCAGAAAAGAGGAAAAGACATGAATGCATTAAAAACTTTGAGTATAAAACCCACATAGTAAAGGCTATAGATTCCAGTCATTAAGCTTGGGATTTTTACAGTGGCAGAAAACCATAAACAGAATAAAGCAACATTACCAATGGCCACAAAATAACAATCACCAAGACCAAAGTAAATGCAGCGCTTTGACAACAACAATATGTTACCATTTCAAGAAGTTACTTTTGTTTCTGGACAACCTATACAAGAAACATACTCCCTTTACTTCTACTATGAGAAGCAAAATTGTAAGTTCGACAGTAATTCACCTCATCAGCGGGTAGATCAAATATCATTTGCAATGGCCCAGGCTTTTGGTAGACCACCATCGGCTCTTGCTTATCTTTTGGCCCTTGTTTATCTGGAGAAACCCTCCTGCGACCATTTCCTCCACCATAGCCATCTAAAACCCTAAGAAAAACTATTTCAGTCAATAGTGGTAAAAAAATTATGCTTACAAGTAAATTTCCAGACAACCTCAGCTATACTACGTCACGAGATCAACAAATTTCATAATATTCACCATATAATCCAGGCTCACATTCAACAACAAAAATAATTTTAAAAAAATACAAGACCACTAAACTGTACTCCTTTTGTCCCACATTAATATAGGCCATATATGACTAGAAATGGTATACAAATTTCCTTCAAAACCAAAAATTATCCTTGATAGTTTCTACAGTTCTTGAAAACAAACAATTTACTAAGATACCATGCATCAAAAATCCTAAAAAGAAGTATAGAGTAATATGGAGAATTTCCAATTTTAACTAGCTAGATATGATGAGTGGCCTATTATATTGGAACATCCCAAAATAAAATGTAACCTATTACAGTAGGACTCTGTAGGGTAGGAAATACAAATGTGTTTTAACCAATCCAGACATGAACAAGCTGATTGCTAGCATCAATAGAAGATTTTATGTGCCCGACAGCGAAAATTACACAAATTTAAGCTTCTAAACTTAAATCAAATAAAAAAATTCTAGTACTCGATACATACTCCAATTCTGAAATAAACTTGCCATTAATGGAGATTCAGAGTACTCAGGTGACTTAACAACTATTCATTATAATCCAAACTTGCTGATTATAATGTGGCTTCTAGAAAATCTTACAAAATATTAGTACAAGAGCATGCACATCTCAAATCATGTACTCCAAGGTCAGCTGACGAGGCAACAATCTATGGAGGCACCTGGTTCATCCCAACTTTTCTCCCTTACATTGTTGCCACATCATCAAGAAACATAGCTTGCAGGTTCACTAAATAAATTGCCCAGATATATTCAAATCACTAAGGAGGGTATTTTCTAACATCAAAAATGGGCCATGTGGAAAATTATTTCAGTAGGCAATAATAAACTGTAAATATTGGAGAACTTGGCTCACCAAACCAAAATAATACCTGGAAGTGTTTGTAGGAATAGCCTTAATATCAAGACAAACCTGACAATGATATACCATCAGAACCAAGCTAAAACAATGAGTTAAACAATATATTTGACAGAAAATAGAAGTTTCAGTGTGAAATACCATTCCTGAGGAGCTATCCAGTGGATGCCATACTGCCCCAGAATTATCACCCACAGAATCCACAGATACTGAAACTGAACCGAGAACTGCACTTTTCCAGATTATATCCCAGTCATAGATTGTCACTTTAATCTGCAAATAAGTTGAATACGAAATATGATTAGGAAGGAAAGGAAAAGAAGGAAATGAAAGGAAAGACATTTGTTCACAAAAAGAATAGAATAAGAAGGAAAGGCCTAAACAACATAAAGAACATATCTTTAAATGTAATATACTATGTACACATTCCATTGTCTAATACAATAATCCTCATATCATTCAATATAAAGTCTAATTACTTTTTGGCCGAAGGCTATGAGTAGCCTAGGAGGTGACTCAGGTCTGAGGCTCAATAAAGTTGCAACCAGGTAATTTATATTCCTCATTTAATAAATTTGGTGATTGATCTGCTTAATCGTCTTCTTGCCAAGTTTAAAGCTGTTGGCATTTCTGTGGATCTGAAGGTGGGGGTGGGGTTCCAACCTTTCACTAGCAATTTGCAGAGGACACAATCCTCTTCCATTCTGATGATCTGTTAGGGTTTTAAAATGTTCTGACAGCTTGTCAGATATTTGACAAGGTTTGAGGCCTTAGATTAATCAAGAGAAATCCCAAATTAAATCTTCTTCCTACATATCACTTGCTATGAATGACCCATAACCTACACTCTCACCTTACCTGGTATTCAGCTAAGTCTGTAACTTGGAACAACTTTTTGAAGCCCTATGATGCAGTGAATTTCTAGGAGCCTTGATAGATGGAAAAAAAAAAAAAAAAAAAAAAAAAAAAAAAAAAAAAAAAAAAACACACATCCAGTCATATATTTCAAGTTTCCCGTTAATAGCCCATTTATGTTTAAGTTCTCAGTTAGTAAAAACACTAATAAGGTGGGGGAAGATAAAAGTGACCTGTCTGTGGGTGGTATTACTTAGGATTGTAGGACTTAACAAGTGGGTGTCTGAATCTCCAAATCAAGTCCAGAAACATTTTATTGGCATCGAGATTAGTTACAGAATTTCTCACTTAAACCTGATTCACTTTGACATCGAGCCATTAGTGGCAGGTATGATGGTCAGAACATCAGAGGACCGGACAATGTGCGCAAGTGGGTCCCCATACCTAGCCCTCAAGGATTTTTTTGGTTTGTATGGGTAAAGAGGATGCCTTTTTCCTTTGCTTTTCTCATCTTAATAGTACCTTCTAATTGCACAAGGGTTAAAAATCATATTTCTTGGGATGTGAAGTCTAATGATTTCTTGGAACTGTTTTCAACAAAATACTCCAGATTTATTCCAAGTCTCTATATAGATTTGTTGGAAGCCTTTCTAGTGTAATCTAAGTCTGACATACAAACCCAGCCAGTCAGCCACAATGATACAACCCCCTTTCCCATCATCAAACTATGACATTATTGTATCTTGAACTCTTGATGAGTAGCAGCACATAGATCAGAATTTATTTATTAAGAAGAAAGATATAGCAAACAAAAAAAGAACCTCAAAGTATATGTATGTGTGTGTCCTCGAACATGCATGCGTATGTGTATAACTGTGTATACATGTAAATATTTATACAACTATTAGTTCATGCATAAATTCACATAATTTTAAGTTGCACCAAAGAAGCTACCTGGATGGGCAACTCATCAACAACGAAGTTAAACTCCTCTCCCCACATGGGATTTCTTGATCCAGGAATCATTGAACTGCAGTGAGAAACGGGCAAGCCTCAAATCAGCAACATAAACACACAAAACAGAGATATATAAAAACTAAGTCATCTAGCAATAGCATCAACAAACAAGTTATATAAAACCTGAGCAGCATATAAACAACATAATTAATACTGTTTATAAAAGGATAACATAACGAGATCCCAAGTGCTCACTCCCTGCCATTTTGCATATGTTTCTAAAAAAATTTAAGCTTACGCAAATGCAGAGTTACAAAATATAACCTATGTTACTACAATCAAAGAGGCAGAAATAAATAAATAAATAAATAAAAGAAAGAAAAAAATACATGATGTAGTGAGAAGTATATATTAAGAATTTATTCTTTAATGAAACATATATTTTAGGGGGTTTAAATGATTTAAGTCTCTTTTAATGCCAGAGTATGCAATATAGTGACTACATCCTACCTCAACCAGACTAACATTTGATCAGCAACTAAAAGAGTGGTGGTGATTGTCATTACGACATAGTAGGACAGATACAACACATCAAAACAAAAACCCAGTATATAAATAAGGAAACTCATAAACAATCTAATCCTCTAAATGGAAATGGAAGCAATATAGTAACGCACACAAAAGGGGATACAACTGTAGAAAATCGCATAACCCCTATGTCTAGTTGACACTGTCTAAGACACTAGCTCAAGTGTAAAAAAAATATGGGATGATGTGGCGTTCTAGAACAAGATTATGAAGTTATGATGGTGACTACATATATATAATATCTACTTTACAATTTATAAGCGGAAACAAAACAGAACAATTTTCATAATTTTTTTAGTTAAAAAAATCTAAACAACATAGCAACTCTGGTCATATCAGTGAGACGGTAAAGCTACCACCTGGCCTATAAGGAACAAATATTAATATGAACAGCTGAATATAATGAATTGACTACAATGACAAAAACACAGCAGAAGGGAATTGCCAAAGCAATAACCAGTAACCAGTGACTCGTCCTTCACAAGAGCTTCCTTGCTATGACTGTTATTTTTTTTTTCTTTTAGGTTGGGGGAGGAGGGGAGGGTGCATATTGATACGGCCTTGCCCTCATGGATGCAGAAAGGCAACTCTGTTAAGCCAATAATTGCAGGATTTCAAAATTGAATTCAAATAATTACTTATATGATCAAAATTGAAAATAGAAGCAACATCAATAGAGAAGTCTAAAAACAAAGAAACAACTTAACCTTGTTTTATTTATTCCAGAAAGCTACAATAAAAGTCCTATATTGAATTAGGCGTGATAAAACATCAAGGTATTAAAGTCAAACATTCTCATTACCTGAATCTTTTCTCTGTACCGCAAGTAACAATAGCATAAGGATCTGATGTCCCATTCAGATTTGCAGCGATAAGATTCTTTGCAGCCAAAAGCCCAACCTATAGGGTAATAGATTCAATATAAGTGGTGCTCAAACAGAAAATCAATTTTAAATCCACTCCTCAATAAAATTCCTTCCATAATGTTTGATACCTTTTTTTCCCAACATAATGAAAGTAAGCATATCACAGAGCACCCCAATAGTTTAATAACTCTAATTCAATATACAACATACATCTACATCTACATCTTTGAAACACACCGACATCCCAAAAAGGTTTAAACATTTTATAAAACAACCGTAGTAGATGTATTATGTATCTACATCTTACATAACATGTCAAAATTTACACTTTTAAAATCAGAATACATGTTTTGTCTGTGGTTTACTGGCGTTACGTGAATTCTTCAGCACATATCAAAAAAGAAAATTTGATGCCGAACCTTGACCATACCTTGATCAAGTACCCTGCGTGAGTTTGAGGATCACATTTCAGCTTGCCAATCTACAAAATAGTTGCAGAACTGCATGTCAAGAAAGGTGGAATTACTCCAAGAAATCAAACAAACAAATGTAGCATGCCCCCTAGATTAACAAAAGTATATTAGCCTATTAGGCTTCTCTAGCTGGCTGATGTTGGCAATCAATTGATACGATCAAAATTGGGGTTAAGGTACCAAGTGAAAAGCGGGGAATGCCCCAAAGTTGAAGAAGCAAAGAGAGAAAGGGAGCAAGAAAAACATCACTTATCACTGCTCAAGTGATTCTACAATTCACAAATTATGGTATTACTAAACATAACTTAAAAGTGTACTCTAGAAAAACAACGCATTCATTCTCTCAATCACAAAGACATATGAGTCACTACAATATCTTCAAAAAAATCATTCTAAACAAGTTCTATGGTCAAGATTGATAAACCATTCTATTAATGTTGAAGGCAATCAAAGAACTTACTCAAAGTCAAATCACGCCATTGTAATTCAAGACTCTAATAATACATTAAATACAATCACTAATCTTACATTACTCATTTCCTTTTCTTTACATCCTACAACAACAAGCGAAAACGATATAAAACCCAAAAAGGAAAAGCAACCTCCTACCATAAAAAAAAAAAGGCTTAAAGTAGTACAAAACCAAATTAAGAAAAGAATCAAAACAAACTACACATTCAATTTTCCACCAAACTATCCATTTCCACTATCAAACTAATCAACAAAACAACAATCCAATAAAGCAATACTTCAAAGAATATACCAAAATTTACCAAAAATAATGCCAAAAAATTACAAAAAAAAAAATTGAAAAATTGGAAGAAATCTTACTTTATCTCTCTCCTCAAGAGTATCAGCAGAACCAATAGTCTGCCCAAAACCATGGCCACTGCAATCAACAAGACTGAAGTACCAGTAAGCAGCAATCACAAAGATGGCGGCGACAAAGGTAACTTCAATCTCCCACAACGACGGAAAAAGTGAATCCAACGCCATTTGAACCATCAATCTCGCCGGAAAATCCATCGGAAAATGAAAAAACACGCCGGAAAATCGTTAGAAAAACGGTTTGAAGTGATCGATTTCTAGGGTTTTGCGAAAATGATGAAATTGATGAGGAAATTCCATGAAAAAGAGGGAAGAATTAGAGGAGAGAGAAAAATGGGTCAATTAAGGGTGGTTGGACTTTGGAGGGAGAAATTGGAATTTTAGGAAGTTTATGTTTTTTTTTGTCGGAAATTAATGACGTGGATTTTTGGTGGTTTTTATTTTTGTTTTTAATGCCGCGTAACTGTTTTTTTGACGATTTTGCCCTTGATTTTTTTATGGTGGTGTTGAAAGAAGGGGAGTTTAAAGGGGTAGTTTGGTAATTTTGAGGGGATGATGTGAAGAAATTGTAAAACGAACCGTTTGAAAGAGGATTTTGGGGGGGAGGTGGGGTGGTTTGAGTGTGTTAAGGGAGAGTGAGAATATGGATTAGCATAAACATAACGTTTTTCAAGTTCCAAGAAGGTAGGGAATCAAATCTAAATCTTTTTTTTTAATAGAAATTTAATATTTTTTTTAATTAAAATTAATACTTTTTGTAACGTGGTTCATGATTTTTATTTATGGGTTTTTAATTAATTGTTGGGAAAAGATTGTTAAAGAATACATAGAGGATGTGTCATCAAAAAAAAAAAAAAAAAAAAAAGAATACATAGAGGAATCACGCATGCAATGTATGAACGAAGAGTAATTTGTAAGTGGATGATAAAGTAGGTTAGTTGTTTTTTTTTTTTTAAAAAAAAAAAAAATGGCTTAGAACTGTTCTCTGCAGATTATTTTCAATACGATTCATTTCAATTCAGTTTTTAATTTCTTTCTCTCATAAAATATTCAGTGCAGTGCAGTTCAGTTCAGTTCACTTCAATGAATCAAAACAGGCCCTTAGATGGTTTGCGTATTAAGGGTGACACTTAAGATTTGTGATCAAATATGATTCATATTAATTAATTACACGTTAAAAAAAAAACAAATATTATTCATAATAATTTGACCTGACGCAATAACAACCGAGTTTAATAAGTTCGTACAAATTAAGATGGATAAAATACACGCATAAGCTAAAATTTGATCAAATATTATTCGCAACACTTAAAATGTATTATATTCGATTAATCATATGAGATATGCCCAGTTAAAATTTGTTTATCTGGGGGTATAATCGTCTTTTTAAATACCAGTGGAGGGGTAGATGCGTTTTTCATGTACTAGTTGAGGGGTACATGTGTAATTCCTCACCAAACAGTAAATGCAAGTTGTAAACAGTAATTGGACAACTCACCAAAATAATGAATAAATGACCACGTTTTTTCAAAATATTTACATAAATGCCACCAGATTAACAAAAATTCGTTTACCTGGCAGTTAAACTTGTATATGCCCTAATTATATTATCCTTATAGCACTTATAATGATACTACAAATGAGGCACATTCAATTCACGTTTTCACTTTATTTAGGAAAAATAAGCTAAGACAATTTTAAATGAGAAATGTAACATCTAATAAATTTTTATAAGGGTTAATAATGATACCTAGTTTCCGTTTACTTGTAAAATAAGCTTTAATTAGATGTTATAGATTTAGATAAGGTGTAGAGATGGCAATGGATCGGATTCGAATCGGGTGGAGCTTCACCCGCATCCATCCATTACTCTAATCGCTCCATCCACATCCATCCATCATCCGCTTCACCCATCATCCATATCCATCCGTCCATCATCCGCGGATGAAACGGGTGGAGCGGATGACTAATGAATGAGTATTAAAGTTGAAAAAAACTCACATAACTTTAATTTTCGGTTATTTGTACAATAGTTTTATTAATTTTATTAATTAAAAAGGAAACAATAACAATATATTGTTTGAAAAATTAATTTGCAACAAAAAAAATACATATAATTTTCTTGCACATTTTAGATTTTATTATTAAAATTCTTAGATTAAAAAATTAATATATGTTAAACGGGTGGGTGGATGATTAGCGGGTGAAAAAAGTATCATCCATATCCGATCCGATCCATCATCCGCTTCATCCGTCACCCGCTTTTCATCCATTTAATTCGGGTTTTCATCCATTTATTTATTGCGGGTGGAGCGGGTTAGTGGATATCCACTTAATATTGACATCCCTAATAAGGTGTATATATTTTTTAAAAAGAAAAATAGATAAGGTTCAAGAAAATCAGACATGTTAAGAAAAGGACATAAATAAAACACACCCTATATTAGTGGAAATATGTTATTTTAATTGATAAACCTTGCAAGTGATAATTTTCAATTCAATGGACAAAAAACATGTGTTTGAGACGGTGCGTATTGTCGTATTGTATGTAACAATAATGGTTAAATCTAATTTATCGAACACTCATATTTTATTTATCTATCTTCCCATCTAATAGCTTGTTGACCATTATTATTAACAACTTCTATATCAAGAGTACAGTGATGGATAACTCAATTGGTTATTAGAGTACGTATTCTCTCGATATCATAGATCCTAACTCCAATGGCAAGCTAATTGTCAAATTAGCTTGCAATGCCACCTAAGATTGTAAAGTTGTTTTTCCTTTAAGCTAATTTTATAGTGAATCGCTAAACATCGCCCGCAAATTACTATATAAAGCCCACAAATATGACTTAGTTTGACATTTATGCCCATTTTCCAAAATTGAACAAATCTCTAAAAATAAAAAATGTGGAGCCGTACTGGGTCGTCGGGGGAGACCGGAGGGGAGGCCGGAGATGCGGGGGACGCGGGAGGTACATCGTCGTCGACGGAAAACGAGGTAATTCACCGTTAAATTTGACGTTTTACGTGCCGGCGTCTGTAATAGGTGGCCGTGCAGTGGCGCAGGCGCCTAGTTTGGACGCCAAAACCGTAGGATGGACGTCCAAGCCAGACGCCTTCACCACCACACTGGCGTCCAGCTTGGAAGCCACAACCACTAGGCTGGCGTCCTGGCCAGGCGCCAGTCCACTGGCTGCGGCGTCCTAGCCAGGCGCCAGGCTGGTGGTGGTGACTTCCAAGCTGGACGCCAGCCACCCTTTTTTTTTTTTTTTTGTTTTTTTTCTTTTTTTTTTATTGTTGTTTTAATTTATTTTTATTTTTTTAAATTTGAAAAATCGAAAATGAATTTTTAGAAAAATTCGAAATTGTTTTATATTTGAAAATTCGAAATGGGTTTTTTTAAAATTAATTCTGAAAATTTGAAATGGTTTTTTTTTTAAATTAAGTATGAATATTCGAAATGGGTTTTTTAAAAAATTAAGTTTGAAAATTGAGAATGGTTTTTTTTTAAAATTAAGTTTGAAAATTGAGAATGGTTTTTTTAATATATAATTGATGCAGGATTATGGTGGAGACGGAAATGATTACAGTGGGATATTTGGACATGATGGTCCATTCGAAGATGCTCAGCAAGCGATTGATTGGGCAAAACAGGTTGCAATTACAGCTGGATTTTGCTTGGTAGTAGTAACTCATAAATCTCAACGGGATGGTAGAATGGATCGCATTTTGAGATGCGACCGTTATCGCAAAAGAGAAGAAAGAGATTTCCGTACAGCCACTCGGTTTGATACAAAGCCGTACTTGGAAGGGTGGAACGATGTAGTCGGAGATGGTAACTGCGGATTCCGGGTCGTGGCTGATGTTTTTCAAATGGGCGAAGACAACTACGGTTTGGTGCGTCAGTTGATGTACAGCGAAATTGCCTCTAACCGTAATGTTTATCGTCATGTGTACCAGGATGACTTGGATAGGGCTCTGCGGCGTATCCGGTGGGGAGGTGGACCATGCGGTCAAAATCATTATTTTGACGCGCCACTAGATCTGTTCGCGGTTGCAAACATTTACAAGTGTACAGTCGTGCATTTCGGGCTTGGATTGCATAGTCGAGCTTATTATCCTTGTACCACGGTTCTCCCTTGGTCTTCGCGTGAGACTGTTACTACACCGGAAAGAGAGGTAGTTATTGGTTTTCTTGGGTCGTCATACAGACATTTCATCCGACTAGACATGTCAACCTATTTTCCTGTGCCACCGATTATACCTCGTTGGTACGACATTCGCACACCGAGCGTAGAGGGTTGGGATGCGCTATACCATGACCGGATCCACGAATGGAACACCCTAGCTGCCTTTTAGTTTTTCATGTGTACATTGTTTCTATGTAACCTTATTTTTACGTTGCTGTTTTAATGACAACATTAATTTAAAAACAGCAAACGATGTTGTCGCATTTTGAAATCTAAAACAATAAGCTGAAATGTTACAAACTTAAACCACAATGTTAAATTCATCGACATGCAAACGTAAATGAAAAATATCAAAAACTAAAATAAAAATGTTTAAAATGATCTACAAATAACATGCCGTGACAATCAGTAATCTCTCGTGGACGCCGACTCCCAGTGCGCAAGTGTCTGTTCCAAACTATCAACAGCAGCTCTCGCTGGTCCGCTCATGCTGTCCTTCTCCAAAGACAGTTTCAGTACGTCTTGCTGTATCTTGCCCATCCACTACATACAACAGAAAATACGACATGAAATACAACAACAACGTATAAAACTTAAATAAAAAAAACAACGACAAATGTTTTAAGAGACATACCGCTTCCACGGCAGTTCGCGGTGGCATGTAATCAGCATCACTGTGGTCGAGGTCTGCAATCAACCTCGGGTGCGAATACCGGTTGAACCATTCCATGTAGTAGTGGTCAGACATGGGAGGAACCCCAGATGGCGGCCTCTGCAACTCCGCAGTCCACAACCGGGCAACCATCGGAAACTGGTCCCACGTCGCAGTCATGATGTCCGGCCACTGCACGAAGTAGTCCTTCGACGATGCTGATTGGACCGCCTTCATCGGCCATGCCGGGGGAGGAGGGACGACTTGGACAAATCCAAGCTGGCGAAGACAACGCTGGGGCCTCTCCTGGTCCTCCCAAATACGGGCAGCTATGTGTCCTAGAAAGCTAGGAATCACACTCCCGTCAACAGGCCCACCGGGCACCTCACTCCTAACAACCCAAGAATCATTAACGGCCCTCGACCGTTTCCTGCTTGCCCCAGATACAGTGGACGCAGATGATGTGCCAGATCTGCTAACAAACCTACCATCCCTACCCTTACGCACCTCCACCATATGTGCCTCGTACATGTCATCAACCCTCTGACTGAATGGACCGTAATCATCATACGGTCCACTCCCATCGTCCACATCCTCATCCTCATATGCGCCCTCCTCCTGCTCCTCCTCCTGGTCACCCTCCTCAGCATCATCATCGTCATCGTCGTCCTCATCCCGACGGTGGATTCGTTCTCTACGAGCCGAGGCCGAAATAAAACGGGATCTAACATGTCTATCCCCCGACCTCTCCACTGAATAGCTTCTACTAAGAATGGCTAGATTCTTCCCCGCACCTTGACGACCCAGTGAATTCTACAAAAAATTATAAAATATATAAACATACAAAAGTTTTTTAAAAAAATAAATAACTACCTACAAATACAAAATACCAACACTTCCAACATATCGTCATTTTTATAAACATAAAATTAATAAAGATTATAAAAAATCAAACACATAATAAATAAATAGGAAATGTTACAAAAATTTCAAATTATTTCAACTAATTAAACATAGAAAAATATTATACGGCATACACAAATACACACATAATACCCTAATATATTACAAAATTTAGGATTTCAAAAAAGAATAAAAATTATTTCAAATAATTAAACATAAATACACACAAAAAATAAATAAAAAAAACAATTACACATTAACACAAACAATTTCCACATACTACATCAATTAAGGGATAAAAAATGTTTAGTCATCAAACACAAAACCAAAAAAACATACACACAAAAAAAAAACTGATTTTATAAAAATAAAATATACACGACTTATTAAAAAAAACACATAAAGTTGATAAATATTTAAAAAAAAATAAAACACAATAATGAAAAAAAAATAAGAAATAACACAAAATTATTTTAAATAAAAATAAATTTCTGATTTTGCGAAATAAAAAAAAAAAACCAAAACAAAAAAATAAAAAAAAAATCAGAAAAAACAAAAACAAAATAAAAAAAAATTAAAACCAAAATACACAAAAACAAAATAACAAAAAAAAAAAAATTAAAAGGAGGTGGGGCGTCTGGTCTGGCCGCCACAGCCACTGGCGTGGCGTCTGGCTTGGAAGCCCAGCCACCAGGCCAGGCGTCCAAACCAAAAGCCACGCCAATGGCCCACGCGCCAGATCTGGCCGCCACAGCCAATGGCGTGGCTTCTGGTTTGGACGCCTGGCTTGATGGCTGGGCTTCCAAGCCAGACGCCACGCCAATGGCTCTGGCGGCCAGACCAGACGCCCCACCACCAGACACCGTTTTCTTATTTTTTTTTTTTTTTAAAAAAAAAAAATTAAATAATTACCTTGCCACCAGGTCGCCGCCTTTCCTCCGCCGTCGCCGTCGCCACCTCCTTCCCTTGCCGCCTAGACATTGTCGTATTTAGGAGTGGTAGATTTTCTTTTTTTTAGAGAGAAGTAGAGAGTGTTTTTTTTTTTAAAAATGATAAGGGCAATAATGTCTCACCAAGTCATATTTGTGGGCTTTATATAGTAATTTGCGGGCGATGTTTAACAAATCCCATTTTATATCACAATGGTTCAGCTAATTGTCATTAGTTTTTTCAACTATTTTTTTTTTTTTAAAATAATCAAGATTTTATTAGAGACAATTTATTTCTAAGCTAATTTGAGCAACTCCAATGCCAAGCTAATTGCCAAATTAACTTTGTTTTTTTTTTTTTTTTACATATAGGATTCCAAAGCTATTCTCCCTTCTAACTCTAGCTAATTTATACCATAATGGTTAAGCTAATTGGCAATAAAATTTTCAGCTTTATTTTAAATAATTAATATTTTATTAGAGGTAATTAATTTATAAGCTAATTAGATTAGAGCAACTCTAGTGGTTGTAGCTAGAGACTTGTTTGCAATATTAAATAATCCCTAGCTACTAGCTTTAATTTGCCAAGTAGGATGTTGAGATTGATTATTATCTCTGCCCCTGTGGTTCTCTAACTTTAAAAAAAAAAAAACCTTATACCACGCCTAAGGCCTAAGAATCACCTCTACATCTATATTTTGCCGAAAATGACCTTTAAAAACAACTAAACAAATGTAGTATTTCAACCCCAATTGAACATAGCTCGTCTTGGGTGCGGCTAGCCGCATTGTATGATCATTTGTAAAAAAAAAAAAAAAAAAAAAAAAAAAAAAAAAGTAACCCCTACAAAACTGACTGGATAACCCCTATAACACGAATGAAGTATAAGAATATATGATTTTATTAAATATATCAACCGCTCTTTTTGTCAAGACTTTTTGCGCAAAACTAATTTTCTCGACCAAACTAATTTCACTTTTTTTAGCTTAATTGGTCAAGCTAGTAGCTAAGAGATTTCTAAATTACAAGTAAATATCTACCTATAGGCTTACAACTACTAAAGATGTTTCAAAAGAAAGTGTTACTACCCATAGGGACAACATGCTAACTTCATGTGTCACCCTTCATTCATTATGAGTAATGAGTTGGTGCCACATGTGCGCCATGTGTCATCACCCTTCTCTATGAAAAACTCTCACACCATTGAATTGTAATGATGTTTAATTTAATTAAAAAACTCTTTATCGATGTGACTTTAATTCTATATACGAAGTAATAGTAATATTTAATCTAATTGAAAAACTCTTCATGTATTATCCTCCCTATTAAATTTGATATATTCTTATATACATCATAAATAATCAATCAATCAATAACTATATACTAAAAGACACACCAGCAATGACACATGTCATCACCTGGTGTGTTTTTTTTTTTTTTTTTTTGTAATAAAAAAATTATTAAAGAAACAAAATTTATACAAAAAAAAATTTCCTAATGTCATACAATATTATTACTAAAAATAAAAATATTTGACATATCTTCAACACAAATTTTTATGAAGCTATTAAAAAAGCATTCTTATTAACATAATTTTGATTATATATACATCATTTTATACCGAACATATCTTTTGTAATTTAGTACTTTGATCAAAATTTATCAAATATATTCTTAGATTTTATTGTTTATAAAAAATTTAAAACCAATTATAATGATGGTTTAATAATGGTTATTGACATTATAGTGCATGGCACGTGAACTAACCTAGTTAATGAAAAATAATACTCCCTCCGTTCCTAAATTACATTCCTGTTTGGAAATATATACGAGAATTAAGGAGGAGAGAATAGGACAAATAACAATAATTAGATAATGCAATGGGAAGTACAATACAATAAATAATGTTTTTGAGTAAAACAAAGATAGATTAGTGATTACTCATGACATGTCATCAATCCTTTGCAAAAAAAAAAGGATCAATTACATGCTCCTAATTGAACATTTTTAACCAATCATATTCATTGTAATTTGGCACAAGGATTCTGGCTGAAAAAGTACATTACTCAACCAAACATTAAAAGTGGAATGTAAATATATTAATTATACATTAAAAGTACAACTGAAAAGGGGGTGTATTTGGGATATTTAGGAAAAAAAAAACTTACTAAAAATAGAAAGGTGGAATGCAATTTTAGAATACCCAAAATAGAAAGGATGAATATAATTTAGGAAGGGAGGGAGTACATATTATTATATTTTACATTCACTTATTAATATTGTTCAACATTATTACCTTTCGACTTTCGTAATTAATTTTGATTCACTTATTAATATTGTTCAACATTATTACCTTTCGACTTTCGTAATTAATTTTGAACAAACTTAAAGATTTACGGAGTATGATGTAGCGGGACATCACCCGTGCCAATAAACTAGTTTTCCTTTAATACCCAACCACACAATTCCATTACACGAAAATACAAAATCAAACACTTCTTAGAAAAGTGATTTTATTTATTGCCTACACCACCACGTATGTACTATTCTCGAGGAATCCTATTCAAAAACCATTTCATCAACCGGGAAAATCTCTTTTCAGTTCTAC
The DNA here is from genome assembly GCF_001683475.1 of Chenopodium quinoa. Taxonomy (NCBI): domain Eukaryota; kingdom Viridiplantae; phylum Streptophyta; class Magnoliopsida; order Caryophyllales; family Amaranthaceae; genus Chenopodium; species Chenopodium quinoa. Next base: position 2,212,217 of record NW_018743391.1, on the reverse strand, counting down.
ACTCTTTTCTCGCCGGAAAATCCGCAACTCCGCTTATCACCGCCAGAACGCCGCCGTCACGCCACCGTCTCTGCCCATTTTCCTCTTCTTCTCCTTCGGTTTGTTCTTCTTCTCTAAACTTCATCATTTCCGCAATTTCGCTTTATCAATTACTAATTTATCATATCATATGATTATTAATGCGTAAATCTTATGGATTTTAGAGTTGTCTGAAATTATGAAATGGGATATCGTATATGTGTGTGATTGTGCATTATGGTTATTGATTGTGATTTACATGTTGATGATTATGGTTTTTGGTTTTGGATGTTGGTATTGATTTTGAATGTTATTTTTCTGTTTTTAATATCTATATAATCAAAATTATTGGTTGAATTTGCATGTAAATGTGTAATCCCTGGTTATTATAATGTTCCGATGAGAGATTGAGAGTGAGTGAACCTCGGGTTTGGGTACGTGTACAAGTGTCTGATGCAGTTATTTTGTGAAATTATCTCATGATTTTGGTTTAAATTAAAATGGAGGGTTGAAGTGTCCTGTATTCATACGAGTCGTACCCATGTTTGAGTGTCGAGGATCCGAGATGAGTACCTAAGGTTATAGGATGAGTTTGTGTAACATAGGGTGAACTAGGTAGGTGATTGAGCTGGATGAGTTGTTTTGGGTTGAATTTGAACATGTTTGGAGTTAGGTTTGGTTTTCGTTAGGTGAGTTAGAGTGTTAGACTAGTCCTTGATCATTGGGAATTGTCCCTTCGGTGTATTTGGCTTGTTAACCGATGGGAATTGATTTAGTTTACGAGAGTGGGATGTAGTTTTATGATTTTGGCTTATATTGGATTGAGGGTTGAGGTTTTCAGTAGGTGGTAAGTGACAATTTGATCATGTTAATTGGATTTTGCTATGGGTTGAATATCCGAAAAGGGATGGACTTCATGATGTTATGAGGGTCTTACATGATGAATAAGTGTTAATAACCAAGATCATGGCGCTGTTGTTAGATGAATCAAGTTCTAATGGTAAAAGAGGGGTGAGGTTGTATCTCAATGGAGGATTGTTAGTCAGCTATTTATGGAGCAAAGTGTCTTAGCTCCTGTGAGTGTCTTTCCTAATGCTATTGGTTTGTTTAAATAATGCATAAAAGCATAAATTCTGGATCAATAAAGTCATATTCACATACGATGAGTGTTGATTACTTACCAAAGCTGGCATTAATGTTTTTGTGCTAAGTTTGTGTGCTTCAATTATTAAATTTATGGTGGGCTTGTGGTAAATATTTTGATGAAAACTCAACTGGGATACATTGTTCTTGAGGATTTCACTGGAGATGTTCTATGTTTATTAATTTCTTGCTTATATGTATAAGAGTTGTACATTTGGCTTATTGGACTCATTGGCTGATTTATGTACCCCTGTATTATATAATTCCCAATTTGGGGTTCTGTGTGTTGAATTATTTACACAAATTTTCCAATTTCCTTTTTGTGGTTGATTATTTCGACAAGGCAAGGAATGTTAGAGATGGTGTGATGCATTGGGTATAGAGAAAGGGCTAATGTTGATAGTGCGTAATAAGTTTGTTAGGATTTGTTTGGAATGGAATCAAGTGAGTTTGTTAGAGAGAAAGGAAGGGGAACTGCTATGTATATAGAAGAGATCAAAGGGAGAGGTGGAATGAGGAGTATAATAGAGTAAATTCAACTCAAATATGCTTATGATGAGAGTGTGCAATTGCTCAAACAACTCCCATTTGATGATTTAATAGCACCAAATTACAATCTACTACATTTATTTAGAGATATCAAGAGAATATCTCTTGATATCAATACAGATATCAAGAGAATATCTCTTGATATCAATATTATTATCTAATCCTTTTATCTTTTTGTAATCAATTATTATTTTATTTGATTCTTGTGAATCATAGAGATTGTATTAGGATTATTCTCTTGTAACACTTACATAGTTGTATCCTTTTAATTCATCTATATAATCATTCTTTTTCTCTCTAAGCTTTCTCATAACTCTCACAATTTTCTCCCAAAATTTACTTCTTTGTCATTTTTGTATATTGAATTTTCAATTCTTTAACAGATGGCTGCTGAAATTGTAAATGGGCCAACCCATTTTGAATTGAATACTGGCACTAAGATTCCATCAGTTGGTCTTGGTACCTGGAAAGCTTCTCCTGGTGAAGTTGGCCAAGCTGTTATTCAAGCTATTAAGGTCTGTTGGTTTTCACTCTCTTTTGTGCTGATTAAATGCATCTTTTACTTTCAATTGTTCAATTTTATTTTTCCAGAATACGCCAGTAAGTAATACTTCATAATTCATAGTTTTCTTCTAATGTTCCATTTTCACCATATCTATGGTACTCCTTTTTGCAGGCTGGTTATAGGCATATTGACTGTGCTGCTGTTTATGGTAATGAGCAAGAGGTAAGTATCCCATAAGAGGGGATGCTTCTCTATTTAATTTATCTTATTCGTTTCAGCAACACTGAACTTATATATACTTCTGGCAATCCATAGTTCCTGAAATAGATGTGCAATTTGTAATTTAGGATGTTATACTTTTATTTCTGCAGTATTCGCATTTTCTGGGGGGGGGGGCAACGATTGGCATGCATTTGTTTTGAATAATTGCCAATTATTACTGGTTAGACAAATTTGATTGAAATTGTTTTTATAGGTAGGCAAGGCCCTTAAAGAGTTATTTGACAGTGGAGTAGTGAAACGTGAAGAACTCTGGATCACATCAAAGCTCTGGTAAGTTTGTAAGTGTTTTGAATGCGAAGAAAAAGATTTTTTTTCTCAAGCAATTGTTATACTGTAATTGCCCTATTCTTAAGGAAATTCTTCAGTGTTTCTTTTGCAGTTTTGCCTATTATAAACTAATCTGATGTGATGTGGATTTCTTATGAATCTCAAGATTATCAGTGTTACTGTTCTTGTTGCTGTTGTACACTTCTACAGTTGTACTCCTATTAATATTGCTACTGTTGTTATGACCTTACTTGAACAGGATCTGTTCTATAGGATCGTACCTCTGTATCCTTGAGTTCTAAAAAAAAAATATTGCCACTGTTGTTGCCTTTTCTGTAATGATTTATTTATTTATTTATAGTTTCTGAAATTGGTTGATCTGATCAGTAATCTCTTGTTGATTTAAATAAAGATGAATTCATTAATCAAACATGATTATACTGTATGCAACATGAAATTTCAATTACTGTTTCAGCTTTCTCATGCAAGAGTATGGCTGTTGTGAAATTCTGCAGGTGCAGTGACCATGCTCCTGAAGATGTCTCCAAGGCCTTGAGCAAGACTCTCAAGGACCTGCAGCTCGACTACATTGATTTGTATCTTGTATGCCTCACTACTCAAAATTCTGATTGAGAAATATAATATACTAAAAGACAAGTCATTTTACCACCTACTAAATCCTTACTGTTATGTGTGTAATTTAGTAGGACTGTAAGGGCTTCATTTTCTAATCGAGTTCATTAGAATTCATTTTGTTATTGGTTTATATCCAATTTGCTCTTCTTGCTACTCTTGCAAGTATGGCAATTTGAATTAGTGCTACTGTACAATGCAGATTCACTGGCCAATTCGCACTAAACCAGGCTTGGAGGGACTTAGTGCTCCTGTTTTGGTTCCTCTGTGCCTTCCTGAAACATGGGCTGCAATGGAGGGTTTATATGCTTCAGGTCAGGCACGTGCCATTGGAGTGAGCAACTTCTCCACCAAGAAGCTTGAAGATTTGCTTGGGTATGCTAAGGTTCCTCCTGCTGTGAACCAGGTTGAATGCCACCCAGTCTGGCAGCAGCCGGCCCTTCACAATCTGTGCAATTCTGCTGGTGTTCATCTGACTGTAATGGCCTCTATCTTACATCTTTATTCCACATACAAAATTATGTGCTCTAAATTTTTGTTATAAAGCTGAAATTCAAATTAAAACTTTCACTGTTGATTTCTAAAACAATTTATCTATTTTTGATCAACTTCAAAGTTTTGCCTAGTGCAATTCAAGCTAAGATTATTACCAAACTGTTATACCTAGAATCGAAGACTATTGTAAATCTGATTAATTCCACCCATACATTTTTTTAATGGGTGTGAAGTGTGACAAAACTCTTATTTCAAGGTAAAATGTAATGCAAGTATGCAATAGGAATTTCTATAAGATGTCAAGAGATTAGCATATTACTTCGTATAAATTTGTTAGTCATGTGGTTAATTGGAAGAGCGTGCTATGAACTTGTTTTTGGTTTATATTCTTCAATTAAGTTGTTTACCCCTAACTTTATATTATACTTCCTCCGTTTTCTTTTACTTGCAACACTTCCCTAAAAAGGAAATGTCACAATACTTGCAAGTTGCAACACACTATAAAAGAAAAGTTACTTCAGGGAAAAAGTATATTATTTCCCTTATTTAAAGCACATGGCCCACCAAATTACACTCCTAACAACCACTCATCCTATTTTAAAGTTTATTATATCATGTAAATCCCACCTTTCTTAATTACCGTGCTAAAGGGTGTGTTGCATCTAAAGTAAAACGGAGGAAGTATATTCTTTTGCTTCGATCTTGCTTTACCACTTATATGTCTGGCCGATTTGATGTAGAGAATCTAATACATGAGTTTCTGGCAGGCCTATAGTCCATTGGGATCTCCAGGGAACTGGATCAATGGGAATGTCTTGAAAGAACCAGTAGTGATTGAAATTGCTGAGAAGCTTAACAAAACACCTGCACAAGTAGCCCTTCGCTGGGGAATTCAGAGTGGTCATAGTATCCTTCCTAAGAGTGTAAAGGACTCACGGATCAAAGAGAACTTCAGTGTTTTTGATTGGTCGATTCCATCAGAGCTCTTCTCCAAGTTTAGTACCATCCCCCAGGTCAGTAAACCTCTGAAAAATGTTCACTCTAGATTTCTGGAAGAGCATAGATAAAGAAGGCACACACAAAGCTATATATTTCACATGTTTTCCTTCTTGTATAGTCCTTCCATCATGATTTATGTGCTTGCTTCTTCTGTTAATTACAGCGAAGGCTGCTGCGTGGAGATTTTGCAATTCAAGAAAATGGCCCTTACAAAAGCGTGGAGGAGTTATGGGATGGCGAAATTTAATGGCAGTAAAATGTCTTCATTTTCAATAATAAACCCTTTTTTTCTTATTAGTAGAGTGAACATGTGCATTAGCACGGATATATTCATATATCCAATTTTCTAAGAGAGATGATTTGACTTAAAATGTGGAAGTTTAAGAATTGATGTGTTTATCTACATAAGTCTGGAACAATTAATATAGTAATTGTTTCGGACTTTTGATTATTGAATTTTGAATTTTTGATACATAATTGCATGTGTTCATTGCCAAACTTTTTCTTGGCACATAAAGAAAATAGGTCAGTCAGTGTGTATGGATAAAGTCTTAAATAAACCTATGCTTTAATGGGAAGTTTTATTAGCAGCCAGCAAGCAAGTATTGTCTTTCAATTGATTGAGGAGCATCTTTTGCGTGGTTGTGCGAGGATCACATTTCATTTGATTCCAAAACTTTGCTTTTAATGGAAAGAGAAAATCCAATTGTTTTAAAAAAGAGAAAATTCATGCCTTGATGAAATTTTTACAACATTTCAATAATTGAAGCTGCCCTAGTCAAGATCAATTAAGAAAGGAGAATTCCTTTTATTAATTTTAATTTGACGGCAACCATTGACATCAACTTAACACTAAATAAAATTACAAATTTGTCAACTTATCGAACCCAACAATTCTCGATTTAATGATTATCTAACTTGATGTCCTAGCAGTCTAGCACACATTTTCTGTTTGATATAGCTCATTAATTCACCAAATTACAACACTGTAAACAACATTTTTTTTAAAAAAAAAATAATCTCAACTTGTAATTTTAAATATTCTCACCTCAATGACGAGTAAAATCATCCATTTCCATCGATATTCATTTCAAGACATTTCTTAAATAATATTCCTTAAATTTTGACTTGCTTCTTATTGCGTGTAAGGTGTTATAGAAGTTTGACTCATTTAAAAAAAAAAAAAAAAAAACCCACACACATTACCACCTTATCCTCGTATACTATAAAATTTATCTTTTATTTCCACCCACGAAGTATTTATGTATCGACCTCCCTCAGATGGTTCGAAAATAGAAAAACAAATATGTTAGTAAAAGTATTAGACTTTTAGCCAAATTCATTCATAAAAAGTGACATAAACATTATAGTTGTGTTACCCTTAAACGTAACACAGCCTGGCCCTTGTTAATCATCCTTGATCCCATGTGCTCGATCATCTCAAATTTCTTAAATGGGCCCATCTAATAAAACCTACCGTAACTTACAACTCTTTTCTTCAATAAACCAGCTGAAGAATATAATAAAACAGAGAGAAATATAAAGCAAAAGCTAAGTAAATTAATTAAATATGATTCCAAATTGTACTTATTAAGAGATTATGTAATATAATGATCAGAAGTTCGTAACAGAAAATTATAATGGAAGAGCAGTACATAAACTTCATTCAAGCATTGGCAACAGCTTGGTTGTTTATGATGATGTTAGGTCTTGTGTGTTGTTGTCTTAGCACACAACCTGCTCAAGATGGTGATGTTCATCATGCTAGCTGCAGTTGCGACTCCGGCTATGGCGCCGTTTAGTTCTTCTTCTCCTTCTCCCTCGAGATATATGTTTGTTGTATTCGGTCTTTAGAGGTAGGTATACCTTACGATACCTCTGTCTGTATTTAGTTGTCACATTTTGAAGAAATAGCTTAGTCTAGCTAGATGCAATGTACAGTTTTCTGAGCTTCATTATGCTCCATTTTGAGTATTTTTTTGGATGTTAGTATTTTATTTATTTTTTATTTTTTCTTGATTAGGAGAGTTGGAGTATTTAACTAATTTTGCATAGGTGCTTTGCTTTCCAACCAAAAGAATCCCATTAAAAAGAAAAAATAACAGCAAAAGAAGCCATGAAAGAGCTTTTCCATAACAAAGTTGTCTTAAAGGGTTACAAACTTACTTTTGGTGTAAATAAAAATGCAATAATGTATGGAGTAATTATTTTTCATTCCATCTTGAATGGTTTGTTACATCTTAGATTTGGTTAATTGACTAAATCCATCTTGAATTGTTTGTTACATTTGGTTAATTAACTAAATTTTCAATTCATGTTTCCTTTAAAAAAAAAAAATGATTAGCAATTCTTGTTTTCTTAATGGGAATAATAATTGTATATTTTGATTTGTACTCTGCAATAAAAGAATACATATACTCCGATAAGTTTTGTTTATAACTCCTTATTACAAATTTGTATACATTTTATTTCGGAGTAAATAAAAATAAAATGTATTGATGGTAAAAGTATAGGCCAACATATATTGTTACATACAATTGTGCAAATATATTTGTCTACGATCCTAGTAACTTTATTTGGTGTTAAATTACTTAAATGTAAATACTAAGAAGTATGTACATATTTCTTACTATATTATATTGCTTGTACATAATTTGCTCTAAACATGATAATCGCTACCGAATAATTCAATAGAAAAAAAAAGGTATAACCATCCTCTTCTTATTGTTCTTAACACGTAATATATTTGATTTGTAAAATAATCTCATGAAAATCTTATAGAGTGATCCTGCCAGCAATATTGTTGAGAAATTATTAGGGTGGTAGCCGGCAGTCCAGCAGGATGTGGTAATTTTCTTAAGACTTGAACGGTTGAATCCAATACCAACAAGTATTAAGTCACAAGTCTCTCTCTCTCTCTCTCTCTCTCTCTCTCTCTCTCACACACACACACACACACACAAAAAAAAAAAAAAAAAAATTCACAATTCTTACCATTTTTAGCTATTCATTTATTTTACTTTTTTATTCAACAAAATTATACTCCTTCCGTTTTTAAATACTTGCTCCATTTCTCTTGGACACACATGTCAACATTAATCTTTGATCATAAATATCTTTAATTACCAATAAGTATAAATTCTAACAATTGAAAATTAATAATCTATTCATTGATATGATTCCAACAAGTACCCACAAGACTATTTTTTCTTAAAAATCACAAACATTAGTCAAAGTAGGACAAATGAATAGTGCAAAAAATAGAAATGGAGCAAGTATTTAATAACGGAGGGAGTACTTTATAATTAAAAGCGTTTCTAAAATAGAATATGTGTCATGTGTCACCTTTTTAAGTCCTATGAACATGACATGTCAGCAATATATATGTGTCACTACTTGGTCACTATAAACATGACATATCACCTTCGGTCCTTCACAACATGTACTAGTTTGACATTTAAAAATTCTTATAGCAAGACTTGAACTCAAGACCAACAAGTCTTATTATTTTACCCATTTATTTATTGTGGTTTTTAGTCCATCAAAATTATAGCTAACTTAGATAAATAACTATTTTATTATACTATTTGTTTTCATTATGTAATAATCATTGAACGATTTAATTAACAACTTAAATTTTAAAGCTTGAAATGACAAATCTACTTAAGGCAATTGAATGACATGTAACTTTTAATACAAATATGTTGTGTCGTGCTAACCCATTTAATTAAATGGGTCAGAAAACACTTGACACTATCCCGCTTTTTTGTGTGTTCGATTCATGTCGTATTATTGTTTTATTTGAAAAGGTGGACCTTGTTTAATACATTTATTGGTTTTTTTTTTTCTAGTCAAGTCAAGTCGTGTTAATATTATGTTGAGAATCTCAACACTAAGGGTCTGTTCTCATTGACTGAACTCAGCTGAACTAAATTGAACTGCACTGAACTGAATTGAACTGAACTGAACTTATAAATTAGTGATTTTTAACTACAGATTAGTGATCTTTGATTATTTATTATTATACATATGTGTATGTACAAATATACATATTAAAATATTTAAGAAAAATATACTATTATTATTATTATTTTATTATTATTATTATTATTATTATTTATTGATTGATTGATTATTATTTATTTATTTATTTATTTATTTATTTATTATTATTATTATTATTATTATTATTATTATTATTATTATTATTATTATTATTATTATTATTATTATTATCGTCGTTGTAATAAGAGCTTAAAAGAATGAAATTTGGCTTTATATCATTAGCAATATCATTACACATGAACTGAACTGAATTGAATTGAGATGAGCTGAACTGAGCTAGCTGAACTAAACTGAACTGAACTGAGCTGAGCTGAACTAAACTGAACTGAACTGAATTTCAAAGTATGAGAACAAGCCCTAACTCGACTTATTTAAATAAACTTATGTTACATATCTTGTCATGTCGACTCATTTAATTAACGATTATTTCACCAAATGCCAATAAGCACTTTAAAAATTCACCAAATGCCATCGGACTTTTCAGAATTCATCAAATGACACCTAGTACTTAAAAAGTTCACCGAGTGTCATTAATGACTAACGACAATTAACTCCTTTAGTCATTAAGGCTAATTATGCCACATGGTGGCTTATGATTGGTTGCCTATTAAATTAGTAAACTAATTACTTAATAAAAAACTTTTAAAAAAAACCTCCCACCATGACCCACCCCAACCACCGTCTGTCATTGCCATCACCATATCCCCGCCTCAAGCCAGTCCTCACCGCGGCGGCGACCCATCCCTGAACAACCGCGCCGGCAACAGCCAGCCCGCGTCGACAACGCAACCCAGCCACCCTTCCCGCGATTCGAAATCCCTAAATTAAAATCCACCACGCCGGAACCCTAAATTAAAATCCCCAAAAATCGAAATCTAGGATTTCGACACCTTAAACCTTAATATCGATTTTTCTAAATTTGTAACCCTCTCCATTCCCCACTGCTGGTGTTCAATAATCCCTCCCCGCTCCGACGAACCTAAACCGCCTCTCCCCCTCCCATCTCCACTCTCTGAACCACCTCGCTTAAACCCCAAAATCGAAAACCTTAAAATCGAAATTTGAGTTTCGATTTTGGAGATTTCAATTTTAGGGTTTTAGGGTGTCGAGGATGGTGGTTTAGGGGGGGGTGGGGTGGATGGGAGAATTAGCTTCGCCGGCGCAGGGGATGGGGGCAGGGCGCCGGTGGGAGGGGAGAGAGGTGTTTTTGAAGTGGAGGGAGGGGTTTTAGGGTGGGGGAAGGTGGTTTTGGCAAGGAGAGGATGGCGATGGTATAGGGTCAAGGGGAAGGGTGGCCGCCGACACCAAAGAGGATGTTGGTCGCCGGTGGGGGTGGGGGCAGGGGGTTGGGCTGGCGTAGGGACGGTGGTGCGGTGGAAAGAGTGGCTGGGGTTTAGTTTTTTTTATTATTTTTTTCAATTTTAATTTTTTTGATAAATAAAATAATAATAAAACGAACCAATTAGAATATGCCACGTGGTATTTGGTGAATTCTAAAAAGTCCAATGACCTTTAGTGAATTTTTAAAGCACTCAATGACATTTGGTAAAATAGTCATTTAATTAATCTTAGTAAAAACTCTAGACACTACCATTTATGTGTAGAGCCATAGAGGTGTGATTTTAATGTGTTTTTTGTTTGTCTCAAAAAAAAAAAAAAGTGTTTTTTGTTTTTTCTCACAAAATATTTAAAAATAATTAAAAAAAGATAAATAAAATTTAGGAATGGAGAAGAGGAACAACTCCGGAAAAGTCTACAGTGTACAGTACGTACTTCTGTTATGCAGCGCGCAGTCACCATCAATCAGACACACTTTTCCCCTCTTCCTTCTCTCTCTCCACCACTCTCTACTATCTCTCCACAACAAATTCCGCCATTGTCAACCACTCTTCTTCCCAAATCTTCACTCTAGGGTTTTAATTCCTCTTTCTGCTAATAATTCTTATCTTTTCTAACCTAATTTCAAGCCATGGTTGATAAATTACAGACGAAGCAGCTAAAAGGCGCAATTACTGAAGAAGATGTTTGCAATCTCTTGCAGAGGTATACTTTTTGTTCTTCTTTTTGTAAATTTTGTGTTAGAACAGTCTAAATTTGTTGATTTTGGTGTTAATTTGTGTGATATTGGTGTTAATTTGTGTGATAGTGATGTAATTTTGTTGATTATGGTGTGAATTTGTGGGATTTTAATCTGAATTTGTTGATTATTGTGTTAATTAGGTACTCAGCGGGTACATTATTGGCGCTATTAAAGGAAATGGCGCAAGTTGTTGATGTAAAGATTGATTGGCAGGCGTTAATGGCGAAAACGGAGACCGGGATAAAGAGTGCCAGAGAGTATCAAATGTTGTGGCGTCATTTGGCGTATCGACAGCCATTGATTGAGAATGTTTCCCCGGAAGAACCGCCTTTGGTTTGTTCCGATTATTATTGATTTATTTATCTCGAATTCTTTGTGGTTTTGGCCTTTATGTGTGCGTTTTGAGCTTAAATTGGGAATGTGTTGTGTTTTTAATTTTTGTCGACGGACATGAAGTGGTGTTATGAAAATAAGAGTTTGATTAAATTTGTGGAATTATGGTCCTAAATTGTGTGAGTTTTGATCTTGTAGACATGATTTTTTCCTTGTTTAGAGTAGTAATTAGGTGTATGGGAAAGATAATGATGTTAAGCGATCATAAATTGTTGAAATAGTAATGGGATATGTAAATAATATTGGAAGGAAATATTGTGGTCATTCAATGAATTGGTATAAAGACTTTTTTGTACCAGAGATCGTTTTGTATCATACAAGTACATCTTCTGTGTAGAAATACTTGTGTAACAAAGAAAATAAGTCCTTGTGTCTGCCACGAGATCTCCAGCAATTTTGTTGTAATGAAAAGAAGAAATCTATGACTGGAAAAAAGTGATGCATGACATGTCCTGCGTTTAAAGTATAGGAAATGTACGGACATCTACTAATTCCTTTTAGATGAAAATTTCGTAGCTTAATGTGGATGCAACTTGCATGCAGGACGATGATAGTGACCTTGAATATGAAGTGGAGGCTTGCCCCCCTGTCAGCACTGCAGATGCTACGGAGGCTTCTAACTGTGTTAAGGTTCGACATGCATAATTTTATACAGTATCACTGATTGGAGATTATGTTATAATTAGTCTATTTACAGAAATACACATTGGTTTGGGTGCCTCTCCCAAAGGACACGGCCTGAATGCCTAAGATATCTGAGTGTCAAGCTGATAAAAGGAGATATCTCTCTTTTCAGTCTGTTATTTTTTATGGCTGTGTTTTGAGATGAGAGTTTGCACTGGTTTTGGTGAAAGTTATCTGATAACAAATAATAGTTTTATGTTTTTATGTTGCTCTTTGTTAGAAAATATACAGTACATCTTAGTCACTCTCTCTAGGTGGACTCAGTTTGAGAATGTGTTGCCACTTATCAAAATTTCCCTTCCAAGTGTTAAGTGGTGACTATCACCTTGTCTAGTTATGTAAAAAAGTTTATTTTAATCAGCATACCCACTTGTAGTCTATGTGTTCTTTATTTCTTTAAGGCTTTAACTTGCTCATGTATAAATACTATTTTATTCGTTCCATTATCAGGTGTTGATGTAATAATTGAGCTTGGCATTATTAGTAATGCTACTTCCATACATAGATGCACAGGGTATTTTCGTATAGCCTCTTTTTTATGCTGATTACCTTTTGATTTAGGCTCTCACTTCTGGCTCAGCCAACAAGTCTCGTATGTCCAACAGCTCAAATATTGAGGTGGCTAGGGTTTCAATAGAAAATCCACAAGTTCGGAAAATTTCACAACCTGCTGGGACCTTTGGTGAAGGATCGAATGCAAATGGATTGACATGTAATAATCAAAAGAAAAGAAAACTATGCCCAGAGGAGGAAGACATAGAACTAATTGCTTCTGTTAAGAAAGGAGAACTCAAGGGAGAGAGTAATACTGCACAGCGGACCCAGGTTTCTACTCACTTCACCCTGCCTGCTGGTCTATATATTTTTAATTATGTTAGCAATGTTTCATTTTTTTTCTTCTTGTATTGATAATAGTAAATTAATAATGCAATTTACAAATTTTTTTCTTAGAAAAAAATGATTAGCTCTAAGTTGCAAAATCATTCCTTTTTATTTAAAAAGAATGACAGTCATTTTAATGCAGTTTACACATAAGTTTCCTTTGCTATATGGAACCTATATGTTGTTCAGTGTGAGGTTTCTGATCTCTAGTGGGAGTGTGGGACTGATGGCATGTAACACAGTAGTTTTGAGCATAAACATCTTTTGGATAAAGAATAACATTTTCTTCCTTATCTTTACTATGGCTTGGACTTTTTATGCTATTTTACTGACAATAGGTCTGGAATTACTTAATCAAAGATTGAATGACATATCTAATTTAGTACATAGGGGTGGTAGGAGGGAAGAAGAGGTTATTGTATTGCCACCAAGGAGCCAGTAGGTGATGTAACGGAAAGTAGAATAGTGTTTTCCATTGGAGCTTAGCAAATGTTATGTTTCTTGTTGGCTGTTGATAACCTTGCTAAATACTGGCATGGATTCCGTTGCTTAACTTGTACTGAGATGCCTCAAACAACTTCTTTTGTGATCCGTTGTCATCTAGTCCGGTTATGATGTCTGGGTATATTCCAGGTTTCCCGGGTTCAAATCCCGGCAACGGAGGTTCACACTGTCACTGAAATCTGATTTTGATCTCAAAGTTTGCTTTGTGTGTTTAGATTAGGGTGAATTCAATGCTGACTAGCTTTTAAGTTGTGTTCTTACCCACTCCTTGCCTAAAAAATAAAGCAGATATCTGGTTCAAGAATTATATTGCTGATTTTTTTTTGCTTATACAGAGGGCAAATACTAATAGGAAGAAACAGGGGGGCTTGAATATTGAGGCTACTCGTTTTGCACTTGACATGGCTTTCAAAGATAGCCCAGCATCAGGTGCTGCCACTGGTATGTTCTCGTTCTTGCATTATATTTGCTGTAGTATATAGACCCGCTTGCTTGATGCTTGGGAATCATGTATTTTCCAGTGATTTCCTTGAACTATTGTAGTTATCTCTTTTTCATTTTCCCGTGTGTATAAGTCTTGACATTATGTACACATAAGATTTTCAGCAATCATTCTGACATCTTATCTTTAAATCACTACATACAAAGTTGGACATCATGTCATTTTCCCGTGTGTATAAGTCTTGACATTGTGTGCGGCATTGTTTAAGAAATTATTGTTGGCCCTGCAGGTAACTAACTCTTTACATCAAGTTTATAGGCATTGAATTCACAGTTTCCTTTTATGTTTTGACCCTGGGTAAGCATGCTCAATTCCTATGCTGATTGCCTGCTCCCCAAGGGATTGATTAATGATGTAAAGGGTTTAAGTGAAGCGGGTTCTATATTTTTTGGCTTGAAACATATGAGAAGATCAAATTATACACTCCACTTTTTTTCCCCCTTTCTATTTCCTTTTTTTGTTTATTCTATATCCAAGCTTAGGTGATTTCATTTTTTTGATCTTCTAGGTGGTAACAGGGATCATTTTTGAGTATGAGTGCTGCTTTTTTTTTTTTAGATGTTGATTGGGTTACATTAATGCTTAGAAAATATGACTTTGCAAGTAGTTTGGAAGGATAAGAAACCTGCCCCCTTTTCTTTGTTATGGTTAGTAGATTTTTCTGATTTTCATAGGGAAAAGATTTTTCCATGTTATAACACTCTATTCACTTGGATTCTTTTGAGATTCGTTTGCAAGTTCATGAGGAATAGGGATTGATTATTTAGGAATAGAGCCAACTTTGGGGCTGTCATCCCATATTTGTCCTATGAAATCTGATCCAAACTAACCTTAGCTTAGAAGGTAAATTAACCATGTGTGACACATTCGCTGGTTTTATTATTTTTTATTTTTATTTCTATTTATACAAACCCATCTCTCACCTCACTAGCCATCCTCTTCTTTAATCCCTCTTTCCCACCACACACCATCCCAGCTCAGGCCCCCAATGCTGCTTGCAGTCCCAATAACCTTTTCACCCATTCTCTTCCCCTCCCTCTCCCATCTTCTTTCTCTTGAACTTGGTTTTTAGGGGGTTAAAGGGAAAGAGAGAGACACTAGATGCAAATTTAATGGGTTTTGGTTCCATTGCTTATAATGAAGAATTAAAGAGAGAGAATTGAACAACGGTCACAACTCTTATGAGTTAAAACAGATGAAAGAGGGAATTACAACAAAAAAAAAAAATCTTCTCTTTTTTGTGAAACAGAGGTAATTCAAGGAGTGAGAAAAAATGGTGGTGGCGGTAGTAATTGGGGTTTCGCAACAATGTACTGACTCTGAGCATTGGAGTATCTTATTTCTGTGGTTTGATGACTGGAATAGCAGATGAAGATAGCAAGAAAAAAAGAGGATGATAATAAACAATTTTGTAAAGAGATGTAACAAATTGTAGATACTTGGATGCTTGTAGATGTTTGGAAAAATAGTAAAAGCAATTTATAAGGTACAAATTACTTTGTATTTAACAATGAGAGATAAATTTAATCTGCATTTTAGGTTGTTAATCACCAAAGACTGATCTTCCTTGTTTCTCTGTTTGGTCTTAATATTTGCTGGGGAGATGGGGCAGTGGCATTGGGATGCTTGAGTATTAGTTTGTGAACATTTTATTCAGAGGTTTTAAAAGATCGTAGACAAGGAAATTAGTTTGCTTTGTTATGGGTTTTCACCTGTCATATCTGGTGCACCAACTGCAAATTAATAGGCTATGTTGACCAGAAGATAGACCAGCTCCATCTATTCTCACATGGCATTCTTTATGCCTCAAAATACAATTATAGTAAAGTTTTAAAACTAGTCTTTCTGTGCAATCTTCTTTTTTTGTAGTCTTGTCTTTGTAACTTTACATAGTAGTCGTAAAAAAAAAAAAAAAAAAAAAAAAAAAAAAAAAAAAAAAAACTTTACATAGTAGATGTATGGCTCTGATGTTCATATCTTGCTGACGGCTTTTTTGTTTTGTAGTTGGTAACGGACATGATGATTGTAACAATGCAGCTAAAATAAGTGCTTCCAAAAGGAACTTGCCAGTCACGAAAGTTACTGTGCCACCGTCCCCACCGCAACCTTGTGCAGCATTTTCTGTAAAATCTACAGCAATGGGCTCTTCAACGAAGCTTTGTCCTAAAAGAAAGCCTCCACAACAATCCACTGTCAGTGCAGATTCTATTCAAGCTACTGCAAAAGCTGCAGGAGCTCGCATTGGTAGTCCTTTGGATGCTGCATCTCTATTCAAGGCTGCACAATCAAAAAACGTAGTGCGCATTAGAGGGGGAAGTCCTCCTCTAGTCAAGACTCCTATTGTTTGCACTGGGACAGCAACAACGTCAACTTCTGTGCCTGCTGGAACTGCATTCTATGCTCTAGGAGCTCAACAGCCCAAACTTAGTTCAGTAGGACCCTCTGTATTGCCAGTGTCTCAACCTCCAAAAGTGAGAGCCACGTCTGTTGTAACTACAGAGAGAATTAGTACTGCTCAACATATGGAAAACAAAACTTGTGCGGCAGCAAGCATTCAACAACCGGATGCTAAATCAGTGACTAGAGTCCAAGAAGATGGAGCTTCACTTCCCCAAATTTTGCCAAAAGATAAGTGTCCGGCAACATCTCCTGGTGCTGATGTTGGCTCTAGTAAACAAGCAACTGCTATTGGTGATTCTCAATGTACAATAAACAGGGATGTCGTGAAGGTTGAAGGCAAAAATGACACTTGTAAG
Source organism: Chenopodium quinoa (assembly GCF_001683475.1). Classification (NCBI taxonomy): domain Eukaryota; kingdom Viridiplantae; phylum Streptophyta; class Magnoliopsida; order Caryophyllales; family Amaranthaceae; genus Chenopodium; species Chenopodium quinoa. The sequence goes on along the minus strand of NW_018743391.1, from coordinate 2,195,460 downwards.
CAGGTCGTTGAGTCCAGTGCCAAATAGTAATTGTTAGAAGGCTTATGTTTTCAGAGAAGTATTTCATGTGTGAATGGAACACATGAGGTTTCACTAACTTCAGTTGATAGTGGGCGTGCTGAATAGAATGGAGGTAAGGTTTGAAAGTGAGGATATGGCCGGAGCTGAATTATTCTAACCAAATGAACATGTAGATAACTAGATGTAGTGTTGTGTTTAACCCTAAGTGATGTAAATTCTCTTGAAATTTGTCTGCCTTACATTACATTGAAATCCTTTGATGTCTTTTTATGTTAATCGTAGTTGAAGTTCTTATCGGAAACTCTGCTGTTGGAACTTGGAAGTAGTAGGATGATGCATTGGTTTATTACTGCTCTCTGTTTATGTTCATTGTTGCAGCGATGGCCTTAACAGTTGGAGTGAATAATTTCCAGCAACCAAAGGCTTATATCTGTATAAAACTAATGTTAGTGACATAATTTTGATTGATTTTGTCTTGAATAACATTATACTCCCTATGTAAGGTTCAAACCCATAACCCTAAGATTAATAACTATAGACTTATCCACTAATCTATGTCCTATTAGGCTATTATATTATTTTAAACATTGATTAAACTCATAATAGTGACTAATGGAGTAACATGTATAGGTGAAATGGTATTAACAGTTATAGTTTTGGTTAATAATTACTCCGTGTGACTCTTACGCTTTGTTTGGATAGCAAAGAAGGAAGGAAAAGAATGGGAGGGAAAATGGAGGAAGGGAAGGGAAAAGAAAGGGAGGGGGAGGTGAGCTCCATTTTCCCTCCAAATCTCTCTAATTTTGGTTATTAAAGAGAGAGGGAAAATGGATCCCTCCCTCTCTTTCCCCTTCCTTCCCCCAATCTTTTACCCAAACAAGAGATTTTGTCCCCCTCTATTTCTCTCCTCTTCTTTTCCTTCTATTTCTTCCTATCCAAACAAAGTAAGGTTAAAATAATACAGTACTAATGCTATGTTTGGATAACAAATTGGAAGGGAGGGAAATAGGAGGAAGGGGAAGGAAGGGAAAGTGGAGGAAATGATGAGTTCCATTTTCCCTCAAAATCTCTCCAATTTTGAAGGGATAGTCTTTATTAAAAGAGGAGGGAAAATGGATCCCTCTCTCCCCCTCCCCTTCCCTCCCCCAACATATTATCCAAACAAGGAACTTTGTCTCCCTCCCTTTCCCTTCCCTTCCTTTCCTTTCCTTCCATTTTTTGTTATCCAAACATAAAAGTTACTCCCATCACCCCATAATAATTAACTTGTTTAACTTTTTTACTCTTTATATACTAACTTTGACCACAGTTTTTTTTAATAACGTATTAAAATCATATTTTATCATGAAATATATTGTCAAATACGGAGTAATAATAAGCACCTAATGTAGATATTTGACTTCCACTTCTAAAAAACAAGTTTTATCATAAAATATATCGTCAAACAATATCTACTTTTTATATATCGTCAAACAATATCTACTTTTTATATACTCGTGTATAGTTTTTTTTTTTTTTTTTTAAAAAAAAAATAGTAAGCACCTGATGTTAACCACAACAAAAGATTGGTAAAACGTTAGAAGTCACAGACAATAGCAGAAGAGGCCAAGCCAGTCCCAGTTCCACACTATTACACTAATGCCCCTCTGCTAAACTCCATAACATTACAAAATAAAATTTCTTTTTAAAGCCACTGCAAACCTCCCATACAAGCTCTGGTCTGCATCAAGAACAAAAAGAAATCCACTTTGCGATCACCACTGCAGCAGTATGGTGATTCGGGGACTGATTTGATAAATAAACTCTGCAGCTGCATCAACTAGCTGCTTTCATGTTAATTTGCAATATTGATGCTAGTTTACAAAGCATACCATACTTAAATTTACATAACCACGCGTGGGTTTGCCTCCCAATATATTGAATTTTGGTAATTGGCACATCACTTGTATCTTTGGCTACTGGATATATTATATCATTACCAAAAAGAAGAATATTTACAAGGCTGTCATTGTATCACAAACATCTCAAAAAGATATCCAAGAAGACCATAGCTTTAAGAAGAAAGTACTGAATACTGAGCTGCTAATAAAACCAAATATATATAAGCAATTAAGCACTGCAACGATGATGGTTTTGTGCAACCGGACTGGACCAGACCAGATAACCCATATAAAGTGCCTGCCTAGAGGCCCTAGACACCAGATACTCGGAAGCACTGAGATAAACTACAACCCCAGAAGAAGATCAAGCAACTGCTACACAAACAGAACAAACTACAGCAACTGAACACAACATCATCAGATCTGCAACATAATCCAGAACACATATATGCAGCTAGAATAGAACGGAATTATAAACTCCATCTTCTCCATTGGGAAAGTTGTGCAGTAGAAAGTTCTCTAAGCAGTCTGCAAGACTTTATGGCGGCTCAATGTCGGGAAAATTTGGACCAGAAGTAAACCAAGAAAAGACAAAATAATGCAAAAAGAACAACGTGCAGTACATGGTTAGAACCACTTTGCACAATGCTGCTGTTTAATCTCCTCATGTTGTTCTTCAAACTAGCTTGAACTTGGATAAGGGTCATTTGCTGAACCATACAAAAACACGTATCACAAGAAGCACGGTAATAAATATTGCTAAACAGCCAAAATATACAAAGAATCATAGCAAACAAGTAGTCACATAAAGCAATCACATAATGACTATAAATATAAATTGCAAAAGTTTACAGATCCAAATTATCATGAGTTTATTTCTATACACGGAAAGGTGCACCACTTCTATGATTGTTAAGAAAGTCAAATATCATGAGCAGTCATTGGTAAAAATATAATTAGCTCCAAAACAAGGTGTTAATAATGAGTAGTCATATACAAGTATCAACAATAGATCACATCAACATTAGCAAAATCCTGTTCTTGATGGACATTTCAGATAAAGACAAGAAGTTCCAAGAAAAAGGGAGGGAGAAAAGGTGGAGCATTATTAGGTTCATCCGGGATATATATATATATATATATATATATATATATATATATATATATATATATATATATATATATATATATATATATATATATATATATATATGAAAAAAAAACCTTATGGAAATATACACAAAGACAATAGTGAACAATTTAGCATGGCATCCTCAGAATGAATGAATAAAAACAGCTCAGACCAGAATATGATGTCAATATATATTCAATTGATAATCGTAATCTCAAACTAGTTATGCAGTTAAACCCTTCAAGGAAAAGAATTTCTTAAAACACTAATGCCAATGATTATGTCTGGCGAAGTAATTAGTAATGTGCCCAAAAGAGCTAACAAGTAGTAATATCATAGCAAAACACAAATTAATTCAAAACATTTGATCAAGGGTAAACTGCTTAAGATATGGAAGATTGTGCTGATGCATTACCAGCTGATCCATAAAATCACTCTGAAACTTCGCCTCTGAGTTAATCTCTTGCGCTACCTGCATCAACATCATGCATCAAAGACCAATACCACGAACCAAATGAAAAGATAACAGAAAGCGATTAACAGATCAAATTGACAGAAAATGACCCAAAACATGCAAAGTCCTGCCGAAATGTTTCTTGTAAAATCCATACATTGGTATCCAGCAAGGTTCAAACAAACTCACAGGAACGTATAAACTAAAGTTTATTAATTCCATCTTTCTTTTACAATCAATCATATGCGGCAAAATCAATACACATTATATGTCAAGTTCCTTTCAACATATTCGGGTTTTGCTAAATTTCCCAAAATGTTACGCGAATTAATCATGACAAAATCACGTGTCCATCAGTATCATTTAGCTTCTTATACTAATCCCAAATAGTAGCCCTATAAATTTCTCAACTTCCATATTAACATAACATTTAACACTGAGAAATTCAACATTGACAAAATCAAATTCAAGAACTAAAATTATCAAATAAGAAACCTTGATAATAGAAAGAATGAAAAAGATGAATTACATGTCTGAGCTTGTGAACTTGAGATCTAAGCCCTGTAATTTCATCATCAAGGTCAGCATGCATTGGATCAACAATTCGCACTTGCACTTCATCTGAATTACCCACTTGCCGAGTACTCAACCCATCACTGCACCCCCAAAAAAAAAAATTGAAAAAAAAAAACCCAAATAAGAAATTCAATCAATAGAAAATAATTCAATTGAAAACCAAGAAAATGTTGAAATTGAATGAATGATCATAATTACCTTGATCTAAAGGGGACAGCACCACCTCTTGTTGCCATGGAATATGCAATCAAAGTGATAAAAAGATTGAAAATTTAGGGTTTTTGATCAAATCTTTGAATTTAATAAAGGGTAATTGGGATAATTTGGTAGTAATTTCATATGATTAAAGATGAAATTGAGGAAATGAAGAATTGGGAAGTGGGTGAATTTGCAGGTGTTCCCAAAGGAGGAGGAGATGAAGAGGTGTTAAAGAGACCGGGAAGTTAAAAGGACGGGGATATTCAAAACCATAGGTTATGTGATTTGACTCGATTATCGAAATGATTTCCTTAGATAATGCTTTAAAACTTCCAAATTCTTCAATTGTGCTAGATTCTTCAACATATTCCATGTATTATCCACATAAGCATGTTAAGCAAAAAATAATAATTTTATTGGGATCGATTGAACACAAATTAGCTAATTGATGAAATAGCTAGCGGTTTAGCATAATGAATTGTCAATTGAATCAATAAAATTATCATGAAATAATAGTTTATTGTAGAGCCATTAGAATTTTAGTCGATTTCATTTGCTGATGTGGACAATATGTGAGGATTTTCTTTGAACCAAAACATACTTGAAATTTTTTGATATGTTTAAGCATTATCTAGGGAAATGTCCTAAAAAATTGAATCAGGTTATAGTAGATAATTAAGGATGTAGATTTAAAAATAATAATAATAAAAAAGAATTAACTTCTCGACAATGGCTAGAGAGAGGGCACTACTTGAAGCTTCCGTGTTTAAATTTAAGAAGACAAATCTAAAATTAAGGTGAGACCTCAAAACCAAAGTATTTAACGTCATCATTATTGAGAATTGAAATTGATAGATGGACTACCTCCAAGGCTCCAATAAATATGAGAAAGGGTTATATACCAGTATAGGAACTCTTAGTTTGAATCAAATTACAAATCACAGTTATACAATCTCGATTGAGAGAATTGATACAGATCAGATAATTTATCGCATTTGAAAACTTATAAGCCATAATATAGAAAGAATCATGCAAATAACTAACCTAGGTTAAAATACAATAATCCACCTCAAAAAAAAATTATAAGTCAAGCCCTAGTCTTTGCCATGACAGTGATGATGAAATCTATCTCTTCTTGCAAGTCACTTGTAAAAAAAAAGTAGAAAAGAGAAAATATGTCAACATCAGGTTAAACAACTATTGAATGCAATGATTACCCTTAAAGATTATATAATGGATCTATGTACTTTAAAGCCATTAACAAATTGTTTTAAGGTTTCAAAGCTAGACAAAAGCCAGAGAATAAGAAAGAGTGAACATATTAGCAATATACTTCCTTCGTTTTTATTTACATGCAATAAGTCATTTTGACACACACTTTAATAAAGATGCTAGATTAGGGAAACAAGTTAAGTAGTTAAGGTTAAAGATGAAGGATAATTTTGTAGCACGTCATTTATCTTTCAATTCTTAGCAACCATTCTTTATTGGACAAGTGTCACAATAACATGCATTGTCCATAATTCTCAAGTAGGCATGGCCATGACCTGATAATGGGCCATTTCTCCCAAAAAATACTTCATATTATTATTTTAAGTTTTTTTTTTCTCTCTCTCTTCATTACCACCTAAAATGGGCAACCAATGGCCATACTCGAAATACATACGGAGTGATATCATCCATACAATGATTAACCCATACTTGTTCAACACAGAAAGACACTAGTCTAGTTAAATGATGTGCTACAAAATTATCCTCCATCGGTTCAATTAGCTTCATGTCCAATCGACTCGACTCGACTCCTCGTACTAGAAGAACTAGGCTCGAGTATTCCTAGTGTCGTTAGTTTAGGTTTTTTATGCAATAAAGAAAGAAGAGTAGAGTATCCTTTGATTTAACGTTCACTTTCCCTCATTTATATTGCGAACGAATTTTCTCTCTTCCTTCTTCCCTCGCTTGTAGCCGCCGTGCGAACACTCACACAGTCTCCACCATTTTTCTCTGGTAATCTCTCTCCTCTTTCTCTCTCTTCTTTCTCTCTCTTTCCTCTTTCTTCTCTACTACTCCGCCATTGTTAATCATGCTACAATTCAATCTTCTCTCTCAATCTATCTCCCCTGTTTAATTTTGAATTTCATTCTTGTCAATTTTCATCTTAATTGTTTTGATTTTGTGATTGTTTGTTGTTTGATTGTTTTTACTTGCATTTGTTGTTTTTGTATCATTGAATTGGAATTGAAATTGAAATTGTGATTGAATTTTGTATTTAGGTTTGTGATCTTGTTGAATTGGAACACCAAAACATGCAAATTTGATTCAAGAATTTCGGATTTTTTGGGTGTTTTGTTTGTAATTGTTGTGATTTTGGGGTAGAAAAGTGATGCAATTGTTGTAAGAATTATAATCATAATGAGTGTCCTAGCTCGGGAGAAATCGAGGGGTTTTGTGAGGATGCCGAGTAAGAGTTTGAGGTGTATGAGCTATGAGGATACTCTGCGTGAAATGGAGGCTTTTTTGGATGGGAAACTTGAGAATCCGCAAACTAGTCGTGGCGAAGTTTATGCCGATATAACTGAACCTATGAACTCGAATGCTGCCGTTAGGCTGCCTGATAGTGAGGATCCTGATGCTACTGAGAATTCTAGCTCTTTTGGTGATACTACTTCGAGAAGTGACAATGTTTCGGGAACTAGTGATGCTGAAGTGGAGTCGGAATTTCGTGTAGATACTGGTTTTGCTGATACATTGGACAGTTATACTAATGTTTTTCCCATGAGGTTGGTTTTTCTTGGATTTGTTGAACATCAATTTTACTTTTCTAGTAATGTTGTCTTATACTTCACTTGTTCTGTTCTTATTGCAACTTCTGGACTATTATGCTAATCCATCACTTTCCTTTGGCCATCTTCAATTCACCATCTATTGTATTTTGTATGTAATGAAAAACTTCATCATAGGAGATCTTGTTAGATTTGTCTCAATATAAACTTTCTAAATTTTAAGTGTCTATATTTGTAACTAAAAGATAGTTAAGGATATTAATAGTATAAGTTGTGCATTGGCACATGTGAAACTCCAAATGTTGCAATTTGAATGGAATGAAGGAACTACTAAGGTTATCTTGCAAGAAGTATTAAGATGATTGACTTTATTTTCATTTTATTCAAACTCGGGGTACTTTGGGGCCTAGTGTCCAAGTGTCCTCTTTTAGCTGTTTTGTGAAAATATTTTATAATCTTGGTCCAAATTGAAGTTTCCAAGTATCCTATCCAAGTCTGGGAGTCATAAATCCAACAAGGGTACTTAAGGTGAAATGAAAAGTCCAAGTAATATTGATTTCTTTTGCTACAACACTTCAGGAAAAGAAGATTGACACCTCATTGGAGGAATTTTGTACGCCCAATTATGTGGAGATGCAAATGGGCCGAACTAAGGATAAAGGAGTTGGAGTCTCAAGCCTTAAAATACTCCCGTGAGCTAGAAGCAAATGAACAAACAAAAATGTTGGAACTACATCAATATACATCAGACTTTTGTTCGAGATCGTTTCCATTTTTCAACCATTCAGACAAGAAGAAACCCATGAAAAGAAGAAAACGGAAACTTGTGGAGAAGGTGACTGATATCTCATCTTATATGTCTCATCACCAGCTTTTCTCATACTTAGGTATACATTTTCTCTTGTGGTTATAGTTGTATTATGTATACAATTTTAAAGATATAATTCCACACGATCACTCAGCGAGCACCCTTTATTTATCATGATGGTATTTGGTCTAATGCAGAAAATAAGAAGTCTGATCAAGATGGTATATCAGCTGCTGACGACGATGTTAATCTAGGTAAGAATTTCTATTTCAGTTAAGATGTGAGTGCCATACTGCCATCAAGATTTGACATTATGCTGTTTCTCCCATTCTAACTTATAATGAGCTTGCATAACTTTAATTTTGTCTGGTTAAAATTCAAAGAATATAAAATTCAAGGCGCTATATGAGTAAAGAAGTCTATTAAGGGGATATGCTCATTACGAGGAAGATTACTTTTATCTGGATATTCTCAAGTTTTTTCATATTGTTGAATCTATCTGGAAGATTATCGTTTTTTATTGACTAATCAGCAATATCATTCTTATTGTTAAAATATTTGAAATCAATCTATGTTAAGACAATTAAGATGTAAGAACTATGCTGTAGTTTTACCACCCTTTTGTGCTTCTCGTTCCTTCTTTAGGGAGAAAGGTTTTATAAGTAATCAAGTACAGTAGGTATTTTCTGTTAATGATCTTCCTTACCAAAATAAGTTTTATGTTAAATTGTTACGCTATAGTGCTATACAAACAAATGTTGCAGCATCAAGAGCCATGATTATATATGATTATGGCTAGCGTGTTATTGTCAAATAAGCATCAACAACAGGACAAGTTTCATTTTGTTGGTTAGGTGTTTTACTTCTAAGTAATTTTTATTTAATAGTAGGTGTACAGAAATCCTTGCTAGAATGCTTTGATCAAGTTTGTGCTTGCGAGTGTATATTTGGGGTAAAGGACTTAGGAAGTATACATGATCGTCCACAGAGTGAAGAAGCTGTTTTGTTTGTTCAGGTTGGTTACTAGGTTTTTTTTTTTTTTCTTGGTTTATTTCAGACTTTCAGACACCCCCACAATGTCTGAAACCCAAGCATGAGATTGTTCATTTTTTCATATATTTTTAATATGGCTTGTTTACTCATCAATTTTTGTTTTCCTGGGTAAATTAACAACACATCATGCTGCTCAATGCCTCCATCCGTCGGGATGGGGGCTCTTCGTTCTACATATTACAAATAGCTTAGATCTTATATTCATATCAAAGATTCAAGATCTTAATGCTAGTATAAATTTTTATAGGCAAAAAGGGATGTAGTAATAATATCTAATATGTGCTTAGGTTTTGATTGTTAGCAGAGTAAAAACTTAAAAACTGTGTGTGGCCAATTTAGCGGAACGAAAAGGAGTTTTATAAAAAAGAGTTTGAAGTCGGGACAGCATGGATACGAGACTTTTGAAGTGAACTCTCCAAGTCAGTTTTAATCTAGATTTTTTTTCATGGCTTAAGCAAATTGGAGCATAAGTGAACACGAGGACCATAAAACTTAGTGTAGCAAGTCAGCTTCAAAGTTAGGATTGAACTAAAGCCTTAAATTCTCTTTTGCTCCACTGCTTTAGAAAAATCCTTATTTAAGTTATGACTAATCTCATAATAGCCTTATTTAAGTTATGACTAATCTCATAATTTTTATTTTAAAATAAAAGATACGGCAACTTGTATTGCAATAGCATTGAAAAGTATTTACTTTTAAGAGAGAATAAAAACAAGGGAATTTTATGTGAAAACTTAATTACTCAAGAGTTGAATTAATGTTTTTCCTTTTATTTTTACATGTATTACTTTGACTTATGCATTATTCACATACACTACTTTGACTAGCTTTGACAATTATAGATTTATAGTAAAGGAAAATATGGCCATGTGGAATATGGTTAGATTTGCCATGAATTATACTTTTCATAATATCATATTTGTTAATTTTTTACTTGTAATTAAAGATGTTTATGATTGAGGTAATGCATTGCAAGCATGAAATGAGAAGTGTTGCAAGTTAAAAGGTTTAGTGAGGAAGTCTAATAGAAAAATTAATTCTGGCATGATGTATTTGCAGGTTTACATTTATATGAGCTGTCTTTTTGTGTGCTTGCATGACTTATGTCTTGTTTATTTTTGTGATAGTTTTGCCTTTTTCCTTCGTCATTTGTGTGTTTTATTTTGGTAGTAGAAATCTCCTATACTGTGGCGAAAACCGTGACACATGTTGCAATGCTTGAATTGATCAATCCAGGAGGCAATAATTTTGCAGAAGCCAGTTTTGTGGCCTTTGCTACTCACTGACATATATCGGTTGACTTGCCATTTTGCCAAATATATTAGGTGAAGAGCATAATATATCTTCATTTTAGAATACAATAAATCAAATAAAAAAATTTGTTAAGATTGACTTCTACATTGTGGTGGGAAGTCATGGGAACAATGTAAAGCTGAATTATAAAATGAGATATGGGAATGTTAATGAAAATGGAACTAAAATAAAGCTGAGGCATAACTATCCCTAATTACCAAACCGTATTTGTAGAGCCCTTGAAGCATAGATTTCTTGACAATACCTGTATTTCTCTCGAAGATTGTCACTTTCAAGAATGTAGTATTCTTCAATTTTGAGAGTTGCCACTGTGGTTGGTGATTCGAAAAACAGAAGAATAAAATCTATATTCTATACATATTGATGATTAGAAGATGAATTGTTTGAATCACATATACTTCCTCAAATCTTTATTAGTGAAACTATTTACTAACTTTACTTTGACTAGATTTTGTGGTTTATAATTAAAAATAACATAGTCATGTAGAATCTTGTTCAAATCGACTTATTGTGTATTTACAAAAAATCAACTTTTAAAATTTATTTTTACATCTTGATAATTATAGATATTAATGGTTGAATTTATGCATTGGCAAATGTGATAAAAGAAATATGTCAACTAAAAAAGAATAGAGGAAGCATAAAGTAATTACGTAGTATAAATATATATTAAAGGGAAATTGGAAGGGGAAGATGATGTAAAACTGAAAAGAGGAAGAGGAGAAGATGGGGAGGTGTAAAAATTACGGAGTATTAAACAAAGAAAAAATATGGTCATTGCATGAAAAGAATGCCATGTGTCATTAGGTTTAGCTTTATAGACTTGGTATAGGTATATTTCTTTTTTTTCGTCCTTGTAGCTAGTTGGGAGTTGAGGTGAGTGAGGATGGATGTGAATATGAAAGAGATTTGGTAAATCAATAAGAATTCGTGTGTTGACTTACTTAACAAAGCTGCTACTGCCTACTCAAGTACTCATGATGTCTTTTCTCAGCATTCTGAGATGACTGAGGCTTCTCATGTTTTCAGTGCTAGATTTCTAGGCAGTTCAAGGATTCTTAATTCAAAGATCATGTCTTCCTTGTTGCGGGAGTACTGCTATTTTTTGGTTATAAACGTGGGTAACAAGTTAGGAAACCTTTTGGCTGTCATGCTGTGGATATTCCTTCTTTTGTGAGTTGTACTTGGTGCCTTGGTGATTCTCAGCACATGGCCCTCTTTTGATGAGCATGCATTATTTGTGTTCTGTCTTTTTGCCCCATGTCGTGGCAGCAAAATTACTTTCATTTCATGCAATACAAGGAGTAAATACAAAATTACTATGAGTGGCTTGCAAGCTGTGCTGTCTTTCTTTCTAAGCTTCTCAAGTTTTTATTTATTTTTCACGCAGAATAGTCTAATGTTTGTGGCTAGTGATGCTCTCCTGATATCTATTCATAGTTTGTTTATGCTACTGGAGTTGAATTGTGAAAGGCAGAATTTCCCCAGGGTCCATTTTCTGTCATGATGATAGCTGTATTTCTATCCTAGTGCCAATAAAACTCAGGTCAGAGAGAATACAAAAGTATCTAGCTAGGTGTCAACCTTGCATGTTAGAAAACGTTAATAGGAGTAAAAGACTAGCACTAAGTAACCAAGAAAGCTGTAAGGCAAATGAATCTGTAAGCGGTGGCATAGTGAATATATTAACACTGGTACATTCCAATTGGCTTTTCACTTGTATTTGGTGAATATGATGTGCAGCTTTGATTGTACATTTCTGGTTTGTGTAATGAACAACTTATTTTAATAAGTTTCTTCTTACACATTACCGTTGATTATCTTTGTGATAGCAATCATCATATAATTTTGTGTTGATGTTTTATTTTAGGAAGGAAATATAATTGTACTTTCTTATGATGCTGCTTTCAGATGTATGTCCTAAGAATGAAGAATTCAGCATGGATGATGATTGGTTAAAAGATGGGGAGGATTCCATAGAACAGATTCTTCGACAGATTGAAACAGTGCAATCCAAACTTCAGAGGCTTAGAACCCATTTTGATACGGTGATGTTAAAAAATGGTGTGAAATTCTCCTCTTCAGAAAACCTAAGTCTTCTTGCACCTTACGATGCTCAGACAAGTGCTGCACAAAGCCCTGCCTTCTCCGCTGGCGATGGAGATAATTTGTCTATTGGGGGCATTGAAATCCCTCATGACATAACAGACTTTGAAATTGGTGATCTGGACTTGCCTGAGAGTTTGGTCTCTGATTATGGAGTTGGTACTCAGATTCCTGATATTATAGAAAGCACAGTAGGGTTACTTTCTGCAGCAAATGTTCCTATACATCAGCCACAGACATTAGAGTCAGGTGAAAATGTAAGGTTTCTTTCATACCTTGTCTAGTGCGTAAAAAGTTGATTTTGCGGAAACACTACATGTATGTGACTGAAGCTTTTTTTACTCCTTTAAAAAACTTCAATTTTTTTGCCCCTCCCTCCCCTCTTCTGGGTTTCAGACTTTAATCTCAAATCCTTAAATTTGATACTTCATGCTGTTGATCTGCAGATTTTGGATGATACACATATACAGAACAGAGCAATGCAAGATGGGCACATGTCTTCTGGAGTTATTGACAAATCGATAGATGAGTATAATAATCTAGAAAATAAAGAGCAGCATATTTCAAGTCTCGGAGCTGGCAATGGATTAGCGCCTGATTCCGGGACTGTGGATGCTGCGATTCAGGAAAAAACAACATTAAAGTCTTGTTTGACTTCTAAGATTAAGAGAAAGCGGGGTGAGCGCAAGGCTGGACCTGGAGGTTGGAGTTTGAGATCTGCAGGTGAGCCAGATAGCAACTGATGATTCTTTTTTCTTCTGATTACATTAAATCTAAGCAGATTTGGAAATGGCTGGGGTGCTGATAACTGATACATTGCAGTGTCCTTTTTGAGGGAGTAGTCCTGGTTTACAGCTCCAAGCAATATGCAACAGCAGCTAATCTGTATAAATTTTGCCTGTTGGTGAGCTTACCTATTGCATATCATCTCTGTACTCTGCTGGTGATAATGGCGAAAAAGCTGTTTGATAGTCTAGGCTTGACTTTGTAGTTTATATCCATAATTTAGTGGCCAGTCATTGATTAAAGGCCTTGAAGCTCTTAACATGAGGATTTTGAATTAGACACAAGAAGAGGATGGCATCCTGAATATGTCTTGGCGCCTTGCTCATTGGTAAAAAGCGCATACTTTATTTTAGGATGCTTGCAAAAAAAAGTTGTCACTTTTTCTAAGAAAAGTAATGGTTTATGATTAAATTTCTCAATATGCCACCACTTGAATTATGCAATGTAGTTTGGTACTTTTGACAGTTATTAGAGCTGAAAATTCGCAATGTTCTAGCATAGCTAGATACCTAGTTTGATCTTGGTCTCTACAGCAAGCCATTCTCTGCTAGTAGAGATATTGATCTCGACCGAATCGCTTAATTGGGAGAGAGTGGTTAGAAATATGCACCTGAGGGCTGATTTACATATTAATTGTAGAGCATGTATAAATTTACTGGTGATTTGGCAGATGTGTGCTCAATCTTCCCCTGTTTAAACATTCTTAAGAAAAATTTTGAACTATGAAATATATTAACTGTAGAGGAGCATGTCACAAGCATGTGTCACGTGGTTAGAGATTACAGCTTCCTTTGTAGATTTTTTGTGCTTTCACCTTTTGCCATTGAAATTTTACTCCTCTCATTTCTTTTTCTTTTTTATGTTCTTGTTTCGAAATCTTGTAACTAATCATAATTAGAGGGATATTAGGTTTTGTTTGATCCGTCTTGATGATTGCTTAAAGAATATTAGTTAAAGTGTATTACACGTGTATTGTCCAAATAGGGACATAAAAAAGAAATGGAGGGACTTCTAACTATTTCATAGATGTTGCAATTACGAATATAATATATCTTTTAATATGGAAATTATTTATACAAGTATATAGGTTAAGAATATTAAATATTTACAGAGAGATCTCAAAATGCTAAGTTTTTGCTGAAAGGTTGGGATATTGTAAAAATGGCATTGGTAGAGGTCTAATTTGAAAAAATATGGCATTTTATCAAGTTAGACATGACTTGACAATGTCATTGACTCATTGTGCATGTTGAGGCATTGAGATTGATCCCTAGTTCAAATTGGTGAAATATTTGAAAACAATGCAACACGATATGACATAACATGATAAAGTAAATGAAATAGGTAAAATTTGGTATACGTCTACAAGAATGAGTTAATGACATGACATAATGGTAAGTGGTATTGCCGTATCGGGACATTCCTTGGCTACCTTTTTTTAAGTTTCGACATTACAATGTTGCTAGTGGGCTTGGTCATGAGCCAAGGAGCTTGGTATGAAGCATGACCCAAACACAACCCACAACCATCTTTACCTATTAGTAATTTACCTATGAAAATCTATAAACATATTTTTTTTTCTCTTGAAGTCACCCTTCTCTGTTTATATTTGGAGAAAGTACTTAGCTGTTATTACATCTCATTAAATGTATGTATTGAACTATTGATGCATAACATTCAGAACACATCCAAATTACCAAGGGTACAATAAGGGCATATCTCTTACTATTTACCTATTTGGGTTATAACCACAACTTGATATGCATGCCTGACGTAGAAATTATGCAGCTGCTCCCAATTCAGACACTCACCCTCAGATTCTATTAGCTTATCCTCATGCATTTCTGACATAAAGACTGATGCATTTTTAAAGCTGCTAAGGTGTGACTATAGATTGTTACTCATATCTTCCTATAAATTTTTTCTAGTACACAATTTTATTTTATTTTATTTATTTATTTATTTTTTTTTTTTTTTGGGTGTGTGTGGAAATTCTGTGTAACATTAAATTGTTATATTGTGTTGAGCATTACATATTAATATTGGTAATTGTGTGTTAATAATCCTAACTAGTGTTTAAAAAAAAAATCAAACTAGTGTGTGGCCCGAGCGTTGCCAGGTAGCTTCTTTACTTAAACCTCGCGATTATACGTATTTAATTTTTCGGTCTTTTTCTCCCCTTTTTTTAATTAGTCCTTGTGATTGACAGTTATATACATTACTTTCATATTTATAAAACAACCTGTCTTGTGTGCGGTCGGCCATACCGTGTGACCACTTAAGTAACCCCTTTAAAGTTGATTAAGTAACCCTTATAATACCGACCGAGTAACCCCTATAACACTGACCGAGTAACTCTATAACAATGACGAAATAACCCCCATCACACTAGCGAAGTAACCCCTATAGTGATTGACGACACTGTGTGGCTAGCCACATACAAGACTTTGTGTTTATAAAATAGTTGCTAATTGGATTAGGTAGTTAAATAGTCAATATTGTTTTTTTAGGTAAGTAAGAAGTAAACCCTACCTCTCATAAATCATTCCGACCAAAGTTAGCTAACAAGGCCCATTGGTAGTGTTATTAGGGACTTTAAAGTGGTGCATAGTGGGGAGGGAGGGAGGGTATTGGAATTCTCACCGCAAAGTAATCTATAATGTAATTTAATTCCACAACCAGCCGTAAAATGTTAACCTTTCCACTAGGTCAAGCATTGCTTAATATTCTCGAAAATGTATATGTGGATAATATTTAGGAGTTAGGATTGTGTATAACATAATAAAACCTGTATAACAAAAATTGAGACCCTTGTTTGGAACTGTTTCTTAAAACTACTTCCAAGTTCTAACAGATAAGTCGTTAAAGTGTTTTACTTCTTTATATCTTCATCTTTTGCTGAAGTTTGATTGGAAGGTTACCAGCTCCTTTCCCAAGTGGGTAATGATTTCTAGGGACTATTAAAATTTTAGTAAGGAAAAAAGCAAAAGGATCAAAATTAATGCAAACACTTGTTTTTGCCTTTTGACCAACTAAAAAGTACCAAAATTATGTTATATTATTAGGTGATAGGTTAATCTTAATAGTTTTAGATTGAAGATAACAATTTTTAGGAGGCAAAATGATTAAATTGGATGAACATGTTATGCTAAACGGTCCAATCTCAAAGGTTAAACAAAATTTCTTATTCAATACTATAGCTTTTTGCATGATTTCTGCTATAGTGCTACTAATGTAAATTAATATTGCATGAAATTCAGACATCTATCTTGACTTATCTTTTACAAAATATTTATTAAGAGACTTTTGTCGCAAGTAAAAATTTAACCTTTTAATAATTGGAGTTTTTCTGCGCGGCAAGTCACATGGCGCGGCAAGGGTTACTTGTTAGATGTTACTTGTATTCTAGGGTTACTTGTATTATGGGGTTACTTGTAGGGTGCTACTTGTATTATGAGGTTACTTGTATAGTTGTATGTGTTACTTACTTGTATGGGTTAGTATGAGATTACTTGTATGGGTTACTTGTATCGTGGGGTTACTTGTATTCCGAGTAACTCTTACAAGTAACACTAAACAAAACCCCATACCAAACCAGTAACACCCTACAAGTAACACTTACAAGTAACCCCTGACAAAACCAGTAACACCATACAAGTAAACCCTGACCAAAACCAGTAACACCCATACTAGTAACCCCAGATTCCCAGAATACAAGTAACTCCTACAAGTCACTCATGACAAAACCAGTTTACCCTACAAGTAACCCATGACAAAACCAGTAACACCCTACAAGTAACCCCGGACCAAAACCAGTAACACCCATACAAGTAACCCAAGAATACAAGTAACACCTACAAGTAACCCCTCAGAAAACACCTTATAAGTAACCCCTGCCGCACCATGTGGCCAGCTGCATATAAAAATTTGTATTTAATAATAATTTTAGAATAATACATAAAAATTGCGATCTTTTGATTCAATTGCTAGTTAAATTAGTTTAATTTGTTTTTCCATTTGAAATTTTTGAACCTCCTAATTAGGTTTCATTTTGATAGTAATCTATCTTAGGGCCTGTTCACATTTACTTAATTTCAGTTCAGTTCATTTCAGCTCCTAATTTTCCTCTCTCATAAATTATTCATTTCAGTTCAGTTCAGGTCCAATCAGTTCAATTCAGTTCAGCTGCAATCAGTTCAGTTCAGCTTAGTTCAGTAAATGTGAACATGCCCTTATATATGAGAATTGTACGTTACATACGAAGTAACTAACTAGCCAATACATGTGCTAATTAAGCGGGTGCACGATGCACGTGCATAAACTCAAGCGAAAGCTATTTCACTCTATCTTACATTAATCACAAGTAATTATTGGACCAACTCAACCAAAAGTTTAAGCTGATGGTGACAATAAATGAACTTATTTGATATTATTGGAGAAAGTTACTACTTCATTACGGAGTATATCATAAGAACTAAGAAGCATGTGAAGTATCAACATGTAACAATATACTTACCCCGTCATCATTTAAAAAATTGAATAAAATCTAATCTACGTTTAAAAATTGAATAGAAAAACTGTCTAAGAGAGAAAATAGAGGTTTATTATGAGAATTATTAAAAAAAAACTGGTAAAGTAATAAGAAATAAATTATGGGCTTAACATCAACCAAAAAGTTGGTAGTAGCCCCTAGAATAGCAATTTTTTTTGTAAGGATCTTGATTGGAGGAGGAAGGAGATAAAAAAAAGAGAAGAGATATTATGATAAATTGATAATAATTAGACAATTTGGCTAATTTAGAGGTGAGTGGTGGAGACACTTGTGTTATTTGATCGTAAATTCGTAATTAATGGTTCAAAGAAAATGTCTAGTTTAAAATTTCTTTCACATTTTTTTTTTTTGGCCTCTAAGCCTCTCTATAAATATTTGATCTGAAGTCCAACATATAACAAACCTAGCTATCTACCTTATGGAAAATAAGTAGCTAGCTAGCCGATATATCAATTACAATGCTTCAATTCAATGCAAAAATAGTTATAATTTTATATTTGAAAGAAAAAAATAAGTTATATTATTGTGTCTAAAATAATAAAAACATTGTTGTTCACAAATAAGGTAACACATTTTTTTTTTTTGAATCATACCTGTTTTCCTTTCATTTGTAGATCAAGTACATGTATAAATTTTTCGTGCCATGAAAATATTGCACAAAATCATGGACATTGTAGATCAATCTAGTTTTTAAAAACTTGTTAATTTGGAGTGATTTTTCTATATAATTTATCCATTAAAAGAGTTTATAAACAAAGAAAAACCAATGATACAATTGAAAGTTTGCATCATTGAGTGAAAAAACAACCTAAATTTGTGGATGATATAAGAACGTTTCAATGTGTTTAAATTTATAGCAATCATATCATAAATATATCATAAATTGAATCATGACTCAATTTTATGTAATGATAGAAAAATTGTGAAATAGTGTATAAAAACGAGTTAACCCCAATTGATAAGGCTAATTAACAAAAAATTGTGAATTAGTTCAAACGTTCCTTTGTTATGTTTGTGTTGGGATGAATATAATGAAGGTTGAAGATGGGGATGAAAGGGATAAATGAGTTTAATTACAATACTACCCCTGCAATAAAACGACCAAACCCTAATTTCCCTGTATGATACCATGTCATGTTGAAGTTAGAGTAACGTTATTGTTTTTTTAAAAAAAATAGGAACCATGCATTATATATATAAAATATACCTTTTTCTCCTCATAAGATTTATTTGGTTCAATAATTGTTGTAATAATTAGATTTCTCTTTTACAAAATTATGTAAAAAAAAAAAGAAATTATTCGAGTGATCTAAATGTATGTTTAGTTTTATGGTTGATTTTATAGTTAATTAAAATATTTAATAATTAAGTTTATTCAATATAAATATATAATTAACCAGTTTTCAAGTGATGAAATAATAGTTATCTAATGTCGTTTTAATTAGGTTTATTTACTAGTTTAAGGTCGGCTTAGAACAAAATTAGACCAGACTGAAAAAACTAGTCCAAAATTCGGGCTAAGTCAGAATTAAATGATTTTTTTAATGCCTGATTTGAAAATAACTTATTGCTCGATATGTAACATAGTATATAAAAATATCACTTTCATAATGAATTATTATATATGCTCTTTATTCATTAAGTTAAACCAAAATAAATTGGTTTGGTTGAAGACCAGCTTTTAAAGGGATTTTGGACCTGATAGGATCGAAGACTGGAAATTTTAGTTTTTTAAATATAGAGTCCTGCGTGGTTCTCTACAATCTGGCTCATTCTGGATCGGTTTTGAAATCCCCTAGTTTTCGCCAAAACTTTTTTTTTTTCTTTTAGAAATAATTTAAGAATTTGTGGTGTCCTGGCCAACTTATTAATAGGCGTACAAAGATATTGAATAGATGTCAAAACCATAATATATGTAATTCTTCTATTTCTTTTTAGTTGACATGTTTTTTTAGTCACATTTGCCGATGTGCAAGTTCTACCAATAAGCAAATATTTTAAAAATATATATTGCGATAAATCAAACAAGATCCCACATTAATATATTTTTCATTACGTATAAATCACAAAACACGATCTAAGAGAAATAATATGTGAATAATGCATGCTATATTAAAAGTAAAACGCGTCAACAAAAAAATGGAGGTAGTATGTACTAACAATAAGTTTAGAGCACTAGTAGAAAAAAAGCATTAGGCACCGGTTCAAACCCGGCCTAAGGCACCGGTTTGAACCGGTGCCAATGTGGGGGGTGCCAATTACCCCCCTTTTTGGCACCGGTTCAAAACCGGTGCAATAAACAGGTTTTGGCACCGGTTCAAAACCGGTGCCATAAACAGGTTTTGGCACCGGTTAACCGGTGCCAAAAATACATTAAAAAAAAATTTTATCCTCCTTTTGGCACCGGTTAACCGGTGCCAAAAATGTCCAAATAATAATTTTTTTTTTTTTTTTGGTTTTTTTCACTTACCAATTAAATCAATCAACTGAAAAAAAAAAATAACAATCACAACAAAAATCGAATTGGTTTCAATTTATATAATCAAAAATTTACAATACATAATCAAATCCAAAATTACAATATAGCTCAATTACAACTAACATATAAATAAATAAATAAATAATTACATTATAAATCATAAAAAAAAATTATAATGTAAAAATAGAGAAATTACAATATAGATCAATTACAACTTGCATAATCTTCTGTACCTGCACTAATTAAAACAGAAAAAAAAAATCAATTGGTAAAAATAAGCTTAAGAATAAATAAAAAAAAACCCAAAAATTCAATTCGAAATAAAAATTCATAATAAATAAAAAAAACCCAAAAATTCATAGTCGAAATTATCAAAAACGAAAAAAAAACCAATTAAAAATCAAAATCAATATCGGAAAAAAATCAAAATCGAAATTATCAAAAACGAAAAAAAAACCAAAATTCAAATCGAAAAAAAGAAACCAAAAATTCGAAAAAAAAACAAAATCAAAATCGGAAAAAAAAAACAATTAATATTGGAACCCAAAAAACCAAAATCAAAAACAAAATCCTAGAAATCGAAAACAAAATCCAAAATCAAAAATCAAAATCAATATTGAAAACCAAAAAACCAAAATCAAAAACAAAATTCCAGAAATCGGAAAAAAAAAAAAAAACCAAAATCAAAATTGAAACCCAGAAAACCAAAATCGAAAAAAAAATCCCACAAATCAAAAAAAAAACCAAAATCGAAATTAAAAGGAAAAATCGAAAAAAAAAAACCAATTACGAAAAACAAAACCAAAATCGAAATTGGTGAATCGAAAACAAAAACAATTAAAATCGAAAAAATAAAGCCAGAACTTGAACTTTGAGAGATTTTGTGGTGGTGGTGGCGGCTGTTGTTGTTGGTGCTCGAACGTTGTGGTGGTGGCGGCGGCGGCGGCTGTTGTTGTAGATCGAAGGGAGAATATGAGGGAGAGGAGATCGATGGAGATGAAAGAATAAAAAAGAACGAAGAGAGAGAGAGAAGAACGAACAGAGAGAGAGGAGATTGAAAGAAGAATGAACAATGGAGATTGAAAGAACAATGGAGATTGAAAGAAGAATGAACAGAGAGAGAAGGAGAGGAGAGGAAATGGGGGCGAATTAAACAATTTTAGGGTATATAAGTTTAATGCTTCGTTTTTTTTTTTAAAAAGGGTGAAACGGTTCAGTGGCACCGGTTCAAACCGGTGCCATTTGCATTTTTGGCACCGGTTCAATCTGAACCGGTGCCTTTTCTCTTCGTCTAAAATCCCTCCCATTACTGGACCGGTTTTGGGCACCGGTTTAGCCTGAACCGGTGCCATATGGGGGGTGCCTAATGCTTTTTTTCTACTAGTGGAGCAAAGCCAATGATTGTCCAAATCAATGGTGGTTATCAACTTTTTAATTAATATCTCTTTCTTCCATCTCATCCATGCCCAATCACCATGCCCAGTTATGCTCATATATACTCATTGGTTGCCCTATAATCATAATATTCATCACTAATAAAGGAAAAAAAATGACAGCCCAATCATACCGTGACAAGTGGCACATACATATTGTTTGCCCACCCTTTGCCAATGGCCATGGCCATGACCTAGTCATTAGATTTCTCTCTATTAAAGTATCATCTTTTGAGTTTTAAATACTTTTTTTCTCTCTCTCTTGATGCCCACCTTTAATGGGTAACCATTGGCTTTGCTTAGTTTGTGTGTATGTCTAGTTACTTGGTGTGACCACATTGATTTTTTTTTTTCTTTATTTATTTATAAGAGTAACTTTATTTACTCATAGAGAAAATAAGTAAACCATTTTGTCCGTAAAAAAATTTATCATTTATGTAATATCATTAAGAAAATTTTAAAAAATATAACCTCATCCATTTTCTCGTTTGAGGAACCACTATTATTTTGTTTTGATTCACAAAAGAACAATTCTATTTATATATGAGAATCATCCCATTTTTCTACTGATCCATCAAGGTAATCTCATTTGCTCATCACCATAAGCCTCGATTATTCAATAAAGTATCTAATATGTGAAGTGACCATATAACGTGGCTAGTCACAAATAAGAATTTGGGTAAACAAATATGTGTTTATAACAATTTGTACAACAAAATGATAGGTTCTAGCTAATAGATTTTTTGTGATAATCTTATGGACAAAAAATTCTATCCAACTTCCAAAATTCCACAATATAGACAATTGACCTCAATTTACCCATTGATTTGCCAATGTGCTTCCAACAATATTGGCTTCCTAATATATATATATATATATATATATATATATATATATTTTGAAAAACTACCTATTATAGTTCAGAATTTGCGAGAAACTACCTATTAAAAAAAATGTTGTAATTGAATACCTAATTTTCGAAAAATGTTGCAATTTACTACCTTACGCCGATTATGAAGGAGTTTGATCAAAGTTCTCCGGTGTTGACTTGGCCACGTGACCATCATGTGACACTTAATGACCCTTTTCTTTCACCAAGTCAATGCCGGAGAATTTTGGTCAAACTCCTTCATAATCCGGCGTAAAGGTAGTAAATTACAACATTTTAAAAATTTTAGGTAGTCAATTACAACATTTTTTTTAATAGGTAGTTTCTCGCAAATTCTGGATTATAATAGGTAGTTTTTCACAAAATTTCCTCCATATATATATATATATATATATATATTTGACAAAGAGATCTATTAATTAAAAGACAAGATTACAACCTAGCCTAAGTAAAAGGAAATAAAAGGCAACACATACACTTAAAACTAGCTCGTACAAACAAATATAAACAAAGCAATAAAAGTTGGTAAATTGCGGCTTTTGCACTTGTTGGAGCCCCGATTGTTGGATGAAGTCCACAGACGATGGTAGTAGAACCAGTCAAAACTGACTTTACCTATCCCATGTCTTGACATCAACTCATAGCACTTGTTGGTTGCACTGTTGTAGGAGACGACGTAGAAGCTGGGGTCGAATACTTGAAGAGGAACCATTATGCCGGTGGCTTCTAGTTTGAATTCATGAATTTGAATTACTTGAATAATTTAGAACTAGTGTGTGGCTCAGGCGATGCCCTAGGTTGCTAGTTTGTACTTGTTTAATTTGTTAATTAAATTCGACTGTTTAGATAGTAAGACTTGTTTGTTTTGAGTTTAACTCTTGCTATAAACATGTTTTAGTTGTAAAACTCAATCATTACATAATGAAAACAAATAGTATAATAAGACACAAATTAACTAATCTAAGTTAACTATAATTCTGTTGGGTAAAAAAACACAATTTATAAATGGCTAAGATGGTAAGACTCTTTACTTAATACTTGTTGGTCTTGAGTTCAAGTAGGGATGGAAATGGATCGGGTTCGGGTCGGTGGAGCTCCACCCGCATCCATCCGTTTCACCCGATCCACCCGTCACCCGCATAATAATCACCTGAAATCCATCCATCCGCGGGTGAAACGGATGGGCCGGGTGGTAAACGGGTGGGTGAATAAAAATTAATTTTAGATAAAAAAAACTTGAGAAAACTATTTTGACCCTTCAATATTGAAATAATTATTGTAAAATAATTGTGATATGTCAAATATTAACATAAAAATTAAAATATAATCGTACCATAAAACTTCTAATATGCAAACATTATATATGGATAAGATATTTATATTTATTTTTAAAAAATAAGAATATTTATAATACTAAACGGATGGATGGATGGGTGACGGATGGGATTAACCACCACCCGAATCCGACCCGATCCATCACCCGCCTCTCATCCATATAAACCGTGTTTTTCACCCGTTTAATAAAGCGGATGGATCGGGAGGTAGGATCATCCGTTGGATATTTCCATCCTTAAGTTCAAGTCTTGTTATAAGCATTTTTTAGATGCAAACCTAATACATGTGAAGGTGACATGTCATGTTTATATAGGGGTTACTTCGTTAGTGTTTGTTGACACTGAAATTTTGTTAATTATTAGGTGTCAGATATATGTAAATAAGGAGATAATATAAAAAATTATAAGATATTTATCTTCTGAATCTCATAGATTATTATCTTTTACTCTACGACTCTCTATATAAAGAGGGTCGAATCTAGGGTTCAATTAAGTTCAGATGGAACAAGTCACAAAGACCCCATCTCCTCCCTAATACCGAACATTGTAGGTACATAGTATGGATTTAAGCCGACAAGGCCCCATACTATAAACATATTAAAACCCTAGCCCTTTGGAGAGAGGAATCAAGAGATCTACGAGAGTTGTAATCCACAGACTATCAATGAAAATCATTGTTTCCGTATATTTTCTACCTCTTTAATTATGTATTGCAGGTTTGAATTTTTATGGTTTATAGTGTTATAGGGGTTATTCAGTTAATGTTACAGGAGTTTTTTCGTTAGTGTTATAGAAATTACTCAGCCAGGTTATTTTGTTCTTTTACAAGCGGTAGCGGTTAAATCTCTCTCAATCAAGACAATCATGATATATTATGCTAGACTACCTAAGGTGTAACCAATAAATAAAATAAAAGTTCATAACATAGATCTCAATTTCATAAAATTTGGTTTACATCTACATAATTTATTTGTAATACACTAATACTTAATGCATGCTAGTACTACTCAACTACTGTGTCACTGTGTGGATCGGATCTCCTTGATCGATCTAGCATATCGTTAATGATAGTGCCTTTTGTATGCACATCAATACATCTTCCCCCCCCCCCCCCCTTTTTTTTTGAAAAAATAAAATAAAATAAAAAATGAAACTCGTGGAAATAATAATATACCACCCAACAAAATTAATCATTATGTTACCTTCCATTGCATCCTCATTTTTCAATTCCTTGAAATTTACTTATTTATTACTGTATAAATCTCTAGTATGAATTGTGTGCCCACCTTTGTGCGTGTGTTTATGTTCAATCATTGTTGTGTTCTTCTATTAGATTACTTTACATATTATATTTAAGATTTTTATCAATAAAATTAATAATTTTTTTGGATACAATTAGTTTGTAAACATTCATAATGGTTTATAACTTTTTTTTTTTCAAAAAAAAATAGTATAAATTGATATATTTCATTACTAATTCGAACATATTTATTAGTATATATTATTGATACTTCAAGTTGATCTCGAAATAAAGTTTATAAAATCTTCAGTGGATGTTATTATTTTGTTCGCCTAATTTTTTTTCGGTTAATATAAGTTAAAAAATAAAATTCGATCATCTACCTAAATCAGATCTACTAAGCTACACATAAGCCGTACATACATTACGTTAATGAAAAATAAGTTAAAAAATGATACAGTGGTATCACGTCCATGGTAGTCGTGTCATATTTTATCATCAATCTAAGGGCCTGTTCACATTTACTTAATTTCAGTTCAGTTCAGTTCAGCTCCAATCACTTCAGTTCAGCTCCAATCAGTTCAGTTTAGTTCAGCTCCTAATTTCCCTATCTCATAAAATATTCAGTTCAGCTCAGTTCTGTTCAACTTCAATCAGTTCAGTTCAGCTCAGTTCAGTAAATGTGAACATGCCCTAAGTTGATAGTATAAATTGCATGAACTAATTATCTACAAGATTGTGTGTTTAGGGAAATATTTGGGGAATTAATTATCTTTGATACAGTATGATCATAATCACATGAGAACCAAAGAATAAGAAAAAAAATTGGTCCCATGACAAGAAGCAAAAATACATGCCCATAATCATAAATAGACAAAGAGAGGCTAAACATGATTACTAAGCTAGGGTGTGTACACTTTCCACTCCCTCAACACTGTATTATTGCTGATACATTTTTTAATTTTTTTTTTTCTTTTAATTTTTTAAAGTAAGCAAAAAAAAAAAAAAAAAAAAAAAAGGAAAAAGGTGGTTAAGAGCTTTACTTTTTCGTCCTTTTTGGGCCAATTTGAATCTCTCTGAATAAAATTGAAGCCTGTCATTTTTTTATTTTATTAAAGTAAATTGATTTTAATTAAAATTTTAATAAAAAAAAAAGTAAATAAATAAAGGAAGAGTGAGATTTCCAAGTTGCCAACCCATCTTCAATGACTTCAAATAAATATTTGAAGTTAAAGTGTTAAATTTTCTCCATTATTTCTCCCTCTCTTTCTTTGTTGTATAGTTTAGTGTGTCTTTTTCTGTGTTTCTAACAAATGAACTTGCTCTGTCATCAAATTCTGCTTCTTTCTTCTTCTGGGTGCTTTGTTCATGCAAGATCCCAAGACCTCAAGAACAAGGTTTGTATTCTTGTTTCATTTTCCATACATTTTGTTTTATGTTTAATTCTTCATCTTTTTCCATGATTCTTTGTTGATTGATTGATTGGGTTTATATCATTACTACCTCCGTTTGGAGGTTTGTCGTAGAATGTCACACCACTAGTTCAAATTACGCTATTAACGTGATAGTTGGATATAAGAAGTAATTTAATTTGTAGAATTCACTTTCTTGTTGTGGTTGGTTACACCACTAGTTCAAATTACACTATTAACGTGACAGTTTATGATGTAAGGAATACTTTGTAGCTAGAATTCACTGGCTTGTTATGAGTGTCGTCACACTGCTAGTTCAAATTAAAGTATTAATTTGATAATTCAAGACAAAAGGAGTAATTTGTAGAATTTGATCACTTGTTTGTTTGGCATTTTGGTGCTTGGAAGTTTCTCCAAACATTAAATTTCATTTGAACCCTTTTGTACAAAATTGATATTTACTTAAATAATTAATTATCATTACAAGTATATTAGAACATTGTCTTTCATGATTCAAAATTAATTGTCGCATTGTCAATACGATGGTTGTGAGTGTAATTATATGTCATTTATTGGCTTAAATTACAGGCACAACCATGATATTTATCTTATTAACTCTGTCAATATGTCATAAGGGTCATCATAGAACTGAACATGAGAACATGAGAAATACCTGTCTTAAGCCTCTGCAGATTGCGTCACTTATAAGTTCAGTTACTTCAGAGCTTTTATTTTACTTTCATCTCTAATCCCAAACCAAAAATATCTCTAGACAAGTGTTATTTCATCATATTTTTTATGGTGTCTCAATAACTTTTCAAATAATGAAGTTAAATCGTACTCCAAATTAAATTATAGTAGTATTTCATTATTTTTTTGAAATTGAATTAAATTGCATTATCATTATACTCCATTCATTTCACAGTTAAAATACTACACCCGTTACAAGTTATGTGCAATGATTTGACATAAAGCAGAGGGGGAAAATGTCTAATCGTTGCACTTAACTTGTAACGGAGGTAGTAAATAAAAACTTTGGCTATTGTCTAAGGTTCTGTAAAATTATGTTATATCCTTAGTGTTATATGATGGTTGATTCCGAATAAATTAAATGGCTGTAGAACAATAATTAACAGCTTGTAAACATGTCTTTGCTAAGTCATAAAGCAAATTTTTTTCAAATTTGTCCGTTGCTCCTTGGTCCTACTTGTATTGATACATATTTTTTAAACATGGAAATGAATCAAATGATAAGACATGTTTAATAGGGCTAGGTAAATAGCAATTTTTTTTTATTTTGCGTATATTATCTATCAGTGACCTTTAGCGTGTGATGTATATGTATTAACTCTAACTATAGGCCTATAGCATATCGTATAGTACATACTAATGGAAAGAATGCCACCTTAAGTTCAATTGTACCTCATTCTCACCTCAGATGCTTTAGGATCGCCCCTCGTGAGGAGGGGGTCCTAATTCTTTCTTTTTTTTTCTTACCTATAAAAAAAAAAAAAAGTTCAATGAAGTATTAGAATGAACAATGGTTCAAGCATACAATGCCTGTACTTTGTTGCAAATTTATACAAAATTTGTCAAATAATTTTTATCAACTTTGGGATGTGAAACTATAGGTGTTTTATGAAGTATTGAGCAATAGATTTTGTCAACGATAAACAATAAAATGGAATTTAATGTGTAACAGTAAAACTTTACATCAATTTCCAGCCAATTGCAAGCTACCAAGGTGGTGTCACATGAAGCTTGGACAATTTAAAGTCTTAACTTAAGAGTAATGATATTTGTATAATGTTTGATTGACATAAAGTGTCTTATATACTTTGTATGTTGCTAATTATGATAAAGAAAATGATATATACGATCTCATAGTTGCGTCTAAGAAACAAAAAGTATTACGTAGGAAATGTTTTAAATGCATACTTAATACTTTAACGATTACACATATCATTATCCTGTACGTGAAGACGGATGAAGTATATCTTTTGTTTGAATTTCTCATTGACATTCGCCATCTTTTTTCGAAGACAAAGACAAGCTGTTTGACATAATAGATGTTTTGCATTTTGCATAAAGCCGGAGAATTGAAACTGTGTTCAAATTTGAAATGGCTGCCAACATCTGTATAATTTACATCAAAATGATACTTAAACATAAATATGAAGACATCTGATAAATTGGAATGAATGCACACGCAAGTACCATATTTAATGTATGTCATGCCTAAATTTTATCAACTTTTTGTCGCTCCAAATTATATCATCATACTTGTACATGTCTATGTTTGGTTTGTTTAAAATGATCCCATCTATTATAGTCTTGTAGATATAAGACTACCGTACAAATAAATGCATTTTTGTGGGATATTGCTCGTGTCATCGTGTGTATTTAAGTTAGTTTTGAGATTGAGGGTAACATTGGTATGTGGTGTAATCGGATTATGCATGATTACTTCGGAATTCACTTTATTTTTCACTTTTTACTTTCAGGAAGCCTTGGTATCGAAAAGCCTTAGAGATGACAACCTTATGGAAAGTAATTGTAAAATCACCAACAACGGCAAATTCAGCACTATGGAAAACCATTAAAACCACAGAAATCCAACCAACAACAAACCCTAGCAAACAAAAGCTTATAAAATCTACTTCTCTTAAAGTTGCCACTTCTTTCACAAGAGTATGCTTATGTGCTCCTATTTCTTCCTACAATGAGGTCTTCAACACCGATGTTCCTCCTAGGAGAAGCTACACTTACCCGCGATCAAAGCCCTTTACTCCACCACCTTCGACGAATAATGCACAAGAATGGAGGATTCCAAGTGCAAGGCATAGCACCGAGGGAAGGAGAGTGTTTAGAGGGAAATCATTGACCGACGATGTTTTAATGAGAAGGTTTGTGGTTGAAGAGGAAGCAATGATGCAAGTTAGGAGGAGAAATGAGATGGAGATTATTAGAAGAAGAGCTTCTTTAAGGAGGAGAAAACTTGGGCCTAGTCCTTTAAGTAGGATGGTACTTGCTGAAAATGATCAAGAGTTCTTTGATTAATCAACTAAACAAAAAGGGGAAAAAAAGATAGTTTTTTTTTTTTTTGGCTTTTTTTACATATGATGGGTTAATTAGTGGTGGTTATTGTATTATTGTGTTCTTCCATAATTTTTTTTGGTTATATCCATTTCCATGCTTTCTCTAATTTTTTACATTTTGAATTACAACGACATGATCAACATGATTTGCGTATGTTCTCTCTATCACAAAGGTATCATAAGCATGCAACTTAGGTGTTATATGTTGCAATAGAAGATCCAGAACACAAACTGTGCGGTGGCTGATCTTGGGCCAAAAGGTTGGGGAGCCAAGTTTTGATCCTCTAACCACCATGCCATATTTTTTTTACTTCTTCCGTTACATATTAGTTGTAACTTTGAGGTATTACTTATGAGACATAAAAAATTCCAAAGTTGCAACTAATACATAACAGAGGAAATATATGCAAATATTAAAAAACATACTATTCAAAAATACTTAGGGGGTTTGACCCTTGCCCGTCTTAACAAAAATCCGCCTTGATGTGTTTTGTCTTAGATGACAATTTGACACGAGATCTTTGCAAATGCATAATTTCATACATTATTATCTTCAATTATTAATTGGAGAAAATAAAATTTATATTTTCAAATATATACATTGGTACGTACCTAACAATACAAGACCAATTCACAAATATATTTTTGGTTAGTTTATTTATACTAAATCACAAATGAAACTCCCTTCAAAAAAAAAAAAAATCACAAATGAAACTAGAGTAAAGCACAAATACGGTCCCTGAATTTTCGTATTTGTGCACTTTTAATCCCTCAACTTTCATTTGTGCACTTTTGGTCCCATAACCACCACTCTTGGTGTTTCTGACCAAAAAGTTAAGGGACTTATCCTAATCAGCAAAAGTTTAGGGACCATGAGTTATTATTTATTTATTTTTCTTTTTTTTTCAGCTATTGATATTAATATTTATTACTTACTTTGACTAAAATAAGAAAGAAAACCTTAATTAGTAACCTTTTAAACACCACCAGCACCCTCCTTGTACCACCACTCTCTCACCACCATTTAGATCTGAAACTCAACCACAACCACTGATAATGGGTAGGAAAAATTTGAAAAATGTAGGCAAATATAGTCCCTCAGGGAAGCCATAAAAAATGAATGATACAAATCAAAATCCCATCGAACTAATTCACAAGAATATACACTCCAGACATAACTTGTTAAGAGCAACTACCACCTTATTCACCCTACATAACAATTCATCGCACTATTCTTATTTTTGAAGCTCTTTTATTTATCATTCAAGAAGCTGAAATTTTTTCTTTTTCTTTTTTTTTTTTCTTTTTCTTTTTTTTTCTTTTTTTTTTATAACAAACTATAAGAGCTTAAAAAATAGATCATATAGCAAAATTTTCCAGAACCTTCAAGCTTCAAATTAATCTTCTTCAAAACATCATCACAAACCAAAGAGAATACCAAGATAGATGGCTCCCCCAAGCTAGACTTGGGATAAGTTACTAATTGGGGCCGATAGGTTAATTTTATGACTTAGATGAAAAACATGGACAAGGCTACAACATGGGTAAGCAAGAAGGGGACAAACGTTTTCTAAATTCATCTGGAGGCTACCTAATGAACATGGCCTTCGTCCTCCTCATCGTGCATGTGCAATGTATCATGGCACACTACTAAAAGTCTCAAGTCAAAACTAAGATCAATGTCACACCAGGAACTAACACACATGAATGAATACTAAAGGCTCAAGCCTCATAGTTAACACAGTCAAGCTCCAGATTCATACACAGTTGAACAAAGTTGACTTCCATTAGGCCAAGACAATCCAAAATCAGATCATGATCATTTAATCCGCATTGCAAGTCTTTCAATCAGAATCAAGCCAAAAACCTTTTAATCATCAAGGAAAGGGGCACAAGGAAGTTGTTTACTAGTTGTTCATCATCATGATTAACTTTTTTTTTTTTGTTTTTTTTTTTTTTGAATTTATGAAAGCAATAAACTAAACTACCCAAAGCAATAAAATCTATCTAGCAAGACATAAGAGAAAAAAAAGAACATACCAAAACAAAGGCTATATACATCCTCCCCCAAGCTACACTCGGCAATGACCTCATTGCAACGAGGGGTAGGTAGTGCACTACTCGAGAACCTCAGGGAAGGTTCTCATCATCGCTAACATCATCATCAGTTGCTCCATTTCCACCAGCAGAGTTCCCATCATCGGGAAGGACATACCAAGAAGGATGTTGGCCATCCCTGGGAATGTGACCTTGCCTGCAAAAAAAATCATAAATAGGATACATACAAAGGCGAAGGTCAGTCTCTACGGTCTGAAGACGAGAGGAGAGGCCCTGCTGGGACAACTCGAGACCACGGATACCGGCCATGATGGCATCATGATCGGGGGGGGGGGGCAGAAGAAGAAGAAGAAGCTCCCGTATCCGATCGCCTAGAGTAGGTCAAGGTGGTCATGACAGGGGCAATGGGAGGTATTGGCTGCACCGGGGTCTCCAAGAGGTAAGAAGGTTGATTAGGGTGGATCTTAGTGAGCTCGGGTGCAGGTAAAAAGATAGAACGAGAGGTTTTACCTATGAGCCATCGAATACTATTCGATTTTATGGAAATCCAACCCGTGGAAATGAAGTATTGTTGATCCAAGAGGGTAGGACCTACTACGGGTTGCTTGCTAGCCTCAACAAAACCTTCCTTGACCGCTAAGTGTGTAACAAGGCCACCAAGAACTATGGGAATTTGAGTGCGTTCGCCATTGGCCTTGAGGGTGGTGAAAGTACAACTTTGTTTCCTAAGGTGAAGGGCGAAAAGGTGGGCTATGTTCATAGTGTAAGCATGTTCGGCGGGTTGTGTTTTCAAATGACTACCCAAAATTTCCGCCTCATCAACTCTCACATTATGGGGCTCTATCCTCCCGAAAATGGTCCACCCCGTAGTACGGGTCCAGAACCGAAGGGCGGGTTGGTGAATTTTGTTAGCGGAAGCATGTTGCCAAGAGTCTATTTGTTCACCGGTTAAAGCTAACCAAAGATCCCCCGAAATTAAATGGTCCGGTGAGATTGTAATCCATGGGATGACAACCCAAATTTTCTAGCAAACCCATCCAAAGAAAGTCTATGGCTCTTGTTTGACAACCTATAGGCAACATATGTCACCAACCCATTCCTCCCCTTTTCAATTCCAAAAGAGCTCAAAAATTCAAGGGTTAGATCTTCATAAGTGTTATGAACCATAGTGAATAATTGAGTCATACCAAGTTTTGAGAATAAAAGCTTACAATCATCATGAATTCCTAACTTAGCAAGAAAAACATGATCAATAAAACGGGTAGGAATTACCTTTCGATGCATAAGCTCCAAAAATCTAACCTTTTGGTTGGGGAATTGTCGTACGAACTTGATATGTGGAAATTCCGGCACACTTTCAAGGTCCAAGTCCGGTTCTTGGGTTGCAATCCTACTCCTCTTCCTTGTAGCCATGGATGAATATTCAAGCTTTCTCTCTCCAGAAAAATATATGGGTATGGTGGAAAATTGATGGAGAAAAATGCAAAGAATGATGAAGAGGAAGTAGATGATGGGTAAAGATGTGAAATTTGGGGAATATTTGGTAGTAGTTGATGATTGGAATTTGGGGTTAGGGTTTGGAAATTGGGGATTTTTTAGAGGAGAGAGAGAGAGGAGTATGGGAAAAGAAGTAAAGGGGGAAGAAAAGAAGAAGGGGGGTTTTCGGGTTTTTTTTTTTTTTTTTCGGAGGTGGAGGCTCGCGCCCGGTAGGGCAGGTTTACCCGGTCTGCCCGGGCGGAGGGGGTTAAAATTTTTTTTTTTTTTTTTCGAAACTTATGGCGTCTCGCGCCCGGTAGGGCTGAATTGCCCGGGCTTACCGGGCGAAGAGGGTTCGAATTTTTTTTTTCGAAACTTATTGCGTCTCGCGCCCGGTAGGGCTGAATTGCCCAGGCTTACCGGGCGAAGAGGGTTTGAATTTTTTTTTTTTTTCGAAACTTACTGCGTCTCGCGCCCGGTAGGGCTGAGTTGCTCGGTCTGACCGGGCGGAGGGAGGTCGAAATTTCTCTCCTCCTTTTCTCTTGCTGCTTCTCGCGCCCGATAGAGCAACGTTGCCCGGGCTAGCCGGGCAATGAAGCTTTTACTCGTTATCGCCCCATTCCTTTAGCTCTTCACCTACATAACCATTTTTAACGATGAGTGTGGCACTGTAATTCTCTTGTCATTCTCTTAGACAGGAAAATAAAAAAAATAAAAATTAAAGTAAAATGAAAATAAAAATAAAAATAAAATAAAATAAAATAAAGGCGGGTTGCCTCCCGTAAGCGCTTGTTTATATGGTCATAAGCTCGACCACCTTTTTGCTCAACTTTCTTTTGCCGGATTAGAGAGCGTGATGTTTACTCTCTCATCGATTGGGTCACCAACTCGGTAGTGTTTTAATCTTTGGCCATTCACCTTAAAAGTGTCACCATCCTTGTTCCATAATTCAATGGTGCCATAGGGGTAAACTTTACAAATCTTGAATGGGCCCGACCACCTAGAACGAAGCTTACCGGAGAATAGCTTCAATCTTGAGTTGAATAAGAGGACTTGATCTCCTTCTTTGAATTCTCTTCTCATGAGACCCTTGTCATGCCACCTTTTTGTTCTTTCCTTGTACAACTTTGAACTCTCATAAGCTTCAAGGCGAAGCTCATCTAGCTCATTTAACTGTAGCAATCTCTTTTCACCCGCTGCTTGAGCATCGAAATTTAAACTCTTGATGGCCCAAAATGCTCGGTGTTCTAGTTCGACGGGTAAGTGACATGCCTTTCCATACACCAATCTATATGGAGTGGTACCAATAGGTGTTTTGAATGTCGTTCGGTATGCCCATAGCGCATCATCGATCTTAACAGACCAATCCTTTCTTGTTCTAGCAACTGTTTTCTCCAAAATAGACTTTATTTCTCGGTTGGACACCTCAACCTGACCGCTAGTTTGTGGGTGATAGCCGATTCCAACCCTGTGTTGCACTCCATACTTTTTCAGCATTGCTTCAAACCGATTCTCCAAGAAATGTGTTCCCCTGTCACTGATTAACACACGTGGTAAACCAAAACGAGGAAAAATAACTTTCTTAAAGAACTTACTTACAACCCGAGCATCATTGGTTGGAGTAGCAATTGCTTCAACCCACTTTGAGACATAGTCAACGGCTACTAGAATATATCGATTACCATAGGAAGAAGGGAATGGTCCCATGAAATCTATCCCCCACATGTCAAACAACTCGACCTCGAGTATGTTATTGAGTGGCATCTCGTGCTTCCTTGAAATAGTACCGGTCCGTTGACAACGGTCACATGCTTTAACATAGGCATAGACATCCTTGAACAAAGTTGGCCAATAAAAACCACATTGTAGAATCTTCACGGCCGTTTTTGTAGGACCTGCATGTCCACCACATGGTAAGTCATGGCAATGAGAAATAACATGGTTTACCTCACCTTCCGGGATATATCTTCTAATCATTGCATCTGCACACAATTTGTATAAAAATGGATCCTCCCAAAAATGTCTCTTGGCCTCATAAAAGAACTTCTTCTTTTGTTGAGATGAGTAGCCATGGGGCAATGTACCTGTGGACAAAAAATTAGCCAGATCAGCATACCAAGGTGATTCAATTTGAGAAAGTGCTAATACATGTTCTTCACGGAAAGAATCATCGATGGGGAGGTTATCATCATCCCCCTTGTCAAGAAGGAGGCGAGAAAGATGGTCTGCAATGACATTCTCAGTCCCCTTCGTGTCCCTTATCTCAATGTCATAATCTTGCAATAGAAGGACCCATCGAATCAACCGTGGCTTGGCGTGACTCTTAGTCATCAGATATTTCAATGCGGCGTGATCTGTGTGAATTATCACCTTTGAGCCAACAAGGTATGAGTGAAACTTTTCTATTGCATAAATTACTGCTAGCATCTCTTTTTCAGTTGTGGCATAATTCATTTGAGCAGAATCAAGAGTTTTACTAGAGTAATAAATAGCGCGGTCCCAAGATGGCCCCTATCGCATAGTCACTAGCGTCACACATAATCTCGAATGGTAGGGTCCAGTCCGGGGGTTGCATAACGGGAGCGGAGATCAAAGCTTCTTTCAACCTGTTAAAAGCTTCAAGACAAGCATTAGTAAATACGAATGGGGCATCTTTGGCCAAAAGCTCAGTTAGAGGTCTAGCGATTTTCGAAAAATCTTTTATAAATCGCCTATAAAATCCTGCATGACCAAGAAAGCTCCAAATTCCTTTTACAGAGTTTGGAGGGGGTAATTGCTCAATGACCTCTATCTTTGCTTT
This sequence comes from Chenopodium quinoa, assembly GCF_001683475.1. NCBI lineage: Eukaryota > Viridiplantae > Streptophyta > Magnoliopsida > Caryophyllales > Amaranthaceae > Chenopodium > Chenopodium quinoa. The sequence goes on along the minus strand of NW_018743391.1, from coordinate 2,159,581 downwards.
ATCAACCTCAATGCCCCTATTTGACACCACATGGCCTAGAACGGCTCCTTGTTGTACCATAAAATGGCATTTTTCCCAGTTTAGAATTAAATTGACTTCTTTACATCTATAGAGCACCTTTTCCAGATTTTCAATACATACATCAAAAGATGTTCCATAGACAGAGAAGTCATCCATAAAAACTTCCATTGAATTTTCAATAAGGCCTGAGAAAATTGCCATCATACAACGTTGGAAAGTGGCTGGAGCATTACATAGTCCAAATGGCATTCTTCGATAGGCGAAGGTGCCATAGGGACATGTGAAAGTAATCTTTTCCTTATCACATGGACGAATGGGGATTTGAAAGAAACCAGAATATCCGTCCAAGTAGCAGAAAAAGGAATGCTTAGCCAAACGTTCAAGCATCTGATCAATAAAGGGAAGGGGAAAATGGTCCTTCCGAGTGGCCTTATTCAATCTCCTGTAATCGATACACATTCGTCAACCTGTAACAGTTCTAGTGGCGATTGGCTCACCCTTGTCATTCTTAACAACGGTCATACCTCCCTTCTTAGGGACTACTTGTACAGGGCTAACCCACTTACTATCTGAGATAGGGTAAATTATTCCTGCACCAAGCAATTTAAGAACCTCTTTTTTAACTACCTCCATCATATTTGGATTAAGTCGTCTTTGAGGTTCTATGGAGGAGGTATGATCGTCCTCAAGAATTATCTTATGCATACAAAATGAGGGATTAATACCCTTAATATCATCAATGGTATACCCAATAACACTTTTATATTTTCTCAAAACGGTGAGCAGTTGCTCTAATTTCATGTCATTAAGTTCAGCATTAACAATAACAGGATATGTATTAGTAGGACCAAGATATGCATATTTAAGAGTGGAGGGAAGGGGTTTCAACTCTACCTCGGGAGGCGTAGTACTCTCCCCAACACTTGATACACTAAGGACTTCCTTCACTAGAGCGGTGGTTGGATTTGCTTTTCCTTCCTCAAGTAGCCGCATGTACTCCCTTGTTTCCCAATCTTCCTCACTGGTGTTTCCTACCAACACCGTTTCCAATGCATCGTCTTTCTTGATTAAAGGAAGTTGCTCACGTTCTAGATCATCAAGGACATCCACTTGGCAAATAGTCTCTCCCATGGAAGGAGTTCCCGTAGCGTTCAAGAGTGAATACTCCATTTTCTCGTCTCCCACCTCAAAAGTGATTTTTCCATTCTTCATATCAATGATTGCACCTGCAGTGGCTAAGAATGGTCTACCAAGTATAATAGGGACATGTGCATCCTCTTCCATCTCCATCACAACAAAATCACATGGGATAAAGAATTTTCCCACACGAAGAGGAACATCTTCAAGTATACCCAAGGGAAATTTAACCGTCCTATCTTCAAGTTGTAGAGACATGCGTGTAGGATTTAGTTCATCCATTTGAAGCTTCTTGCAAATAGAGAGCGGCATGAGGCTCACACTTGCACCAAGATCACATAATGCCTTGTTGATCTCTATGTCCCCAAGCTTTACTGGAATTGAGTAGCTACCCGGATCACCTAATTTCTTAGGAAGTGTATTTTGCAAAATAGCACTACACTCTGCGTTCAACGCAACAGTAGCATTCTCCTCTAGCTTCTTCTTGTTAGAGAGCATGTCCTTCAAGAATTTTGCATAAGATGGCATCTCGGATATTGCATCTAAGAATGGAATGTTGATGTGAAGCTTCTTCAAAATATCGAGAAATTTTCCATACTTCTTCTCTAACTTAGCTTGGGCCAACCTTTGCGGGAAAGGAACTGTTGGCACATATGGGACAAGTGGTGGTGGAGTTGATGCCCTTGACTCTTCCTCATTCGCGGTACCATCGACCACCTTATCCTTTGGGACTACCCCGTCAACAACCTCCTTGGATGACTCTCTCATGGGAGGATCTTCCAATTGCTTTCCACTCCTCAAAGTCACAGCATTCATATGCCCTTTTGGTGGTTGCTCTGTTTGACCCGGAAAAGTGCCCAGAGTCTTCAAAGATTGGCCAACTTGATGAGCAAGTTGACTTATCTGATTTTCCATGAGCTTGTTCTGAGCTTGTAGTTGTTGGATGTTGTTGTTCGTTGTGGCAACGAAGTTCTCAAGCATTAGCTCAAGGTTGGATTTTTGTGGAGGTGGTTGCATAGGTTGTTGGACTAGAGGTGGTCTTGCTTGAAAACCGGGTGGAGCATTATAGTTATTGTTTCGAGGTGGTGGTGGAGGGGGATTTTGTTGAGCTTGGGTGTTCTTGTAAGAGAAATTTGGGTGATGTTTCCAACCTTCATTGTATGTGTTTGAGTGAGGATCATATGGCCTTTTGGGATTTGAAGTGTAGAATGCATTGGCTTCCTCGATCGACATCTCCTGTGAATTTTGTGGGCAGTCAGGGGCAATGTGACCTTGTACATTACACATTTGACAAGTTTCAGTAGATGAGCCAGAAGATGCTGCTTGAAATTTGTCAAACTTGCTTGTCAATGCCTGCATAGAACTAGTTAAAAGGGTTAGAGCATCAACATCATGCATACCTCCCTTTTTAACATTGCGTCGTCCTCCTGGATGGTAATTATCATTTGCCGCCATCTTCTCAATTAGCTCCTTTGCCTCAGTTGGGTTCTTAGTCAAGAGAGAACCCCCAGATGCAGCATCAATATAGATTCGGAACTCATGAGTCAAGCCATTGTAAAAGGTTTGGATCAACATCCATTCAGGAATACCATGATGAGGGCATTGTCTCTGCAATCGCTTGAACCTCCTCCATGCTTCATATAAGGACTCATCATCTGACTGCCCGAAAGTAGATAGCTCATTTCTTAACCTCGCAGTCTTTTCTTGTCCTAAGAACTTGACTAGAAAAGCTTTCACTAGTTTGTCCCATGTATCAAAAGAGCCAGTACCTTCATCTCTCAACCATTCCTTCGCTCTATCCCGTAATGAGAAAGGGAATAGGCGAAGTCTAATAGCATCATCTGTAACACCATTTAGTTTCATGGTATCGCATTTTTCCAAGAAACTATCAATGTGACTGACAGGGCATTCGTGAGGTGTGCCTGCAAATGAATCATTAGAGATGAATTGAATGAACTGTGGCTTCAATTCAAAGTTCTGAGCTGTAACGGGTGGTCTGACAATGCTAGAGAGGAGTCCCGTTGTGGTATCGGGAATGCCATATTCCAAAAGAGATTTTGTGCCTGGATCGACCATGTTTCTAAAGTGTTGATTCCTTCTTCTTCTTCTACCTCCTCGTCTCCTTGCGGTTGCTTCAATTTCAGAATCAAGTGGAATTAAATCGTCTGACCCTGAACGTCGAGTTTGCATGCAAGAAGGAACTAAAAGCAAAGAAATCAAGAACACAAGAGACAATAGCCGAAGCAACAGATAAAGCTTAGTAAAAACGAATCACAAATAACTAGTATAGAACCGTTAGTCCCCGGCAACGGCGCCAAAATTTGATAGGCGTGTCGCGTACCTAACAAAAATAAACCTAACTAGACCACTACTATGTAGACGGGCAAGAAAAGGTCGGATCCCAAGAGACTATGGTTCAACTAATTAGATAGACTCAAGCAATTACTAAGCAAGTAACCAAATAAATTAAGTAAGAATCAATATCTAAAAAAAAACTAATTAAAACGATAAAATCTAAACAATGTGACAATTCAATGCTAAAAACATCCAAGATCAAGCTTCACCACGAATACAATTAATGCAATAGTCATTCTACCCCTAACACCTAATTCAATTGATTAATGAGGAAAAGTAATCCATGAATAATACCAATGGTCTCTCCCGAGTTATCAATGGCTTCTCTAATCACAATCAAGCCTACTTCCGTGGAATCATGTAAATTAAAGACCTTAAGCACATTACTCTAACTTCTTAATCATCCATTCAACTACTCCCGTGATGAACTTCAAACCCTTAATTGATTTATTCAAATCCGTCAAAACCCAACTCCCGTTGTGATTAAAACAAAGGATTAATAACAATACCAATTATCCCTAATCTAGTATTGGCATAAGCATAATCAATTAAGCATATCAATTACAATTATTGTTAGAGAATTTAAAGAATTAAATCATGCATTAATCATATTTGGGTTCCGCTAGATCTTGGAATAAAGAAACTACTCACACATATTAACGAAAGCAAAAACAATATTCAATGATGAAAACATGATTAATAAGCAATTAAAAGTAAAAGAAGAATTAAAGATGAATACCAATTTCTTGAATGAAGAAAAGTACCAATTGTTGATGAGTAAAGATCAAAACTTGAAAGTGCAAATTAATCTAGATCTAGAGAGAATATTAGGGTTCTAATGAAGGTTTTAAAGCTAGAAAATAATAACTAAGTCGTTTAATCGGCTTTACAAAGGGGTATTTATATCCCTTAAAATAAGAAAACCCGAAAAAAACTGAAAATAAGATCCGCGAAACTCCGACCGGTCGGGCGCGACCAACACTTTGGCTTAAAATACGATATCCTGTTCGCCCGGTCTGCCAGGGCAATGCCGCCCGGTCCGGGCGGATGGAGGCTGAACTTCTTCGCTTCTTTTCTTCTTCGCCCTGGCTGCCAGGGCAATGTTGCCCTCCAGGGCGGACACGGGAAAAATCTCTTCCATCCTACTAAGCTCTCGTGGCAATCCAAAATGCATCCAAATCATCCGAAAATCTTCATATGCCTGTAAAATCAATCAAATAGACCAAGCCACACTAGAGAAGAGGATATTAGCGAGAAATAGCTTCTTAGAGCTTAGAAATCACATATAAATAGCTATAAACCGAGGGTAAAATGTGGATAAACTGTGTACATCAACCACCGAAAACCCACCCGACCAACTCGCACCACCAGCAACACCCCACCTAGTAACCACCCTCTCACAGTCTAACCACCACCGAGATCTGAAACCCTACATCACTACCCTTAAGATTGAAACCCCACCTCATCACCACCACTTAAAACCCCACGTCACCACCCACCAGGCCACCAACGAACCGAAACCCCCATATCACTAACCACCATTAACAAACCAAAACCCCACATCACCAGTCACCAGCACCACCAGCGAACCAAATCCCAAACTCATCACCGCCAATGAATCGAAACCCCACCTTACCATCACTTAGATCTGAAGCACACCTTACCATCGCAAAGATTATAAACGCACAACCACCAATACCTACCTCACCCATATTGGTAAAAAAAATCATCAAACTCTACCCAAATTACAAATCGAAAACCTTGAAAAGGGAATGAGGCAGCAACTTTAAAAAGGGGAAAAGGAGGCGGCGACGAACTGACAAGGTGGAAGGCGGCGACTATGATGAGAACGGATGCGAATCGATCGAGTAGTGGTGGTGGTGTGGTGATTGTGAGAGAAGAGGGAGCCATTGTCGGAGCTTGGCTATTTTTTTATGGTTGGGAGCCATTGTTGAAGGAGATGAGGGAGTTGTAAGCCATGGAATAATTATTTAAATCTGACAAAAAAAAATTATCACATTAAGGTTAATTATGAAAGTAGGATTAAGTTTTGGTTATACTGATTCAATTGGGCCACGTGGCTAATTTCAGTCCTAAACTTTTTTCATCATCACATTAGCCACCTCACTTATAAAGATTCTTATTAAATAAATAAATCTGGAAAAAAAAAAAACAAAACAAAAAAAAAAATATTATTGGTGACTCAAGGTCCCTAAACTTTCGCTGACTAGGTAAGGTCCCTCAACTTTTATGTCAGAAACACCAAATATGGTGGTTGAAGGACCAAAAATGCACAATTGAAAGTTGAGGGACTAAAAGTGCACAAATACGAAAGTTTAGGGACCGTATTTGTGCTTTACTCAATTAAACTAATAGTAAAGAAGTAATTATTATAGAATGGGGAAATTCTGGTAGCCAATCTAGCCATACCTGGTTTCAAGAAAAAAAAAAAAAAAAAAAAAAAAAAAAAAAAAAAAAAATCTAGCCATACCAAACTGATTGGTCCAAAGTCCAAACTTGACATGGGCTGGCTATAAAAAAGCCTTACAAAAGCAAAGAAAAGACTGAAAAATAAACTTAAAAACAAACCCATTGGGCCTAAAGTGCTACACAAGCCCAACTTAGAAGTTGCAACATGAAAAATCAATGTTAAAAACTTAAAATCATGGGATTGTTTAAATATGTAATCAGAATTGAATCAAAGTCTGAAAGATAAGCTAAGCATGATCTTATCAAGCTGCCATTCAACGGGGTCGAGTAATGACAAGTATGAAATTTTGTTTCCGAGTAAAAAAAAATGGAAAACCATTGACACGTACCGATAACAATGTGACATGCTAGCTCCTTCATAGTCGTTGTCAATGAAATGTAATCACATTTAATGTTATAGTACTAGTAGATGCGATAATGACATTACACAACTAGATCGTATTTGGGATATAATTGATAGAGTTACTAGAAAACTTAAAGAGGAAAATGAAATAGAAAGTTAAAGATAATATCAAAGATATTTATGTAATAACATCTGACGCCACACACCACGGGTGTGTATGATGCAAGTTGAGTTTTGACCGAGACAAGTTTGAGTAGCTCGCAAGTTGGCTTGTCTCATAAGCACCCCTATCTGACGCAATAATAATAAGATGTTGAAACCTCTTGTATAAAAGGTTTTTTTTTTAGAGGAGAGTCTGACCACATATAAACTTAATGATGATCTATAATACTATATTAGAACAAATTAGTGATAGGTAGAAATAGAATCACCCACCAATCTTATATGTTACTCATTTTCCCTTTTTCTTCATGGTAAGATAAATAATATTACCTAATATAAAGTAATTGTTTTTTTATTACCTAATATAAAGTAATTGTTTTTTTTTTTTATTTTAACCTGAATAGTATGTGACAATCCTTTAAATCTCGCGATGACAATCCTTATTTCTTAACCCATGGGAGCTAAAGTTGCTATGAGATGAGAAAGAGAAAGCACTTATCACCCCAAGGCCCAAACCCCCTCTTTTTTATGCCCATTTTCACTTACAAAAACCGTTGCAAACCTCAAATTAACACCATACTAACACTTATTTATTCCAAATTTTCCAAGAAAAATCAAGAGATCTATTAGTCCCATAATTCAAGGATTGTTGCTTTACAATTTTACATGGCATTTTAGAGACTAATGCAAACAAAAATCTTGAGAAATTAGGCCACTAGCTATAGCATTACGGACAATCTAACTAGCTAATTGTGTCGAGCCAAGTGCTTAAGCTTGCAAGGTTCCCTTTCTATCTTGGGGGTTGTCAATATCATAGAGGACAAAATATTTCAAGCATAGATGTTGTAAGTTCATTAATAAGTTGACTCCAAATTAGATTCCTCCCCCTTTTTTTAAATGTTGACATATAATACATTTTGTTGTTAAATCGTCCACCGAGGTCAGTTTAGGTATTATTTAGTAAATGATCACTTTTCATTGACTATTAATTTAAATTTCGGTCTTTTATTTTATTAGACTTCCGAAAGTATTTTTTGGTAAATGGCTTTTTAAAATCAGTTAACAAACTGGCTCATAAGTTTAAACGAAAATAAAGGTTGATTAGACTAGTTTTCACTTTTTGATACAAAGTTGTATTGCTAAAAACAACTAACAACCAATTTTACCAAAATTATTATCTTTAAACAAATAATATGTCAAATAGACAACAAAATACCAATACAATATATACAAACAACTTATCAAACTTGCTAATCCAACTAGCTAGTAAAATACACTAAGAAAAATCAAAGTAATTGCATCTGAGATTGCTTAACTAGTCAACTAATTCTTTAGGTTTCCATGTTCAAACAGTTTTAGGTTGTAAACAATTTCATGTTAAGTTAGTCATAGGTTACAACTTACAAGTTGAAACAAATTGGTTTATTATCTGATATGAGTCATATCCGGTTCAACAAAATCTTGGTCGATTAAGTTTCAGATTGAATATATTCTGGTTGAGTCGGTTTTCGATTTTATGTTTTCCACTGACAGAGTGTAACTGGTTCGATTCACTCCGCCACATCAATTGCAAACAGTGTCACTATTCAGGTTATAAATTAATAGTGCCAGTCTTACAAATGACTCTATTTTAAATCGGCTAGGAGGCACAAAAGGTTCAAACCGTTTCGGGTTAAATTTATACAACTCTACTCCTAGAGATTCCATTTGGTATTGTGTCACTCCTCACGTGCATGCTAGAGCACAACAGAACACAAAGGGTGAGAGGGGTGGTTGTAAAGTCTAGAGTATAAATTAAAGTGCAACGGTTAAGCCATCATCAACAAAAACAGCGACAATCATGCGCCCTACAAGTTGCTGCTTTTCCATACAACAATAACCCTCTTTTTTACGGATCCGATGCTACTAAGTGTTTATGTTTTTCACACACATTTGGTCACATTCATGTCTTTCTCAAGTCACAGTATTTTTTTGTCCCAATATAAGAATGATTTAAAATTTTAAATCATTTTTTATAATTTTATCCCACAATTTTGTAACATGTTGTAGAATGTGACTTACATTACTATTTAAATAAATTAAATGAGTGTATATTTAATAAATATAATTTTATCTTATTTTATTGTTTATTTTGGGTTGGTACTTGGTGGAGTACAATTTTTTATAGGATTAATTTATTAAATGTTTTTTCTTAAAATAGAAGAATACAAAGGACATTACTGTTAAGTCACCCTAAACATGCTCCAAAAAAATTCACTCTTGGTCCACTCTTTGAAGGTTAGACTTACTGACTTACCACAATATTAGTCATTTAGTATTATAATTTATAAAGTTCTGGAAATGATAAAAACATGGAAGAGTTGGTAAGAGGATAATGTATTTGTCAAACAAAAACGTAAAAATCATTACTACCATGTAGTAGTATGTAAATTATACTTGTATTATCTATAGTAATATATAAAGAAAAAGGGCTTTTTGGGTGATAAATTTCACTATTCCCAAATTGTCCTTCTTAATTTTCAATATTACCTCTTTTATTAACAATTATAATAAAAAATTAAAAATTATTTTTTATAAAAAAACTAAAAATAACTACCTTATCATAACTGCTCTCACTCATCAATTTTTTTTTTTTAAAAAAAAACTACTCCCACTCCCTATAATAATTGAAATTGCTCTTAATTATTTTTTTTACTTTTAAGGAATTGATTTCAAAGGTTCAAATTTAAGCCAAATTGATATATATATCATGGGCGTAGAATAGGGAGTGCAAAGTGCTCCCTAGCACAGGCACAGGGCCCCGATAATTAGAGGGCCTAATTTTTTATTTTTTTTTCAATTCTTAATTAATTTATAACACTTTCATATTCTTCTATTAATTCAAATTAGTATTTTAGAATTACATCAATTCCATTCCATGAAATTATAATGTATATTTCTACATTCCAGAATTATCAACATAAAAAAGTTAATATCAGCGAAATTAAAAATAAACGATTCGTATTCCGTAACAACGACAAAGCATTTAAGCAATTAATTTTAATTTTTCATAATTATTCTTATCAAGCTGCTAAATACCTTCCCAATATCTAAGGGTTATCTAATTGTGTATGGCGTAAATAATAGGTTAAAAATTAAAATTTTGTATGTTGTTAAATTATTAAGGGCCCATTTTTTTCATTTTAGCATTTTAGAACAGGGCCCCCAAAATCATTGCAACATATATATATATATATATATTAGATTCATAGTATATAATTATATTTAAATAAGTCGGGTTTTAAGCTAACAAATTAAGTTTGTGCCAAGCATTAGGTTGTGCCAAGCATATAGGCCTTTGGGTTAGGTGGTCTGCTGGTCTCGAAAAATAACCATATATTAAAGCAAATTAAGTTTTGTAAGTGTGCTATGTTGGACTGTATTTTAATGTTTTTCCTAAAAATATAATGAAGGCTCAAGCTTGACGTACAATACATCTCAAACTAACAATAACATGTCATATTATATATATAATTACATAGTACTCGTAGTCGTGTAGTGTCATGTTGTGCAATTTCTATATTTCATGTTGGTCATGCCATGCATGCATCTAGTATTCTAGTGTATCTCATCTTAAATTGTTCCCATTTTGATTTGACAATAGTGAGCAAGGACAATTGAACTGTTGAACCTACATTCTTTCATCAATCATCAGTCCCAATCTTAAGTGAGGGTAATAATTTTTAAAAGTTAGTGGGTATGTATGAAACAACAAAAGAAAGTTAATACCAAATTTTCCGACCCATTTAACAATGTGTAAGAGAATACAAGATCAGATCGATCAATAGATCATCTATTTTCTTCGAGCCGTTTCCAGTTAATTTTCCAGATAAACGAAGTTTATTTAGGGGTATAATTGTCTTTTCAAGTACCAATGGAGGGGTATATGCGTCTTTTTATTTACTAGTTGAGGGGTATATGTGTAATTTGCTCACCAAACAGTAAATGCAAGTAACGAACAGTAATTGAATAAATCACCAAAAGTACTTAATTAAAACGACCACGCTTTTTCAAAATATTTACAGAAATATCATCATATTAACAAAAATTCATTTATCCTTATCTGACAGATACACTTATATTTGCCCATTTTCTAAACAACATTTCACTTTGGTCAAAGTTTTGTTCCACTTTGGGTTAAAGTAAGAGACCAAACCAAAGAATGCAGATACGAGTCAACAAAAGTGAAACGATATGATGCTTAATGTTGCTTCAAAAGCTAATCATAATTTGTCTCCAACATGATACATACATTTTTCTCCTTTAATTTTTGTAACATTTGAATCTTGTAAATTCTTAAAATCTTTAAGTGAGTTGACGAGAACAAAAGGGCCTTTTACTCTAGTAATATTTTGACTAATATTTCCAATTTTAAATTTATTTTATTCTTATATGAGAAATATGTACAATCATTAAATCGGAGATATTAAAGGTTTATCTTAACTAAAAGTTTAAGCTTATACTCTATCACACCCCCTTATATGAGTGTCAGTTGGACTTAAAGTGTGGATGACTGGATGCAGCATGAGCCCTCCACATACCCTACGCGAAATATTCCACTTAAAAATGAGGGGTGGATGAGATTTGAACTAGGGGTGTGCAAAAAAACCATAACCGTTTGCCATAATCATTAACCAGTATAACCATCTCATTTTATAGGTTAATTAATCGTACCGTTAAAAATAAGCAGTTACGGTTAACTAAACCGTTAAATATAGCGGTTAACGGTTACAATCACGATTACACTTTTAAGTAAACGCTTAATCGATGGTTAACTATTAAAATAAAAATATATTTTTTAATATATTTTTTTAAGAGAAAACAGAAGTATAATTAAATAAGTTAACCCTAAAATAATCTTTATTGATTTATAATCAACTAATTGGAGCTTATTCTTATTTATATCAAAATTTTTATTAGAGTTAAAACTCGGGGAAAAAGTATTGATTTATAATTTATTTATTGGTTAGCGGTTAACTGGTAACCGTACCGCTAAGAAATGGTTAACCGCTGCGGTTAACCGTTCCTTAACGATACGGTACGATTTGTGTTTTTAAGTAACCGATTTAACGGTTAACCGTACCGTTAAGCCTTAATGATACGGTTAACCTAATGTGAACATCCCTAATTTGAACTAGTGACCTTTGCGTCACGTTGGCTTTAATACTATATTGAAAGACCAACTCAACCTAAAATTTAAGCTAATGGTTGAGACTCAAAAATATGTTTTATACTCTATAAGGAGAGATGCAAATTAGATAGTTTAGTGTACATGTACAAAATCACTTGATATGAGCAAGATATGTAATGCTATAACTAGGGTGTTCAATGGACTGGACTGGAGATCGAATAATTAAATTTCAAGAATCAAAGAACGAACATGTTGACCTAAACCAGACCAAGAACCTATCCAAAACCTACACGGAGTCGATTTGAACCAAATTCAAATATTTTTTGGAAAATTTCAAAAAATTTAATGATATTATGAAAAACTCAAAAAAAAAAAAAAAAAAGTTAGAGAAAAAACAATTTAAAGAATTTCAAGCTTGATTGAAGACTAGAAAAATTAATTTTTCAACCCAAAAAGTACATTGTTTAATTCGGTCCGATTTGGTCTAGTGTCAATGCGGCCCATTTTCGTGGTTTGGACCGGTTTTTAAACCTCCTAGTGCTAACCAATAATTTTACAACTTCTTGTAGAGAAATAATATGTTAATCTAAAAATAACTAGGAATATTCTTTCAAAAAAAAAAAAAAAAAAACTAGGAATATATATGTATATCAAAATTGAGTTCGTTGTATTTTAAAACCTACATATTTACTGTTCTGTTCACCTTATTTCCACTTATTTTAGGGTTAATAAATTTAGATAAGATAAGTTCAAGAAAAAAGTTCAGATAAGTTGTGACAAGGGTTAATCAGGGCTTCTCAAGTTTAATTTATAACTAAAATAAGTTCTAATAAGGGTTAATAAGATCAGATAATAAGTTCAAATAAGTAAAAATCAGGTGAATAGAACGCACCCTAATTAAAAGAAAAAGATGGCGACGTACAATAATGACTCACACAATTCAAGGATCAATTGTTATATTCTTTTATAACAATATAATAATTATGAGCATAAACTTACCCAAAATTAGTTGAATTAGAATAATTAGATCAAGATCTAATCCTTTTCATGCCTGTTGTGGTTGATGACGCACATGTTAACAAATGAAATTGTGAAAAATACAACCTATAAATTGATAATCAAGCAATACATACAAAAAATTGATAAGTTTGATGATTTATGTTAATAATATAGGTAAAAATAATACAAAATTGATATTTTAAACATATATAACTGTATAAGCGAGTGTAAAAAATTTTCTGATGATTGATATTTTTTATTAAGACTAGTGACAAATTTTAAGAAAAATAATTTTAAAAGGTATGATTGTGAAAAAAATTGTATGTGCACGAAAACTTGTGGAGAAAATTGTTTTCATATTCTACAAAGCAATTAAAGAATTTTTTTAAAAAATTAACTTTTCACAACTAGCCAATAAGGGCTTGTTCATATTTACTTATTTTCAGTTCAGTTCAGTTTAGTTCAGTTCTAATCAGTTCAGTTCAGTTTTATGCATTTTAATTTTTCAGTTCAGTTCAGTTCAGCTTCAATCAGTTCAGTTCAACTCAGCTCCAATCAGTTCAGTTCAGTTCAGCTCTAATCAGTTCAGTTCAGTTCATTTCAGTTCAGCTCAGTTCAGTAATTATAAACAGGCCCTAAATATGTCGGTTGTATATAATTACCAATTTCAATTGCAGCCCACAATTGCAATTCTACGTGACAGGTTAGTTTCTAAAAGTTCATTTTTCGTCAATTTATGAAAAAACCTTAATATAATTTTTTGAATAAATTTTAAAAGCAAATTATATTATCCATGACTGGAATTATATTATAAGCAGATAATTGACTAAACATTGTGCTGGATTAATCACAAAATTGAAAATATGCACTATTTATGTAATTTTATATCCATATAAATTAATCTAAAATAATTTCCCTCAAAAAAATTTAAAATAATAATAGTATTTCAGATAAGTGTGAAGAAAAGATGAATAAGTGTGCCTCGTATCTCTAATCCCAACAGTAACCTGAAACATAATAATTATTTAGCAAGCTATTATGTATTTATTTAATACAAGTATATTTTTTTTGAAACATGTATTTATTTAATATGGTGAGGCAAGACTGCCAAAATAAAATTTTATCAAATAAAAAACCTATTTTTATTCATCAATCAAATGATTCGAAGAGCAACGTTGGTTAACACTAAGATCAAGTTAGAAATGCCATCCAATTTTTTTGAATGGTTAAAAAAGAGAAAGGTTGTTTATATGGCTATTTATAGTTCTCTATAAAATATTGTAATTACTTTTGTATGATTTTGTTATCATATGCAAGATTTACCCACTTGTTTTATTTAAACAACCCCCGAAGTGTTCAAGTTCTCCATCTTGGTTGCATGACACTTCACATGGGTGATGTGTACCCCGTACGTGTTTGACACGTATTTATTGGACCGTGTTCTTGATTTCTTGTTAGACACATGTAAAATACGAAGTATTTAATTTAAAATACATAACCTGATAACCATATTACGTGTCGATCGATGTATTTGATGTTTATTTTAATTTTAATATTTCTATTTTTACTTATTTTATCTAACAATATGAGGTTTTTTGTTAGCTTTTGCCTATTTAGTACTCGTGTGGACTATGGAGTAAGGATAGTATAAAGTGGATGGAATAATACAAATTGTCTCATTGCTCACAAATTTGTCTTTTCTTACGCTCCATAGTCCGTACACTACTAAATACAACATTAGATGTGTATTACGTAATAATTAGTGGGTGTTGAATTGTTGATTGCTACTCCCACCAACAAAATCCATCAAACGCAAGCAACAATTCGGGGTGCGTATGTATGACATTATTGTAAATGTACTGACGTAGGGTGGCTATAATCGTTTTTTGCCAAAAGAAGAAGTTTATACTTCCTCTGTTTTTCTAACACCGTTTGATTTTTACACTATTCACACACTATTCTTTAACTCGCTTTTGTGATTCATATATACAATAAAATATAATTATGTGGGATCTTGTTTGAATAGTCTACATGTATATTTTATTAATATCAACTTTTTATAATTTTACAATGTTCATAGTTAAAATTATTAAGCGTTAAAAACATGCGTGATAATAATAAGGTGTCAACTAAAAAACAGAGGAAACCAGCGAAAGTATTATGTTAAGTTCTTTTTTTTTTTTTTTTTGAAACAATATTATTTTCAGTTTTACTTTAGTTTAACTTAGTTTATGTTAATCCAATTTGGACAATTTTTTTTTTATTTTTTTTATTTTTAATGTTTAGTTCAGTTCAATTCAGCTTAAAAGAACTTCCTCCTGTTCACTTTTCTGTTCAGTAAAAATAAGTTCAGTATAGTAAAAATAAGTTATGTTCAGTAAAAATAATTTCAGTTCAGTAAAAATAAGTTCAGTTCAGTAAAATTCAGTTTTCTTAAAGAAGAATTATAATATAAAATCAGTAAAGATAATTTCAGTTCAACAAAAATAGTTACAATTTAGTAAAATTAATTTAAGTTCAGTAGTAATACATTAAGTTCAACAAATATAATTTTGTTTCAGTAAAAATAATTCAGATCAGTAAAAATAAGGTGAAATAAACGGGGTCTTAATCTAGTGACAATCCGACAAAAATCGATATTGTTGTATATACATACGAGTAGTACATAAGTCAATAGGCCAGAGGTGGAAATTTATCTTTCTGCCCTTTTTATTTGAAGTATGTAATTTGAAACCCTCTCATAACTCTTTTTTAAGACATCCAATTTTTTTTGTTTTTGCCTAAAAATAATTATACAATTCTAATAAAACACTGAATAGTCATTGTCTCTCTTTTATGCAAAGAAACAAAAAGTTTTAATGGTGAAAAGTTATAGAATATTTCTATAATTAGAAGGACCAGCAAATTAATTCATGAGCTAAAAATCATAGAAAATGTCATGCAATTTGGTATGTGTTGGCAAAACAAATTCCTAATTTAGCCACCAAAAAAATATCATTGGCATACAAAACCAAAAAAGAAAGTTAAATATGTGTGTGCTTTCCTTTTTTTTTTTCCAATTTTTTTTAAGGAAAGGGAAAGATTAACACAAGCTTAAAAAGGGAAAAGCAACACATTATTATTGGATACTTATTATTTTTTTTATTTATCCTATATATTACTACATAATTATTGAATATTCACAAACTCTTAATAACACCCGGTATACACTAAATTAGTGTAAATCGGGCTGGGCAACTTCATCACCGAGAAAAATGATTTTGAGGAGAGAGAAAATGATTTAACAGCGAGGTGGTCGTCAATGGAGAGATGATCGAGGATTATGAAGAGGAGTTCTTCGTTGAGGAGGTCGAAGAGGTTGTTGTTGTTCTCATGCTTCATCGATTTCGCCATTGAAGGATTGAAGGAAAGAGAAAATGGTGGAAAGTAGAGGAAGAAGTACTGTAGTTGCTAATTGTAGAAGAAAAATGGTTGAATTTTGAGGAAAGTGAATACTCCTATGATGGAGGATAATTGTATTGAATTGTATTGTTGGGAAGAAGGTGGTAAGGGCAGACTATAATTGATTTCGCCATTAAAGGAGAGAAAATGGAGGAAAATACTTGCTAATTGTAGAAGAAAAGGATAACTTTTTGATTTTGATACTCTGTTTTTGTGGAAAAAAAAGGTCACTTTTGTTTAAAAAAAGGGTAACTTTTGTGAAAATATAGGTCACTTTTATAAAAAAAAAAGGTCACTTTTGTAAAAAAAAAGTGTCGCTTTTGTGAAAAAAAAGGGTCACTTTTGTAAAAAAAAAAAGGGTCACTTTTATAAGAAAAAAAGGTCACTTTTCGTAAAATGTTCGATGTACAATAAAATTATTGTAAAACGGGTGCATGCAAAAGGTTTTGTTGAATAATGATAGAATGATAGGTGGGTAAAGGCTGGGTAAAGGAGGGAAGAAGAGCCTAATAAATTGTGAAATCTTTTTGACTTTTGTATTAAGACTGGTAGCTCTTCAATCTTCATCCAAAACATAAGAAAAACAAGGAAAAATTTAACGGCAGTGTACATCAATTAGGAACCAATCCAAACATGAAATAAGATAAATTTGTTTAGTGTTTTATTAAACTCCTTTACAAAAAAGATATAGTATAAAAATTACTTCCTATATTTTTTTGATTAACAAAAGTCAAACTTAACTTGAGTTTTAACAATAATAATTTCAGTTGTGAAATAAGTCAACTAAAATTAATTAAGTCTATCACTGATAAAGTTAAGCCATTTAAGAAAAGCACAACCACATCATATGTAGACATTAACCATCATCGCGACACATAGCCTTGAAGCTCGAATGGATAGTGTGGGCGCCAACCACAAATTAAATAATAAAGGATACATATGCATTTGCACCATGCTCATTATGCACCTATAGAACACAATTACATGTATAAATTTAGCTTTTATGACATAAAATATTTTGTGATATATTATTTAATTTAAAATAAAATAGCATGTCCATGTTTTTTTTTACTATAATGTTATTAATGTCATGTTCTTTTATAACTATGCACTTGTGTGTATGTTTTTTTTTTTTTTTTTTTTTTTTGAGAGGTTAGTGCTAGCAAGCTAAGTGTTTGAGAGGTTCGGTGCACACTGAACATCATGCAAGCACATATGCTCGATATCAATATATTGAGTGCTGCCAATTGCACATGTGAATCGAGGAAAGGGGGAGAAAAAAGGGGTTCGACAAGTGAATAGTGAGAAACCTTCACATGTATTTTTGGGTGAGAGTTGTGTAAACTTTTGAATGTGATCAGAGAAGTGTTTATTAAATCAACATCGAATGGAAAAATACAAACTTTTTTTTTTTTTTTGAAAATTCACGGAAACATTGTACTTCTAATTAATTCTACTATGTGTATTTTTTTGTAAAATTAGCTACTTATTACTTTAATTAAACTTTTTCATACACTTTTGAATTTTGATCATTTTCAAAATCTCTCTAAAACACTTAATGATTATTTAATCAATTACAAGTCATAACCACATGAAGTATTTCCAATTTCCATGTACATTAATAATCTATTATTGGAGAAAATAAAAGAATGAACCCTGAGGCATAGCATAACCAACATAAAATAAAGAACATGTCATAAAATAATACAACATACGACACTGTTGTTTATGTAATTATATATCAGACGCTTTCACGATCTTATGAGAAAAACACAATCCAACTCAAATGAACATTTAATATAAAAACCCAAATAAGTTAATCATGCCTAGACCACCCATATAAATTTGTAACACGACACGACCTATGACTAGTGAGAGTGGTGGATCGTGCCTAACCAACCTTAAAACACTAACAAAGCTTTGACGATGCCATCATCTTATAGATATTTTGGATTATCCAATAGTGCCCCCCGTTATTTGTTAGCTAAGAAGGTGAATTGACACACCAAATGGTGAGTAACATAATAATGATAAAAAATAATGAAAACCTAACCCATTCAATAAACAAGAGTTTTGTTGTCTCAAATAGTCTTCGCATTCAAGTAAAGTTTGTTGAAGTTGCGCACATTGAGTGACTCAGTTGCCAAACTTCCCATCCTCAAAATCATCTTTCAACCCCCAAAAGTTAAAATTATAAATCCTAAACTAAAGAGTAAACAAAGTTGGGAAAACCCAAACAAATTAAATTAATTACTCCATTTTCCACTTCTTCAAAGAAGTGGGGATTCAATTCAAAGTTTCTAGAGAGAGAAAGTTGCAAAATAATACAAGTAAAAAAAAAAAAAGTTAAAACAAAAATTCTGAAAGTTTTTTCTCATGAGAAAAAAGCATAAACTGTACAGGAAAGTTGAGGTGGACTAAGAAAGAAAAAGAGAGACAAAAAACAGCTCATCTACCCCTTTTCTCTTGTTACCAACCTTTCTAATTTCATTTGTTTTTCTGAATTTTTGAAGAAATTTTAGTAAAGGTATCAAAATAATCTTAATTAAAGCTTTAATTTTTGTGGGTTTTGTTTAATTTTGATTAGTTTATACTTAAAAAGCTGATCTTTTGTTTGTTTTTAGGTGATTTTAATGTCATTTATGTACAACCCAATTGGTAAAGGTGAGAGCTTTACTGGGGATCAGTGATGGGGTTTCATTATAATCCTTATTTAAGCTTAAAAATTTAGTGGGGTTTGATTAATTTTAATTAATTATGATTAATTTCACTTAAAAGCTGAATATTTTTCAGTTCTGTACTACCCATTTTTTTAGTAAAGCTGAGAAATTTCATGGGGATCAGTAATGGTGAATAATCGCAGCTTTTTTGTTTTTTTTTAGTGCCTGAAATTTTAATTAATTTATATTTTTCTTCATACACAATTTTTTTGTTAAATAGTGATTTAATTTCTGCCATTTTCTCTGTTTCAGATGATCATAACCAGAGCTCAGCAAATAAATATTGGTATGTAATTTCAGAATTTTCTGTCAGAGTTATATAAAACCTGAAGTATTTATTTTTTAATTTTGTATATACTGTAGAAATTATAATATATTAATTGGGTTTTGGGATTTTGTATGTGGGTGTTTGAATTTTGTGTTTGGCAAGGGAATAATTAAGTGATAGAAACAATATAATTTCGTTTTTTCTTAGGCACTTAATTTCAGATAGAATTTTTGTTTTTGTTTTTCTATTCCTTTTTTGGCGGCTGTTCTTTCTTATTACTTGTAAACTTGTAATTCAATTTCATATTTGACTGAGATTCTTGTAAGATTGCTCAAACTTTCATGTTTGGCTTCCGTTAGTTATAATTTGTTATTACTAGAATCTGAGCTTGTAGAACATTGGAGGTAATTCTGAAAAAGTTGTAGAGATTATAGACAATTCTGACGAATTGATTGTGAAATTGATTGTTGAATACATGATTTTTAAGTGAATATGTTGTTTTGGAGTTTTGAGTGGACCAGTAAGAGATAGGGGGTGGATCCAAGAGGGTTGTGGTTCATAGTTTCTATAAAGTATTCTATGATTTTGGCCTATTTTGAGGTTTCTGATTGCTGTTTCAAAATCGGGTTTTCAGTATTATAGGTGTATGATCTAAGTGTAAGTTTATGATTAAGTAAATGTAAAGAGTCTGAGTAATGTAGATGTATGATTCTTTATTTAGGTAAATAAGGGCTTTTAACTGTTATATTAATGTCTACTGATCTTTGCATCTTGAAACTTTGGAGTAAAGATTAGAAGATCTATGTGATTTTATGTCTATATATATCATACATTAATGGTTCTGATATCTGACTGACATTCAATTCCTTATGTTCTGCAGCAAGTAAAATATAGTAATGTTAGCAAAATGGGGAAGAAAGGAAGCTGGTTTTCAGCAATTAAGAGGGTCTTTGCACATAGCTCTAAGGAGAAGGTAGCTGATGTAAGTGAACTTCTTTCAGATTTCGTTATTCATTGTTTTTTTTTTTCAGATTCAAAACTTTTAAATCAGACAACCTCTGCATTTTACTTCGGAAAAAAGGGATGTCGTATTTACTCATATATCAGCTGTAATTAGGAGATCAGCATGGAGTTCAAATTATGTGTGTAATAATTACATTAAACTTATGTATCTGACTTGATACTTGTTATTGGGTTATGTGAAACCGATAGGGAACAGAGAAGAAAACGTCGAAAGAGAAGAAAAAGAAAGGGGCTGGAAAGCTAAAGCATGGAGACGGCCATTCGTTCTTGCCTTTTGTCAGAGAGCCAAGCAGCATTGAGAAAATACTTGGGGAGATTGAAAGGGAGCACCAAGTTACAAATTATGAGCCTCCAACTCCACCTGAGCCACCAAAGGCAGAACCTCCTCGTGTAACTCCTCCGCCCGTGAGAACTGCTATTCCACCTGTTATAACTTCTATCCCACCAATTAGAACTGCTACTCCTCCAAGAGCACCTACTCCACCAAGGGCTGCCTCCCCTCCAAGGGAAGCTGTTCAACGGAGTCCACCTTCAAGTGATGCCACTCAGCCAACTCCCCCTAGAGAGACCTACCCTCCAGCTCCAAGGGTAGATTCTCCACAAGCTACAACCCCTGTAAATGCTGTGACTCCTGCTAGGATTCCCTCCTCAAGGTTTGTTCACCAGCGGAGGCCAGAGCCGACGTTAAGGGAACAACATGCTTGTGCTACTAAGATTCAAGCAGCTTATAGAGGCTATATTGTAAGTTATCTGAAGTTCTGAACTATTCTGAATTTGTTTGGTTTTAGTTTACTTATTCTAAATATAATGGCATACACTTATCTACAAGTAGTTAATGCAAACTGTGTCATAGATCAGGTCGTTGAACCACATGATCATTGGTCTGTTTATTGCATTGATCAGGGATAAAAGGCTGATGTTTCCTGTTTAAATATGCAATCTCTTCAAAATATGCTAATTGTCTATTAGCTTCTTAAGTTTTGCTCGTGTGAGTGGACTGTTGATTTTGAGTCTTTGGTTCTCTAGATGATCTTTTTAGGTGTAACCTGTGTCAGGCTTTTCAAAATTTTCAATTAGGTAGCATTTTCTACCTGGAAACATTTAAAATCAGATCCCTAACACGAAGAGCCTGATGCTGAAAGAGCCTAAAGCAACTGTTGTAAAATGACTTACCATTAGCAGGAAGACAGAGGAGACTTATACAATTATGGGTTTAGCTTATCATGTTTTTCAATTTGTCAATATGTAAGCAAATGGAAACTCTTGGAGTACATTTTCAACTGAAAGCAATTAATCTTGCCTATGTAGTAACTGGAAATAATGTAGTAACTGGAAGTAATGGAGTAATTGTTCTGTATATCCTGAAGCATGTTCTTGGTGAAATTATAATCTCTAGTCTGATTTTCTATGTCACATTGACCGAATATCTCTGTTGTGTTCCAGGCTAGGAGAAGCTTTAGGGCTATAAGAGGTCTGGTGAGGCTGCAAGGAGTAATGAAAGGGCATAATGTGAAGAGGCAAACATCAAATGCGTTGAAATGCATGCAGATGTTGGTCCGTGTGCAAAATCAGATACAGTCACGTAGGATCCAGATGTTAGAGAATCAGGTGTTACAACGCCAGATGAATAAAAATGATCAAGACTACGAAAGCAGCTTTGGCAAATGGATGGTAAGTCTAATCTTTGTATCTATGAAGTATTTCTTTGAACTTGTTGATATGTCAAACCGTGACCTCAAGACTAAATTTCTTTATTTATTTGATTTTTTTTTTTTTTTTTTTTTTTGGGGGGGGGGGGGGTTTGCAGTCTGAGAACCAGGATCAATGGGATGACAGCACACTGACTAAAGAAGAGCTAGAAGCAAGAATGAAGAGGAAGTATGATGCAATTGTTAAGAGAGAAAGAGCAATGGCGTATGCATACTCCCATCAGGTACTATCTCTCTTCCGCTTATATCATAATATGTGTTATCCACTTATCCTGGCCTATTCTCAGCATGTGCCAAAACTCCAAGAGGCTTGTATGCATAAAAAATCATTGTGTCCTATATTAATCTCCCTAGCTAGTAACACCCTTTTCAAGAGCAAGCCTTCATAGCAAGCAATGCCGAAAAGTGAGCAGGAAAGGCAGATGAATGGAGACCTACTGAATTAGATAGCAAGATGATTATTTTGGGACAGGATTTCTGTTTTGTTTATAATGACTCCACTTTTTAATCTCTGAGGGCCCCTTAATTTAACTGTACTTTGTGCAGTTCCAGCGTCTTATTCGTCTTGTCAAAATAATAACTATGCATATTATGATTTTCCTGAAATGAGAAGCAAAGGGTGATGGGTTATCTTTACATTTACATATAGTTAGGTAGGTTAGTCCATCCAAAAGTAGGTATTAGATGTACCATTTCTGTTAAAAAACTATGAATATGTTTTATTAGGTCATCAGATTACATTTACTTCATATAATTTTAATTCTAGAATGTTGAGGGAAAAAAGTTAAACATCATTTTCAATTCACCACTTTTGTTTGCTGGTATAAGAACAATGGTCAGAGACCTTGTGCAATAGCCGCAGTCTAACATTAGTAAAGCATATGATTCTTCCATAATCTTGACTATTCTTTTTTTCGTATCTCTGTTAGTTGTTGAAATCAACTCCAAGAACGGGAAATGGAGCTTTAGCCGATTTCCGATCAGGAGGGTATCCCTACTGGTGGAACTGGTTGGAACAACGCCAAGTACCGCCATTGACACCGACAAATCCTTCACGAAGCCCAGCAATTAAGAACTTTTTCGCAACTCCTTCTAGATCACCTAGGGACTTCAAGGCTAGCCCCGTTCCCCAGTCGAGCAACCTTGGACAACATAGTGGTCTTGGGTTTGATAATATGGATGCTTCAACTCCAAGATCCACCAGGTCATCTGTAGCCCCAAGATCACGACAGGCAAAAACCCCTCCCAGTAGATTCCAGCAGAAATTTTCTAGAGGGAGTGCAGCAACTTCACCCTTCAACGGACGTGCATTTAAAGATGATGACAGCCTCATGAGCTGTCCGCCTTTCTCTGTTCCACGTTACATGGCCCCAACGGCTTCTGCTAATGCAAAATTAAAAGGTAGTCCTGTCCCAGATAGCCCAAGCAGTATCACCACTGATGAGCCTAAAAGGCGGATGTCATTTCCTTTTACTCAAGGTGGCGGATCTTTCAAGTGGAACAAAGGCAAGGAACCGAGTTCACCAAGCGTGCTAGGGAAGAACCAGTCAGTGCAATCTGTAGGAAACTTGAGTGTTGATTCTACAGTTTCTATGCCTGCAGCTGTAGGAAGAAAGCCATTTAACCGATTTGCATGATTATTTGTTATATTTTTTCCCCCTTATTCCTCGCTCTTTTTATTTAAAGTTCTTCTCTCTTGCCCTTGGGTTTTATGTTTCATTTCCCTCCTATGTACTTGTGTTGTGTGTGTTTATATTTTAACCGAGTTTACAATTGCTGATGTATACTAATAAAGACGACAATGTAGGATGTGATTGCTTGTAATTACTTTTCATTGTAAAAGGGCCGGATTCTTGAACAGCGAGTTGCACATTTTTAATTACAGAACTATTGTTTGAGATGTACTAATTTTTATCTATCTTCTGCTTAAATTGCTCTATTTATCTATCAGAATTTTAATCTGTTGATAAAGAAGCAAGTTCGCGCAAATTAATTACAAGACCATAACAAGTTCAGCAACAAAAGAATTAAGAGCTCAAAGCCTGACTTCTCTATCATAAACCCAACTAAAAGGCATGAAGGGCGCTTGTTTTGCTCTTCCTTGAGACCTCTCTGCAATGATTCTAAATCTTTGGGGTAAACCACAAACAAATTCCTGAGCTTTTCGCCCTTCAGGCGAAAGGCTGGTGAGCTTCTCAACTTCCCAATAGTTCACCAAATGTTCCATAACATCAGCATAATCTCTGGCAGAGTAAACTCCAAGCCGAGCAGCAACAGCAGCAAAATGATCAAACAAATTGTAATCGCGACCATCATACATGAGATGGGCCGGCATAGAGATCTTCTTCCTCATCATATCAGAAAAAGCGAGGATGGTTGTATCAGGCTCTATTTCAAACAGTTTCTGCACTATTTTGCTGTAAGCATTTTCGTGGCGTTTTTCATCTGCAGCAATAAGGCCACAAATTTGTGCTAGCTTCAGATCACCATGTTGTTTGGCTAGTCTTGCAGCATTGCCGTGTGAAATGAATGTTGCCCTTTCTTGAAATGACGTGTATACGTAACCTAAATACGGATTGTTTTCAGTTCTTGGGTCCTGCAATAAAATGTACAGAATACATGAAAACATGAAGTCAATCAAACATTAATGTTTAACAAGCTAAGCTATAAGATTGAACTCTCTTACCATTCCCGAGCCAATCAAGTACTGAATTGTTTTCTCGATAGCTCTCATATCAACGCGGCCAGAGAGATAGAGATACCTGTTAAGAAGATCACCATGTCTATTTTCTTCAGCAGTCCAAGCTCTAGTCCAAGTAGCCCATGAAGTCGGACTAGCCCCGGTTTCATCTCTTACTCCATCAAAAGTATTAAGCATAGTTTGGTAAGTAGGAAGTGCTTCTTCAGCAATCATATGTCCTACCAAAACAACAAAGTAATCATCTGGAACCTCCTTGGCTCTCTCCTGCAGCTCTTTGATTTGATCGTAAAAGCCGTCTGAAGTTGGTTCAGGAAGAAAATCTTGGGGCTGCCAGCATTTATCTACTGGCTTCAGATACACCAAAATGTTATCTTCTGCCCAGCTTTCCATGGACTTGAAAATCTCAATCTTTTCGGGTGCCATGGAATTGGTTACAAGTACTTGGTTACTACCCATTTCGTGTCTAGGGCTGCAAGGTTTCTTCAGAGTTTCACCTCCTCTATAACATAAAGATGTAACAATATAACACACAGCATATATATGACAAAGACCGGACGACTTGGGCCAGACTGAAAATTAAAATTTTAAAAATCGAAGACCGGACCGATTAAATTGGAATCAAAATCGGATCGGATCCAAAAAATCGGTCCAAAACCCTGACTAAACCTCTTTGGACCGTTTTTTTTTTTTTTTTAAATATTTTTTTAATCTAATTTTTAAAATATTTTTATGAAAATCTCAAAAAAAAAAAAAAAACAAGGAAAAACATTATTATAACGTCTTTTTATGCGTGAATAGTACAAAAAAGCTCATACAATTAAATTTTTCTAAGCATATTAAGGAAAATCTTAATCATTATTTAAGATTTTATCCATAATTTTAAGTAAAAAATAAGTCCGATCCAAGACTGGTTTTTGAAGGGTCTTGGATGGACCTGTAGACACCTTATTGTGTCTCCCCACAAACCAAACCTAGTGATGAGTACCTTTCACATCTTTGCTTAACGAGTTCGGTAAAAAGTCGAAGAGTCTCATGAAGTTTTCTTAAGTCTTGACCATGTTCCTAACCTTTCCCAAAAATGTTTTAATCTAAAATCATTAATTTCGTACTCTTAAACTCAAAATCATACATTTCGTGCCCAATTTATAAAAACACCCAAATCAGATTATTTTGGTCCATAATCTCAGTCCAATCATTGTTTAGTTAAACAGGGTTGAAAACAACTTTTAATTTCCAACGATATATTATAAGCACAAATCCGCCTTAAAATGAATAAGTTATGGTCAAAATACTAAACCAAGCCCAAATTAAACCAAGCCTAGGACCTAGGTCCACCTCACCTAAAATCCAATTAAGGCAATTTTGTTTTTTACCACCTCACAAAAACACGAAAATCTCTTTTACCACCTCCCAAAAAAAAAAGTATTACTTTACCACCTCATAAAAAACAGGAAAATAGGTTTTACCACCACTTAACTGATTCCGTTTAGGAATCCGTGAAGTGGGCCCATAAAACCACGTGTCGTGTTATTATTGGCCAAAAAAAGAAAAAAAAATAAAAAAAAAAACCTAAAACTACCCAGCCACCACCACAGCGCCACCACCGCGCCACCACCCAACCCACGACTGCCCCCCCGAACCTACTACCGGCGGTGCGGCTCCACGCCCCCTTCCCTCTCCTGCAACCGCAATCGACCCAAAAACCACCGACCCACAACCTTCAATGACCACGAATCCCCCCAAAACAGCCACGATTCCGGCCACAAATGGTCGAAATCGGTCGGTTAAGGCCACTCAGCCCCAAAATTGGTTGAAATCGTGACCGTATTAGGGAAGGAGGGTTTTGGGTTTGGTGGTTTTTGGGGGTGTTTCGGTTGCGGGAAAGGGACGGGGAGGGTTCAGGTGGGTTGGGAATGGTGGTGTGACGCGGGTGGTGATTTCGGGGAGTGCTGTGGTGAGTTGGGGGAAGGCGGCGGCGGTGGCGCGGGGGTGGCGCTGTGGTGGTGGCTGGAGTAGTTTTAGTTTTTTTTTTTAATTTCTCTTATTTTTTAACAAATAAAATGCTGACACGTGTTACTGTGGGCCACACTTAACGGAATTTTTGGATGGAAACCGTTAAGTGGTGGTAAAACCTATATTCGTGTTTTTTATGAGGTGGTAAAGTAATACTTTTTTTTTGGTAGGTGGTAAAACAGATTTTCGTGTTTTTGTGAGGTGGTAAAAAACAAAATTTCCTCCAATTAATGATTATATGAGGGTCCAAAAATTTTAGTCTTAATACTAAATCAGCTAGAAACTTCTAGAAGCCTCTAAAAGGCTCTAATCTATCCTTTCCGAAAAGATAAGGGTTTGTTCACATTTACTGAATTGAGCTAAACTAATTGAACTGAATTGAGATGAAATGAATATTTTACGAGAGAAGGAAATTAGGAGCTGAACTGAACTGAACTGATTGGAGCTGAGCTGAAATGAACTTAACTGAAAATAAGCTGACGTAAACAACCTTAAATATCAAAGAGTTGGAGATTGAATAAAACTTCTCATATGTTAGTCCTTATCCCGTTCAAATTCAAATACGTTTGGATATATTTCACAGTTATAATTCCATTAAAAATCAAACTCCACAACTTGAACATCTTTTAAAATCATCGCGCAACACTGGTGCGCCATGTCAGTAATGTCGCAGCGCTCGGCAGAAGCCAACACGGCGTGTCAAAAAGAGTTCTATTTTATTCCAAATTCTGATCTTTTCTGATCGTTTCGACTCTCTCTTTTCCTTATAAAATAGAGGTCATTTTAACCATTTTCAAATCAGCTGGAACCATCAATCATAAGCCACAATTAGCTACAACCATCTAGCTCTAATCATCATCTTTATCAAATATCTATACCTTAGCCTAAACACATCCTTGATATTCTCCTAAATTATTCACAATACCTCTTTTGCAAGGTTCGAATACTCCGAGCGTCTTCGACTTTGACGGAAAAAGTTGATAGTTTTAAGGGTTTGGTCCCAAATCTATATTTCAATTCATATTTGATTTATATATCCACTTTATTGATTTAACTTTATTGAAGTTTACTAGCGTGTGTATAATTTTAATTACTAACGTGTGTACTATTTTAATAGCAAGAAAGTTAAGGCATCAAAGCAAGTAATTTAACTACTTGATTATTCATGATTTATTGTTATTGCTTAATCATGCCCCTTTTTGCAGGTTTAAAGGGAGTTTGTACTTGAAATTACACCTAAGAAGATAATTATTAATTTGATTTTAATTCAAGTGAGGCACCAATATTAGATCTGGTTGTGCATTAATAATCAACCAACGTAGATTAAACAGTTTTCAGGTTAATATGATGTATGTATGTAGATCAAAAAGCGCGTATGAATATCAAAAGAATTAAGTAGAGGCTTATTTAGGGTGAGTTTGGCTCCTATCTTACCATTATCCCCGAACATCCAGTCATGGTTTCGGACAACTATGGAGTTAGCAATCTCTGTAATTATGAATGGTGTGTAACCTTCGTCACACCCGTGAACGGTTTACAAGTTCCTAAAACTTGTTGGCGACTCTTTTTCTCTAGATTCTTTTCCTTGGAGCGCCGCCATACTTAAAAACGTGACCTACATGTAGGGCGCGAGTTAAATTTCCCTACAAGACCGAATCGGAACAAAAACCAGACCAATGTCCGGTCCGGTAAGGTCTAGCCCATTTCTTTGGTTCAGATCGATTTTTGAACGCCAACTAAATGTAATTTTACGTTCACAATCGGAGGTTAGTTATTGCCCATGATAGATGCACATAAACTCCTTTTGGGTTCAACTGTTAAAAAACCTAACTCAACCAAAAACTGTTGTTGACCTAGGTCCACCTCACCTACGATCCAATTAATGATTATATGAGGGTCCAAAAATTTTAGTCTTAACCTAAATCAGTTAGAAACTTCTAGAGCATGTTAGACTTGAAATGTGGTTTATATACTTTCTGTGTTCCACCTATGAGATAAGGGTTCGAATTTAATTAGGGGGTTGAGTGGTGAAAGGGGAAGCTTGTAAGCTTGGCATTTGGTACAGTGGTTCCTAAGATAAGAGGGGCAAAGGGCAACTTAGCAGGATTTGTGTACCATAAAAAATTACTCTACAATACTCTTTCCGTCCTTTAATTAAAAGCTTATTTGGATTTTTTCACATAAACTAATAACTAATGATGAGTGCACATATGTGCATGTGGGTAAGAGAGATACTCCCTTTGTCCCAGAATACATGATATATTTAACTTTTTTTTTTTTTTCTATTTATGTACTCTCTCCGTCCCAAAATATAGTTCTTGTTTTCCTATTTTGGAGTGCCTAAATATTGTTCATGTTTCTATTTGAATTATATGTGAAGACAATTATATATAAGCTTCACTTTTTTTTTTTTTTTTTTTTTTTTTTTTTTTTTTTTTTAACTTTTTATTCATTCTATTTCCTACATTACTCTTGAATTTTACACTTGTCTTGTACTTTTCTCCATTTCTCTCTATAACTTTTGTATATAATTGTACTTTTTACTTTTATTTATGTAATTTATCTACTTTCTCCTCGTATTTTTTAAATATTGTGAATAAAAAACACAAACAGGAACTATATTTTGGGACGGAGGGAGTATCAGTTTTGACCATAATTTTTTACTAACATTATAAAAACATATTTTATCATAAAATATATCATATCGTTAGATAAATATTAATACAAAGTTTCATAATACGGAGTATAATTTTAAAAACAATTTTTTTATTAATATTTAATTATATAAAATATAGTCAAACTAGTGCGGCATATGTGTGCAATCTTGACTGTGTCATGTATTCTGGGGCAGAGGGAGTACATAGAGAAAGAAAAAATGGTTGGGAATTACCGAAGAGGGGGAGAGTGAAAGTGTTGGAAATTGATGTCAAAAGTCATTATTAATACAGAGTACAAAAAAAAAAAGGATGTCAATTCATAGAAAAGAAGGTAATAATTTACACAAATTCTTATATGCGTGTGCCAGCCACCATGGGGTTACTTCATTAGTGTTATAAGGGTTACTTGATCGGTGTTACAGGGGGGTTACTAGATTAGTGTTATTAGGGTTACTTAGTCAGTGGTAATGGGATACTCAATCGGTGTTGAGGAGTTACTCAATTAATATTACAAGGAATACTTAGTCGGTATTATAAAGTTATTTTGTTCTTTACAAGCGGCCACACGATGTGGCTAATCAAAGACAAGACGAGCTCTTATTAAACATACAACATTTAAATATATATAGGCTTTTAATTTGAGCACCCCAAAAATGAATACATGCTTTTATACAAATAGCGTAAAAGTTAATGGCCTTGTTTGGCAAGTGGCTGTTGGCGGTTAGCTGTTGGCTTGTTTACTTGGCTTGTTTGACCAGCTGGTATGTTTGGCTGTTTATAATGACTTTTGAAATTGGCTATTAAAGCTGGCTGTTTATAAAAGTGTTTGGTAAATTAATTGTTGGTAGTTGGCTGTTTATTAGATAATTTGTGGGCCAACAAGCCAAAAACCAGCAAAAAAGCTACTCAAAGCAGTTTTTCATTTTGGCTTAAAAGCCAGCTTTTTCACTGGCTAAAAAGCCAATTACCAAACACATTTTTTGGCTATTTGACCTCATAAAAAAGCCAAAAGCCAAAAGCTAACTAAAAAACCACCAAAAAGCCATTTACCAAACATGGCCAATGTGTTGCATTTAAAAGATATATAATAGAGGAACTATTTTGTGGAGGAGAGAAAACTCACTTAGATGAGGAATAGTTGAAAGTAAGGTTCATGCAAGCCTTGGGAGCTTTAACACTGAGAGTGCTCAATTGAGGTAGAGGGTGATAACTAATAAGAGCCATCGTTGTTTTCTTTCCTTTGACAATACAAATCTATTACCCAAGTAATCAATAACAATACATGTTAAGGTTCAACGAACTGCATTAAAGCATGTAATTCAGTAATTGGATCAAAAGTCGTTGATCTAAATAAAATATCATCTATTCTTTTAAAAAAAAAGTTGTCATGTACTGTTAACATGAACCCACGTCATTTTCGATGCATTCAATAATATTGATTATTTTTTAATAATACAATCTTTGGGGTTGTTAACTTTAAATATGACAAAATCAGATATTCGGTGGAATTTGAGATTAGGAAAGAGGAGGGGTCGAGGGGATGAGTTTTTGGTGGTGGAGATGGGAAAAGGCCAAAAGGGAAAATATCCCCTCCCCTTCTCCCATCTTTTTTTTTTAAAACAAATATCCAATTTTGTCTTGTTTAAAAAAAAAAACATTCACTAAAGGTTGTTTTATTAAAATATAATCAAAAAGTTGTATTAATAAAAAGAATAGGCCAAAAATTGTATTATTTTTGGCAATTTTTCCTAATCTATTCTTATTAATTTGTATTGTAATAGTGTATAGACACCTAAATAAATAGCACTTTTCTACAGTACTTAATGTTGTAAACTAGTGAATAACCCGAGCATTATTGTCGCAGGTTGTTACTTTTATAATTGAGCAACGTTTGATTTTAAAGGAAAAGTTGGCCGCAACAACACCAACTATATATGATAAAGGTGCATGTAGCAACACAACCTTTTAAGGGTGTGGTCTACAACACAAACTATGTAATTGGGTGCACATATATATTAGCACTAGTTTAAGTCCCGTGCAATGCACGGTTTTTACTTAGCATATTTATAAATTATAATGTTAATTTAACAATAATTAATAATTAATTAAAAATAACAATCAATATTTTTAATTGAAACAAATACTTGATTTTTTTTTTCCATAAAATACCTATTATAAAATATTATATGTCAAAATATTTTCATTGAATGCATATAGAATATACTATATATAGTTGTCAAATTGAAAGTTAAATATTACAGGATATTATAAAATAATGTTCATAAATATTTGTTAAAAAAAGGAAAGTAAAAGTGGCGGGAATTTTTTTAATCAAAACCTGACAAGTGTCATATCAGATTCGCCTTTAGTATAATGTAATTGATAAATGACCCTAATGAACTAAGGTTCAATGGAAAAAAGTGGAATTTTTATTATTTTTTATAATTTTTTATATATTAAACTTATATGATTTTCCATCATATGTGACTAAATTAGCCGTACCTTCTATTAATTTTTTCATTTAAGCATTTCTTAACCTCCACCATTATTTTAAGCGGATTCCTTCAAAAAAAAAATTGTGCTATTATTTTCCTTTATTCGCTTCTCCAATTACTTTTTCTTAATATCGATCTCACATGATTGACTTGGTTTCCTTTCCCTTTCCACTTAGTTAAATATTAAATTGATAAATAAAAAAAAATTAATACCTTTATTCTACAAGATTTTAGGATTCATAGATAACTTTCTTAATTATACCAAACCCCTCAAATGATTTTAAATACTTAATTTAAAAATAATTTTTGAATTGGATTTCAGGATATGTCAAATTGATTTTCTTGTTTTTGATGTACAACACTTAATTGTGGAGCTTAAGAGAGAATAATTTAAAGGGGAAAATTATAATTGAAGAGGAAACTAAGTCAATCATCACATGAGATGTAAAAAAAGGTAATTGAAGAAACAAATGATAGAAAATAATGGCGAAATCTTTTTAAAATAATTCAATTTAATGGTTACTTAATTACATGAGTTGGAAAATGGAAAATTAAGTAGAATGAAATTAATCAAAAATATTTTTAAACAAAAATAAAAATATTTAAGATTTCACTTTCAGAAGAAAGCTAAATTTTACCAATGTCATTTATGTTGTTATGTGCACCCAAGTGCATAGTTTGTGATGTTGAGTGCACTCTTGAAAGATTGTGTTGCTATACGCACCTTTGTCATAGTTGGTGTTGTTGCGGCCAATTTTTCCTATTTTTAAAGACATTAATAGTTTGCATGTGAATTCGAAGCTTTTGTAGTATAATATTGATTTGTGTGCAATATTAGATCATTTTTTATAATTAGCCTAGAAGGTAATAAAGCGACAATGTTTCTTCTAAGAGATTGATTGTCCGAAACTCTTCATCCCTATATTCCTTGTGGTTTTTAAGACTACATTCGTTTATATTATTTGCAACGATTAGAGATTTTACATAAAGCTTACCTTATACGCAGTTACGTATTGCAATAGATAGTTTTATGCATAAGGGATGTTAGTGGGGCGAGTCATGTATGAGACCTGTTCCATCCCCGCCCGTCTCGGTTTGGTGGGTGGTGGGGTGGGGATGGGAAAGAAAACCATACCCGCCATGGGTGATGGGGCAGGGTGGATTTTAGATTGTCCCCCCCCCCCCAACCGCCCCACTTCGTATCCACCCCATCCCCACCCTATACCATAATTGTGAAGAATAGCCATTCTCGAACAATCATTTGTACCTTCATCGCTCTCTCGAGAAATGAAGAAAGACTTGTTCTTTCCCAATTTAGGAAGAAAGAAATCACCGATTGGTTCTTAACAAATGATCCGGAAAGCATGGTAGTTTTGGGCATTTCTTGGGCCGAGTCTTTTATGGCTACATAGATATAGAACTCACTGACACCGTTCCCAATCCGAAATGTGGACCAAAAGTTATACATTTGTATAATTTTAAAAGCAAAATTATATACTTTTATACTATTTTATTAAAAAATATGTAAAATAGTAAATATAATACTTTGTAATACACTTATATTAAAAAAAAAGGGTATGTAATATTGACGTTGTTTTTTTTTTTTTAAAAAAAAAGAAAAATAAAAAAATTGTAATGCTATGATCCAGACCCAGTTAATAACTGATATCAACAAATATATGTTGATATCACCAATTTTTCTCTCTCCTCCCCTCACATGACCATCTTTTCTTTCTCTCTCCTCCATTCCCATGGCCATTATTTCCTTCTCTCTCCTCCATTCCCATACCCAAGGTCGACGACATATGCGGATCTAAAGCGGCCGGTCGACCTAAAAAACAACACCCTAGTAGCAATTTATGAAAATTGGGGCCATACAAACCCTTTAGGAAAAGGGATTTGCTCGTACTGGTGGTGTCGCGGCGGTCGAATGTTGGTGCTCGGTCGACTTGTGGTGCTGGAGAGTGTGCGATGGTCGACTGGTGAAGACGTGTGATGGTCAACTGGGGTCGATTGGTGAAGGTAAAGGCCGTGTGGTGGTTGGCTGGGGTCGATTGGTGAATGTAAAGGCCGTGTGGTAGTCGGCTGGGGTCGATTGGTGAAGGTAAAAGACAAGCGGTGGTCGGCTAGTGAAGGTAAAGGTGGTGTTGTAGGTGGTAGTAGAGGTTGCACGGTGGTGATAGAGGAGAGAGAAAGGGGGTGTGGTTGCTAAAATTACAAAATTACCCTTGGTGTGGTAGCTAAATTTACAAAATTAGTCTTGATATTAACAAGTTTTGTTAATATCTGATATCAACTTGTATTTCCTCATATTAATTATGTAGGATTTTGTATATGTGTAGTGAAGATTAGGTGGGTACGGTCTTGGGTGAGAATTAGATGGAGGTGAAGATCCAAATAGGGGTGGGGATGGTTTTGGAATTGTACCCGCAGGTGCAGGGATGAAGGTGAATATTAGATCCATCGCGAAGATGGGGATGAGGATGGGGATGGGGATGAGGAAGCCAACATCCGCCCCGACCCGCCACATTGACATCCCTACTTATGTACATGATAGTAATTTGAAGGTAATTCATATGTGAAAAAGAATATGTTTTATCATATTAATCGATCTTAATTATCTTTTTTGAATATTTACTCGTATGAAACATCTATCATATATCAACTACTGCACTTGTTCTTTTTTTACCCAAGTTTGTTTCATTTTATACGTTTTTTTTTTCAATGCAAAACTTTAACCATCAATAATCTATAATTCTTAAGAAGTAAATAAAATTTTAAAAAGTTATATAATATGATTCCTAGATGAAAATATGTTATTCCATACATATAATTTACAGAAGACCACAAAAGCCAAAAAGGTTAATGAATAGTGTCAAAATCAAAGCAGGTCAAGTAAAAAAGAACGGAAAAAGCTAATTGGTTAGTAATGACTAATGAGGATGAAAAAGCAAATTATAATATACTAATATGAAGAAATATTTTTAGTAGCACGAGGTTTTTTTTTTTTTTTTTTTTTTTTTTTTTTTTTTTTTTTTTTTTAGGAATTTAATCATATGTAAAAGCTAGCAAATGAACAATTTAAACTAAAAGTTTATTAGGAATATTAATTAGATTATATAATTCTATATAATGTAAGTAGTGAAGAATACATATATATACCTGGCAGGCTGGCAGTGAGAACTAATTTGGAATTGGGTGTAACGACGGAACTCTAAAAAACTGAAAGATATTAGAGGAGTGGCGTTGCCTCGTCTTTGTTTGCTTTTCTAATTTATGCTTGTTTTGATTTTGATTTTGATTTTTTTTTTTTAAAAAAAAAGAACAAACAAGCAAATATTAAAAGTGTACCAGTGATAATCCATGAATTTATATATGCTACACCTTTATATTGTGCCCAAGCCCAACCATTAGCAACAAACCAAGTAACCATCTCATCAATTATTTATTTTAGTGGGGTCAACTTCAATTTGTGAAAAAAAAAAAAAAAACACACACACACATATTAGGTCTCCATAATTTTTAAAGTTTTTTTTTAAGAAAAAAAAAACATATTCTTCGGTTTTTTTAATTGTTAAATTTTTACTGCATGTATGTCAACACACAACTTTAACTCTTAGGGTTAGTTATGTTATATTCACCTTAATTTACTTCACGATAAATAAGTTATAATAAGAAAATAAGATCAGAAAAGAAAACATTGACCAGAATAATACCAACTTTGAATTATGTTAAATAATACTCCACTATAGTCGAATTTGCTTGTAGTGGTCCCACTTGATTTATTGGTGACCGGTTATACAAGCTAAGGCCCTGTTCTTTATTATTGCTTTGCTCCGCTCTGCTCAGATCAATTCAAATCTGCTCAACTCTACTCAAAAGAAATCTGCTCTGCTCTATTTTCAAATAATAATTAATATTCAATAATAATAATTAATATTATATTGATGATAATAATTTATTATTTTAAATAATTATAATAATTATTAATATTAAAAATAATTATAATAATTATGAATGTTAATAATTATTAATATTTATTATTCATAATAATAGTAATTAATAATTCAAAATATTGAGAATTAATAGTTAATAATATTATTAATTGTTAATTTCTAATAATTATAACTTCATTATTTACATTTGCTTGTTTACATTTCAATGTCGAAAGTGTAGATGTTTATTATAAAACCAATTATAAATGTCATTATTTGTCAGGATGATATTGGAGCTTTGGATGAAACTCTTATTGATGTCATTGTAAGTGATGCTAATAGTGTGTCATTTCGTGATCGACATAGAAAATTTTTTTGATTGTCTTGGCTTGCTGTTCATTTGACAGAATTTACACATTTATTAATGTCGGTTGGGAAAGAAGTGTGCATGATATCACGGTGTGGAAAGACTGTTTATTGGGAGATTCAAATTTTAATTTTCCCCATCCACCTCAGGGTAGACTTTAATTCTTCAAATACGTATAAAAAATATATATTTTAATTTATTTTGTATAAAATATTCTAAAATCTATATATTTCAGGAAAATATTATTTGGCGGACTCGACATATCAATTACTCTTGGTCTCTTGGATTTATGACGCCATACATTGGGGGAGTAAGAGACTAAGAGTACATAGTATGATTGATTTTAGAACAATACCAGGCCACCTAGAGGATTAAAAGAACATTTTAATAAGCTACATTCATCGTTAAGAATGAAGGTGGAATGTTTGTTAGGACAGTTGAAAAACACGTGGAAGATTTTACATACATGCCACAAGCGTCACAAAAGAGTCAAATGTCAATCATTGTAACCACTTGCACACTACATAATTTTATTCGGATGCATAAGCTTGACATACCAATCATTCAACATGATGTGAATATAGGAGCAACAAATTCAACTATGTATGCACAATGGCACAAAGATAGTACATTAACATTATGTTAATAAGACCCGGCCCGACCCGAATTTTTGATCACCTATAGTGATAATTTAATGTAATGAACATTATTTTTATTCAACCACCATAATCTAAAGACAAAATTCAAAGAACATTTCAAAATAAACAATTAACATTATGTCACTAATAAAAGTACATTATACTAACAACAAAAGAACATGAAGATAAAAGCTAGAAAATTATTTAACATTTTACAACATGTTCTTTCC
The DNA here is from genome assembly GCF_001683475.1 of Chenopodium quinoa. Lineage (NCBI taxonomy): Eukaryota > Viridiplantae > Streptophyta > Magnoliopsida > Caryophyllales > Amaranthaceae > Chenopodium > Chenopodium quinoa. The sequence goes on along the minus strand of NW_018743391.1, from coordinate 2,122,707 downwards.
ACTTTAACTGAATGTTCTTTACATTTCTATACAGCAATGGCCTTTACAATTTTACAACATGTTCTTTTCATTTTAACAAAATATTCTTTACATTTCTATACAATGTTCTTTCCGCTTTTTTTTTGGAAGGGATGCACCATGCGGATCGTGCATCTGCATGCAGGAACCACACATTGCTATATGGGTCACTCGGTCAAAATTACAGGAGTTAATTCGTCAATGCTATTGTATTATAGGGGTTGTTCGATCAGTGTGATCTGAATTACTTTGTTTATTTACAACCGGTTACATGGTGTGACCGGCCGCATGCAAGACGCGCTGCAAAGAAAAAGGATAAACATCAAAGATTTACTTTAGCAGCCAGCAGAAACACAATCTGCATTGCCATTGATGCTGAAAATTCTATAGTGGTCATTTGAAATATGACTATCATAATATTTTAATAATTATATAATTCATAATTAACGTATTTTTATTCAAGTAATTAATTAAATTACTCTATTTTTACTATAAAATATTATTATCAACATTTTTTCAATTTATCAAATTTTTAGTTTTATTTATGTAATTTTTACTCTTATTTTGTAGTTTCTCGAAAAATATTTATTTTATGTTGGATTAAAATTTTGAAAAATTATATTTGTATTGTAGAAATTAGAATACTAATTGTACCCAATTTATAGTGTGAAAAAATGGATCGCTCATATAATTTATCATTAAAATATTAAGGTAGTCATATTTCAAACGACCGCTGTAGATTGAGCTCGAAACCGATAGTTTGAAGCTGTGCAATCACCTCAAACAACAACGTATGGAGAGTAATAAGTTTGGCCTTATAGTGAAGGATATTCTGGAATTTGCTATGACTTGTTCTCTTTTTTTTTTTCCTCATATAGGTAGGAGAGGTAATATGGCTACTCATAATTTAGCCAAGTTCAGTAAGAACTTTGTTGAATTAAGGGTATGGATTGAGGAAATCCCACCTGAAATTCACTCTTGTATTGTTTCTGATTTTTTGAGTTGTTAATATTTGCCTCCTTATTTCCCGTCGAGGAAAAAAAAAAAACCTTTTAAATATTAAATAATAAATTACTTGAATTACATCCAAAAATAAATAAATTACATTAAATTATTGAATTTATGTCTACTGTGCAATCAAAAGTTTAATACTTGAGAGTGAGGGGTAGCTCAAGTGGTTAGAGCTTCCCTCCTGGTTCCAATAGATCTTGGGATTGGTTCTCACCCCGCCCTTGTGGCTCTCTAAACACCAAAAAAAAAAGTTTAACAGTTATGGAGTAACGTTTTTTTTTTCATAAATTATCAATTGATAATTGTCACTGAACTTCAACAATTAAAACTGATAAATTTATTAATTAAATTGGTTTTCCTATTTTAGAGACCCACATTAACCCACATTATTGTTTCTGTTTCCATTTTGGATAGTGTGTAAAGACCACTATACCGTCATTTTTTTTTAACTTTAATTAGTCTCTATTTATTTAATTGAACTTTCTAATTTATCCATAAATTATTGACTTGTTTTGTACTTTTTTCCACTTTTTCTCTCTAACTTTTGTCTAAAATTATACTTTTTAATTTTCATTTTTACATAAATTATCCACTTGCTTTGTATTTTTGTCTTTTTTTTTCCACTTTTAATGTACTTCATCTACTTTCTCCTCCCATTTCTTAAATATTGTGAAAAAACACAACCATAAACTATATATTGGGACGGATGGAGCACTTTTTATAAGGTAGGAATTATCAAGAGGAAAAATCAATCAATTTATACAATCAATGTTACATGGAGTAGTATTTCTAATTGAATTTAATAGCAATTAATTAACTAATTAAAAAGGACAAAGAAAAAGGTGTCATTTCTTCCATAAATTATCATCAATCAATTGATAATTGTCGCTGAACTTGAACATTAAAAATTGGTTTTAATTTTGGAATAATGTGTATTAATTGAATGATATTGATGTTTATTTTATTTTAATTTTATATGTTCACTAGTTTAGTGGTTGTTATTAAATTTTATAAAGAGTTATTGTATTGAATTCTATTAAAAAATTTATATTCGTAATATTAATTCAAAATTAAATTTAACTTTAATTTTTTACCTAGCTATGCCAATGTCAAGATTAGTACGTGACACTTAGAATTGATTAATTTTTTAAGATTTAAAATAAGGGTTTGTGAGGTTTTATTATAAAAAAATTTAATTCTAAGGATAGTAGTATAGTACCCACACGTGCTGCATTATTATATGTGTGTGTGTTTTAACGTAATTTTGTTTTTAGTTGAGTTAAACATTATAAAAAAAGTGACAAAATTGGAAGAAAAAAAAAGTTAATAGTATTATCAAAAACTAAGATAATGTAGAGAAGTATTGTAAAATACGTTCATAGTATATATACTACATATAAGTTAGTTAATAGTAATATACGCTCATTTTTTTTTATATAAAAAAAAACTAATATAAAATACTACATATATGTAAAAATATATTAGTTGGGTATATATGGAGAATTATTATTGTTAAGAGTTTTAAGCGGAAGAAATAAATTTTGGATTATTATAAAAAAAAAAAAAATCCTTATAGAATTTGCGTAAAAATGGAAAGTAAAATGGGCGGGAAAATTTTGAACAAGGAAATGACATGTATCATTTTTGGTTTTGCTTTTATTATATAGCTAGTATATATGTAGTGCATTCACCTATACACATATGTGTATATGTTCTATACGTTAATAGCAATATGTAATATAAAGTTCAAGTTTATCCGAAACAGATGTGTCATTTTTATTGATCTTATTACCTCATTTTTGTTACGGTAATAAAATATAAGTTACTAATGTCTTCTCATTTGAATGACCACCACCACTAATATATGCTTGTAACTACCACTTGTGTTTATGGATAACACCTACATATTGTTTATTGGAAAAAGCCCTGTACGCTATTGGATATATCCACATAGTTTATATGTTCCCCCTCACCCATCCCCTATCACTACATAGACCAATTTTCTATACTCGGCGGAGAGAGAATCAATGACGGGGTCGTTGGTGATGTACAAGTGTTTATGTGGCAATCACTAATAACAACAGTTACTGTTCATCATCATCTTCAACTTATTCAACCATCATCACGACAATCTCTGAAGTTTGAACTTGCCTGAAGTTCAATAATTACAAATGAAGTGACTCCATTATCACGACAAACTCTGTTGATGAATCCATGAAAAGAGATTTTTAAAAGAGAGAGAATCCCCCTGGTTAAGAGGAGATTCCGGAAGGTCGTCGGTGACTCCATGAATACGAACTCTAATCACTAAGTTTACAAAGGCTATGGTGATGTTCTGCAATAATACTACGGTTATGTCTGCCGTTTCCGAATAACGGACCCCGGTGGTCGACAGGAGAGAGAGAGAGGGGTAAAAAAAACCCTAAAAAGAGAGATTCTAGAAATCCGTCGGTGATTCCATGGGTACGTACTCCATGTTCTCCATTTATGAAGGCTATGATGATGTTCAGCACGGCAGCTTCCGGGAAATAATCGGTAGCTCGGTATAAGATTCCAGTGACCGTGAAGACAGATTCAGTGGATAGAGAAATGGTGTTAAGCAAATCCTAAGAGAGCGAATAATTAGTATTACTCACATTAATTTACTTAACTAATGATAGGGTAAAGTCGTATCCCCTAATCAAAAGTATTACCTAAGTCCTCTAACTAATGAAGATAGGGAAGTAGGGTCGAATCCACAGGAAAACAAGTCTTTCTACTCCTAATTAATTATTATAATCTAATTTATCAAGGTAACCAATATTGTTGTAATTAAAGACTATACTACGAAGAATAAGATCGGAGGAAATAAAGTAGGGAGAAATTAAACATTAAAAGACCTAGGGCATAGGTTCACTAATAAACAATAATCCAGGGCAAATCATAATAAACAATCATCAAGCATTGATCAATTAGATTATAAAGGGCTTTCGCTACGTATTATAATCACAGAGTTAATTTACCGATATTAAATCTCATCTGTCGAATCTCGACTTAACCATTTATAAATTAGTTCGCCTATTGAAACTAAGCCTAAACATCAATTCTCATCTGTCGAATCTCGAATTAATATTGCTAAACTCATACAATTAAATCTGGCCAAACCTAATTGCATAGCATTAAATCAATCAATAGGAAATTAACCAAGCATTAATAATCAACAATCACAAATTTACACCTTCATAATATTTATTAGATCCCCATAAACCCTAGAAATAAAACTACTCAAGCATCATCATATCTAAACTAATCAAATAAATAAAGCGAGACATAATCAAAGAAGTAAATAAAATAAATGAAATTAAAAGAGAAGAAATTGTTACCAAAAGAAATCTGGATTAATGAATGTAAATAAGAACAAAGTTGAGAGAGAATTTAAGAGAGAGAAAATATCCTAAGTAGAGAGAGAAAATCTAAAAGAGAAGGTCAACAAGAATTACGTACATAATTCGTACTTAAACACTCCTAAAACAAAAACTAAAACAAAACTAATCAGCTAATTAGAAAAACACGCGCCCAATCGGGCGAAGGGCCGCCTGATCGGGCCCGCCTTTTTACTATGCCCCTTGCTGGTATGCTGCGCCCGATCGAGCCTACGCTCACCCAATCGGGCGCGGCTCCTTCCTTGATGTTGCTTTGCGCGCGCCCGCCCGATCGGGCGTATGCTTGCCCGATCGGGCCCGGCTTCTTCTTCGAGACTTGGATTTCGATTGGGCTCGATTCCTCGGCCCAATCCGGATTTCCTCATCGGGTCTTGATTACTTGATCCAATAGCCCCGGTATCACATACCGAGCCCTTAATCACCGGCTCTCACCGATCCTGGGCTTCAAGAATAGTCATGTCCTTCCAGCTTCCGCAGTTGATCCATGAAAACCCGGGAAAATACTCCAAAAGTGCAATTTCCTGTAAAACTCAACTAAAACTACGAAAACACTAGAAAACACAAATTAGTAATAAAAGTGGCCCTAAAGAGCCAAAAACACTACTAATTATGACCATGGGACAGGGTAAAACTCTATATAAATTGGACATATCAACTAATATGTAACAATTTTTAATCAATTTATTTTCTGATTTTCAGAAATATTATTTTTTTGATTTTTCAAAATTATAAAAATTAATTTACAAATTTTCTAAAATGATTTAAATGATTTTTTTAAAAAAAATGGGGAGGACACCCTTTTATTTTTATTTTTTAATGTGTGGCATATATTAAGCCATGTCATATGGCTTATGGTGATCAAATTTTCTTTGATCACCTTAGAGTTTTCATTTAAAAAAACATTTTATGGATTTACTAATCCTTTACAATGCAAACATCTAAAATGAACCATTACATATATTATCCAAAATTCACCGAATAATAGTTTTAATTGAATTAAGTTATAATTTTGGAGTTTTTTTATATTATAACAATTCAATTATTATTATGAAAATTAATTTCATTTAAAATTATTATTATGAAAATTAAAATTATTATTATTAAGAAATCACAAACTCTAATAAACTTCCTTAGCTTATTAGATGACCGATAGAAAATATTCGGAAAAAATTGACAAAAATATGGCCTTTTATAAAATTCAACCAATTGTCTATTGATATGTGATTGACCATATATAAACTAATACTACCTCCGGTCCAAATTACTCGTAACTTTGGGGTATTATTTGTGACATATAAAATATTCCAAAATTGCGAGTAATTTTGATCGTAGGTAGTATAATTGAACATTTACTAAAATAAAAATAAAGATGCATCAAAATGATTTTTCTACTACAAACTAAATTTACATTTTTATAATCTAACATATTTTTATTTTTTTTATATTATTTTTATAATCTAATAACATACGAAATAGCACATATACAACACAAAATATAGTAAACCAAACATCATTCTACCATAATTATAAAATTACTTTTTTATATTACGGAGTAAAAGTTACAAGAAATCACAGACTAGTATATGCTAGTATATGAAGGGAGGAGTAGGTATTAATACGTGCATTTAGGTGAAATATTACTAACCAATCCTTTGGAAGCATCATATTCAATATCTTTATAGAGTTATAGTCATTTTGGCTCAATTCACCACTATTGGGCGAGATCGGACCCAAATATTGAAAAATCAAGCGCCGCATGACACACACGCTAAACCAACCCATGTGTTGGTCGGTGTAATAATTAAGGGTTGACCCAAGCCACAAGATTCTTAAGAAAATTATGTTTTGTCAAAAATTATACTTCATTTGTTTAAAATGAATTACTCTTTTTTAACAAATGATTATGTAATACTGAAAGATTTGATATCTCTAATTATTGATTTTTAAAATTTAAAATGCATTAACGTGAATCTAAAAGTATTTTACATGTTTTTATTTTATAAATCACATATTTGATGTAGTGTTGCAGAATAAGGACAAAATTCTTATGAGCCATTATTTGATACAATTGAAATGGAGGTAACATCTATATAAATAATAATCATATGAAGTATAAAGTATGTAGGTCAACTAGATTATATCTCCAAGCCTTGGCTTACACTCTTCCTACTAGTGCTAAACTCTCGTTGGATATATAACTAGTACCTCAAAGCACTCGAGTTACTTAACGATGATAAACTGTTGTTACGAAAGACTAAGGGCCTGTTCTCATACGTTTATTTTCAGTTCAGTTCACTAGTTCAGCTCCTAATTTCCTTCTCTTATAAAATATTCAGTTCAGTTCAATTCAGCTCAGCTGAGTTCAGTCTATGAAAACAGACCCTAAATGTGGAAAAGTGAAGGCAAAAATAGAGCAAAGATGCTTAGAAATTTTGCTTTAATTACTTGAGAAGGTTTACAATGGTTACTAATGAGATGTGATATCTATTTATAGAGCTCCATGCTAAGTGCCTAGAACTCTGTACTTCACTTTTGTACATTGCTAAGCTAGTAGCATTGTGTAGATTATTTTAGAAGTTTGTACATCACATCCTTGAAATCAAATTTGTGTAAAATCTTCTAGGAGGCTTGTATTAAAGTTGTAGAACTTTATTAGCAACACAAAGTAACGAAAGTCCTCTATTGTTAAACTGCGTTGTGGGGAGTAATCAATGGACTTTATTGAAGAAACCAAGCTCGAGATTTCATGGGTTTTGAAGAATATTTAGAATGTGGATTATGAGTAATTGCTAGATTTTTTGTACAAGTGGGGTTTTGTGGGGAAGGTCTGGAGCTCTGCCATAGTTATGGAGGATATGATGGGTTTACACAAGGAAAAAGCAACAAGCAAGAGGGCATCCAAACATCAAGTTTACTTTGATCATCCAAAGGAAGTAACACCATTTAACTCGAGTTTTATAAGGTTAACTTAAGTAGATAATAAATTAAATTACACGTATATCCTTCAATTTTTACAAGAGATTAATTACTTATTTACTCATTATATTTATCAGGTATATTAATTGGACACAACTCGAAAAATAATTAGAATTAAATCGTAGTTTTCATTGATTGGTCCAAATTAGGAGGAACCAAATATTAGGCCAATTTCGACCTATGATGTGTCGAATCGTGACACAAGGACACATGACTCTACCCTTTACACCTTTCATCTAGGCTTAGAAGAACAGAAATTAGAATTTCGAAACCACCTTGAAACTCTTACATGTGCAAAGTTTTTGATTTTCTTGGAACTGACATGTGCAAAGTTTATGAAATTAATTAAGCCGTTGTATGCAATAAACTCAATATATACATGAATTTCGAACCTCAAAAATATTCTATGAGTCATTTGATAATTAGAACTACAATTCATATAGTATTTAATTAGTTCTTGCATCACAAGGATTAAAAGATTTGTTGTAATCTTATTTTAGAGTAATAAGTTGAAACTTTAAGCAACATTTTGGCAATAGATTTAAGTTGGATAAGGGAAGCAAACAACGATGGCCCTTTTAAGTATTCACCCTCTCCCACAAGTGAGCAATTTCTGTGTTAAAGCTCCCAGGGTTTTCGTGAACAACTCCACATCTAAGTAAGTTTTCTATCTTCTAATATACAGAGTACAAATTTCAAAAAAGGCGAATATTTTACAAAGTTGTACTACGTATTATTTTTTATAGTCTTCTCAATCTCTACTCGATTACATGATTTCATTCTATATTTACTTTTGCGCTATTTACAAATTCACTTTAGTCGTCTTATCTAGCGTATACAATTCATAAATGTTATTCAGTGATATAATGTTGTTAAAATATTTGATCTCACATCAACTGCTATTTTTCCAAATATTAATTCTTTTTTTTTTAAAAAAAAATCTAGTTGCAGTCCTTGCAGATGGTTAACCAAAATAATTAATTAATAATCAAAATCATGCATTATTTTCTTTCAAAAAAATAAAAATAAAAAAATCATGCATTATTTAATAATATATAAAAGTAAGAACCAAACAAATAAAAGATAGCCCTCCTCGGGCCTCGGCCCCTAAATATTAATGGGCCGATTTTATAGTAAAGGAGTAACTCTTAATTTCAATCATATATGAACCCAATAACATACAAATACATGTCACAATAAAGAGTAGGAAAACTCATTCATACAACTAACAATGTGATCATGCATAAATGTATGTAATTAAGTTAATTTAACATTAAATGTTCTCTTATATTTGTACTTTATGATTGTTACTTTTTCCTGTTGTAGAAGAGCTGAAAATCTAAAGAAGCCTTACAGCACCAAATGCAGAACAATGCATGATCAAGTAACACATTCTATGCCACCCGAAAAAATCGAGATTTTTAATTCCTTGGAAAATTGGGCATCAGAGAACGTTTTGGTGTATCTGAAGCCTGTTGAAAAATGTTGGCAGCCACAAGATTTTCTTCCTGATCCGAATTCAGACGGCTTTTACGAACAAATCAAAGAGATGCAGGGGAGAGCAAAGGAGGTTCCAGATGATTATTTTGTTGTTTTGGTTGGACATATGATTACTGAAGAAGCACTTCCTACTTACCAAACTATGCTTAATACTTTTGATGGAGTGAGGGATGAAACCGGGACTAGTCCGACTTCATGGGCAACTTGGACTAGGGCTTGGACTGCTGAAGAAAATAGACATGGTGATCTTCTTAACAAGTATTTGTATCTCTCCGGTCGTGTTGACATGAGAGCCGTCGAAAAGACGATTCAGTATTTGATTGGCTCAGGAATGGTAAGAGTGATCATCATTTTTCCTATAATGCTATCCTCATTTACCCAGTCATGTGAATCCACTTTATAAACTTTGACTGAACACGTCTGCTAATGCACAATTTTGACTATCAATATTCAACGGCTTTTCATTTTAATATTTTTTAGTATAATGCTATCCTTATTTACCCTGTTATGTGAATGTACTTAAACTTTGACTGATCTCATTTACTGATGTATAATTTTGACCATTAATTTTTATTAACTTATCATTGTAATCTTTTCTTAGCTTCCTTTGTTTAACACAATTGTAACTACTCCCTTCGCCCCATAAATACGGTGTTATTCATTTTTTGTTTTTTACTTCATTAAGAGTTGTATTGGGTGGGCAGGTAAATCCTTTGCTTTTGCGAGCTTAGCTTACTTCTACTTGATATCTCTGCCATTTATGTGTTTTTGTATTGCAGGACCCAAAAGGTGAAAACAATCCATATTTGGGATTCATATACACATCGTTTCAAGAAAGGGCAACATTCGTTTCACACGGCAATGCAGCAAGACTAGCCAAACAACAGGGTGATCTGAAGCTAGCACAAATCTGTGGCCTTATTGCAGCAGATGAAAAACGCCACGAAAATGCTTACAGCAAAATAGTGCAAAAACTGTTTGAAATCGATCCTGATACAACAATGCTCGCTTTTGCTGATATGATGAGGAAGAAAATCTCTATGCCGGCCCATCTCATGTATGATGGCCGCGATTCCAACTTGTTTGATCATTTTGCTGCTATTGCTGCTAGGCTTGGAGTTTACTCTGCCAGGGATTATGCTGATGTTATGGAGCACTTGGTGAATTATTGGGAAGTTGAGAAGCTCACCGGGCTTTCGCCGGAAGGACGAAAAGCTCAGGAATTTGTATGTGGTTTACCCCGAAGGATCAAAATTATAGAAGAGAAGGCTCAAGACAGGGCAAAACAAGCACCTTCCCTTCCTTTAAGTTGGGTTTATGATAGAGAAGTTAGCCTTTAAGTTCTTTTTACTAGCATAAATTTGGATGTACTAAAGTAATTTATGTTACAATTTGGAGAAACTAAAGTTGGTTGTTTATATGTTGATTTTTGTATTTGTGCATGTTATGATCAGCTAATTAAGAAGGATCCTAATTCACTAGGCCACCTTGTTCTTTAATTTGTTGTTAGTTCGGTAATGTTCTTATATATGTTGTTACATAGTGGCCTTATATAAAATTTTATAAACTCCTAATTCACTATGATCGAACATTAATTCCATCTAAATGATCATTGTTCCATCAAAAATGAATATTTACAATTAAATTTACCAAAATTTGCCAAATAAATCATATTAATTGACAACTGATGCTTAAATTCTAAAATCAAATTATTAATTTGTCTATAATTTAGTTATTATAATAAAAATATTAATTTTTTACAATGCAATTAAACATAAAGTCCATCTACGAGCTTATTTTAGATTAAATTTATGGATATTTTGTGAAAAATTACCTTTTAAGCTTTGAATTTTGCGAAAAACTACCCTAAAAAAATATTGTAATTAACTACATTATAAAGTATAAAATGTTGTAATTGACTACCTCCCACCAGAATAACCAAAAATTCTAGTATGGTCACTCTCAAAATGACCATCACTATACTTAAATGTGATTGGTTGATTTTAGATTTATTTTTTTGGCTTGGTCAAACCTTATTTAAGGGTAATTAAGGTATTTTGCTTATTTAATTCATTTTCTTATCTTTCAAATTTCAATTAATGAATTTCTGAAATTCTTAATTTAATTTCGAAATTATTTTATCTAAATCTAATTTTAATAAAATCTAAAATTAAGATTAAAAAAAAAATTAATAATCGAAAATTTGTTCTTCGTCGTTCTTCAATGTTCATCAATGTTCTTCCTAGTTCATCCAAATATTTCATCAATTAATCAAATCAACCACGATTTAATGTTCCATGTACCTTAATTTCAATCGCGCATCAATTGAGATAGAAAAATAGGCTTGATTTATACAGCCATCGCGCAATTTTATGGTACACATAATCGGTTTCTATCATCCTCTGTGTGGATTCTTAATCTTTGAATCATAGATTTCAATTGTACAAAATCAAGCATCGGATTCGAAAATAGCGATTTAAGGTATAAGAAATCAAAAATTTTAAGTTTTTCGGTAATATATGTTCGTCATGAAAATCTGAGAAGAAACTGTATCACATTTTTTTTTCACAACTTTTTTTGATCCAAAAAATCGAAGATCGAATTATAATCACTGTTTGTGATAAAGGTATTGACCCAAATACAAATATGACATAACCTAAACTGAATTTTATTAATTACAAAAAGATAATGACCAAACGTAACATTGGACATTGCCGATTACTATAATAGAATTTACTTCGATGGCAATTTATAATACGATGAACCTGGACAATGATTCGAACTAATCAATAAACAAAAATTATGGAATCGATATATTTCAAGTATAGAAATTGCATTTTAATATTGAAAATCACTTATTCTAATTATGATCTTTTCCTAAATTTCTATCTTTTTAAATTTTGAATAGATTATATGTTGGAAATCAGTTATTCTAAATAGGATATTTTCCTAATTTATTACCTTTAAAAGTTAAATGACTTTTATCTCTTAAATTTTAAAAAATCTTTACAAACAACAGCGTTAGGGTTCTTTGCATCACATCTTTATCATCCTCGCATACTCTTTTCAACCGAATTTGTTTCACAGTTTGCACAAGTACCTTTGATATAGGTAATGACATAAGTATGAGTATGGTAAAATCGGATATAAGTGTTTGTAAAAGCTTAGTCAATTAATCGGTTTATGTTCATTTAATACTGCATTGCATTTTTCAAACTAAATTTAAAATTTTTTAAATTACCGCCCTTATTTTTCGCTTGTCAGTTACTAAAGTTCAATTTATATCCTTGTCCAACTCTCACCCTTCTCTATCTTAAAAATTACAAAAACAAAATGGGGGATTCACTAAATTCTGGAGGTTCATCTTCTAGTTTTGGGGGATTCATGGTGAAATGTGGATGTGGTGTTCCCTCTAAGATACGAACTGTGAACAAGCGTAACCACAACAAGGGTAGAAAATTTCATGGTTGTGGTAAATATCCGGTAAATTTTTTAAATCCTTGTGCTTAATTTGTGACCACAGGAACATAGCTTGCTTTCATATATTTATCATATCAAAATTAAAAAATGGCGATACTCACTTTTTAATAGCTCTAATTTCAATAAATATAAGTTAACGGCATTATTTTTTATTAGGGTTCCAATTACCAATTAGTTTTTTATATGTTATTATTTATTTTTGGAACACCAATTAGGATTTTTAAAATACTTGCAAATTGCAGGAGGCTGACTGTGGTTTTTTCAAATGGTTGTGTGATGATGTCGGTGGATGCGTGGAGTGTGAGATGATGTCAAAGAGGTTGGATGAAATCGAGAAAGAAGTTCAATCTCTAACTACGAAGCTAGACAAATTGAAGGTTAAAAAATCACAATTTGAGGAGCAAATTGGTGACTTGAAAGGCCAATTATGTCAATCAACTATGGAGAAGAACAAACATATTGCTTACACAACAGTGATTTTGCCAGTGTTACTTATGTCATGGGTTGGGTTTTTTATGTTCAATTATTTTTGAATTTTTTAGTTGATGCTAAACATAATTGAATAAATCACTTATTAATAAAGTTGTTATAATTATTATTTGTTTGTGTCATTGTTTTTATATGATTATTTTATGTTTAAGAAATTAATACATAAAATATAGTAATCGACTTAACAATTGAATATATATATTACGCAGTAGTAAAAAGCTTTAAATGGTCTTGACTAATCCAAGTTAACTTATCATAATTTAATTTAACTAGAAAGTTAATGTTTTGCCTTGAAGGACTTAATAGGTGACATGCCACCATAAAAGTTTTGCCGCAAAGGGCCAAATATTAAAACTAGCAATCTATCTAGAATATAAAGTACAACAAAAGTTCATTATAACCAATGTCGTGAAAGCTTACAGTAATCAAAGTCTTTAACACAAGAAGCAGGATCCCTAATCGTCATCGTCATTAAAGTCTTCTTTTCCAAAATCATCATCATCATCAGATGGATCTTCGCCACCACCACTGTTTTTGTCCGTAGAGTTTGCATCCAAATCATCATCACTACCATCTTAATATTCACAATAGATAACAAATATAACACCAGTTAGTTTTTCTGAAGAAATTATACAAAACAGAAATAGGTAATAACCAAAAACATGATAGTTGAATACAATATATAAAACAGATAACATATATATTACCATTAAGTTTTTCTCAAATAATAATAAATTAAAAAAAAAATAGGTAATACCAACTAAATATAATTGATGAATACCAATTATAAAAAATATAAAAAAATAAACAGTAGTTAGTTTAAGAGAATTAATAAAAACTATAATAAGTAATAACCAAAAGCATAACAGTTGAATACCAATTATAAAATAGATAAATAATAAAACACCTGTTAGTTTTACAGAATTAATAAAAATATAATAGGTAATAACCAAAAATATAATAACTGAATACCAATTAAAAAAAAAAGATAACAAGAACATCATAGGTAATAACCAAAAACATCATAGGTGAATACCAATTATAAAGCAGATAACAAATACAACACCTGTTACCTTTACTGATCTGATAAAAAACTACAATAAGTAATAACCAAAAACAACATAAGTGATCACAGATTATAAATAGATCACAAATATTACAAATGGAGACAGTTATGAGTTAAATAAGGTAAAGAAAGTATTTAAAATTACCTGAATCAACATCTTCATTGTCCATCCTAGACTTTGCTGTCTCTCGGACCTCAACCATAACGTCATCAGTAAAGATGTCCGGCCTAAGGCGCTTAAGCATTACTTGTACAACAATGCTCTCAAACATGACAGCTTTAAGGTTTCCATGCCCACGTTCCTCACCGATATCATCCTCATTTTCTTCATCAATTCACTGTCGAACTCTTGCACGCTTAACCTCTTTATTTACCCACTGTTTTGTGTTGACATCATACCTGTAACCCAATGCATTACCAACTGTCTTTTCGTTGAATGGTGTTTTTGGTCCAGGTTGCACTACTTCATCAGACAAATCCACACCAAAATGCTCAAAAACTTTAGTTAACCACATTCCATAAGGAAGGAATAAACCTCTCTTTGTTCCCTTTTGAGTTGCAACCATGTAGTCAATCATCATCCTTGGCATGTTCATCTTCACACCAGCAAGTATAAAGTACATGACCAACATGTCAAGATAGGTTAAGGAAGAAAGTCTACCATTGCGGCAATTGAAAGTATAGAAAAGAATCAAATGCAGCAGACGAGTTGGCAGGGGCAGATCATTAATCTCTGGTTTCTTTTGTCTCCCAGCGTCCTGTTCCATTAGCACAAGATCTAGACATTTCTGTTGATCAAATGCCTCAATAGTACTCCATCTCTTACCAGGCAGTTCGGCGTGCACCCTAGATCGCGGGATTTTCAAGATTCTGGCCAATACAGTTTCATCCAAATTTATCTCTTTTCCCTTGACCCAAGTGTATATTACTCCCTTCGTTATGTTAGCATGATCAAAGTGAGTGTAGAATTGGCGAACAAGGTCAGGGTATACGGGAGGTTTTTCTGTTAGCAACTTATCCCATCCTTGGAGTTTAAACCACTGATGTATAAAACCAGCATGGGCTTTGCCGAGGGATTCAAAGTCTACATGCCGCCCCTCGCAAATTGACCAATTACTGAAGTTCTTGTAGAAAAACTCTCGGTACAGGTTGGACCGGAACCGTTCATCAGACTCTGGTGCGTGGTCAGTGCTACCACCTGCTGCAGCATGAGGTGTTGTAGGAGTGGATGCAGTTTGCCTTGTGTTTCTTTTTCTAGGAGGGGAAGCTTCTTCCAACCCAATGATGTTTGCCCCTTTTCTTGGTCTCTTTTCCTGTCGCCTTGCTTGTTGCTTTACTTAAACCATTTTTTCTGGAAAAAAAAAGAATAAATCTTATAAGAAATTATCATTACCAAAGGAAAACATGGCAAGGCATTTACTTTATTCAAAGGTCACCAGGTATAGATTAAAAGGAAAAAGGGTCATTACCTAAAAACAGAACAAGGCATTCAGATGCAAACAGGTAAAGACCAAACTATTAAAAGATCATTACCTAAATGAGAAGCAAAAAGCTTCCACTGGTTAAGGCACACATGTTATGACCAAAATATTAACAGATCATTGCCAATAAAAACAGGGTTCAGTTAATGTTTCTAAGGGTCAATCCAAATCAAAGAAAATAATATTTTTCATCCCCATAAGGCTCTAATAGAAATATTGTTGAAGTTTTTGAAGATAAATGATCCAACCTAATAGAGTAATCATTACCAATGTCAAGTTGAATATTGCATTCACTTTCAGATGCATACATGTGTACACCAATGGAATAAAAAATCATGTTCAAAGGTTACCAGAACAAGGCAGTTACTGTCATAGGAAAACAAGTATAGACTTAAAACAAAGATGGTCATTACATATGAAATACAAAGCTTTGCATATTCTTTCAAAGGCAAAAAGAGGCAACCAAAATAATAAATTATCATTACCAAAGGAAAACATGACAAGGCATTTACTGTCAAAGGATACTAGGTAGTTTAAAAGGAAAAATGGTCATTACCTAAAACAGAACAAGGCATTTACTTCCAAAGGAGAACAAGCATAGATTAAAATAACAAAGATTCATTACTTAAGAAAACTAAACAAGGCATTCAGATGAACACAGGTAAAGACCAAACTATTAAATGGTCATAACCTAAAAGAGAAGCAATAAGCATCCGCTATTTAAGGCAAACATGTGCCGCGACCAAAAAAGTGACAGATGATTGCCAATAAAAAAAGGTTTTAGTTAATGTTTTTAAAAGGGTCAATCCAAATCAAAGAAAAAAAAAGGAAAAAACCATAAAAGAATAGAAACAAAACAGAACTATGTATACAATACAGTCAATTTGCATAGAAACCAACACTTGTTTGTAATAATTTAGATTAAGTAAAAGCAAAATACACATTATATTAAGTAAATTCATTAGATAAAGGAACATTATATCATTTGGCCAATTTGCAAAACATAGGGTCACCAACAAACCAAACTCAAAAATAACATGCATTGTTCTTAATCGAGAAACTCATTTAAGTTAAACAATAAAGTTGTTCATCAAAATGTCACTTTATAATCGATAAACTATCAAATGTTGAAAAACTTGTGGAATTTAGGACTGATTTACAATTAGGACTAAAACTTGTGGAAAAAGCACAATCATGAGAAAACATTCCAAAAAATGAAGAAAAATCGGAACAATTTGAAAATATAAAAAGGCAATTAGCACAACATTACATTCGTAAGTTTATAATAATTAAACCAAAAAATTGAAAAGAAAACCTATTAATTATAAAGTACATACCTTGTTTTCGAGTTTGAAGTCGATGGAGGTTTTTTTCAAGAGAGAATGATCCAATTTTTGAGAGGTTTTTTTTTTAAAAAATGGGGGAGAGTTGTGAAAGGGAAAGGCGGTTTTGATTGGGTTTTTTATATTGACGGTTTTTTCAATATTTTTTCTTCATTATTTTTTTTTCTCAAAAAAACAATTTTGACGGTTTATGGAATTTTTTTTTTTTGTTTTTTTTTAAACAGTATACTCCGTATTGTTTTTGTTTGTTGAATAGTTAATGTAAATTTTGTTAAAATCATTTGATTTCAAAAAGGGATTTCATTTACCAAGGTGAATAAGTGGATGGGAGAGATGGAGTGTAGAGGTTGATTTGATATGTTATAATGATGACATTTATTTATCATTCATTTATTAAAATTTTAAAATATTAGTATTTAAAATAAGTAGTTGAGCAATATCCAATATGTGTTACAAGATTATGTAACAAGATGTTGTTAACAAAATAACTAGTGGCAAACCAAATAAATTTTCATTTAATAAATTTTTTCATAAATTTGTAATCACCAACATCTATTTGGATCATAAACTCGTCTTATGAGAGTCCATTCAAACTAAAGAAGCCTCTTATTTTAATTTTTTTTGGTTATTAATGATTATTTTATAGATTAATCGAGACTGATTATTTTATAGTTCATAGTACAATTATCACTTAATATATTGACACCTTTAGCTAAGTTTTATAATTCACTCTACAATTAACATTAATATCACTTGCTTAAGAGATCAAACCTTTTTCAAGTATGTGTGTCTTTTTGAAAAATCGTTATATTCAAAAAGGTCTTAGTGTGTCAAAAAGATTAAATTACATACATGTGATATCAAATATATTATTGAATATTTAATTACTATAAGGTCATTTTTATTGTATTTTGGGCAAGTTGGTGTTATTTAACAAGTGACATAGGTTCATGTCTATATTAGTTATATATTCTTAAGTTGGTATGATTGTGTTAAAATTTTTCATTATTTTAATTAATTTTGTTGGTAAATCTAGATAAGTATATAGGTTAATACCTATTTTGTTGTTACAAAAAGATTTTTTTTTTTTTAATTTTTTCAGAAACCAATGTTATCAGTTAGGAAAAAATCTCCTAAACAATATGTTAGTTTTATTAATGGAATCTTCCAAAAAAAAAAAAAAAACAATGCAGATGAACCTTAAAATTAGTAAATATATACGGAGGTTTTTTTGTGTGGTTATTTTAGTCAACCAATTTATACACACTACCGTTTTGATACACTTTACATATCTTAAATGATACGTGTAAGTACTAGTAATATATTATCCCCTATTATTTAAGTCAAGATTTGACTAACTCAAAAGTAAGTGCTTATTTATGGGCTAAAATAATGGAAACAAACAACGACAATTATGTAGCTGAGTTCAAATTATATATCCTAATAATGTAAGGTTTAGATAAATACATAAAAATCAAAATCAAAATATCACATATCGCTAAAAATTAAATGATACAGTGGCCTGAAATACTTTATTTACAATAAAATCAATAAATATCATTAGTGTATAAATCTTTACGAAAACTTATTTTACTAAAATTAGCTATTGCCTTTGTTAATTTTTATTTTTATTTTTTAGCTAATATTTTAGACACTCAAATTACATTTATTTTCGAACTGTATGATGCATTTGAAAAAGTAATAACATATACTGATATAGGTCATCCCCAATAACTCAAGATAACATTTTATTATTCTCTTCTAATACTACATTAAATTTAATAAATTCTAAGGACAGGAAAATCATAAAATTTTGAAAGTTAACTAATTGCATACATATATTCTAATCCTCCAATGTAAGATCAACAAAATCCAAAAATTTAGTAATTTTTGGCACTTTTTCGGGTCTCTTGGTGAAGGATGTTGGCGTCCATGTTTCTTCACTAGTAATTATATCATCTGGCATTTCCGCAACCTCAAGAACACGCTTTCCATTTTCATTCAATGGCATCATTTCGAACATATAATTCTCTCTGTAGTAAGAGTTAAGCTCAAGACGGAAAATTTGTTTAAGAAACTCTGGTTGACCTACTATCAAAGTCTCTGCTTGTGTTATACCACAGTCGATTATTAGTCTTTTCATAAATATCCTAAATTGGATGAAATCTCTTGCTTGAGAGACATCATCACCAAGTATTCCGGGAGGAGGCCCACCATCCATGTTGTCATCGTAGGGAAACCCATTACCCATACGATACACCGTAACTTCATCATCAAAGATCATTTTAACCGTAGGTAATTGCCCACAAGAAAGCAAGATGTCAATAACCTTTTTTTCCCCAATAGTGTAAAGCAAATGCGACATAAATAAACTAAAATGAATAATGTCAAACAAATGATCAAAGACAACATCCGGATTAGGTGCCATTTCTGAATAAAATGAAATGATAGATAGAAAAATAAATCGTGTCAGTTTTAAAAGAGAAAGAAATTGCAATGAATAACTGAAGTGCTTTGAATTGGTAAAATAGCTATGTATATATAGCATAAATGTGGCGCCAAAATGCCAGTAATTTCCCCCCAAAATATGGCGCCAAATTGTGTAACTTACTTTTCATTTTATTTTTTTAATTAAAAAATATGTAAC
Source organism: Chenopodium quinoa (assembly GCF_001683475.1). Lineage (NCBI taxonomy): Eukaryota > Viridiplantae > Streptophyta > Magnoliopsida > Caryophyllales > Amaranthaceae > Chenopodium > Chenopodium quinoa. The sequence goes on along the minus strand of NW_018743391.1, from coordinate 2,103,274 downwards.
GTTTTTGGTTCAATATTATACTTCTTAATAATGGAATAAATCATACATTCCAAAATATATAAAATGAAAAAATATTTTGTAAACTAAATATGTAAAAAGATAATAGTAGGAAATTATAAATATATGGCAGATCACCCAAGAAGCACTTAAAACATATGACAGATCACCGAAGAAAGAAACTATTAAGGATATTTTATAGGTAAAACCCTATCAGTAATTGGTCATTACATATAAGGTTAAAAAAATTATAATTACATTTATTTAATATATAAATGTAATTGCATACATATAGGTAAAATAATCGGTCAATCACTCTATACACCCTACTAATTTCTGTTAACTAATTATATCTTTTATATATATATTTATCAACAAAATCAATTCCACAATTTACTATGTTTCTAATTTCCGAATTTGATGTGGTTTTAATATACTTTTACGATGATAATATATTATCTTATATTAATCAAATTTACCTTATCTATTTTTATTGAGTAAAATAAATTAAAAATTATTTGATTGAATAAAGGATCATATACGTAATTCGTTAAACAAAGCATTGCAACATGTTCACACGATCTAAATAAAGAATTTTCACATTATTTTATTAATTTTTTAAAAACAGTTAGATAAATTATGCAGTTACCAAAGATAAATATCAAAAGTCAAAAAATAAAATCTTCACCCATGTTCATTATATTTCAAAACTGTTACCCTATACATGTAAACGTGATATTGTTGGATAAAGTTTAACCATATTTATAACCCCTTATTTAGGATAAGTAACCATAATTCTAACCCCTTATTTAGGAGAAGTAACCATAATTAATACATGTACAGATAAATTATATAAATTGGTGCCAATAACAGTAAAATAAAAATCTAATATTTATTTTAATTTAAAAAAGTAATAACAGTACAGGTGCAATAAAAATAAACAATTTATATATCAATATAAGTAATAACCAAACATTAAATTAATCATTACATATAAATTATGTAGCACAAGTACATGTAATAATTTTTGTTTGCAACATAAACAGTAGTAAAACTTTTTTTTTTTGAAACCAAATACTATTAATACTTAATAATTACATAATAGATTATTTATTTTTATGTAGACGGCGCAAAGACATGTATTTAAAGTAATCCGGCTTTGGCCTCTTAATTATGTGTTCTTCAGGGTTGTCATTAAACCAAGTTCACCTCCGACGAACTCTAGAATCATTCACAAAGAACGGTATAGCCCTACCCCACTCACGACAAACAAGCATTGCTTGTGCAACCCTTTTTTCGCTCATTTTTGACCAAATTAACTCCATCACCGTCTTGACTCCGCCTACACAAGGACTTTTAGGATCAACAGGAATCACATCATGAAATGTGCACAATTGAAAGTATAATGCTTTTGGCAACGGTGGTACAGACCACTTAGGGTCCCTCATTTTATCTTCCGCAATATTTTGTAAACAGTTGCAAACCCTATTGTCTGATGGTCCGTTTTGCTCATCGATTATCTTTTGTCTTTTTAACTGCCATTCATCATAGTTCGAAACATCATTTCCTTTTTGTTTTTTGCTAGATGATGTAGTGCATCCATCACCGTCCAATGGCCTTTTGCATACAGTACGAACATCCTGTGCAAGGCATTTGAAAATTAAATGCATTAACATAGCATATAATGACGTCAATATATGTTAAATTCTTTAGGAAATGCATAAAGCATAATAAAAGAAAGTAATTATATACGATATTTATCTTTGTGTTATAATATTAAAATGAAATACATACTAATTAAATAATATAAGATATAACACATACACTAGGGTTGTCTGAATAAATCGCTTTGATCTCCATTCAGCCTTAACCAAGGTTTTTTTTTTTTTTTTTTTTTTTGTTATAAAATATTAACCAGAAGAATGAAGTGATTTAGATTTATATTAAAAAAAATTATAACCGTTTTTTTTGTATTATCCTAATAATGTAACCGTTTTTTAGATAATAATTAAATTACAGTTTTAGCAGTTGTTTTTTGACGAGGGAACTTGCAGTTGTTTGACTGATGATGGAACATTGGAATGTTAAAGATGTATAAATTAATTCAAATAAATATTTTGGCAGATTATTATTAAAAAACATACATACCAATTATTTGATGTAAATTTAATTTTAATATATCAACTACGCAATACTGAAAGTTGTATTATACATACTTTTTCATAACAAATTTAGATGATCTATTTATAAACAAGGCTTAAGATTAAATTATGAAAATTTATACTGTAACTGTTTAAATAAAATATGATATGAATTGGCATTTCATAGTGTTTAAAATTTCCAAAATATAAATAAAATTATCATACCAATAAAAATTGTATGGTAACAAATACTTTTAATTTGTCCTTCCCTTAAATAAAATTATATGAAATTGCTCCTTAAGTTAAGCAATCAACACCTACAATAAAGCAATCATATTTATCTAGTTGCTTTAATTATACTATACCTAATTATGAAATCTTGCTATAAATTTTAAAATCAACCAAAGTAAAATAATGAAAGTTACCATATGTATTATTTTCTTTTCCTTACATATTAACGCTTGTATATTAAGTTTTTGTTTACTGTTTTATTTTATTTTTTTTAAAAAAAAGACTATGTACTATAATTGTGTATAAGGCTATTATTAATACTAATTTGTTAAAGATGAAATGCTGAAATGAAACATATACAGCGTGAATAAGTGTATTCTAAATTTCAGAGTAAAACCTTCCTGAAATTTAAAATATGCTTTATCATGTTCAGTTTTATGTCATTACATATTTAATACATAATATTAAAACTATTTTATTTGGTGTGATTTACCTAAATTTAAAAAGTATACACTAATAACTAACGTTCATTTCAAAATTAAAATTTTATTGATTTTTTTTGACAAAACCAATAATAATAATAATAATAATATTTAATTGATACTATAATAACTTCCAGTTCAGATGCAAAAAATAGTAGACGGATCAGTTACTATTTTTTCACAAAAATATGTAATGTCCAACTACATTATTTGACATGTCTTCATAATTTTTTTCAAATGTTTCGTGGGTTATATGGATCATTTTATTTTTTTTTGTTACAAGACCGTATACGTATTTTTAATCTTATGAATTTATATTATAGTAGGAAATATGATTTGTAATTTTTTGTAAAGGTATTTTATGATTTGATTGACTTCACAAAAATAGATTAACTTTACTTAGCATTAGGTTATTTCAGTTATTCGGCAGGATTTATTCCAACTTACCCCAAAAAAAAAAAATTGAACTGCTTAATATCTTTAGGGTAATCTGTATGTAGTTTTTGGCGCCACAATATGGTGGGAAAGTATATCATTTTGGCGCCAATTTAATGGTTTATATACGTATCTAAATCACCAATTGTAAAGCATCACAGTTACTTCCACGCAATCATTTTGGTGAATACCCTAAATTCTCTTCTTACTTTCATTTTCTTCAGAAATGCCTCCTAATCAAGAAGCTGTCTTTGACCATCAGTTTGATATTTTTGAAATTAGATTATTTATATCTCATTTACTTTATTGTATTGGTGAAAAAAAGGTAAGTGACATATTGCATGCATGCGGGCAATTACCCACAATTGAATTGATTTTTGCCGATGAAGTTACGGTGTATCGTTGGGATAACGGATTGTCCTACGATGACAACCCGAATGATGGGCCTCTTCCCGGAATGTTGGGTGATAATGTAAGTCATGCAAAAGATTTAATCGAATTACGCATATTTATGAAAAGACTAATCATTGTTTGTGGTGAAACAAAAGCCAAGTCTTTGATTGATGATGTAACAGTTGGAGAGTTATTTCTTAAAAATATCTTTCGGCTCGAGCTGAACTCCTACTACAAAGAGCAATACATGTTCAACAAGTTGCCGTTGAATGAGAATGGAAAGCGTGTTCTTGAGATTGCGGAGAAGCTTTATGATATTGTTTTAAATGAAGAAACATGGACTCCAAATTGGTTCACCAAATGTACTGAAAAAGTTCCCAAGATAACCGTATTTATTGATTATATTGATCTTACTTTGGATGATTAGATGTTTTTAATTACTTAGTTTGATGAAATTGCAGGTTAATATGGAATGAAACCATTTGTTTTTTTTTTGGTTGATGTAATCATTATATTCAATAATATGTATTTTCCTAATTTTAGTGGTGTTGATATATTTATGCATAATACGTATTTTCACAACTTTTGAAATATAAAAGTTATTTTCGCTCAAATTATTTTTGGGTAGAAAAAGATAATACCGTAATTATAGGCACGTAATCTTCACATGAATTAAAAAAAAAGGAAAGGATAACCACTAATGTATGCAAAATACTAATGAATATATTTGCACCATAATTATAGGCACGTAATAGGGATTAGTTCAGTTTATTTGATATATAACCAATTATTTCCAAAACGATTTATAAAAAAAGAAATATGAAACTATAAATTATTTCCACATTCATGTTTAATTGAATTTAATCCTTCATGAAACAGAATCGAATCAAATTTAGGTGGTCCTTCCATGGACAGCAATTTGTTACATTAGACATTATGTTGAATAATGTAATTATATAAACAAATACTAAGGTGATTTAAATACCATTCCACGCACAAATGTATTAGCACGCACAAATGTATTAGCCAAATATAAAATTTGTCAATACCTAGTCACCTAGCGTGAGTTTATCATCATAATAAAATTAAAGGACACAAAAAAAAAAACGATATATTCACTTAAGTTATACAAATAATATAAAATGGAATAAAATAAACATCACATCCACATTTGTGAACATTAGTAAAATAAAAGATTAATTGAAAAGATTTGTAATTATTTAGTAAAATAAAAGATTACTTGAAAAGATTTGTAATTATTTGTTAACAAAAAAAAGGATGTTTAGTTATTATCCTTTTTTCATGGTTATCATTTATTTATATTGAAAATTTGGTTTTTTTTTTCCAAATACGTATACAATCTTTTTCAAACTTTGAAATTCTAAGCCAACACGGGTATCTATTAGAGAAGAAGACTCACATATGGATGTTGGTAGAGAAGAAGACTCACATATGGATGTTGGTAGAACAGAAGAAACACATATGCAAGCTAATGATACCAACCCAGCTGATGATCGTGAAGTTGAGGTAGGTGGCATAAACTTGTTTTATTGTGGTTTGTTTTATTTAAAATAATTCATATTTTATTAACGATAAACTGTGTGTGACAAATTTAATGGCTTTATCGACAATTTGAAAATTAGGATCCAATAGAGGATGCAATGCAAAATCCAGAGGTAATATATATCATTTCATATACAGTGTTAAAAAAATTATTTTAAACAAACTTAAAAAATTCTAAATACGACATTTAACCCATAATTAATACAGGTTAGTGACGATGAAGATGAGATTCTTAATGTATCAGACACCGACGATGATGAAATTCTTGATTCGTTTGTTGACATATGGGAAAAAATTGGCAAGAAGATAGAAGACTTCACTTTCCAAGATATGCAACAACTGTCTTTCAAAACCCATCAAGCCTGCATTAAATTTTATAACATGTATGCCAAGGTAAAAGGTTTTGGAATCCGTCTAAAACATGCAACAACGAGCAAAGTTGATGGTCATCCGACTTCACAAAAGATTTGGTGTAACAGAGAAGGGTTTCGTGAAACAAAACACTTGGGAAGACCTGATAGAAAGCGTAAAGAGAGGCCGATAACACGATGTGGTTGCAAAGCATTCATAAGTTTCAAGTGGGATCACCGGTATGTTTCATGGTACGTCAAAGAATTTGTGGCTGAGCACAATGGCCATGATTTAGTTCCCATGAACCAAGTCTATTTTGAAAGGTTGGTTTTCACTTTATGTAACATACATCATAACTAATTAAATATTTAAGTTTCTACATTCGTTAAATAATATTAATTTTGTGGAATATATTACAGGAGCCACAGAAAAGTCACCGAAGCAGATGAGATTCGAATTAAGTCCTTAATTCAGTCTGGAGTGAAACCATCCATCACTATGAGAAATTTAGCACAAACTGCAGGGGGGATACGTGAAGTCGGGTTCTTAACAAAAGACTTGTACAATACATGTGATAAGATCAAAAAACAGGAGATAAAGGATGGAGACACAGAAACTGTGTTAGCGTATTTACTTGGAAAAACATCCTCTGACCCTTCTTTTTTTCTAAGGTACACACGTGATGAGTACGATGGTATAGAAAAAATGTTTTGGTGTGATGGGATATGTCAAGGGAATTACAAGGCTTTTGGATCAGTAATTGCATTCGACACGACTTATAAGGTAAACGCCTACAACAAACCTTTTGTGGTGATTGTAGGAGTAAACCACCACAGGAAGACAGTGTCGTTAGGTGTCGCTTTGGTCACAAATGAAAAAACAGACACTTACATATGGGTGCTTCGACAATTACTTGAGGCTGGAGGCAACGTTGCTCCTTTCACTGTTGTCACAGATGGGGACAAGTCTATGAAACTTGCCATTGAAGAAGTTTTTCCATATGCTCACCATAGACTATGTCTATGGCATCTTATGCGCAACATCAAGGGCCATACAAACAGACGCTTTTGCAGTGGAATCATGAAATGTGTTGACGGGGCTCGGACACCGTCTGTGTTTGAACAAGCATGGGAAGACTTAATGAAGGCATATGATGAAGTAAGAGATAAAAAGTGGGCTAAAGATTTGTACAATGATAAACATAAATGGGCTGAGGCTTTTATGGTTGGACAATTTTATGCAGGTAAGAAAATTACTTTCTATACGCAATGAGCAATAATAACAATGATCATTACCTGTACTGTTTTGGGGGTTATCTATATACATTTGCCTACCTTTTTATTCCTAGTGTAATGACACATTATTATATAGATGGTTACCAATTATTTTTAAAACTAGTCCTTTTTTTCAAATTGTGTTATATATAATATGTTGAAACATGTGGCAAATGTATGTGCAATGCTAAACATATAAATAGGTGTTTACCAGTTACAATATATGTAATATTATACACACATATACATCAATACACTTTATTGTACCTTAATATATAATTAGGTAAGAGTTTTTTGTAGAATAATATGAGTCTAGTGATAATTATATCATTCATTACTTATGTTATGTGCAGGTATGAGAAGCACTCAAAGATGTGAGTCTATGAATAGCACACTGAAAACGGTTATAACAAAAGAAATAATGTTGTATCGTTTTGTGGAGCTGTATGACCAAGTACTTGAACATATCCGATTTGAAGAAGACAAAGATGATTACATCTCCACACACACATTTCCCGTTATAACTGGTGTATTGACTGAAATAAAAACACAAGCAGCTCGAACCTACACAAGTAATGTGTACAATCTGTTTTGTAAAAAACTTGAGTTTGAATCAAGGCACATTGTGACAAAGGTGAAAGAAGAAAAATGGCATGTTGACGGGTCGTCCACAACCTACTGGTTAAACAATTGTGTGTTGAAAGATTGTAATTACATTGTGTGCTACAATGACAAGCTAAAACAACTAGTTTGTTGTTGTATGAAATACAATGCAATTGGTTTGCCTTGTCGTCATATGTTTGCGGTCATGAAATATAGAGGAATGGTTGAACTACCAGAAAGTTGCATTCTTCGTAGGAGGACAATAAAAGCAAAGAGCAATATATCAAATTCATTGAAGCAGCAAGATCTTCAAAAGAGGAATGATCAGGCATCGGCAAATGGGCGTTTTGCTTTCCTCATTGGTCTAAGTACACAACTTAGTAGAATGGTGTCTACATCGTATGATCGATCTATTTGGCTCAGAGACAAATTAGCAAAAATGATCCTGGAAATAGAGAAGGAGAAAATAAATCCTAAGGAGAAGGATATTATCAGAGAACAAAAGAAAAGAAAAGGCAAGGGTAAACTCAAAAAGGAGGTTAAGACCACTGGGAATGAAAATGTCGACGCATGGGTTCATGATATTGGCAAGTATGTTCATGATATTACTAATCAGGGTACGCATTGCCAAGCCGAATCTCAAGGAGCTGCGCCACAAGTCATAAAACGTGGTGGTTTTGTTGATCTATTGCGCAAATTCATGCCAAGGACATACAATGTTGGTGATGCTGCAAATGCGACAAATTCTTATGAAATCGGTAAATTCGAGAAATTGCCAACCATATTTGATTGGGATCCAAACACTGATTTTTAGTTTTCATTTGAATATGCATTCTTAGACTGTAATAAGTGCTTACAATTTTTGCATATGAATTGCATTTTTTTTTAATTACAGGTGAATTTTGATTTTACCTATTATCTGTTTGGTCACCTAAACCTATAAATTAATTAAATAACTGAGAGACATCCTTGTTTTCTCTTTCTAATATTCTTTTCATGTTTTGAATATTTATTCTGTTATTAACTCTTCAAATACTCATTGAATCTTTGATGTATATCGAATTATAGTTACATCAATCAAGTGTTTTGGTATTGCATTTTTTTAAAATTAGATCGAAGGTGAATTTGGATTTTACCTATTATCAGTTTGGTTTTTACCTAAATTTATAAATTAATTAAATAACTGAGAGACATCCTTGTTTTCTCTTTCTAATATTCTTTTCATGTTTTGAATATTTATTCTGTTATTAACTCTTCAAATACTCATTGAATCTTTGATGTATATCAAATTATAGTGACAGCAATTAAGTGTTTTGGTATTGCATTTTTTTTTAAAATTAGATCGAAGGTGAATTTGGATTTTACCTATTACCAGTTTGGATTTTACCTAAATTTATAAATTAATTAAATAACTGAGAGACATCCTTGTTTTCTATTTCTAATATTCTTTTCATGTTTTGAATATTTTTTAAAAAAAATACATATAAAGTTATAAACTGTACACAGCCTACTTTAAATCTATAATTATCATTTTGTCATTAATCAAGTTAAAGTTATCCTTAAAACAAACTATGAAGATTTATATTGAGAATATATTTGGGTTTTTAATTTCCCTTAAAAATAAAATTGTTTCTTTTATTTTAGAAAAATTACCGAATTGTACGGAATTGGTTTACGTGTTTTAAGGAGTTGTGTTTTGGTAACTATCCTTTTTTTTATAAAAAAAAATAAAATAATAATGCATATAAGCAAACAATCTCAACCGCTTATTTTTACCATTTTAATGCCAGTTATTTTTTTTTTTTGAATAATAATGCCGGTTACTTTTAATTTCACGTCATTCGAAAAATTAAATTAACTATTCACACACTCTATCTCTACTCTTCTAGATTTCTCTCTCTAACTTCATTCTTCTCTTCATCTTCTAGTTTACATTTAACTAGACCAAATCAATCTCAAAACGGTGCAAAAAGAAGGTGACGGAGGCGGCGCTATCAAATTTTTGGAAGTTAAACAATCTAGAACCTACATTGTAAGTGTACTTTGTCTTTAATTTCAATTTTGAATCGTTGATGTTGCATATTTCACTTAATAATGGTTCAATTGTGTTTCAAATTTCACTTAATTGTGGTTCAATTGAGTTTGTATCGTCGATGTTGCAAATTTCACTTAATTGTGGTTCAATTGAGTTTGTATCGTCGATGTTGCAAATTTCACTTATTATCACTTGATAGTGGTTCAATTATAGATTTTTGTAAGGTGAAAACTTTAATTTTCAATTAGGAATGTGGTTAATATTTTGATGTTATAACGCAAAAATAAAAATAAAAATAAATAAATAAATAAATAACTAAAAATAAATAAAATAAAAAAAAGGAGCAATGACATGAGAATTGAAGTTGCATGACTATTTAGAGAATGTTTTGATGTTTGTGGGTTATGTTCTAATGTTTGTGGATGACTATTTCTTCGCTTAAGATTGTCAAAATTGAAATGTTAACATTTATTTTATATATATTTATAGTGAAGCATGACTACACGTAAAAGGAAAACAGGGTCTACTGCTGAACCTTCAGAAAAAAAAACCGAAACTGCAACCATTTCCTTCTAGAAGTTCAACCACCACCGCGGTAAATTGAATTTTTGTACTTGTTACTCATATTGATATTACACATGCACTTCAAATGATTTATTAATTACAAATATTTGCAATTTTTTTAATTTGTGTAGGGATCTTGGAACCTTTTATGTAAACTTGAAGAATTTGTTGCACTAATTAAGGGTTTTCCAAGAGAGAAAAAGGATAAGATAGAGGAAATGGGATTTGGTTTTTTGTTACATTACAACACTAAAACCACTAGGAAAACAATGTGCAAGTGGGTCATTGATCATTTTGATCCGGCCACTAGAATACTAGGGGTGTATGGGGAAAAAATTGAGATTACAACTAGGGATGTTGAATACATTTTTGGGTTTAGTGACCATGGATTTGAGATTGACATTTCAGAGTTAGATAATGATGATGTGTTAGATAAAAAACTGTGGAAGTTTACGACACTTAAAGTTCAAGGAATGGTGACTGAACTGAAGAGGACATCGCATGATGATCCTCTTTTTATACGCATGTTTACAATATTTGTTATGACTGCCCTAATCTGTCCAAACATACTTGAAAAGCCTGAAAAGGCATGGCTACATCTTGTCATTGAAGATGATTGTGTAAGACATTGGAATTTTGCAAAATTTGTATTGGATAGTCCAGTTGAAGCCATTAGAGAATTCAAGTCCGAAGAAGATCCTAAACATTTGGGAGGATGTACTCTGCTTCTTATGGTAAGATTTTTTTAAATTGTTTTAATTATCTAGGCAATTACAAGTAATTAAGTAAGTAATTACCATTGAACAATATTTGTTCTGTTTTCTGTATTTTGTTACTTTATGAATTAACAAAACCGGATATTAGTGATTACTTATATCTACTATTTAATATGATGACTGTTCTGTTTATGTGTGTTTTGACATATGTGTACATAGGTAATTACCTGTTTATGGCAGAATATCTATTGGCTAAGTACTTGTCTTGTTATGGCCCTCCTTCTATACTTTCAATTTATGTAGGTATTGACGTATGTTTTAATTATCTAGGCAATTACAAGTAATTAAGAAAGTAATTACCATTGAACAATATTTGTTCTGTTTTCTGTATTTTGTTACTTTATGTATTAACAAAACCAGATATTGGTGATTACTTATATCTATTATTTTATATGATGACTGTTCTGTTTATGTGTGTTTTGACATATGTGTACATGGGTAATTACCTGTTTATGGCAGAATATCTCTTGACCAAGTACTTGTCTTGTTATGGCCCTTCTTGTATACTTTTAATTTATGTAGGTAATGACACATGTGTATGTTTATCATTACTGTAGACACCCATTTGTGTCTCCCCAAAACCAAACCCAGTGATGAATACCTTTCACGTCGAAGCATAATCGAATGAGGTAAAAGTGTGAAAAGTCTAGTGTTGCGGTTAGTTTTTGTTAAAATTCTTTCTTTCTGTTTTCGAAAACCCACTCTATTTTATGAAAACGTCCATTCCAGTTTAGTTTGGTCTATGGTAAGGGTACAATAATGGTGTAGTTGGATGGGGCTTGAAAAGACCTTTCCAACGATATATTATAAGCCCAATTCCGATGAATATTGAGGAAGTTACGGCCAAAATACTAAACTGGGCCCAAACCGAATTTTACCTACGACCCAATGATCATGAGGAGGGTCCAAAGGTTTAATCCTATTCCTAAAATAATTAGGATTGATTAGAATCTTCTATAAGTTTCTAAAATATCTTAATTATCCTTTTTTGAAAAGATAAGATTAAGGAATTTGATTTAAATATAAACTTTCCTTTTTTTATAAAACTTTCCTTTTTTAAAGTCCTAATTCTATTCGGATTTAAACATGTTCAAAGACAGTCAAATATTATTTTCGTACCTCATATTTTTTATCCAAATTTTATATGTTTGGATAGATCTTGAAATTATCTTTCCAATGATAAATTATAATAATAATTCCGAGCTATAACGGAAAAGATATGAATAAGATATCAAACTCTATCCAAAACTGACACCGTCTCACTATTTCATTCATATCTTTTATTCTACAATATATTTTAATCTGATTCTAATTGGGTTAGAAAGTAGAATTCAATATATTTCCAACGACATCTTATTCATCTTATTCCGATTCCTGGATCAAAAGATATGATAAAAACAAAATCCGCAAAAACTGTTGTCTACGAGTTTTATTTCGATTCGAATTTGGATTCTTTTCTTAATTCTTCGACCCTCTTTTTTTCCTATAAATAGAGGTCATATCTCCCCTTTTTCAATCACCAACTCTCATCAAGATTTTCTTGATTATTCTCTCTCTCTCTTTTTCTAAACTAGCCTTTTCTCAAATACAAAATTCCGCATTCACAAGATCTAGAAACACTTAGCCATATTCGAAGTTGCCTTCGCCCTAGACGTGAAAGGTTTTAATTTCTGAGGGTTTGGTCCCAAATCTCAATTTCAATTATTTAATTTAATTGTTTTGATTATTATTTTTCCTTGAAGTTACTGACGTGTGTATTTTGTTATTAGAAAGAGGTACGAGGCATCAAAGTAAGTACTTTAATTGATTAATTGATATTATGATGTAGAAATAATGTTTATATTGTTATTATGATTCCTAGTATCATGTCTAGGGTATTTTTAATGTTAAATATGATTGCTATGATGCCTTTTATTCTCTTCCTAATATTAATTCATGTTAGTATCATGTTATGGTTAAAGATTTGATTTTTATTGCTTAGTGACATGCTAGGGTTTGTTATTAATCTTGTTAGTATCATGCCTAGGATCTTGCTATTTTTATTATGCTTTAATATTAACATGAACATGATTATGATTATAATTGTTATAATTTATGATGATTATGAATATTATTATTATTATTATTATTTTGATAATGATTATTTTATTTATGATTATTATTGTTTTGATTATGATATTCGTTATTGTTCATGATTATTTTAATTATAATTATTATTGATTATTATTATGTTGCTTGATACATATTATATTTAATTTATTCTTTATTGCTTGATCACACCTTTTTATGCATGTTAAAGGGAACTTGGTACTTGTAATCACGCTTAATAAGATAATTAATAATCTTGTTTAGGGTTAATTGTGATTATAATTTCAAGTGATCGCCAATAATAGATTTATTTGTGCATTAATGTTCAACCAACATAGATTAAACAGGTTTAGGGTTGATCCTATTGATTGTATGTTAGTTAGAAAGCGCACATGAATACGAGCAGAATAAAGTAGAGGCCTATTATTAGGGCAGGTTCAATCTCTTTTAGGTTGGATTTGTACCATCATCCCCGAACCCTTATTTGGTTCATGACCTTATGGAGTTGACGATCTCTTGGATCGTTAAGGGGTACGGTGTAACCTTCACCTCGTGAACGGTTTACAAGTTCCTTAAAAACTTGTTGGCGACTCTTTTGCTCTATCTTCTTCCCTTTTGGACGCCACCGTACTTTAGTGTATGATCACAGTGGGGTTCAAGCTAGTGGGATTTTTAAGGCTTGAAATTATTCCCTACAATTACCAAATGATAAAAGTCAATTTGTGTCTGCCCTCAATAGTATAAAGTATTAACTAAAATTGTTGTTGGGGATTACTAATATATAATATTTGTTATGCTGAGTGTATTGTTTATGTGTGTTTTGATATATTTGTATATAGGTAATTACCTGTTTATGGCAGAATACTATGGCTTGCATATAATGATGTTAAGAAAAAACCTCTATATGCAGGGAATATTTTGTGAGTATTCCCCTAAGGATGGACTATACAGCATTTGGAAGTATGATCAGCCAAGGATTAAGGACTGGAATGATGTGAAATTGAAGAGTTTGCATGACATGATCTGTAATTTAAAAGATGGCTACAAAACAAGCAAGGTAAGTGCAAATATGTTTGTGGTTTTTTAGTCATATTTTCTCTCACTTGTATGAACGGATAGTTGTTGTTTTTACAGATGATGGCTGTAATTGACAAGGAGAAAGCGCAAATTGTAGGAAAGGCGCCACCAACACATATTGAGATGGTTGAGATAGCCTTTGATCGCATAAACAACAAGATTGACAGGTGGGGTGCGGCGGTAAATCAGATGTGGAGGCTGATATCAAATTTTTTGGCAGACTATGCTACAGGATCTTCCAAAGACGATGTTGATAAACCAAGAGGAAAAGGGGGAAAGCAAAATCAGAAGAAGAAGAGGATGAGGACAGTGATTATGATGATGAGGATGACACTGGTGCTGGTGATTATGCAGACAGTGAGGAAAATGAAGAAGAAGAAGATGAGAACCAAAAGAAAGGGACGGTGAAGAAGAAGATTATTTTTGAAGAAGGTGAAAAGGAAAAAGACCGAAATAAAAAAGAGAAGGGATTGAAAGAGAAGGAAGTTAAAGTTGTGTCAAAGGAAAAAAAGAAGGCAAAGGAAAAGGAAGTTGAAACAGAAGTTTCAACTAAAAAAAACCAAAGCAAGAAGAAGAAAAAAACGAAAGGAAAGGACAGTGGCGTGGTAAGTGAAGACAGTGATAGTGAGGACATGGAGGTCGTGGATGAAAATGTCAAATTGGTTATTGAGCGCCTTGAAGTTCAAAAGGAGGATGTGCCCGATGTTGCTGGTGGTGCCACTATCAAAGAAGCATCTGGTGCAACTTTCGAAGATGCTTCAGTTGAAGAAGAAACTCCTGATAATCCTGCTGATGGCGCGGATGAAAAACAAAGTCCTGAAGTCCCGGCTGTTGATTTGGAAAGTGGTTCGATTGCAGATGACAAGATAACCACTAAAACAGAGGTTTTGCCTGAAGACCCTACTACAAATGCGGGCAACGTAACTGAGCATCCACCTGAAGGTGTGACAGAAGGCAAGGACCATGCCACTGATATCTGATGGCATTAACAAATTCTACATTTGAACATTACCTATTTAGTATATCTGATTTGTCATTTTGGTTATATTTTGGACAAGTTTAATATTTCGTATGGTGACATGAACAAAGTACTAGTACTTGGTTTGTAATTTTAATATCATATAGTATTTGTATTAGATTTAAATTAGATGGTGTTATATATATTTTTGTTTTAAACTTTTATTTGATGGTAGTTAACGTTTTGGTGTGAAGTTAAAAAAAATTGTGAATTAATGTTTTGGCCAGATTAAAATTGGCCATTACATATGTATGTGACTGTTTTAGAATACTAATTACTCTTAATACTTACATTAGGCTATTTAGATTTTTTCCTTTTGCGTTATCATTCAGGTAAAAACCTATATTTTAACTAAGAGTTTCTATTGAGATCTAAAATTGTTTACTCAAACGCTATGGAACTATTTTATAAGTTCAATAAACATTGATAAAAATAAGATGAAATAAAATAAACTAAAATAAAAATAAATCAATAAAAAAATAAATAAATGATTACAATTATTTCAAAGTTGAAATTGAAAAATGTTTGTTTTTTAGCAATAATACAGTTTGGTCATTACATATGTGATATGTCTATACTATGCATGAAAGTACCTTTACATGGAGAAGTTTGATGCCATTTGGGTATTTGGGTAATCTTTATAAATATGACATGATATAACCCATTATTAAAGGAAAGGTCAAAATAGTGTACACAAGCGCCTCTCTATTAAATTTTCCACACGTTACAATGGATGTCATTTGGGTATTTGGGTAATGTGTATAGTTATTATATGACAAAACCTATTAATAAAGGAAAGATGGAAGTAGTTCACCCAACTTGAATTTGCATAAAGACAAATAAACAAATTTTAAAAAACAAAACTTGTAAACACTAATGAAATTTAACTTTTATTTATTTATGTTGTCCATTATAGGTAAATACTTGTATAACTATTCCAAGATAAAAAGATACATTGGAATGAAATTCAGCTTGATTTAGCACCAATCAACCTCTCGATGTTACTTTCTTCATTGTTCTTGCTAAGAAGAAGTCTTGGAAGGTACTTTAATCGTTCAACACGCATGTCTGTTGTCTGGTCAATGAAACAAATGAAAAGGTACGTATTAATTGTACTGTGCAGTAATAACAAATGATATTCACAAATAATAAAATTTGATCCGTACACTGTAATTAATGCCCTTCATGGCGTTGATATCACCACACTCGATGTATTTCAAAACAAACATTCCACCATCATGACTGCATAACAAAGATTACTTATATTATGATTATTTAAATTATAACTATGAAAAAGTTATAATAAAAGAAGATATACCTGTTTGACTGTGTTAAAAAAGATAAAACTTCAATTGTAATACTTTTAACATCTATAAAAAATTGACCCAAGGGATTTCTTCGCATTGCATTGCAGGCACACGTAATCTAATCACAATTTTATAAATCATGTTAATCAAACAATCAGTACCAAAAAAAGTATTACCACAGAGTCCATTAACTACCATATCCGTAGCAAGATTGTATCGGCTGTCTGTGACCAGCAACGAATCAACTACCCACACCTTTTTTATTTTGACATTAAACACCAACAGGAACCAATGGTTTTCTTCTATTTCAATAACGGGTATGAATATCTGATGAAAACCAACATTTTGTGATTCACTTATCATCAAAGACGTTATAAATTTATATTAGACAAAACTTGTATGTATTAAATAGCTCAAGCCTGTTCAATCTTGTTGAGATCCCCAGACGGTATAAATGAATCAAACACTTTGGAACAGTAACTGAGAATAGATGGAGTCATGTAATGCAAGCACCTTTTATCTGACTTCAGTACTAATGTCTACACGCAATACATCCGAATTTATGAGTTTAGCAAATAAAACTTTAATTCCCATAATATGTAAAACCCAATGTAAATACCTGGAATGCTGGTGGCAATATCAGCTTATTTGCATGTAACCCCATTTGTATATCATACAAATAGACATTCATAAGCTGCAATTAAAATAGTTAAAATAAAAGTATCATGTCATGTTCCACAATGTCCTAGAAACTGTGAAATTATTAATAATAGTATACCTGATTAGTAATCATATTATCCGGATACAAACACCAAGATTCACCCACAGTCAACCTGATAATTGATTTATTTTTGGCACAATAAAATTCCTCACTGTTCACATCTTTGCGAACATTCACACATATTGTTTCTCCAAAGAGTCCAGTTGTGATACATATTCAAGAAATAAAAATTGTGTTGAATGGTCTTGATTAAAACGAAACACAACCTCATCACTAGGTGATGTATGTACTTCAATCGTACTGCTTGGTCCCTGCGGTTTAAGCATAAAAGTTTAAGAAAGACATATAGAAATATATTTATAGGCAATGCGCTATATATATATATATATATATATGTCTTTGCCTAATAATAAAATAAATATAACTACATATCACCTCTTCAGTTATTGCATTAGAAGTGCATTCCTTTCGCCTTTTTGATTTTGATAATTGGCCCTATGGCATTAATAAAAGTCGAATATGTAATTACAATTAATAATATTACAGAATACCATTTAAATTACGATTATAGTTACTATATGCATTAGATTTGTAGTCGGTACACAAAAAAAAATTGCTCATAAATATTGATGAAATTACTTGTGCATCTTGGGCCTTTGAATTGCTTTTATTCCCCTTTTTTGGCTTTGTTAATGATGATTCCTGTGTCTGTAAATGGGGAGGAATAGTCGATAGGTCAGTCGTTAAAATAATATAATGTAATGACCTATGTTTACTTTAGTGATTACATATTTACCTTTTTCTTATTGACATTGTTGTCATCAATCTGACTCAATTGCCTTTGGCTTGGCCTCCTAAGCGGCCTCTTCTCCGAATTTGTTTGTGGTTCACCTTTATCAATGGTTGTTATTGCTTTTGATTTTGGAGTATTCACTTTGATATCAGGGCTTCTAACTTTATCTTTTGTTTTTTTGTCCTTCTCTTTTTCTTCATCCTCTTTAAGGTCTTGGAGTGTTTCCAGACCTGGTGGAAATTGAGGCTCAGTAAAACGGATATTTCTAATGTCGAATGAGTCAACATCGAAGCCAGAAAAGTGTGTTTCCTCTACTTCTTCGCCTTCGTCGCCAGTGTCATTAACATCTAGCTTCCGCTTAGTTGTTGAGACACGAGAGCTAATTATCATCTCGCCATCAGGGCTTAGGAAAGGAGAATACGAACGATTTCCGTGTGTTGTTTTACCAACAGTGTCTCCTTCTCCGTCACCCCTACACTCAGTTGATTCTGGACCTTGGTTGAACTCTGAGATATACTAGCAGCAACATCGGCAACTAGTTTAGCCAATGTAAACTCTATGTTTGACAGTTTGCAATGAATATCTGTTATTTGTTTTTCCATTTTCTACAAGGATAGATCAATACCAGAGATCATGAGTGATTTTAAAATAATTAAATCATTCTCAAAGAAATTAAATTTTTTTATATCATAAACCCTATATAGACGAAATTAATGTTCATAAATAATTTTAAAAAAAAAATTAAAAAGTTGTTCATAATTGAACCAATTACATTAATAAAAATACAATTGAATTTAATTTTAAAGATTGGTAAAAATAAATCGCAAAAATCCAAATCAATTTCGAGTATACTTACATCGGGTTTTGCTTTTCTAACCATGATTTGAATTCCAAAAGTAATTGTGTAAACTGTGAAACAAATTCAATTGAAAAGTGTATGCGAGGATGATAAGGATGTGAAGCGCAAAACCCTATCGCTGATGTTTGTAAAGATTTTTTTTAAATTTAAAAGATAACAATCATTTAACTTGTACAGATAATAAATTAGGAAAATATCCTACTTAGAATAACTGATTTCCAATATTTACTCTATTCAAAATTTAAAAGATAGTAAATTAGGAAAAGATCCTAATTAGAATATGTGATTTCTAATATTTCAATGCAATTTCTAAAGTTAAAAGATATCGATTTCATAATTTTTGTGTTTTAAATAATTATAAGATTAATTCGAATCATTGTCCATGTTCATCGTAATATGAATTGACATCGAAGTAAATTCTATTATAATAATTGGAAATGTCCAATATTATTTATGGACATTACCATTTCTTGATTAATAAATTTTATTTAAGGTTATGTCATATTTAAATTTAGGTCAATACCCTAATCACAAACAAGTTTTATAATTCGATCTTTGATTTTTTGGATCAAACAAGGTTTTGAAAACAATGTGTTACGGTTCCTTCTCAGAATTTCAAGACGAACATATATTACCGAAAAACTTAAAAATTTTGATTGCTTATACATACAAATAGCTATTTGTACAATTAAAATCTATTATTCAAAGTTTAAAACCCACCCACAGATGAAAGAAACCGATTATGTGTACCATAGAAATGCGCAATGGCAGGATATAATTTTGCCTAATTTTTCGGTCTACATTGATGCGAGATTGAAATTTAAGGTCTAATGGATGTTAGAATCGTGGTTGATTTCATTATTTGATGAAAAATTTCAAAAACTGGGAAGAACATTGATGAACACGATGAACGACGAAGAACAAATTTTCAATTTTTTTTTTGTTTAATCTTAATTTTAGATTTTATTAAAATTAGATTTAGATAAAATAATTTCAAAATTAAAATAAGAATTTTAGAAAATCAATAATTGAAATTTGAGAAAAATAAGAAAATGAATTAAAAAAGCAAAATGCCTTAATTACCCTTAAATAAGGTTTGACCAAGCTAAAAAAATAAATCTAAAATCAACCAATCACATTTAAGTATAGTGATGGTCATAATAAGGATGACCATAGTAGAAACATCCCCAGAATAACACATTTGATTTTTATTTTAATTTCCGGTGTTGAACATGTCATGTGAGGGTCATACATGATCCTTTAATGACTTAACTCCCCCCTTTCTCCCAAATTTTCCCGCTTTATACCAACTCGTTTTCTTAACAATACGATTAATCATATTTTATATTGTTTATTTGCAACCCCTTTGCTAATTATATGGGCTGAATTGGTGTAAAGCGGGAATTGGGGAAAAGAGGGGAATTAAGTCATTAAAGGGTCACGTGACCCTCACGTGACATGGTCAACGTCGGAAAATAAAAGTCAAATGTGTCATTCCGGTAGAAGGTAGTCAATTTCAACATTTTATATTTTATAAGGTAGTTAATTATAATATTTTGTTTTTAGGGTAGTTTTTCACAAAATCTGGAGTTTAAAAGATAGTTTTTCACAAAAAATCCTAAATTTATTAATCAAAATTCAGCAAATGATAGTTTTAAGGAAAAATTGTCAAAAATAATACAAATTGGAACGATTAATTAAAATCAAGTTGAACTTTTTATTATTTCTAAATAATAGAAACTTTGGGGGGTTTCCGCCTAAAACAAGTTATAATCATTAGTGACTTGATTAGCAGGTTATATGAGACATGTGTCAAATTTTATTGGTTTAGCTATTTAATTTGATTATTTATTTATTTATTTATTTATTTAATGTGTTTATTTTTAAAAGATTATTATTATTATTTTCTTAAAAAAAAAAAACCATTCCCCACCCAACCCAGCCACCACTACCAATGTTCCCAATCCTCCGACGCCTGCCAGGTCTAAATCTACCCTCCCTCGGTGCCGCACCGACCCCTCCTCCCCTTTTTGCACGTCGCCCCCTTTCCTTCTTACCTCTAACCACCAAATCTCCTCGAAACTACCATTCCTCCGCCCACAAAGTGCCCTTAAACCCATCCCCCACCTTTGAAAACTCTAATCGAAACCCTAGAGATGGTGGGGAAGGTCCGATCAGGGTTTTTCGATGGTGTTGGAATAATTTTAAGGGGTTTTGTGGGGAAGGAGGAAGATTTCGAGGAGAGGGTGGGGGTTGTTAATTTAGGGGAAGTGGGAAATGGGTAAGCGCGACGAGGGCGAGGGGTCAGCGCCGGGCCAGGGGACAGTGTGTTTGGGCGCGGCTGGCGCCGGAGGGCAGGGAATCAGGTTGTTGTCAAGGCGCCGGGAAAAGGGAAGGGGGTGGCAGGCCCGGCGTCGGTGGCTTGTGGGGAGGTGGTAAGGGGATGGGTTTTTTTTTTTCAAAAAAAAAAACAATTTCTTTTTTTTTAGGGCAAGCAAACAAAAGATTAACCATTAATCGCAAGAGTATCCATGAGTACATAAGGAGCTACATTGGGGGAACATAATTCTCCCAAATTTGTTCATAACCAATGGAATGTATCTAGCAAGATTGTGAGCCACCACATTACCCTCTCATTTGACATGTCTCTAAAGAAGGCTTGAGAAATCAGTGCTCAAAGACATAGCTTCACAAAGCAAAACATCTAAATCCGTGAGATAAGCAGCTCCCTTGGTCAATCGGCTAACAACAACCTGGCAATCTGACTTGATTATCACCTTATTATCGCAGCTGAATCTTCAATTCGACCCAACCTGATAGCCATCACAATATCTTGTTTAAAGTGGAAACCTCCCAAAGTTTGTATTATTTAGAAATAATCAAATAAAGTTTGACTTGTTTAGCGGATCGCTTAAATTTTGTATTATTTTTGACAATTTTTCCTAGTTTTAATTGAATGACATTTTTATAATTTTGGAACAATTTTTTAAAAAAAACCATTTTGGAACATTTTTAATATTAATAACAGTTCAATTATTATTATGAAAAACGCTTTCATTAAAAACTATAAGAAACTAGGGTTGTCAAAAGTTGACACGACAAGATAACCTCATAAAAGAAACCACAAACTGATACTACAAACTCAAATAAAATTAATTTTAGCTTATTATATCGATAGAATATATTGGAAGAAAATGACAAAAATATGGACCTTTATAAAAAAATTCTACTGATCATCTATTGATATGTGATTTACCATACACTAATATATCATGAAAATTTACAAATAAATAAATAAATAAATCAACAATCATCAAAAAGAATATTCTATACAAACTAAATTTACATTTTTATAATCTAAAAATAAAAATAAAAAAAATTAATCATCAAAAAGAATTTTCTATACAAACTAAATTTACATTTTTATAATCTAATCCATTGGACAATTGAACTCTTTTTTTATTTTTTTTTTGTGTGTGTGTGGATTACGTTTATAATCTAATAACATAGCACATATTGATACCACACAAAATAGAGTATACCAGATTTTATTCTATTATAATTAGGAATTCCCTATAATTAAAAAAATCACTTTTATATAAAAAATTATCAGAAATTACTTCTTACTAAACAGATAATATGTACTTATACCAGATCAAATCTTTTTACCCACCATACATATTATCATTAATGTGCTATGCTTTGCTTCAAAAAAAAAAAAAAAAAAATGTGCTATGCTTTTTTTTACCTACGGTACAGTAAACATGTTTAAATAAATTAACAAAAATACATCAATTAGATGTATAAATAATGAAGTTTAAGAATAATAATAATCAGGATTATGATGAAAAAGTTTGAATTATTGAATTATGTTCAAAATCATTTATGTAATTTAACAAATGTATTTTAATTGACAAACATTTAAATAAAATCAATAAAATAATTTATAATCATCACCTAAATTTTAATTATGACATATGTTAAAAATAAATAATATATTTATCCATTGTAATAGTGATACATTGCATCACATTGATTTAGTAATACATGGTGGTACGCGTCGTTTACTGTAGAATTTTCGTGGATGGAATACTACTAAACAAACCTCGGGATGCATCAAACCCATAATCTTTAGAGTCATGTTGGTTTGATTCACCACTATTGGGTAGGATTGGACCCAAATTTTGAAATATCAATCCCACGGACACTAACGCACCGAGCCAACCCATGTGTTGGTTTAAAGATTGTTGTAAGGATTGGCCCAAGCTACGAACTTCTTTTTTTAAAAAAAAAACATTATGTTTATACTCCGTTTATTTCAAAATGAATTACATTCTATTTTTTCACAGATGGCTATGTAAAATTTTAAAATTTTATATCTCTAATTTATTGATTTGTAAAAGTTAATACACATTAACTTGAATCTAAAAATATCTTACATGTCTATATTCTATAGTTCACATCAAATGGAAAAATTCTCATGAAACATTATTTGATAATTGAAATTGAAATGGAGGTATGTAACATCTATATAAATAATAATCATAAGAAGTATAAAGTAGGTATGTCAACTAGACTATATCTCCAAGCCTTGGCTTACACTCTTCCTACTAGTGCTACACTCTAAGGGGTTGTTTGGTATGAGTTTTTGATATGGGTGGAAACGGAATCAACTTACCGTTTTCCTTATCATGTGTTTGGTTGACAAGTAAAGAAACAAAATCCGTTACCTTGTGTTAACCGTTTCCACCCTTTTGTTTCCAGGGTAAATCTTGGGGAAACGATTAACGTTACTTGCCTCTATCACAAAAGACAAATTATTTTCTTTCTCTCTCCTCTCGATCTTCATTTTTCATGAGAATTTCCAATTTTTTTTGACAGTTCAGTTGAGAATTCTCCTAAGAAAATTGCTAGTCTTCATATTTTGCTCCATTTTTTACAATCTTCTACCTCAAATTTGTAAGTATTTTTGAATTTGTAAGTTTATTTAGTATGATTGTTTGTTGACATTTATTCGTCACTAACAATTTAATTATACATTAATCTAACTATATAAGATTGATGATGTTAAAGGAGTGTAAGTTATCTTGTCAATCTATATTGTGTTGCACACAAAGTGTTGGATGAATTGTTTAGCTCAGAAAACTACGTGTCATAATTGTTGCGATTATGATGAGTACTTTATCTAGTGATACTTTTATTTATGCACACAAGCTGTTTGATGAAATGTTTAGCTAAGTTGAGTTTATCATCTTCTTGTTTTATTGCCCTTATTTGATTACTTGTATATTCCCAGATGTTGCAACCATCAAGTTTTCCAAATTCACTATATTTTTATAGCAACATTATTCTCATCTTCCCATTTCAATAATTACACGACACTACTTTTATAATCTCGGGACTGGCTAGTGCATGGTCTAAAGCGGAAGAAAGGGAGCAAAGAATGGATGAAAAAGTGAATAAGGTTTTGGATGAGGAGATGACATTAGATGAAATTTCTCCATCCAAAACTTTAGAGGTTGCTAGAATTCTTATGGCGGAAGAACATAACCTCCGCATCTTCTATCAAGCGCCAACTAATATTAAGAAACAATATGCAATTGATCTCTTTAAGAAGAAGTAGAAAGTTTTGTCAAAAGTTGTTATTAGAGTTAATGTTTCAATGGTTTTTAAATGCTTTTCAATAATTTATATGACTTTGCCTATATCTAGCATTTTTTTTTTTAATAGATCTAGCATATGATATATTATGGTAATTGGTTTTTTTTTTCAATATATATATATATATATATATATATATTGGTAATTAGTGTTGCTCTACATTGCATAATGAGTAGTAAAAATTAGCCAAGACAACAAAAAATAAAAGGATAACTATTTGTTTCCAAGTTATCTATGTCAAACAAAAGGAAACGGATTGGTTATAATTGTTTATGTTTCCTTAGTAATACCAAACAACTAGTAAGGGTAACACTATATATTACCCTTTCCCCTCCTAATTTGTTTCCATTCCCTTACATTTATTAATTTGCTACCAAACACCTCCTAAGTTGATTAACTTGTACTTAACAATGATAAACTGTTGCTACAAAAGACTAATTGTGAAAAAATGAAGGCAAAAATAGAGCAAAGATGCTTAGAAATTATGTTTTATTACTTGAGAGAGTTTACAACGGTTTAATAATGACAAATGAGATGTAATATCTATTTATATATAGGCCTCCATACTAAGTGCCTAGAACTCTCCAGTGCACTTTTGACATTGCTAATTAAGCTAGTAGCATTGTGTAGATTATTTCAGAAGTTGTTCATCACAGGATTCAGAGTTCAACATTGACTTCTATTTAATTAGATCAAATTAAGCAATCAAATATGGTAAAATATAAGATGAGACATAAAAGCGATGAGATAAATCAAATAACTCGCTCTAATAAAAAATAATTTTCCATTAAACATACACCTCAAATTTCATTCACTATTACAAATTTGTATATCAAACTTCAAATATAATCACATCTATATGTTATTCAATTATGTACTAGTGTACCATTACAATGAAAGGACCATGTTAACTCTAATTAATAATACATCAACCGTAATAAAATTGAAAACAAGCACATAAATTAAACAAAGCAACCAATACAATTACTTGATTGGTTGCAACCACTCTATTAAAAACCCATAACCAAAATAAAATACCCCTTAACTTTTGTGTAATTTTTAAGTCGTAGTCTTACCTTCAATTCACATACAACCGTTGTACAACACAAACTTCTTGTCATACCAAAGTCAATAAGTTGTTCATCAAAGTTTGATGCTTCTATCAAAAACCCAACTTATAGGAACAGAAGGCGCTTCTTTTTCCTTATCTCGAACTCTCTCTTCAATACTTCTTATTCTATGAGGCAATGTGCATACATATTCCTGCGCTCGGCGCCCTTCGGCCGAAAGCCCGGTGAGTTGATCAACCTTCCAATAGTTCACCAAATGCTCCATAACCTCGGCATAGTTTGTGACCGTGTACACTCCTAGCCGAGCAGCAACTGCCGTAAAATGACTGAACAAGTTGAAGTCGCGGCCATCGTGCATAAGGTGGCCCGGCATTGAGATTCGCTTCCTAATCATGTTAGCGAAAGCAATGACGGTTGTATCGGGGTCGACTTCGAAGAGTTTTTGAGATATCTTGGTGTAGGCGGTTTCGTGGCGCTTCTCATCGGCCGCGATAAGGCCGCATACCTTAGCAAGGTTGATATCACCGTGCTCTTTTGCTAGCCTTGCGGTGTTACCGTGTGAGAAGAATGTTGCCCTTTCTTGAAATGATGTGAATATGAAACCCATGTATGGGTTGTTCTCAAATTTTGGGTCCTACATTTGTGCAACAAAAATTAATGATTTTAATAAATATTATTGTATAGAAATATTAATTAATATACTTTGATGAATTATAATCATAAATGGTTGAGATTGAATGTTGAAAAAGGATAGATATTACGAGTAATACTTTTAATTCATATTATTTACAATGATGAGACATTTTTTACTCAAGATTTATGTCTGATAAAGCGGAGATAATAACAATGATGTCATGCTATATTACAGTGACTTGACCCGATTAGACCAACTATAAACAAATTGAAGTAATAAAATTGGGTTTTTCAAAAAAAAAAAAAAAAAAATAAAGTATTAAAATTTGAAATAAAAAGCTATGAAAGCAAAAAAGTATATTTTGTTTTTTTTTTTTTACTTGACCTGTTTTATTTATCACGCTTATCAATACAAAATTTTAATGATCAATAAATTTAATTCCTTATAAGTAAAAATTATAGAAATGATATATTATGATATTACTTATTGAGACAAATTCAGCAAAATCACACGTGAATATTTTATATTTATGTATAATTCATAAAAGATGGTCAAAGGATGGGTGGTGAATAGTGTAAAAGTAAAAACAGATCAAGTTAAAAAAAAAAAAAAAAAAAAAAAAAACGGAGAAAGTATATATATTCTTACCACTCCAGCCCCAATCATATATTGGGTAGTTTTCTCAATAGCTCTCATATCAACACGACCAGAAAGATAAAGATACTTGCTAAGAAGATCACCATGTCTATTTTCTTCAGCACTCCATGCCCTAGACCATGTAGCCCATGAAGTCGAACTCGCCCCCGTTTCATCCCTCACACCATCCATTGTATTAAGCGCCGTCTGGTAAGCCGGAAGAGATTCTTCGGTAATCATATGACCAACCAAAACAACATAGAAATCGTCTGGAACCTCTCTAGCCCTCTCTCGAAGTTCTTTGATTTGATCATAAAATCCCTCTGAAGTTGGATCAGGAAGAAAATCCTTAGGTTGCCAACATTTTTCAACAGGTTTTAAGTATTTTAAGATGTTATCTCTTGCCCATCCTTCTAATGAATCGAAAATCTCAATCTTTTCGGGTGACATTGAATGTGTAACACGGTCGTTAGGCTTCTCGCGTTTAGGGTTACTTGAGGGTTTCTTCGGAGTTGGTTTTATTGTTACTGATCTACAATTATAATGAAAAATATAGGAATATATGTGAGAAAAATTACAAGTACATAAAATTGTATACAACTTACAAATAAAGTGCATGAAAATGGCTATTTTTTTTTTTGTAAATTAAATTATAGCACTAAGGTAACATATAATACAATTATTACTGGAGTTCATGATAGATTCATTTAATATTGTACCTACTTTTTCCATTTTATCAAGATCTCAGTTTTTAGCTTAGTAATTCAATACTTAAATTAGTTAATGATCTTAAAGATGTAAAAGGTCACATTATTAGACACCATGAATAGAAAAGACAAATCTAATGAAAAGACGAAACTTTAAGGAAATTAGAGCATAATTTTAGTTGATTTGATTATTCATTAAAACACTTGTATAAAGCTATTAGTGCTACGTTTGACACGATCCATTTGTTAAAAATTAATCAAAGAACAAATATTTGTTTGGAAAAATTGGTACAACATTTGCCCATTCGCATAAATAATCCTAACTTTGAATTACTTCTAAATATTCTGAACTTTAGGGGTTATTTGCTTTAAATGGTCTCAAGTGACTGATACCCCCAAATTTTTTATTATTTAAAATAATCTAAACTTGGCATTACTTTGAGCAAACGGGAAAAGTTGGGATTATTTTTGCCAATTTTTCTTATTTGTTTTTCATATCATGAAGTTGAATTAATTAAAAACCTATTTAAAAAAAAAAAAAGTTACTCCGTATTTTATTATGTGAGGTAGTAATGACATGAAGGATTTGAGTCAACGTAACCAATCAATGACTAGATTGAAGTGATACAGATGTACATACGTAGAGTACTAGATACATACGAATCATATAATGATAAGGTATGTAGCCAATTTAAGACATCATGCATTATTTATGATGTATAGCAAGGTTATATTTGGGGATGTATAGTCAACTAAATACAAGTACTAAATAGTGGCATGTTGTATATGGTCCTATGGAAAACAGGATATATTATTGTAAATATTATTATAAAAAATGATGCGTATATTAATACCAACAAGATACATATATCACATCAATATAACAACGACTTTTGTAATCTGCCAAATGTCTTTAATTAATTATAAATAGCTTAATGTATGTGACCTTTTCTTTTATGTATCTATGACTTTCATACTTGATATAAATAGCTTAATGATATGTGACCCTTTTCTTTATAATCATTGGCTTTAGTAAAAAAAAAACATTGATGTATATACATACCCATAACGCTTAAGTATCGTTCTCAATAATAAACTACGTCCCTTTCACTAACAAGTTGTTATCAAACGTATAATAACTAATCATTGGTTTTAATAAGAATCTATGTGCATACATACCCATAACGCTAAGTATCGTTCTCACTAATAAACTAATGTCTCTTTCACTAACATGTCTCCTAGCTACCTAACTACAAACATTCCATCAGGTGATACATGTTTATTACTTTGAGATTATACATCGAGATGAATTTAAGTACTAATCTATTTTTAATTTTTTTTTATTGCATGTATTTGATCAATAATATTCTCCGTATTTAATAATTTATGGTCATTAGATCGATTTGTCTTATTGTATAAATATACTTTCCAAATTGTTTCAAAAAAAAAAAATTCCAAAAATGAATATTTCATTAATATAATTTTGTTATAGGAGAAAGGTACTTCGTATTTAGTAATAGGTAAACCCAACTAAAATAAATAGATCTGATCTGATTTGATTTTGTTATGAAATGAAGTACGTATTTCCTTAATAAAATAAACTGTAGTGATTCCAATGTAGTTTTATGACTTTTGACTATCACAATTTTTAAAATGGACGGTTGAGATTATTAATTTTTTGATTAAATTTTTCATTTAATTAAAAATTACTTCGTTTTTTTTTTTTTTTTGAAAAAAATTACTTCGTATTTTTTAATTATTTTAAATATACTTTATCTTCCAAAAATTATTTTTGCAATATTTTTCAAATTTTGGAAATAAAAAAATATATGTATATATAATAATTAAAAAATAATTTTTAATTAAAATTACTAATTAGAAATAAATTTAAAAAAACAAATAATCTCAGTCGTCCATTTTGAATAACCAAACATAACCTATGTTTCAATCTATAGCACATACAAAGGATTATAACACCGCCGGTCTTCCTTCAGAAACCGGAGATCGGAGATAAATAGAGTAGTATAGCCTACATGAAACCTTGTTAAATTAATCACAACATTATAAATAGGAGATCTAAAGAAACTCACTTAGGAGGTGCATTGTTGAGAGTTAACGCCATGCAAATCTGTGGAGCTTTAACACGGTGAGTGCTAATTTGTGGGAGAGAATATAAACTCATTGCCATTTTTGTTAAATTTTCCTTAATTCTTCTGCTCACAACTGCCGCCAAAAGCTGGAGTAACAAAACATTAAATGGATTAATACAGTGTAAATTCTATGCGGATCTTTGTCTTTAAATGCCGCAGCAATTACAAACTATACGTACAGTCTATTTTATGGATGGGAATAAATAAATAATGGTGGCACGGAATTTAATTTCTTCCTATATTTTCCCTTTTTTATACGGAGTAGTAATATTTACATCAATTGATTTTTTTTACACTATTTATGATCATATTTTACCATTAATGTATATAAATAATTTCTTTATTTACTATTTTATAATTTGTAACAATATATACTTAAAGAGATTGATTATTAATAGTTGAAGTAGTGGATTAATAATGTTTAAAAAAAAAAGTAGTTGATTAATAAACATGTGCAGGCAATTGATGCAAATATTAAAAACGGAGGAAGTGTTTGGTTTTGGGATATGATTTCACTACATATATAGACAGAAAAATATGACTTTTTATTATGCAATAAAATTTTATAGAATTAGATCTGAACATAGATTCACTGTGTATCCCTAACTAGAATGAGGAGAAATTTGGTCGTATAATCAAGTATAAACATGGACTTAGTAATAAACTTGGTATAGGAATACACGGAGTAATATATATGTACCTGGTGTAACCATTTATATATGCATGAATTTGACAATCAAATATAGACATGTACAAAGAAATAATCGCGGTACCGGGATATACGAATTACTATATATGTACTTGACTACTTGGTTAAGTGTAAGCAATTATTCATGAATTTGATCATAAGTGAATCTTATTTGAGCATTTGGTGTGATATGCTTTAATGTTCAAGCTAAAGAATTTGCATTGTACGATAGAAGTACGTAAAATTATGGTGTACGTTAGTAAAATGGAATTTATTCGTCATGTAAAATCTAAAATGTAAATCTTCATTTACGCATGCTTCTGTAATGTTTTGTCCTTGCGACAGTTACTACTTTATGGAATCTTATTTACATTTCCAATAGTGTAAATTCACATAACTGCTTGTTCGTCCATATTTATGTCTTTATTCATTATATGATGATTAACTCAAAAAAAATATTTACCATATCCACTACAACAATAGTAGTAGCAACAAAAACAGTGTAATAAGGTAATTAAGGGATACATATAATGTTAATGGCACGCCATTTATTTAGTTGCTGGTAATAAAAGGTGGTAATGATAAAGATTTTATAAGTAACTATGCGAAAAAAAAAAAAAAAATTATATGCCTAATTATTATCATTTTTACATCTTATGACCTCTTACTAAATGTGTTGTAAAGACTAGCTACATAAAAAGGAATTATTAAGATAAATAAAAATTAATTATATTATCAATCTGTACGTATTTTTATCATGAAAACTCAAATTTAATCATACCATTTGAGCAGATTTGTTTAATGTGAATATTATGCACTTTTTTCTTCATCAACGACAAAAATAAAGATATTATTAATATAACGACAATATTAGTAACAATAATAACGACGACAACAACATATATTTCTTAAATAAACTGAAATTAATATAACCTAACTCCCTCATAATATGAATAAAAGGAAAAAACCAAAGACGGAAACAAAAAGAAACGGGGAGAAATAGCACCTTATTTATTTAAGATCGAGGAAGCTTGAACAACCTAACTCAAGGCTTTCGTTGTTGGAACAAAAAGAAAAGGAGTGCTTGCTCGCTTATTATGATGAAGATGATTTAAGTGTACAAAGTTTGAGGCTATAAATAGAGTGTTCAAACGTTTAAGTTAAAATTGATAGTTGTGATGAAATAAAGGATATGGATGAATGTCCATATCATCAATAATTGTAGCATAAATTGGTTTTGTAGAAATGGGGGACAAGCCCCAATGGAATAGACTGCAAACAAATTAAAATACACTCAAAAATAAAATTTACAAACTATAAATAAAAGAAATTAAAAATTTTACTTAAGTAATTAGGTTTTGGTACCACTTCAAGTTGTGTTGGGCCAAACTATGTCATTAAATTCCTCCAACAAAATCTTACAATTGGTTTAAAAAATCCCAAATTCTTGAGTTGGCGAATCCTAATATTCCTAAGTAATCTATAGCCCGATTAGCTTTTCGATATAATATCTATGTACTTGTCAATCCACCAAACACAATAAACAACGGCATTCTTAACTTGTATTGTCTTATTTAGGGGTGGGACTTCGTTCTGGCGGTTCGGTTTGACCTCGGTTTGAGTCGGTTTCGGTTTGGAGCGGTTCGGATTGAAACGGTTTAGTTTAGCTGGCGGGTCGGTTTGGTTCGGTTTGGGTTAGTCACGGCTCGGTTTGGTTTCGGTTTATTTCTTTGCGGTTCAAATTCGGTTTGGGTCATAAGCGGGTCGGTTTATAAACGATTCGGATTATGTCGGTTCGGTTTGATACGGGTCGGTTTAGGGGGCGGGTTTACCCGGGTCAATGTCAGTTCGGTTTACAAACGGTTTGGATCAAGCCGGTTTGGTTTGAAATGGGTCGGTTTAGGGGCGGGTTTACCCGGGTCAATATCGGTTCGGTTTATAAACGGTGCGAATCATGTCGGTTCAGTTTGAAATGGGCCGGTTTAGTGGAGGGTTTACATAGTTCAATTGGTTCGGTTTATGAACGGTTTGGATCATGTCGGTTCGGTTTATAAGCGGTTTGGGTCATGAATTCATGATTGTTTTAAAGATCGCGTCATGACCATGATTTAATGAGTTGATACTTATAATACGATAAATCGATAATTAAGAATGTACAAGTATTCAATTAGATTGATCAACAAGTGTTTTAAACTTTTAAGTTTTAATAATCAGATATGTAAATATGTTTATCGATTGTAGTACATACCAATAATTCAATGAGGCAATGATACTTATGATAGTATGATAATGATACCAACCGTACATTCGTACGATATGATATACATAATAATTAATCTATAATTACATATACATTAACAATATTGTATTGAATCAATTTCCATTTCCAAACATTGCATTTCTTATAAATTATAACTTACACGAGATTAAATGGATTCGTTATTTAGTTTGTTACTTTATTTAGATTACTAACTCAAACAACTTAATAAGTTAAATGGACGAAATCACGAAATCATGACCATGATTTAATGAGTTGATACTTATAATATGATAAATCGATAATTAAGAATGTACAAGTATTCAATTAGATTGATCAACAAGTGTTTTAAACTTTTAAGTTTTAATGATCAGATATGTAAATATGTTTATCGATTATAGTACATACCAATAATTCAATGAGGCAATGATACTTATGATAGTATGATAATGATACCAACCGTACATTCGTACGATATGATATACATAATAATTAATCTATAATTACATATACATTAACAATATCGTATTGAATCAATTTCCATTTCCAAACATTGCATTTCTTATAAATTATAACTTACACGAGATTAAATGGATTCGTTATTTAGTTTGTTACTTTATTTAGATTACTAACTCAAACAACTTAATAAGTTAAATGGACGAAATCACAAAATCACTAATTAAAGTGGTGATGAAATCATTATGCAATACTAATGTACGAATAGTCAAATATACAACGGTTAGATTGAATGCCCATGAAAAACAATGGTTAGATTTTCATTACTTTATTAGTTATTACTTATTAAGTTATTATTAGTTTATTATATATACTGATATACAGTCACAGACTCACAGATATATATAATATACATATAGAGATGTCAGATATTGATGTGCATTAACTCATTAAGTCATTAACTATGTCGTAT
Source organism: Chenopodium quinoa (assembly GCF_001683475.1). Classification (NCBI taxonomy): domain Eukaryota; kingdom Viridiplantae; phylum Streptophyta; class Magnoliopsida; order Caryophyllales; family Amaranthaceae; genus Chenopodium; species Chenopodium quinoa. The sequence goes on along the minus strand of NW_018743391.1, from coordinate 2,069,835 downwards.
TGAATCAATTTCAATTTTGAAACATTTGCGTTTCTTACAATTTATAACTTATAAGTAATAAACTAATAATAATAATAATAATAAATAATAATAATAATAGTAATAATAATAATAATTATAATATTATTATAATAATACTATAATAGTAGTACTGTAGTAGTAAACTAGTAATAATAATAATATTAACAAATAATTATACTAACAATAATAATAATAATAATCTTTCAAAATAATAATAATAATAAATAATTAAAAAAAAACGGTCAAAAAGACCTAGAAAAGCACAAAGAAAAATCTAGACCGTTAGATCTAGATGAAAATTCTGGAATCTACAAAAAAAAAAAAATGAACGGTTAGATGTTGAGAATCCTTGAGATTGAATATGGACGGTTGATCAAATGAACAAGTAAAACCTAAACCTAGAATCTCAAGCCCACTCTATCAGCCATTCAGCCGTTTTACTCACTCTCAGTTTCTCTCTCTAACTTCTCAGTTTCTCAGTTCTCATCTCACTCATTCGTTCTGAAATTCTCAAGAATCTCAAGCTCAACTTCTCAACTTTTAAAAATCCTAATTAGGGTTTTTGTTTTCGTTTCATTTGTGTTTTGGATCTACATTTCTGATTTCTCGCTTTACATTCTCGTTTTTTTGTTTTTTCAAATCTTCCTCTCCTTCAATTTGAAGGCTTCAAGCCGTCAAAAGTTCAAAACTCAAGGTAATTTTTTGTTAATTTTTGTTGTTTTCGTTTTGATTTTTTTCGTTTTTGTTTCGGTTTGTTTATTTAGGGTTTTTGTTTTCGTTTCATTTTTGTTTTGGATCTAAGTTCTAATTTCTGACTTTTTCATTGTCGTTTTTTTGTTTTTGTCTTCCTCTCCTTCAAGCCGTCAAACCTCAAGGTAATTTTTTGTTAATTTTTGTTGTTTTCGTTTTGATTTTTTTCGTTTTCGTTTCGGTTTTTTACTTTTTTTTTTTTATTTAGGGTTTTTATTTTCGTTTCATTTTTGTTTTGGATCTAAACTTCTTATTTCTGACTTTTCCATTCTCGTTTTTTTTTTTTTTCAATTCTTCCTCTCCTTCAAGCCGTCAAACCTCAAGGTAATTTTGTTGTTAATTTTTTCGATTTTTTTCGTTTTTGTTTCGGTTTTTTTTTTTTACTTCAAGTTCTTGATTTTTTCTTTTGATCTCCAGTTCAGGCAGTTCTCCATCTTCAAATCTCCTTCAAGCCGTCAGAGACTACTCAAAGGTAATTACTTTTTCCTTTTCGTTTTTTTAATACAGTTTTTCTGTTTTTGTATTTGATTATTGTTGTTGTTGTTCTAGTCTATGTTTGAGTTTACTTCTTATAAATCTTCATAGAGATTGCATATTTCCTTTGCTTTATATCTTCTATGAGAACTAGCTAAAGCCATTGTTTGCCTCTCTTATTTGCTTGTCTGTGGTGTCAAATTCATTTGATTGTCTAAGGTCCCAAAGTGATTGAGACCTTTCTTTTTTCTGTTTTCTTGTAGAGAGTCAATAGCAGTTATAAGCTGCAGGTATCTAGAACCAATAATGTACTGCATTTTCATGTATGCAACATGCATCTTGCTTGCAATGAGACATTAAGCCGTTTGTTTTCACACTCCAAGCTAGCTATCTTCTTATAGCAGCTGATCTGTACAATTACTTGGATCAGTGGGGGTCTGTCCTGATGTTGTCTAAAAGCACTTGCATGTTTCTTATCTGAGTTTCAGAAAGCAAGGGTGGACTTTTGATGGTCTGTATTTTGGCTATCTTGTGGATATATGATTGGTGAAGAATGATAGAATCTTCAGTAACTGGATACCTAGTCAAACTGTGCGGGAAAGTCTAGTTAACTTATGCATTCCTTGTTCACTTCACCGAGCTTGCCCTGGAATGTTTATGTCAAGAATTCATTTTTGACTGCTTTGATTAGAATGGAATTTTTATGTCAAGAATTCTTTTAGTTGGGCTTAAAGTTAGTACTTAAAATGTACTCATATGTTAGTCACATGAGAGATGAGACAATGCATGCTTAATTGCTCACTATTAGTAGAATCTGTCACTTAATTTGGTACTTATAAATGCTATTTTTTTTTTTTTGTTTCAGTCATGTCTCGAGAGTATGATGAATTTGACTATGAGAGGCAATCAAATTTTGATACTGTTAGCTCTCAAGCTGCCTCTGTCCCGCTTGATGATGCTAGTAATACCGGCACTATCAATCCTTCTGTTAATAAACGTCAAAGAACCGCAGGTATATGGAAGCATTACACTTTTTTTGAAAAGACGATAGGTAATGAAAAGGTAGATTATGCTCGTTGTAATTTGTGTGGCAAAGAATATAAAGCACCTGGTAGAGCGGGTACTTCAACTTGTAGAGCTCATATTAATGCATGTTTGGAAAAGCATGGTGTCCAGTCCGGTAACGAATCACAATTTGATCAAAAAACTTATTTACAAAAGTTTGCTAAAGCTATAATCTGCAATGCATATCCTTTAAATATTGTAGAGCATGAATATCTTAGGGAACTTCATGCATATTTGAATCCTAAGGTGCAGCATGTTTGTAGAAAAACTATGTTAAAGTATGTTATTGCTGAGCATGATAAATATAAATCCTTGTTGCATGAGTCTTTGGCTAATGTTTCTGGTAGAGTTAGCTTTACATGTGACTTGTGGACTGCATGTACTAACCGAGGCTATCTCACTTTGACTGCTCATTATGTTGATAACAGTTGGTCTCTTAGGTCTAAAATTTTAAATTTTAGATATTGTGGCCCTCCCCATAGTGGTGTTGAGGTTGGAAAGTTTGTGTTTAAACTGATTAAAGAGTGGAACCTTGAAGGAAAGGCTTTTTCAATGACCGTTGATAATGCTCGTTCTATGGATGTTATGGTTGAATATTTGAAAAAAGAATTAATGCAATGCTCTCCTCTTCCTTGTAATGGGAAATTCTTTCATGTTCGATGTTCAGCTCATGTTTTAAATCTTATTGTTCAAAGAGGTTTAAAAGAAGTTCATGAAAGTGTTGAAAAATTGCGTGAGGTTGTTAAATATATTGATGCTTCTGATTCTAGATTAACTCAATTTGAGAATGCTTTGTCTGAGTTAGACTCTGTTTTTAATGGCAAGTTATGTCTTGATGTTGTGACTTGTTGGAATGCCACTTATACAATGCTCCGAAAAGCCTTAGAAGCTAAGGATGCCTTGAAGTTGCTTGAACTTGTTATGAGCTGCTGCCTGCTGGTAGTGCTTTTGCCTTTTGGTTGATGTCTCTGCTGAGTTGTTGCTGCTGCTGTTTTGTTGCTGCTGTTTCTTATGCTTGCTGCTGTTTTGTTGCTGTTGTTTCTTATGCTTGCTGTTTTAATTTTTCTTGAATCATCGTTGCCCTTGTCATTTATGTTGAGACTTCAACGTATATGTACTTGCTGGCAGCATTTTTCAAGTTTTAAGTTAAAACAGCCATTGCTCAGTGATGATACGATAAACGTAAATCTGAGAGCAATTTTGAAAAACAAAAATAAGTTCCTGCTGAGTCCCTTCTGCTTATTGTTCCTTGCTTCTGATAAGTTGTTGATCTGTTATTGCGTAAGCTGGTTCCTGCTTGTTGCTGCTATTTCCTCTGCTCTTGGGTGATGTGCTGCTGCTTCAAGATTCTGCTGCCTTTTGTTTTTAGGATATAGTAGTATACTAGTATTCTAGTATGTTAGCTTTCCTTTTACCGTCTGTTAGGGGTGTAAAATTTTTGATCATGTAAAGGAAGGGAAAGTTTCCCATTTTCTTCTACCATAAATTTCAAATCTAGACATCTAGTTATTCTCATGCAGTTTTATAAACATTTTAGTCCTCCCCCTTTACAAATACTTGTATAAGAAAGTTTTATAAAGTGATAATGTGAATGATTGTACATTTGTACGCCTTATTGACTAGTACAGTAATATTCTAATGCTTATGCCACTTTTGTAACGCAATCTCATACATCTCCAATCTTATGTTACCTTTGAGTGTTATTGGATGATCATGAATATCTTTATGAAGGAACAATGAAGATAATTTGGGTGGACTAGCATTATTACTGGAATGAAAATGGTACAAATGATATATCTTGTAATTAAAATAAATAAGTAATCTAAAACGATATTAATAATGCTGTTGGACTAGATCTAGGTGATATAAACCTTTGTATAAACCTAAGCCGTTTGATTAGATCTACATTTATTAACATTAATTGTATTTACTATTTAGCCATTTAGGTTGTAAATAATTCAATTTGAATTAAGCAGTTTGTAATCGGATCAGTTTAAACAGGTTGCGATTCGAAAACAGTTCGATTTTAACGGTTTAACGGGTTATGGCAGTTCAGTTTAGACGGTTAGCGGATTATAACGGTTCGGTTTATATAGTTTTTCCAGCGGTTTAAACGGTTTCGGTTCATAAACGGGTCGGTTTAAACGGTTAGCGGGTTACAAATGGTTCGGTTTAAACGGTTTTTTTTACGGTTTAAACGGTTTCGGTTTATAAACGGTTCGGGTCATTAACGGGTTTATAAACCATTCGGTTCGGTTTTGTTTCGGTTCGGATTTGAGCAGTTTGGTTTGTTATCGGTTTACGGTCCGTAACGGCTTGACATTGAGCGGTTCGATTCGGTTTCGGTTTGATATTGAACGGTTCAGTTCGGTTTTCGGTTTAAATTTATCGGTTTATAAACGGATCGGTCCGTGATGGTTCGGTTCGGTAACGGCCGGTTTCACGGTTCGGTTTGAAAAGTCCTACCCCTAGTCTTATTAGGTCATCCTATGTTCGAGTGGTGTCTTTGTAGTGCCATAAAATAACTAAAACAAAAACATAAAATTATAAATTTATTTTAAAAATCTACTTTTTATATTGTATTAAAGTTGTATTCACCTTCCTTTTTCATCTATTCTTTAATTTTATAGCAAAAAGTCATAAATGATAGTGTGTTGTAGATGAAATTCTACCTAAGATTTTAAATGCACCTCCCATACTAACCAACTAAGGTACCTGGCAAGTGAAATATGTTTACTAAATATTAATTTATAGAGTAGATAAACCAATCATAGAGTTCAACCATCAGTTCAACTTTTTGGTTGAGTTGATCTTTGAATATACATGATATCACTGCCAAGCCGCCAATGTAACATACATAGGTCACAGGTTTAAGTCTCATCCACTAATCCACGCCCACTATTGTGTATAAACCAATCTTGAATTTCAACAATCAACTTAACATTTTAATTGAGTTGGTCATTTTTTTTGTACAATTACCACTATTACTCCTTTACCAAACATAAGTTACATAACCCATAAATTCCCAATTAACCTCCCTCCCTTTCCTAACTTCATTTGTCATGGTATTATCAAACTCTCTTAATACTCCCACCACCATGTTAGAGATACGAGATATCGGAAAATATAACACATATTTTCCGATAGCTCATATCTCTAACACACCAAGACAACCTTGTGTTTCCACAGCCACCAGTCACCATAAACTCGTGATCATCTCTGTTGTCGCCGCCAACGCCCTCCTAGCTAGTAACCCCATCTCGTTCATTTGTTGGTCAAGGAAGTCCCACCAACGAGGTACCGTCGCTGTATTCATAGTCTATTAAGTGTACGTACTTCCAATCGTTCATTAAAACAACCAACAAATATTTTTAGGAAACGGTTAAATGTTTAAAGCTAGTTCTAAATTATTAATCAATTGGTAATGGTTGCATTTACACGATAATCAATGCAGCTTGCATGTAAGTTATGTCAAAATTTTGTCATTAATTCATCATGATTTTGTAACAAGTTTTGCGGCATTGATTTCTATTTATTACTACTAACTTAAAAAATCATGAGTAGTCATGAGTAACTTTTGTAACATAACATACCAAATTGCCTGAAAATATTTTTAAAAAAACTATTTACCCAGAAGATCAGAAATACCAACAAATAAGCCAGAATCATAATTAATAATACGAATCATAATTAATTATAACAATTTAGGCTATGTTCTCTTCCTTACAAAAAATAAAATAAATAAATAAAATAAAATAAAAACTATTGAGTAAAAACAATTTCAATTCAGTAATAAATTCAATGATAATAATTTTTAGTCCGTAAATTTAAATAAAGCTATTGAATCAAAATATAACTATTTACCCCAAAAATAACAACCAGTCAAAAATAGATATAATTTACAACCAAACACCATAACTAATAGCCTAAAAGGCAAAGCTAATACGTGGAAAACCCTATATATTAAATCTACAAATTAAAAAAAAAAAAATACTGATAATAACTCAAAAATCATAGCTACTATATTAGTCTTAAATTCATAACTAATTACTCAAATACATCAACTATTAAACCAGAATATGAAAATCCTAACTAATACTTTAACAACTATATATATTCAAAACTATAACTATTACCCCAAAAATTATAATCAATAAACAAAGAACCATAATTATTAGCCTAAAATAATAACTAAACTTGGTTTATATATGCAAGTTAGATACCTTTATCTCAATTAATTTAAATCAAAATCACCCCGTCAAAAAAAAATAAAATTATAACTATTTATTACTCGAATATACAACTAATTAAAATCAACTATAACTAATAGCCAAAGACCATAACTATTAGGAAAATTGTAAACTAATAACCCCACCTTTGTCACTTCAGCTCAAAACAATTAGGAAAGTTGCTTTGAGCAGAAGTGGCAAAGGTGGGATTATTAGTTTACAATTTTCCTAACTGTTAACCTAAAAATCATAAACATGAATTACTATATACCAACTATTAGTTAAAGGGAAAACATGACAATAATAATCTGACCTTTTTATGTTGGATATTATGATATGGTACTTGCTCTAAATCTATAATAGGTCAAAATCCTATGTGGTATTTAGAAATTTATCAAAATTAAAAAAAAAAATAGTAATTATTTAAAAATAAAAGAACTCCTACATGAAAACTGGTGATATATTTTTTCTTTTATTTTATTTTCTTTTACTTCTTTGTTTTTCAACTCGCCTTCATAATAATATTCACCTCATTACACTTGTTTCCATCTGATTCTCATTACTAATCCAAATCGATGCTTAAAGAGTTAAAAGTATACAAAATAAATTAATAATCCAAACCCAACACTCATTCCCTTAATCAAGAAAATGAGATTAAATAAATAAATAAATAAATAAATAAAAACCTTCTTCTGTCTAATTACATACATGATACATATGCTTGAATTATCCGAAAAACAAAATTTTTTATTCTTTTCGTCATTTAGCTAAGGTTTATTAATCTGAGGCTAAATCATTTTGTTATTGAAGAGTAATTGTAATTCGTGTAATAAAATTCAGGTTAATTAATTTGTAAAAAAATAAAAATTTGCGGAGATGAGAAGAAAGAGAAAGGGATATTCAAATCCTAATGGAAATTAATCAAATTGAAACTTGTCTTGATTGTAACTTGTCTACTTGCATGTCCTTTTTGTTCTAAAAAAATCTCGATATTTTTAATAAACCATAAATGATTGCATAAAAGCTAGTTGCTAATAAAATGTGCCCTTTCATACTAATAAGAGTAATAACTAATGAGTCCTTAATGAAGAAACAAATGAAGAACAAGAATTTGGAAATTAATAATTCAAAATTCAAACATACACAAATCTTAGGGCATTTTAATACACTATGGATATATGAATTCCGAAATATTTTAATGGCCAAATTGAAAAGGAAATTTTTGGATTTCGATGGTTTTAATTAATTACATAATTCAAACATTTATGACATAAAATTCATTTTATTTGGAAATATGACATAAACTTATAATCATAAAAAGAGCCTAAGAAAGAGAAAGAGCGAAGATAAGGAGAAATGAGTTGGAGTTATTACCTACCACTTTAGATATTGACTTTTTATATTATGTCAGGTGATCTGTCTCTTGTCAAATCACAGTGTAACTAACTGCTTAAAGACATTAGCCAATAACTTATAATTCAAAACTATGTATTTGCCTTAAAATCTTCACTTTTAATGCTACACCAATTTACTCAAAATTATAATTAATAAACCATCACCAATATAATAACCAAAAACCATAACCATCTACTTATTATAACTTTTAATTCAAAATTATACCTAATAACCAAAAAAATATAACTATTAACTCAAAATTTCTCAAACTATTAATTAAAACCCATAACTATTAATCTGAAAATCACAACTAATCAAAGACAATTACAAACCATAACTCTAAAAAGGAAAAGGGATAGAGAAAATAAATGAAAAATGAAACCTCTCATTTGAACTCTTGATCAACCGGTGCCCATTTTAACAAATGAGCGTCAGTTTAGAATTGATGCCCAAAATCTGTGACATGGGCAACCCCTTAATCAACAATAGTTCAAAACTGGTGCCCATTTATTACCTTTTCTACTTATCTATCTTAGGTTTCGTTTCCTCTTGCCAAATCCACCTACAAGCTATAAGGTGGTCTTATGAGGTAAATATCTAACCTAGGGTTTGCAAATAGGGAAGTTTTCAAAACCAGAGTTTCACAAGATATGTTGCGATGTTAATTAATTCCTAATATTAGGCCTTGTTTACTTCACCTTAACTTTACTAAATTGAAATTATTTTTGTTAAACTTAATATTTTTACCGAAATTAAAATAATTTTACTCAAGTGAACTTATTTTTACGAATTCTCTATTATATTTTTTTCTTCAGATTTACTGCTTTTATTGTGTTGAAAATTATTTTATTAAAATAGACTTATTTTTTCTAAATTGATTTTTTTTTTAAGTGAACCAAACCGGCAGACCTAACTCTAGCCTCATTATTTAATTTCAATTGAATTGACTGGATTTATTAATTTGTACGTGTTATACATTATCATTGGGCTGAATTTAACTCTTTTTTTTTCTCTACCATTAATTAAAATTTATTTTTCTTAATTTAATTATTACTTCTCTCCCATTAATTTAAATTTATTTTTCTTAATTTTCTCCCCGATTTTTGATGGGAAGAACAATAGGATCAGAGTAGGAGAACGGTAGTGGAAGTTGCATGTAATTAATATCTTCTATTTGAATTAACAAAAGAACAATTAACAAATGAACAAAATGAGGTTAAATTAGGGCTATTAAGTGGATGATTATGAGGATTATTAAATGTGTTAGTTGCAACATTAACGAAGGTCAGCTTTGGTAGTTTGGATATAAAAATATTTACTCACACTAGTAACAAACTGCGTTGTTTTGTAGCTGTCAAAATATTTCCTTTTATACTAGTAGAAGGACATTGTATTTATGTTTTGATTTATTGCTAGCTAATTGGCCCATTAAAAGATTCACTCGATATATTATTATTGCAAAGGTGATGATTTTACATGTTTGGTAGAAAATTTTGTCGTGAAATTTCAATATCTGTCAGTTCTACAGTTACAACAACTCTTTTGTTGGTCAATAGTAATAAATTAAAATTGTTAAAATTCTCATGGATTATTCCTTTTACTTGGAGAATATATATACCTAGGTAAATAAATTTTTCATAATTAAAGTACAACTTCTTATGTACATCATGTCAGCTATAGTAAAAAACATTGATCCTGTTTTTAGAAGTTGATATTTCTCTTAATTGATATTTCTCCTGTTTTTATATGTCACCCAACAAGCACAATAACAAATTTTAACCTTTAATATAGTTGACAATAACTTTGGAGATTTGTCCATGGAGAATAAGAGGTGGCAAATGTGATATATATATATATATATATATATATATATATATATATATATATATATATATATATATATATATATATATATATATATATATATATATATATATATATATATATATATATATATATATTCTCTTGAGCTTAATTTCAATTTAATTTAGTTCAATTTAGTTCACTTCAGCTCAATTCAGTTCCTACTTTCCTTTTCTCATAAACAATTCAGTTTAGCTCAGTTCAATTCAGTTCAGTTATGTAAATCAGAAAAAGCCATATTTGGATAAAGTTGTTGAAACCTGATAGAGTATATAAACCAATCTTATATATGTTTCAATCATAAGCTTAATTTTTTGGTTGAGTTGGTTTATTAACATGGTATCAGAGCCGGCGTGACACAAAGGTCATGGTTAATTTCAACTTTAATCCACCCTTCACTTTTAAGTGAAATATTTTGCGCTGGGTATGAGGAAATCAATGCTACATCCACACTTCAAATTCAAAGGTCTCTCATGTGAGGGGCGCGATAGAGTATATAAATCGATCTTGAGTTTCAACCATAAGATTAAATCTTTGGGTTCGCGGTTGAGTTGGTTTATTATCAAAACCCCATTATAATTAACTTGTGATCTAACTTTGTGAGTTGCTTCACATTGAAGAAAACGGAGAATTGAAAAAGTATCACCTTATCAAGTAGAAATGTACGTAGAAGGGTTACTCCTAATATCACCCCTTCTAAGTATTAATTTTAGTATAAACTTCCTTTAATTTACACGTATGTAAGTGAACCAAACCCGATCTCTTTCTTCTTGCTTGGGTTGCCCAAACTCATTTTGTATTTTGTATTATCTTAAATTTAATATGGTACCATAGTTAGTATTGACGAGGAGGAGAGAAAAACTCACACATAAGCCCAAGTGAGCTTTCATTTCAAAATCATATGGTAATAGGAGGAGTAGCTCACTTAGATTATAAAGCAGTGGTTCTTTGTTTAATTTTTCCATGTGGGACAACAGCTCACACTTGCAACCTAGCACAACTAGATAAGGATTTACATTGACAGGATGACTAATCCCTAAGAGAATTATTACCCGATTAACTTTCTTCCCTTTGATTATTTCTAGAGTCATTTGAAATTTTGAGTTTGCTAAAATTTTGCGAAATATATGTTTGAAAAGTTGGCATGATAAAGAAAGAAAGTAAGAGGATAAGACTACACTAATGTTGCTCTAACACCTCCCATCTTAAAAATAACTTAGTACACAAATTGAGGGTTATCTAGTTATTTAATTGATCTTTAATGGATAGCACAACTTTTTATTTATGGATTGGGAGAAGTAATAAATCTTTTATTTGATATACAATAAATTAAATAAAATTAGTCCTCTATAGCTAGCAATCTCTAAATAAAAATATATAATTAATTAGTACAAAGTATATGTCACATTTCTATTTAAATCCTTTTAAAAATTATTCTCCAAGTGATAATGTACACCATTATAAATATATGTCAAATTTTTAAAGTTCTTCTTGATCTAAGGAGATAAGGTATAGTAATGTACTATCATGTGTCAGTCTTCTCTCTTTATAAGTTAATATGATGGATAATTTTTTTTTTTTTTTTGTTAGTATGCTCATGTAATAAACAATATATGTTTATTCGTAAATAAAACAATGAATAATTAAGATCAAGATTTAATGTTGAGCTCTCTCTAGATGACCTAATACAAATGAAACAAACATAAAAGAAAAAAAAATTAGAGGACATTGCATAATAATAACATACGATGTAATAGCTCTCATCACATTATAATTTTTTTTTTTTATTTTTGGAAGGATCATCGCATTATAATTTCAAAATTCTAGTATTTTCGACCATAAAGAATATTCTACAAAGTACTCCGTAGTATTTTATTTCAAAATAATATAATGATCGGAATTAAACGTAGCTTATCATTTATTACTCCGCAATAAAAATATAAAACCCATGCGTGGGGTACTAGTAGTCTAGTACTACTAGAAGTAGTTAACTAGTTATAGCAAGTAGCGATACAGCTAATATGAGTTCCAAAACAACTTAGAATTTATTAGTGAAAAGATCGTACAGTACCATACTAGCACATGCATAAAAATATACAGTATTAAATGATAGAAATTCCAACATATCTTGCAGCAAAACTGTGGTTACTTAGTCATTTCTCAAACTTGTATAAATGGCATGCAGTTGGAGAGGAGGCAGGCAACAAACTCATAAATCTGATTTTCCTATCCCATGTCTATTTTTTTCAATTTTAGGATAATTTGTCAATTACTACTGCAAGTTATTAATACCAGTTTGTAAATTACTACCGCAAATTAAAAAAGTTGTGAATTACTACCGCAAAAAATTTTAAGATGTTGCGATACTACCAAACCCTCATTAAACCCAACTATGACGTCATTATATCCCTTTAACCCGTGTTTGACCATGATTAAGGGCTTTAACCAGCCCCCCAAAAAAAAAGAAAATGGGTTAGGATATAATGACGTCATGGTTAAGGGTTTTAACCCAATTCTGACCATGGTTAACAGCTTTAACCATGGGTCAAAGTGATATAATGACGTCATAGTTGGGTTAATGGGGGTTTGGTAGTAATCGCAACATCTTAAAATTTTTTGCGGTAGTAATTTACAAAATAGTATTAACTTGCGGTAGTAATTGGCAAATTTTCCTTTATTTTATTAATTAAGGATCTAAATATATATATTCAAATAATCAAATACTTCGTATCTATTTCAAACTATATATTAAATTAAATTTTTTTATTAGATAAAGGTTGAAAGAATATACATATTTTATTACTCCGTATTTGAGACGTGTTGGAAGAATTTTTTTTTTAATATTATTAGAGATGGTTTGTGTGATGCCAAATTAAACACGAAAAAAGTAGACCGCCAATAATTTGTAAAAGTATGGTGTATTAGGATTATATTTAAATTATTATAGTATAGTATATTATTTATTTTTTTCATATCAATGCAAATTATTAATTGACACATTTTTTTTATACACATTAATCAATATAATTTGAAATGTTGTGTATGATAGTATAAAAACTAGATAATGAAAAAATTTACAAGATCTTATATATATGATTATGTTTTTCTAAGAAAATAAATCACAAATTAAAGTCGAGGTAAATTCAATAAAAAGTGTCAAAAGTCGAAATGTGTCATCTAAAAAATAAACAATGGAAAATTTTTACTGGTATTATATAGAGAGTAATGTCTAAGGATATCTATATGAAGGTGGTAGTGTAATGAATGTTACTGCATTTTTATTAAATGAATAGAACATGCATGCATATTTATGAAAATGTGGCTGCAAAAAAAATAATAAATTCGATATGGCCTTGTAACACGGTTGATGTTATCAAGGAACAACATTAAAATAACATCAAAAGATTATTTTATGACATTTATAATTGTCATGAAATTAAAACATCCAAAACACTGTTAAAACCTACTAGAAATTTCTTAATTATTAAAATTTAAAACAAGACAATTATTGCAAATTATTGGCTACCTTTTTGTGGTTACCAAATTATACCTGAAAATTATATTATAACTTATAAGGGTCCTTAATTCTTTATTAGTTCCACCAACAAATTAAGTGAAGAGAAAAAGGCTTAAGGAGTAGTTCTAATCGTGTAATGTGAAAGACAAAGAGACAATTGTTTTTAATTTGTCAACTTCAAGCAAAAAAAATTATTTAAAAATGTTTTTGTGTGACATTAAATTAAACGTCTAATGACTATAATTGGCTAGGGCATAGACAACTAGATGAATGGAAGGAAATTAATAAGCAAACACTGAAATTTAAAGATTGATAGATGTAGAGAAGACATGGTAATATGGAAAACTCGAGAATCATGATGAAGAACGCAGGTGATTATATGTATATTTTTTTAAAACATTCAAAGATAAACTATAAGTTATTTAACCCTGAATTAATATTTAGAGAAATTATAATGGTTATTACTAGGGATTTATTTACAATTTTCATAAGTCCCTAGTATTAGCTTGATCAGTGGAGCAATAAATAAATAATATAGCCAATTAATATAGGTTACAACTTCGAGCCCTAACACATCGATCTAGGAACTTCTCTCACCGACCTCATCGTTATTTTCTCCATTAATGCTAGGCTTTATAAAAAAAAAAAATAAAAAAAAAGGGTTCTATATATGACCATCCTTGCTAGTTTACTACTTCTTCTGTTTTATTTTTATCACAACGTGGGGATTTTACACTTACCATACATGACACATTACCAATACATATTTTATTGCTTAAATATCTAAATTCATCTATAGTACGGAGTAGTAAAAATTACAAATGTTGATATTAATGTAGTGTATTTCGAGATGAATCTAACATGATCCTACATGACTTTATTTACAATGTATAAATCACAAATAAATAAATAAATAAATAAATAAATAGATAAAGGACTGCGTGTGAATAGTGTACAAAACCAAACGCTGTGATAAGGAAAACGGAGAAAGTAAAATTCTTACGTGTCATAAAATTTTGACATTATAATTAATCATCTGTGTATTAGTTGGTAATTAACCCATTGAAGCTTAAAAGAAAATATTTCGTCCCTCTAATCTGTTTTTATTTCCTACTCGTATTTAGTATGATATCCAATGTTTATGTTTGACCAATAATAACTTTAATTACATACGTAATGAGATAAATCATAAAATTTGATATATGAATAATACACATCAATACGAAATTTACAATTCTACCAAGATCACATACATTAATACATATAATAAGTTTTTACTTGTACATATGTATATCCTAAGCAGCAATAGACGACTTTTTCTTTTTTTTTTTTTGAGGAAAAGCAGCAATAGACGACCTAATTAAAGGTTTTTAGTTTGACCAAATAAATAGTAATTGAGTAGGAAAAAGAAAAAGAACATAGGCAAAATTGCTTTGTATGCAAGACCATTGTACAAGATTCACAACAAAAACTAAACTAACTATTCGAATACTATTGATGAATTAGAATCAAATTAAATCATACTCGTGGTTACAACTAACAAATCGTAAAACCATCTGTCCATAAAGACAATTTTATATTTTTATGATTATATTACCAATTTTGGCTTACAACCAAATTTTAAGGGCCCTCGCTTTATTAGTTCCATCCAACAATTAAGTGAAGAGAATTGAAAGAGTAAGGATGGGAGTAGTTCTAACTTCTAATCGTGCATTATGAAAGGGACAATTATTTCAGTCAACTTCTCGGGGAAAAAAAATTATAGCTTTTGTCAAATTCTTCTAATTAATGACTATACTTGGCTAGGGCATAGACAACAAGATGAATGCCAAGAAACTTTATACTACGTACTTGACTTTAAAAGAATGAAACAGTGAACACAAGAAGATGGTAACATGGAATACTCTAGAATCAAGATGAAAAATCACGGGTGACTATACATATAAGTTCACTATTTACCAGTACGTGCACTAGATCGTTGTTTATTACGGAGTATATAGTGAAAGTAATAAATAGTTAGATTGCGCAATTGGCGAGTAAGTATTACCCACTATCACTCTATCAGGTATGGGTCCTTCTACCCAATACCACAATATAATTTTTTTTTTCTTTTCCTTTTTTTTTCTCCTTTCCTCTTCATCTTCTTCTTCCCTTAGTCCCTTATACCCTTTTCCCACCTCCATGGATTGCTCTCATTGCCGGCCAAACCTCCGCCCACCATACCTTCACCTCCGGCAGCAAGAAACCCACCCCACTAGCTACTACCTTGGTCGAAATCCAAAAAACACGCAACTACCTCCGTTCGGAAACCACCCAAAAAACACCCGAAAACGAGAGACACAAACTTATGGCTTTAGCCATTAAAAACGATGAGTTCTATGCTAGAAATCGTCCAAGTTCGGTCAAAATTGACGATGGTAATTGTTTGTCGGTGCTCAGTTATTATTAATTTCTATACTGTTATTATTAGTTTGTATACAGTTATTCTTGATTTGTATACTGTTATTATAGTGTTGAATACTGTTATTGAGAGGAGGGAGACTACATTTTTACAACATGGATAAGTAATACGTGAAATTACATTTTTGCCCCTGATATGGGCCCAATGAGCCCATACCTAGTAGTGGTCTATCACTACTTCGTAATTGGCTTTGAATAAGTCAATAACACCGATATATGTGATTGATTTTCATAAAATTTATATTCAAGGATCCTAGTTTTAATAAAGTATTCCTGTATAGTTCAATCGTATAAAATATTAAAATGTGTTTGAGGTATAAACAAAATAAGGGCAGTAAAATGTGTTTGAATCACAGCTGCATTTATATCTTCACTTCCACGTGAATCCAGACGTGATGCCGTTGTGGCCTTGTGGGACTTGGTTGAGCCGTTGAGGTGGTTGTATGAGGATTATCGACTGGTCAATTGTGGGAACTGGGAAATGATAATTACTTCCAAGTCTATTACGATACTCCATCTGTCTTTAAATTATTGTTCTATTAAATTTTGTATATAGAAGAATGAAAAAGTAATTGCATAAAGACGATTTCAGTTCATTAAGGATGATATGACAATTCAACTATTTAGAGACTAACAAAGATTTATGTCAATTATTTCACAATAGTGGGTGTAAAAAAACAACCCCACAAAGACGGTACTATATTCACTTCACTTAAAATAAGGTGTTTTGATTTAATATTGTTGTTTCAATGAATACTACAAGAAGGGGGGTTGAATTGTAGTTTGACAAATTTGTCAAACTTTTTGCGGAAATAAAAACAAGTAAGCTGAAAGTGCAAGAGAGATTTTACATGGAAAACTCCTTGACCCTAAACAAGGAGAAAAACTACGACCACTTGGGATTTTAGGAAAAGAATCACTAGAATAGGGCAAAAGGACCTATTACAAACTAAAGACTCTAACCTTGAGTTCCTCATCACCGAACCCAAAGCCCTAAGAAACAAGCCACTCAACTTGTTACTCTTTCTCTTCTCTTTCTCACTTCTCTTTCTCACTAACAGAAGTCCACTCAAACTTCCCAATTCCCCAAAATACAACTCAAAAGAATAAACTCGATCTAGTATAAGGACATTAGAACACTCTATTTTACTAGTGTAGAATTGGACTCTTGCCTCGATTTTGAGCAAAGATTGAAATCTATTTGAGCAAGGGTAAGTTTTTCAATTCCAATTGAAATCATATGACTATTTATAGACCAAAATTCGTTTAGGAAAAACTTTTTTGTGTAGCTTGTCCATGATATGCCACTTCTCCAACCCACTAACATGTCCTAAAATTAAGGACATGAACTCCTTAATGTGCAAGACCATGATATGGAAAAGATCATGAGGAGTAGGCCGCAAGTTTTGGAAAACTAAAAACCAGAATTTATTTGTTTAACTGATTTTCGAAAATAAATAAAATAAAATCCCTTTTATAAAAAGATAAAACTTTAAACTCAACTGTTTTCCTAAAACTAGGCATGCACAATTTAATCTTATTAAGACCAATTCCACACAGCTATTTCGAATGTAACATTATCCTTATACTTACATAAATTCTGAGATATAAAAATTTATTAGTCTTCATGTTTCTATGGTGAAGCTTCTACTTCGAGGCTTTTGTTTCTTGGAAGGAACTTCTCTTCTCTGATGAAGCTTCTACTCTGAAGCTTCAGTTCCATGAAGGGAAACTTCTCTTCTCAAGTCTTCATTTCTGAAGCACTAGTTCCTGTGAGGGAACTCTTCTATCTTTTTGGATTGCTTTGTTCCTGGCTATCTTGTTCCTCATGGAATCTTCGCAAGACACTCAATTCTCCTTAGTCATTGCTACTGATCACACACTCAAACAATTAAGCTCTTATTAGTTTGTAAATAACTTAGGTCGTGTCATCATCAAAATCATTAAGTCCAACAAATATTTTTAGACTTAGCTTGATTGATTTTTAGTTTGAATTCTTATTGCCTAATCTATTAGTAACACTTTTCATTATATATACGAACTTTTGGTATAAGCTGTGAGTTGGTTATTATCAACTGTTTTTATAATAGAATATAGTAGGTGTTCTTGTATGCTTATGTTTTCATGAAAATTTAATCCTGATATGATTTTGTGGCTCTAAGAATGTACTCCGTAAGAAATTATAGGAGTATATACTCTTAAGAATAATGTATTATATTCTTCTGATTCTTAACTATATAAATTTAAATAGTTACAGCTTATCTGAACTTATCTAAACTTGTGTAAAGAAATTTACTTTAGTTACACTAATTAGATTTGTTTATTCACAAAAATATAAATATAAGTGAGATAAGGTGAACATGACGGTTAAGAATTTGAGACTATAAACATTATAAAAATAAAAATAATAAAAAAATATTTAAAAAATTAATAAAAGTATTCAGATTAATTAAAATGAAAATGAATGTGGTCGAGCTGGATTAATTAAAATGCCGTCGCTAATTAGCAATGCCTTAGTGGTATGATTAATGAGAATTTGATGTGATTAATGAGAATTTGATGTGATAAGAACTACATATCTATGCCTCATGATTGTCATGAATCATGAATGACTGGCGATTCAAGTAGTTAAGTAGAAAAGCTTCTAGTAAAGTCTAGTCATACACGATACACAGTTTGTTGCATCAAACGTTTGCTTGGGAGTTAGTGGGATTAGGAACTCATCTTTTGACTTTGATACTAGGCCACAAGTTCGAGTCCATCAACTAAATTTGCTTGAGTGTAAAGGGATTCTTTTACCACTAAGAGAGAATTCACTTCACAAGATTAAAGGAGGTTCCAAACCAAAACCATATGGCAATAGGAGGAGTAGCCCCTTAGCCTTATAAAGTGTTTAACTCTCTCTTCTTCACCAATGTGGGACACTTACATGTGGTGATACTTGAGAGGTTATTCTTCAACGGAAATGAATGTTGCCCTTTCTTGAAATGACGTGTATATGAAACCCAAATATATGTCCTATGAAAACAACAAATTAATCGTCTTGGTTTGACTGTAAAAACCCTGTGAAGTTGCATCTGGAAGAAGAAAATCTTGAGGTTGCCAACATTTTTCAATAGGTTTACTTTAAAGTACATCAAAAGAGCCTAATTGTCCAATGAATTGAAGATCTCAATCTATGTTTTCGGGTGCCATAGAATGTGCTACTTGATTAATAACCTTCTCGCGTCTATGGCTGTAAGGCTAGCTTCTTCAGACTTTCTACTCCCCTGTGGCCTGTATAGAGGAAACGTTACATATTTTGAAAAATTAAATCATGTTCGATGTGCCATACTTTGGTGCACCATTGGCTATGATGCCATCAATTATTACTGAAATTATTATATCATTGTTATAAAGAATTAGGGTCCAATGTAATTTATTTGGCTGCTTTCTTAAATTCAAATTTTGATTCTAAATTAAAAGGTGAAATCATAAATTGAGCATGTATATTAGTTCAATATAAAGTTAATCAATTTCTTAATTTAGAAAAGTTGAATTAATTTGAACAATTCCCAAATTTAAGATGAAGTATAAGAGAATATTGGACAAGCAACAACTTATAATGCGAAGTACATGTTTATCATCTTGATTAGAAAAACAAGAGGCAAAACTAGTTAAAATAAAAGTCAAAACTAGTTAAAATAGAGGTATAGCCGTATAGTCATATGGATAATCAAAAGGAAAAAAAAATCCAAAGTGAACAAAAGAGAACAAATGCACCTAATACTCTTTCAATTCCTTTTACCTTGTCCCAATTAAAATCTTCAAAACAACAAATTACATGGAGTAAATAAAAGGAATAGAGGGATTAGGTAGTGACGGATCCAAAAAATAATAAATGAGGGTCCAAAATAAATTTATAAAGGGGCACTAATGGTGTCTGGTGGACGGTGCCACGGTGGCAAAGTCGGGTTGGCAGCGGCGGATCAGATGTGAGAGTAGCAAATATAGGTGTCTGTTTCTATTTGTGGGTTCCTGGAGTTGGAGAGACAAAATTAGAATATGGGCTCTAACCTCTCGTGAAAGGTGATTAGATGGCCAACAATTTTAAAAAAAAAATAAAAGAAAACATTATATCTAGTTGTCTTGGACTCTTGGTTAGTCGGTCTTTAAGTGATGACATTAGAAAGTGGCCTGGATTGCTAAATACCGCCCACGTTTTTTATCAAACCGCCGACAAAAGTGATGAAGAGACAAAACTACCCTTACTCATCCCCACTTTGCTTTCTCTCTCCGAAGTCCATTAAGTCTCAACCTCAATCGTCAACCACCACAGACACCACCACAACCACCACCACCCTCTGCACCATCACCGCCCATAACCACCACCACCCACTGCAGCATCACAGCCCATAACAACCAAAAGGACTAAAGGTACCAAATTTTTTTTAAGTTACAACTTATATTTCCGGCAACCATTTAACCCTGGCGACCAGCACAACCGGCAAATCACTACTGCAATCGGTTTCAAGTGTCGATTGACCACGGTAATCGGCATCCACAACCGATTACCGTACCGGGTAACCGGTTTTTCATGTCGATTGACCAGGTTGACCGGCATCCAAAACCAATTACCGTGGTGTTTAATCGGTTTTGCTTGCCGATTGCGAGCGCATAAAGATTAAAAAAAAATCAGAGGTACTGCCCTATCACCTCCGATAGCTGCCCCTGCGCTAGCTCCACCTCCAATGTACTTCCGTCGGACCACTGCTTCCCTTCATCTGCTATTGTTGCGGTTGATGGTGGTTGGGGAGTGGTGGTTATGGTGGTTACGGGTGATGAGAGAGAAAAAAAAATAAAAGAATAAGAGGAAGATGTGTGGGGGTATAGTAAAGGTATTAGTGTCCATTCACCTTAAATGTCGGCGATTTTGATAAAATTTGTCGGCGGTATTTAACACCCCCCATTAGAATGGGGGTCCAAATTTATGGGGTTTTCTTCTTTTAATCTATATGGGCCTGATTTACAAAATGAGATGCAGCTGCTCCCCACCTGGACTTTATAGGTCCGCCCATGGGATTAAGTGAGTCCTCTATAATCTATAGAGTATAGACTATACTAATTTTGCAACACTATAAATATTAATGGTCAAAAATGATCTCGCGCACGTAATATGTGTAAAAGTGATAGTATATCACTAGAAATGTTAATACAAATTGATTAAATCCGACCTAATAGTAATAATAATGAGAAAATCCTTGTTAATATGTCATATTAACATGGAATGTTTATATGGGGGCAGAATTGTCAATTCGTATGCTTGAGTAAGGGTATGGATGTCAACAAAAAGTTTGGCAGATATCAATTTCCCCTTCCAACTTCATCTCCTCAACTTCAACTTCCCTCATCCTTCGATCCATTCGCAAACAATCAAACATCCCCATATCAGTTTATCACTCCTTCATCACTTTTAAAATTGAAACCTTCAATGGTCAGTTACAATGGAGATATTTAAGATGAGGACAAATCCCTACCCTTTAGGTTTAACCGAACCCTTTGTTTCACTCTTTATTCTCAGGGTTTGTGACACATCACATGCAAAAAAAAAAAAACTTAAAAAAAAAAAAAAAAAAAAAAAAAAAAAAAAAAAAAAAAAACTCTCATATTTACAAAAATGCCAACATATTAACATTGTAATGTTAATATGCCATATTAACCGGGCACCGCTAAGTTTACCTTAGACGATTGACAAAGTAGACACAACAACGCCATGACATGAGTGTGGTGGCAAAACCGCAAAACCAATCTTCTTTAGCATTATTGTATGAAGACTAACATGTACACCTGCATTAAAATAACACCAAACTCAAAATTGGACTTCAAAAACATGCATAAGAATCCCTTATATCAAAAACCCATAAATCAATTTTATATGTTTTTTGATTTAAATGCAGCAATGCATGGTGCATTTAATCAAACACTTGGCAAGAAATTTGTACAGTTACATTTGACCAACATGTAAAATAACATATACTTGTAGATACTAATTGACTATGCATTTAAATTCCATAAGTTTGAGGAACAAAATTTTGACATTATTTGAAGAAATTTAAAAACTTATTATTACAACTTAAAATATTCCAATGTACAAGCTAAGTTATTAACAAATTTGCTCATTTGCACAAAATGAGCAAATCAACTAGATCACACCACATTTTTTTTTAAAAAAGGACCATAATATAGCTTCTAAAACTCAAAGATTGACTTCTCTATCATAGACCCAACTAAATGAAACAGAAGGTGCTTGTTTTGCCTTCTCTCGAGCCCTCTCATCTATAATCCTAATCCTTTGGGGCAATCCACATACATACTCCTGAGCTTTTCGCCCTTCGGACGAAAGCCCGGTGAGCTTCTCAACCTGCCAATAACCCACCAAATGCTCCATAACATCAGCATAATCCCTGGCAGAGTAAACTCCAAGCCGAGCAGCAATAGCAGCAAAATGATCAAACAAGTTGTAATCGCGGTCATCATACATGAGATGGGCCGGCATAGAGATCTTCTTCCTCATCATATCAGCAAAAGCGAGGATGGTTGTATCAGGGTCTATTTCAAACAGTTTCTGCACTATTTTGCTGTAAGCTGTTTCGTGTCGTTTTTCGTCTGCAGCAATAAGGCCACAGATTTGTGCTAGCTTCAGATCACCATGTTGTTTGGCTAGCCTTGCTGCATTTCCATGAGATATGAATGTTGCCCTTTCTTGAAATGATGTGTATATGTAACCTAAATATGGATTGTTTTCAGCTTTTGGGTCCTGCAATATTAATACAAAGCACAAATATTTAATTTAATTACATGTAATGACTAATGCAAAGTATATGTTATTACATGAATTTAGTAATTTTTTCAATACATGTAATAACACATATTGTACTTTTTATATACTCCTTCATTTCATAATAATCCCAACATTTTGACCAGCACACATGTTTTCAATGCACAATTTTGACCAATAATAATTGTATTTATGTATATTAATAAGAAATATAAAAAGTTAATAATATGAAAATATACTTAAAACTAATCTAAAAATATTTTACATGGCAACATATGTTTCTAATTTATTAGTAAAACATTCTGTCAAAAAAAAATTATTAGTAAAACAGAAGGAATAACGTGTAATTTATATAGGAGATAAAATTTTGATTCACGTAACATTATTACAATATTGTTGTGTTAGTAAATCTAAATTTATATCTATATCTATATCTATACTTAGTATTTAAAAACACAAACCATCATGTCACATGTAAACTTGATTTTTCATCAATGCTACATGTCAGTCATTTAACCTTTCTTTTTCTTTTAATCCCCTTTCTCATATATGTAAAAAATAAAAAAAAAAAAAAAAAAAAAAAAAAAAAAAAAAAAAAAACTAGCTTTAATTCAATACCTAAATGAATAGTTATTTGGTTCACTTTCCTCCAAATTAATATCTTCTACAATTACATTTAATTTTAATATATTTTTCTCCTTTTATAAACCATTCATTTTCTAATAAAACATATTATAAACTAAAAATTTATATTGTATGCCTATAAACAACTCGTGCAATAGTCGAGATGACTAGTTTTCATAATTAGTTGTGCAAGTATGTAGGGATTAAGAATTCAAATCTCTCATACCATTCCTGAGCCAATCAAATACTGAATCGTCTTTTCGACGGCTCTCATGTCAACACGACCAGAGAGATACAGATACTTGTTAAGAAGATCACCATGTCTATTTTCTTCAGCAGTCCAAGCTCTAGTCCAAGTTGCCCATGAAGTCGGACTAGCCCCGGTTTCGTCTCGCACTCCATCCATAGTATTAAGCATAGTTTGGTAAGTAGGAAGAGCTTCTTCAGTAACCATATGTCCAACCAAAACAACAAAATAATCATCTGGAACCTCCTTTGCTCTCTCTTGCATCTCTTTGATTTGTTCGTAAAAGGCGTCTGAATTCGGTTCAGGAAGAAAATCTTGTGGTTGCCAGCATTTTTCAATAGGCTTTAGGTGCACCAAGATGTTGTCTGATGCCCAATTTTCTAAGGAGTTGAAGATCTCAATCTTTTCTAGTGGCATTGAATATGTTACTTGATTTATAAGTGTTCCGCTAGCACGGTTGTGAGGGTTTTTCGTACTTTCGACTCCCCTACAAAGAGGAAAATATTTATGTCCGACCCTTGACACTTCAACATCTCAAATAACACGTGCCACTTTTCTAATTAAATTAAAAATGATAGATAATTGACACTTTGTTTTGTTGTATCTATTTACTTCATACTCGTACAAAACAGACACCAGAAATGACACGTCAATATAAATCACATTCTTTGAATCAATTAATATTAATAATGCTAATATGCTTAAAAATTTGTTAGCAAAAATAAAAATAAAAAAAATTGTTGTAAAGAGAGCAAGTAGTTAACTTACTTATGTGAGGAGTGGTTAAGAGTAGAGGTCATGCAAAACTTTGGAGCTTTAGCCTTTAGAGTGCTCACTTGTGGGAGAGCGTACAAACTTAGAGCCACAGTTGTTTGCTTTGCCTTGTTACTCTGTAGTTCTGTTCACAGTTCAGGAAATTATAAGGTAAACAAAGAGAAAATTCAAGAAATTGATGAAACTAACATTAAAAAAAATAACTTATGATGTAATTAGTTTTATTGAGCCCTATTTCTCTGGCCTTTTTTTTCCACAGTAATGAACATCTAACAAGTGAAATTCACAAAACATCTTATAAAATTTCACAACAATTACTTTTACCAAACATGTGATATACTTATTGCAGTTACAAAAATAAAAATGGACAGGTTGCTTCATAGAGAAAAAATTGACCTTTAACTCTCTTAGGTAACATATAGGCTCACATCAACTAGAAAAAGAAGTAAATTAAATCATCCCAAGACCATGTAATATAAAATTAAAAGAAGAAAAAAGGCATTCATATGAACTTCACCTTAGTTTTGCTTTTTTTGCTGAAAGTTTAGAAGAGAAGTAGTGATGATAGAACATTAGTGTGTAACTGAACAAATGAACACATATTGATATTGATATTGATTTAAACTGAAGGTCCGAAGTACTCTCACTACTCTGTTACAGTGTATGATATCATACATATGCTACTGTTTCAAGCTGTCGCAGATGAAAACAACATACGCAGTTCCGTACTTATTAGAATAAGATAAATCAAGGGTGCAAACGACAATAAAAACTTGTCTTCGTATACCGTGTTACAAGTGTCACATTGACTCGGAGATGCTTTATTTTGGAATTGTTTGGCAATCGGCAGTTGATTGTTGGCTTGTTTGATTAGGTGAAAGTAATAGCCGTAAGGATTGACTTTTTAAGTTAGTTGTTTAAATCGGCTGTTTAGAAAAGTGATTGGTAAAATTGTTTAAGGTCATTAAGGGTCTGTTCTCTTACGTTGAAATTCAGTTCAGTTCAGTTTAACTCAGTTCAGTTCAGTTCAGCTCAGTTCAGTTCAATTCAGCTGAGTTCAGTCAATGAGAACAGACCCTAAGTGTTTATTAGTGATAAAGTGGGCTAACAAGCTAAAACTCAAAGGAAAAACTACTCCTAGTAGCTTTTGGTGAAAAAAGCCGATTTAAAAGCCAACTATCAAATTAAAAAGCCAAAAGCTAGGCAAAAAGTCAATTGCCAAACATCTCCTTTATCAAATTACAGTATTGCCCTGGTACCATATTCATGACCTTGAGAAACACAACTAGTAGGAATCTAATCTATGAATTTAAAGTCATTAGGAAGTATTACTTGATACTCTGGTTGTTCAATTGATCTGTTTGTACACTTAAAATATTCTTTATTGAAAGTCATTAGAAACTTTTTTTTAATGCAAAAAGATGCTGCTATAAAGGATTAAATGGAGTAATTGTGGAAGAGGACATGCATGTGATTGCAGAGACGTAGCAGTTGATCAAAATGACAATTCAAACTTAAAAAGTTACGTAAATTCTGCTGCATTTACGCTCAAAGTTGCATGAAAAAAGGAACATCAAGTTAACAAGGAACTAACTAACAGACAAGGACATTAAAAAAAATGAAGTACATGCAACTGCAGAAAATACAAGTTCATCAATTTGATAAACTTAACACGCATATCAAGGGGTGATAAACTTAACATGCAACTGATTATGAATTAAAATTTAAAAATCAATAACAATTTCTACAAAAAAAAAAACATATGGAATTAATTTTAATACTACCTCCATTTCATATATTTGCGACGATTTTGACATAAAATAGAGAGGAAAAATGTCTAATCGTTGCAAACAATTTGGAACGGAGGTAGTATTTCATCATTAGAATTTGTTTCTTGATTTATTTTCACAAAGGCAGTAGCAAATTTCGCATCAACACCATCTTTGGCTGGTTTATAATTAAAAATTGAGTCGTGGTGGTTAGGTTATAGTTGTCGGTTATGGTGATCAGTGATGGACTGGTGGCGGTGATCTGGTACTCGTATGCCTCAGCTAATACAAACTGGTACTCGTATCCGATAATTTAAACGAAACCCAATTGCACTATTGATCTCATAAACCAGCCAAAAAAAAAAATATACTTTATACTCTGTATTTGATTATCTGACCCAAACCTGACTGAAATCAAATCAACCATTCAACCCAAAAAGAAAACAACTGTGACTAAATATGATTAATTTATCACACTATGTTCACTGAAAATGAACCTAAATATGACCATCCTGATAAAATTTGAACCAACCTCGAAATCAATCCAAATTACTCACCCGAATAAACCCAAACCAAACTTGATCCGATGACCCGTTTCGCAGCTGCTAGTCATTAAAATAAAGAGCCAAAGAGGTTCTAGTGCATCTAGATTCTCAAATTGTGCAGAATCCAGCTCACTTTCATGTCAGACAGTAAATGCCCCAACAGTGTGGGACCTCTGCTTGATTGGGGCCTCCACAGTGCAGAAATTGGGAGGCATTGAAAGTTGACAACTTGACATGCCTATACACATTAACTCTCATTCCATCGCATATTGCAAGGCTAACATTCACAACAAATGCATCTTATAGCTTTCCAAAATACACTTGATAATTGAATCACGAGCCGATAATCACAATGGTTTAGGGACTAGAGTAAGTTTACGAAAAAGTTTCAAGTTAACAGCATCTGAAATGCAGCACATGTCATACCCTAAATCCATCACATTCAAAATTGCTATATCAGGATTATTCAGTAACAAAAGACTAGAAAACGAATACAATACGACCTATGAATCCATTTTAAGTTCAATATAACCCCCCAATCATACGAAAGATTTGAGGTAAAGAAAGAAATAAACGTATCTACACGCAGCCAGACTCCCTCTAAACAAAATCACTTTGGGGCACATGAGTACATCTACCAGATCAGCATGAAAACAATTGTACCTCTAACAAACACGCCTCAGTTGACAAGGACCTGCCACTAGGAGAGTGCTAATCTTCAATCAATAAGAGTTCAGACATCAGGAGCTCAAAGCTTGACCTGTCTATCACAGATCCAACTGAAGGGCATAGTAGGTGCTTGCTTAGCTCTCCCCCGAGCCCTCTCTTCCAGCTTTCTGATTCTTGGGGGTAAATTGCATACATAGTCCTGAGCCTTTTGTCCCTCTGATGAGAGGCCAGTAAGCTTCTCAACCTCCCAACGGCCGACCAAAAATTCCAATATGTCAGCATAGTCCCTCGCAGTGTAGACTCCAAGCCGCTGAGCAACAGCAGAAAAATGGTCAAATAGATTGTCATCACGACCATCATACATGAGGTGGGCCGGCATAGAGATCTTCTTCTTCATCATGTCAGCAAAGGCAAGAACTGTATCATTAGGATCAATTTCAAAGAGTTTCTCCACTATCTTGGTGTAAGCGGTTTCATGCCGTTTCTCATCTGAAGCAATTATGCCACATATCTGTGCCATCTTGAGATCCCCGTGCTCTTTGGCAAGCCTTGCACTGTTTCCATGGGATACAAAGGTCGCCCTTTCTTGAAATGATGTGTACACAAAACCAAGATAAGGATTGTTTTCAGTCCTAGGATCCTGCAGACAATATTATGATTATAGAAGGTGACAAAGAAGAATGAAATATCTCCAAATAAACTAACAACAAGTAACAACGAGAAACAATGTCTTCGTGTATCAAACGGCATGGACAGGCTAGTGTGTAATCAATTTCTATAACCCCAGCAGAAATGTAAAGCTAACAGCAATTGGGTTTCACTTAAGAATATATAGCTCACTATATATAGATTGTGGTATAATCATTTAAGAAATCATCCCTTTTCCAAAGATGAGGGTCTGTATTCATATCCACCCCTTCCTCCAAAGAGAGAGAGGGAGAAAAGATCCCTAACGCATAAGTCATAAGAAAAAAGCCCAAAAAACATTAAAAGAAAACGAATTGTAGAAGGATAGCAGAAATTGTGAGGAAAACAAGATTGATGGGATAAAAAGATGTTGGGGGGGGGGGGGGGGTGCATATGTAACTATGGGAGTTTTTATCCACCAAGTATGAGGAGATCTAGTACGGACTCTTTTATGGTTAATAGGAAGTTATTCTGGGATGAAGTACCAGAAAAGAATATGCTTTTACCTAAAAAATAATAACATTTGATGACTTCTCTAAACTGCCACAAAGTCTTTCACTTATCTTACAAATGGTTAACCCCGCTTACAGAAGTGCAAATTGAGAATACCTTTGGAAGATATGTATTTTTCAAGAAGTAGCAAGACTTCAATGACTTCCCCCACGCAGTCCCTACTTGATAATGCAATTTGCAAAAATTGAAATAAAAAAAGGTTTTAGGTGAACATTAACTCACCATTCCTGACCCAATCAGATATTGGATTGTTTTCTCTATTGATCTCATGTCCACTCGACCAGTAAGATAGAGGTATTTGTTGAGAAGATCACCATGCCTATTTTCTTCAGCCGTCCATGCTCTTGTCCAGAGAGCCCATGAAGTAGGACTGGCACCAGTTTCATCCTTGACTCCATCCAAGGTATTAAGCATAGTCTGGTAAGTTGGAAGAGCTTCTTCTGTAATCATGTCCCCAACCAAAACTACCCAGAGATCGTCTGGGATCTCCTTTGCCCTCTCTCGGAGCTCCTTGACCTGATCATGAAAACCTTCTGAAGCTGGATCAGGAAGATAATCTTGAGGCTGCCAACATTTCTCAACAGGTTTCAGATGAACCAGGAGATTCTCTTCGGCCCAACCTTCCAGAGATTTGAATATCTCTATCTTTTCTGGTGGCATGGAATGTGTTACTTGTACATGCACCTCACGTGGAGGGGTAAAAGCCTTTTTCAAGCTTTCCGCTTCCCTACAATGAGGACAAGCAACTTATTAAACGAAATTCTAACTAAAATATGCCTCATAACGACTTTACAATTGCAAAAAGACATAAATAACAAGACAGACAAATATATTTTGTATTAGATTCAACATGCTAGCATTTCTTTCAAAATAAGTTACAAGAGATTTTGTATATCAGTATTGAAGCATGTTTGTCATTAAGTTTCTGACTTCAGACTACCCAATAGCAAGCATCAGAATATTCAGACAGGCTTTACAAGGAAGAAACAATACCAGAGTATCAACTATCCAATAATGGTATACGATCATATTGGCAAACAGTTTTAACTTTTAAGCCCAGAAAGATGAGCTTCGCAATGTGCTTACGGTTCAATCAGTAACAATCAGGTAAAGAAAACAAAGAGATTTGGACCTGAGCTCACTTTGTGAACCATCTGATCACCCCAAATTCAATTAATCGTAGGATGTGCAAATTATAAGAAGAAGTTGGTCGACAATGCCTTCATGCAGTTTAAAATTAACTTGTCCTTATTTAACCCTGCAATTTCTTTTCACCCTCTTCTAGTCTTAGCTCGGTACCTCCTGCTTCTCCTTTTCTGGCGACAAGCAGAAGGAGAGTGGAAAGTGGAAGCTTCCCCCAAAAAGACAATGAAAAAATTTGATCTTCTAAGAGGTCTTTCCTACTGGGAAGTGGAAACTTGTCTATAATCTATATACTTAAAATCAATGTGCTTACAGATTTAACACCAGCACAAACCCATGTTTATTTTACTACCTATCTCTGTTTTTCTTCATTTCTTTCTAACATAGTTTTCATATTCCACATAAACTCTTCCCATCTCAGCATAGATACCGTGACTTCATCGATCACCTGAACTACTGACTCAATGGCATAAAAGACTTAGCAAGTGAATTATTAGTGTGCTATGGGCCTCTGATCTAAAGCAGAAAGTTGACTCGAATTCCCTTGTTCTCTTTTATTGGACTTCCAATTCGACTTAAATTTCAAATTTATGTGTAATCAACTAATCATTACTTCAATTACTCTTTGTTCCGTACACTGATAGTCAGCCACTTTGTCCTCACTTTCAATTATTTAAGCACTTGTTTTTATCAGTGTAAACATAATGCCCACTGTCCAGTGCCAAGAATATAATGAATATGTATATGTTTATCAAATACTTGTATTTTTAGTCATGCAGTTCATTTTAATTAATTTTTTTTCATGCTCTCGACTGAATCAACACAAGGAAAGACAGAGAGATCTCTGTGTCAACACAAGAGACTGCCAATTTCAACTTCCAACTCCCTGAACTCTAAATCCTTTCAAGAATAGTTGTGGGAAAAGCTCAAACAATTCTATAATGAAAAGGGACCTTAACATAAATCAGTCTTTCAGCCTCACATGGTAGAATGTTACAGGATATCAGCCACATAGAGTCATTGGCTGATAATTTTCACTATTTTCAACTCCATGTGTTCCAACACAAATAAGACTCTATGTGCATTTCTCCTCTCATTTTAAGCAAAGACTGAAGAAAAACTGTAAAACAAAGGGAAATGTTCTATTCTGATCCAAGAAGATAGTGTTATTACTCCCCAAAAGAAGACAGAGACATGTGGATTGTTGATGCTGCTTTATCATTATCTAATTTCCCTGACCATATACACCAACATCAACATCTTGCTAATCCCAGCAAATTAAATATGTCAGGAATACAGAACCATACGATGAAAAACAATCACTCTCTGCTTAATATGCAGGTCTAAACGACCTATCTCATTACTTAGGAGCTTTTCGGATTAGCATAAAGATATAATAAATACGCGATTCCTATCAAAACTCAAAGGCTAACATCCATACTCCTTGAACAATGAAGAGAAGAATAAATGCATCAACCACCACAACACTTTTGGTGGAATCATCAAACCAAAGCCTCAAATGAAAAAATGAAATCTTCCAACCTATTCTCCATCCCCAACTACCAGAAATTGACCACAAAAACAAAAACAAAAACAAAAACAAAAAAAAAAGAAATAAACTAAATCTAGTACCCAATACCATGGGAGAAAAATCAGAGCAACCCACCCCAACCACTAATAATTTCACATCTATTATACATCATAATTAAATAAACAATCAAAAATTTAGAAAACATATTAATAAATCATGAATATACAAATAAATTTATTATTTTTAAAAAAAATGATACAATATATTAATAACATTAAAATCCAACAAGCTACTGTTGCTGTATCAGTTGCAGTGAATCTCAGAGATACCCACTTGAGAAAATCGAAATATAAACAAACAACAGGTGACATGGCATGAAAACGATGGGTTTCATAAAATCGCATAATAATTTAAAAATTAATATTATCAGAAGCATCAAATTAGGGCAAAGTGGAAGAACAGCCCACAAAAATGGGGGAAAAAGAGAGAGACCCAAATCAAGAAAATGTCATTACAATGGTTCTTCATCAAAAATCACAAAAACCCAGAATAACACAATCATGATATTGACATATAAACATAAAAAAAAAAAAAGAACAAACAAAAATGCAATTAAAAAGCCATAACAAGAAAATTAAGAATACCCAAATCAAAAATTAGTGCAAAATCATCAAAAATTCCTAAACCCCAGAAAAATTACAATCATATTATCAACAAATAAGCAAGAAAATGCAGAAAAAAGAATGAAAAAAAAGATTGATGAAGAGAGAGAAAACTGACTTAGGAGAAGAGCTGCTGAGAGTGGAAGCCATGACAAATTTGGGGGATCTGAGATTGGAAAATCGACGAGTAGAGAAAGAAGGTAATCGACGACATTGGAATGGAGAAGAAACGGGATTGAGATTGAGAGCCATTGTTGGATTTTTTTGGTTTTTGGTTACGAAATGCTGTTGGGTTTGCTTTTCTGGTGTTCACAGCCACAAAATACAAGTAGAAGAGAGAGAAAATGGAAATTACTCGAATTAGGAAAAAAAAGTTGCTTAAGTTTTTCTTTAAATTGTTTCGATGGTAATAAACTAATAATGCTTTTGCTACTACTCTACTAGGGTATGAAATTGGGGTATACTTGTAGTTTACAAACAAACAAACAACAAATGTTGGTGTATAAAATTTGTCTCGAATCTCTTGATCCATACTCCCTTCGTTTTTAAATATTTGTTCAATTTCTTCATACGCGGAGTTTTAAGAGATTAGGATAAAATAATAAAATATAAAGATGGTGGGGGTAGGTGAAAAAATAAAAATATTGTAAAAAAAACAAAAGTAGTGGAGAAACTTGGAGGGAGAGAATATGAAATTAATAAAATACGAGGTGAAAGAAATAAATTAAATATTGTAAAAACATTCCAAATAAGGAAATGAAGCAAGTATTAAAAAACGGCCGAGAAAGAAAAGTGGAGTAAGTATTTAAAACAGAGGGAGTATTTTACGAGTCTGCTTAAAAAAGATTTATATTTATCTCATCTTACAATTTGATAAATTTATTTCGTACAACTTAAAAAAGATACGGAGTAAACTTTAATATTCTCATCTATTTCTGAGTCTACCGTATTTTGCAGTTTTATTTCAAAGATAAACTTGGATATTCTCATTTTATATGCACTCATAGGTAAGGAGAAAATGGTCTTTTAAAACAATTTTTGTAAAAAAAATTATTTACTTTGTAGTAGGTCCAAGAGGCGCCCTAATGAAGGTTTTGGCTTGGAGAAGAGAATCTCTTGTCCTTAGGGCCTGTTCACTTCAGCTTAATTTCAATTTTAGTTCATTTCATTTCAGCTCCTAATTTCCTTCTCTCATGAAATATCCATTTCAGCTCTATTTAGTTCATTTCAGCTCCAATCAGTTCAGTTCAGCTTGTTTCAGTAATTGTGAATAGGCCCTTAGTCCTTACATGTGAATGATATAATAAGATGATAAAAATGTTTGTACAATTATTTAAAGTAATTAAGGGTTTGTTCTATTCAGCTTAATTTCAGTTCAATTCAGCTCCAATCAGTTCAGTTTAGTTCAATTCATTTATGATCAGTTCAGTTATGTTCAGTTCAGTTTAGTTCCAAATCCCTTCTCTCATAAACAATTCATTTCATTTCAATTCAGTTCAGCTCCAATCAATTCAGTCCAGTTTAGTTTAGTAAATCATAATATGGCCTAAATGTGTGGAGAAAAACCGATTTGATGAGTAATAAAAATATAATTGTTTATGGATATTTAAAATAATTGGAAATTAAGCAGTAGTGTGCTTAAGTTACTCATTGAATTAGACTCTCTTTTAAATATGTTGTATAACATACTTCATTATATAGATAGGTTGGTGTGATAAAGTAAATGGTGTAGTTGCATAAATTAAATGGTAATTCATTTGCTTTGCTTGTCAAGTAGATAGGTTGCTTTGCATAAAGTAAATGGTAATATACTAATATGCATCAAAGATCTTTAAAGATTAACCATTTTTTTGATCTCATATAAGGGTGTGATCAATTCACCAGATTCTTACTTATATAAACTTATCTTATCTTATTTGAACTTATCTCAACTTATTTAAGAAAATGTAGTTAAAATTTATACTTGGATAACCCTTTATGAGAATTTATTTACTAAACTGCACTTATTACACTTGAAATAAATGAAAATAAGGTGAATAAACAGATCTTGAAAACGTTTTGTGTGAGACCGGACTCACGTGAGACCAGGCAGTCCGGTCTCAACAATAAAAGGCCAACAAAAAAGGCGCAGGCTACTAAACCCGATCGTGAGGCCCGCGACTCCAACTCCGCACTAGTACTGCTTCTTCCTCCATTTTCATGGCTTGTTTTTCGTTGTTGTTGATACTCCGAAGAAGGAGGTTGAGCTTCGAAGATCAGCTTCCGAGTCTAGATCGAGAGACAACTGATTCTTTGATACTTCGACCTTTCTCTCTCCTACAACCAAGAATGAAGTTATAGCAGAGAGAAAATCGGATCAAAAATCTGATGTCACTAGAAACCAGAACAACAATGGCGGAAAATTTAACACTACCAAATGCTGGTCGTAATTTAGCTGAAGGAGTCCTTAGTTTGATTGATATTATGCTTGCTGAATGGAAAAGGCTCACTATCCTTAAAGATATTTCAGGCATTGTTATACCTAACCAATTATACCTATTACCAAACATTATAAGTCTAATACATGACCAATTATACCTATTATCAAACAAGATAAATCTAATCAATTATAACTATTATCAAACAAAATAAATCTAATACATACCTGACCAATTATATATACCTATTATCAAACAAAATAAATCTAATACCTGACCAATTATACCTATTATCAAACAAAATAAATCTAATACCCGACTAATATAATCTATTACCAAACAAAATAAATCTAATGCCTAACCAATATAATTTATTACCAAACAAAATAAATCTAATACTTGACCAATATATCCTATTACCAAATAAAATAAATCTAATACCTTACCATTATATCCTATTACCAAACAAAATAAATCTAATATCTGACCAATATATCCTATTACCAAATAAAATAAATCTAATACCTGACCATTATATACTATTACGAAACAAAATAAATCTAATACCTGACCGATATATCCTATTACCAAACAAAATGAATCTAATACCTGACCAATAATATATCCTATTACCAAACAAAACAAATCTAATACCTAACAAATATAATCTAATACCTGACCAATATATCCTATTACCAAACAAAACAAATCTAATACCTAACAAATATAATCTATTCTCAAACAAAATAAATATAATACCTAACTAATATAACTTATTATCAAACAAAATAAATCTAATACTTGACAAATATTAAAAAAAATAGAGGGAGTATTGTTAGATAATAGGTTAATATTATCTTGTTAATATTCTGTAAATGATATATCTTGTGTAATTAGGTTTCTCATATTTAGGTTTGTAAATACCTATATATATTGATTAATGAGAATACTCCAATCAAGGAGAATTACACTATTCTACATGGTATCAGATTCCTCATAGGGTTTCTCTCTCTTTTCTTTTCTCTCAAAAAAAAAAAAAAAAAAAAAAAACCCTAACGATCCTAGAACCCTTCTAGCCGTCCACCACCTCCTTCTCAGTCGTTCACAGCCTCTGCTCCTCCTCCTTCAATGGCAGGTGATGATGACACCCCTCCCCCTCCTTCTCCTCCCAACTCCAACAATTTCCGCCCGGCCTATGCCGCAACAAACATCAAAAACCTTATGCATGTTACCCTCGATCAGGAAGAAGCCCACTATGCTACGTGGTCAGAATTGTTCCAGATTCAAGCATGCGCCTACAATGTGATCGATCATATTGATGATAAGGTATCTCGTCCGTCGAACATTGATGATGCAACATGGAAGCGGTTGGATGCAATTGTGAAAAATTGGATTTATGGCACAATATCCAAGGACCTTGTCCACACCATCATAAAATCGGGTGCTACGGCACAAGATTTGTGGAACCATCTCAATGACATTTTTCATGATAATAAACACACTAGAGCAGTGTATTTGGAGGAGCAATTTAGCACTGCAAAGCTAGAAAATTTTGCTAATATGTCCGAGTATTGTATGCATCTTAAACTCCTTGCCGATCAATTAAGCAACGTGGATAACCCGGTCTCTGATAGGAAGATGGTCCTTCAATTGATTGTGGGTCTTCCGGAGGGAAAATATGACACGGTTGCTGCCTTGATTTCCCAAACCGAGCCTACACCAAATTTCAATAAGGCCCGATCTATGTTCATCTTAGAAGAAACAAGGAAGATCAAGCAAGAGGAGCATGGGCAACAAGCTCTTATTGCCCAAAATATTCAACAAATATGTTACTCCGACACTACTCTAACAAGCTTGATCTGATAATGAAGTTTTAATGCACATAATGCATTTCAAGTTGTATGAATGCTTTTTAATGGACTATTCTTGTAAAAAGCAGCTATATGTATGGGATGACTCATGGTATATTCTGCTTCATATTACCAATAAAGCAGCCGAACTTCTGTTTGGGAACATCAGTGCAGAAAATTAGTACAAGTCATATAAGTTCTTTACAAAGAATAGAAATTTGAGAAGGTCGTGGCCATTGTTGAGAGACTCCTTTCATGGTTGAAGGTTTGCAGAAGAAAGCAATATAGATAAAGAAGAAGAATAAGAATTGAAGAAGAATATAAAATCGGATCGCGCACGGGCCTATTAATAGAGCAAAATCACGTGAGTTTGTTCTGCACAATATTCTTGTAATACACTATAATTAAATAACTAAACTTGAATAAACCCCCACAAACTGGACTCTACTTGAAATCACTTGATCTAATTATAACCTAATGCAAACAAATCTAAGTGGATGTGAAATCTCTGTGTGCTTTGTTATCTTGATACACATGTTGTCACATGGACTTACCAGAAAAATAAAAGACCAACGACAAAGGACTTCTTGTTCCATTGTCATCACCAAAATGTCCAACTAAATTTCAATGTTGGGTCCACTACAACCTTGGATCGGATTCACAAGCGTAGGAGCGGGTATACGATGTTGGACCCTTATTAAATATGGGCCCGTAGATCATAGTTTGAGAATACTTAGAAATGACAATGGATCGGATTTGGATTTTCGGGTCGGATGCGGCTAAATCTAAATTCGATCCGTTCAATAAACAAACCCTGAACTCAGATCCAAATCCAATCCGACTCATAATTTTCAAATCCGAATTTGATTCGTTTATTCGGACCTCTGAAATGATCCGAATATTTTTTTTGTAATGTGTGATATATCTATAATTGTTTGTATTGTCATACGATCATACCAAGTCCAGAGTAAAGTATAAACATAACATTTTTAAATTTCTAAACTAAATTGCATAACAAAATTTTGCTATAAAATTAGCTTAACAAGCAATTGTCCCAAGTTATAAAGCATATGCTCATACTCTCGGACTCGGGTCGGATTATGCGTAGGGTCCAAGTCCGATCTGCCTCCTATTCGGATCTATTTTATCGGATTCAGACTAATTTTAAACGGATTCATATCGTTTTTTTTTTCTTTGGATTGGATCGGATTCAAATCGAGCTCGGATTAAATTGTCATCCTTAAGACTCATTACTATGCGTGGCTAGTTTTTATGTCTGGCAATGCTCCGGCTCAATATTTTCAGTTAGTAATTATCCCGTTCTGTTATAGTTGCAACATTTGGAATATTGCACTATACATTTCAATGTTGGGTCCACTACAACCTTGGATCGGATTCACAAGCGTAGGAGCGGGTATACGATGTTGGACCCTTATTAAATATGGGCCCGTAGATCATAGTTTGAGAATACTTAGAAATGACAATGGATCGGATTTGGATTTTCGGGTCGGATGCGGCTAAATCTAAATTCGATCCGTTCAATAAACAAACCCTGAACTCAGATCCAAATCCAATCCGACTCATAATTTTCAAATCTGAATTTGATTCGTTTATTCGGACCTCTGAAATGATCCGAATATTTTTTTTGTAATGTGTGATATATCTATAATTGTTTGTATTGTCATACGATCATACCAAGTCCAGAGTAAAGTATAAACATAACATTTTTAAATTTCTAAACTAAATTGCATAACAAAATTTTGCTATAAAATTAGCTTAACAAGCAATTGTCCCAAGTTATAAAGCATATGCTCATACTCTCGGACTCGGGTCGGATTATGCGTAGGGTCCAAGTCCGATCTGCCTCCTATTCGGATCTATTTTATCGGATTCAGACTAATTTTAAACGGATTCAGATCGTTTTTTTTTCTTTGGATTGGATCGGATTCAAATCGAGCTCGGATTAAATTGTCATCCTTAAGACTCATTACTATGCGTGGCTAGTTTTTATGTCTGGCAATGCTCCGGCTCAATATTTTCAGTTAGTAATTATCCCGTTCTGTTATAGTTGCAACATTTGGAATATTGCACTATACATTATATCGTATTCATTTAACTTCATTAATATTCATGTGGGATCTTGTTAATTCATCTCAATTCATATTTTTTAATATATATATAAGTTTGTAATATCAACATTTTATTTTATTTTATTTTTATTTTTTTACTTATCTAAATTCGAGATATAAGGGGTTGATCTGGGTTTGTTTATGCGTGATTTGTAAAATTGATCTAGTGACTTTCCTTCCTTACATTTGGTACCCAAATTACTTATCACTTATGTACGAAGTATCATTGAAAGAATTCACAACAGATTTACTCGTATTAAGCATTCAAAAATCAAAATCAATCTCAGTCATACGAGCATAGTTTGGCATCAAAATGAAAATCCTAAAAACCCCAAAAAAAAAAAAAAAAAAAAAAGGTCCTACCGAGATTTGAACTCGGGTTACTGGATTCAGAGTCCAATGTCCTGACCACTAGACCATAGGACCACATTGTTACTACAAATTCATTCTTTATATATTTATTTTTATTCAAATAATTCTAACAGCTTAGTTTGTTCATCGTTTCGCTTAATCAACCCTGCCTAATGAATCTGGTATTGTACAACATATTATTGAAACAAAAATGCATCAATTTTAATCCTGTTGTAAATCGACATTCATTGATTTTTTTTTTCCCTATTAGTGCCAGATTATTTTCCACCTTTTTACCTGAAACATCGGAAATTCATAGTATGTATACCTCGTGTTTTACTGTAACTAGAGTGTACCCGTGTAAAATGCACGGGATATATAAGAAAAAATGTATTTAAAATGTGGAAAGTTGATTTTGATGTTGTAATTTAGACTTCAGTTGTAATGGTCGGTTTTGGACGTCGTTTCTGTTGAACCCTAATTAGCTCTGTTGTACTGAGTATTAATAATAATCGTATTAATAATGTGCTGACACCTGATGTGCTATGCTGAAATATGATATTCTAAGCAAAGCTTAGAAGCTCAAAAAACAGGGTCTTACTCTTTTATGTCGGTGGCCACACAATGCTATTATGGGATTTACTTTTTCAACGTTATAGAGGTTACCTGTTCAATGTAATAGGGGTTACTTGTGTTACTCAGTTCGTGTTATATGGGTTAGCGTCTTGCTGTAGGAGGTACATAATTTCTATTGTACTGAGTATTACTAATAATCGTATTAATAATGTGCTGACACCTGATGTGCTATGCTGAAATGTGATATTCTAAGCAAAACTTAGAAGCTCAAAAAACAGGGTCTTACTATTTTATGTCGGTGGCCACACAATGCTATTATGGGGTACTTTTTCAAAGTTATAGAGGTTACTCATTCAGTGTTATAGGGGTTACTCGTGTTACTCAGTTAGTGTCATATGGGTTAGCGTCTTGCTGTAGAAGTTACATACTTTGTTCTGTTGCAAGTAGTTATTCGCTGAGGACAATTGCACAAAAACGTGTTGTACATTTTCTTTTTGGTTTTGATGATTAAAGAAATGGAAAATGTTTGGAGGGTAGTCCCTAAAAAAATGCATATAATTGAAGGGTTGGGATTTAGAGTACTATAATTGAAGGATCGGGGATTTAGAGTATTTTTTTTTTTTTTTTTTGATATGTTAAACTACGTACCAAAAAAAAAAATGACATGATATTGGGTTTTTTTTTTTTTAAATGATAAAAAATTAAAATAAAATAAAGTAGTGGGATTAGTAGTTATTTTTTCCTTTATATTAAAATATATATATATATATCAAATGCATGTGAGTTAAGGATTGGGGATTTGGTGGGCTCTCGTTAAATGACTCTACAATTATAATATAGATTTTTTTCACCAAATTTTAATTGAGCGAGATCAGAGTAAATAAAAAATTGTCATGAACAAACTTAATTACTTGGATTAAAACTTAAAATTAATATAATAATGTTATCCTATCCAGTATCCATATAATATAGGAGTCCATTGTCCATAAAATAAAGTTCCATCTTTTGGATTTTTTTTATTTGCTAACTAACTTAGATAATTGAAGGAACATCATAAACAAACTCATTAACTCGGATTAAAATAAGATACCAATCAACAAACAAATTAAAAATGTTAAGACCATCGATTAATCGAACAACGAACAAACCAATTTCATTAATAATAATCCAAATCAGGATTAAACAAAAGAATGAACAAATGATACTTTCATAGTTTCATATTACAAACTACATAAGAAGTACTATATATAACATAAGAAACCAAAACAAATTAATAACTCAAACCCCATTGATAATCAAAGAAACTCAACACAACTCAAATCTTCCCTTAAACTTGGAATGGCCAAGGCCAATTCTTCAAATCCTCCTCTTTTCCATTCCCATTCCCATTCCCGCCTCGGCCGGTTCCATCAACAAACGCATGGTACCTCAGCATAAACGCCAAGCTCATAACAACCCACTCGAGAAAAAACATAACAACACACAGCCCACCCGCCAATTTCAGTATAACAGCCGCATCTTCGAATCGTACATACGATTTCATAGCCGATAGAAAGTTATCTGTGGTGGTGAAGATCAACACTGCAACAGACCCCTGAAATATGGCTGTTAAGACTGTGGAGACCATATGGAAGGCGTACCATTTGTGGGAACCGGCGGAAGATGCAGCACAACCCGAAACGGCACCGCCAATTGTGAGGATGTGAAGGAGAATGAAGAGGAATCCGATTATTGAAGGGAATAATCGGAGTGATAATGTTAGGAATATGCAACTAGAGGCTGCTCCTAACAAGATGTAATTGCATATTAGGAAGATTTTGTGTGTGTGAGTTTGTGATTCAGTGATTTGGAGACCCATTTGAGGGAATTTTTTCTGGGTTGTTGATGAATTTTGGTAATTTTGAATGTGATTTGAGAATTTTTGAGTTGATGAAGAGAGAAATAAGGGAGAATTGAGATGATTTGGGTGGAATTGAGAGAGGGGGTGATATATAGGAAGAGAGTGGCAACGGTCATATTAAAATTGTAGTGGGTGAAATTGAAATGTGACCGTTGTTAAGAGGGGTACGTTTAAAGGTAACGGCTATTATATTGGGTTTTTTCTTTTCTTATTTACTGTTTTTGGCTGGCAAAGTTTATGTTTTGCGTAATTAATTGAGACTTCGAACATGTTTACAAATATATATATATATATATATATATATATATATATATATATATATATATATATATATATATATATATATATATATATATATAACTTGGAACATGAGAAACTGATTATGGTCCATTTGGCCGATTTGGGTATTATCGTATCGGGTTTTATAGAGAACCTGATCCAATAAAATATACTCAAACCGAATGATAGGATTTAGGATCTGATTTTGATTATTAAATGATAGCCTGGAATTAACCTATAACTTGAAATGTACCTAATCTGAAAAGTTAAAACTAGATCTCACATGCTCCTGATTAAATTGAATCGAAATCAACCCGAATAAAAATTGACTATACTTGGACTTTTTTTTTTTTTTTTTTAATCCCAATATACTAAATCCATCCTCTAAAATTCAATTTATTCACTAGATTACTAAGTTGAATTCGAGTGAAAAGAAAGCTACAAAATCAATAGTAATGTTTTCCCACATTTTTTTTTTCAAGTTGATTACTAAGTTGAATTCGAGTGAAAAGAAAGCTACAAAATCTATACTTTTCTTTTGTGCACATTTAATCATGTGCCCAAATCACATTGTGCTGGGCTTCTCAAGCCAAACTGGACTTTCGAGGCTGGCTTTGGCTTTGATGAACTCTTAAAATTTGTTTATTAAGTTGCCTAATTTAGGGGTGACCATAATTTGGATTAAAATTGAAATCCAATCCAAACCGAATCATCAATTCGGATCGAATCCGTAAATTGGATCGGATCAAATTGAGATTTTTTTAAAATTCGGATTTTCGGATTGGATGTGATTGACCCTAATCGGATTCAATCCAAACCGAAAACCGAATTGTAAAATTAAGCTTGTACAAATATGGATTTCTTTGTTTTTCAAAGTTTAGCTCAAATACTTACTACTACATAAAATTAATTAGGGAGACATTGTATTAAATTAATTAATGACTTGATGTTGAACTATTTATTTTAATCATAATTTTGAAGACTTGTATTTATATTAAAGCTTAATTTCTATAATCGTATTAGGCGCTAAAAAATAATATATTATAATTCGGATTTTTGGATCGGATCCAAATAACCGAAATTTGTTTCGGATTGGATTGAGAGAGAAATTCGGATTGGATGGGATTAGAAAATTGAAAACCGAATTATATTTCGGATTGCATCGGATTTGGACAAAATCCAAATCGAAAACCGAACGGACACCTCTAGCGTAACATGCATCTTTTTCTAATAATTGATGACCAAACAACGGTTTATCATCTAAAATTATGTATCTATGTTGATAAGTATATTAGGTGACTCGTACTTCGTAGCTTTGTCCGCCCGATCGGGCGGACATTGCCCGGTCTGACCGGGCGGAAGAAGAAGAGGTGCCTGGCAAATTCGTTGAAGAAGCTGCTCTCGCGCCCGACCGGGCGAGCCTTCGCCCGACCGGGCGAGCCTTCGCCCGATCGGGCAGAACTTGCCCGGTCTGACCGGGCGGTGGGGGTTGGATACGTTGAAGCATTCGTATGGAGTTTTCTTCTCGCGCCCGATCGGGCAGACCTTGCCCGGTCTGACCGGGCGGAGAAGGAAAAATGCGGAGACGCGGATTTTACGATTTAAAGTTATCTTTTATGTTATCTTTTTGCCCAAGTATCTTTTATTTTAGGGATTAATATAAAACCTCCCTAATATTAGTATAAGGGTTAAGAGAGACAGAGTGAGAGCCGTTCTTGAGAAATACAAGAATCATCTTTGTAATCTTTGCAGTTTATAGTGAAATCATTCGATCTCGGTGCCCGTGGACGTAGCTATCACATCGATAGTGAACCACGTAAATTCTTGGTGTTGTTCTTATTGTTTGCATTGAATTTCTTTATTGTTTTCTTGTTTGTTTTCGACCTTTGCTTCCGCTGTCGCACAACAATTGGTATCAAGAGCTCAGGTTCAATCCTTGGAGAGTTTCTTGAAGATAACAATGGCAGGAGATTCAACAATAAGAATTGAGAAGTTTACCGGGAAAAATAGTTTCGGGCTATGGCAAATTAAGATGAAGGCTCTGTTAAAACAACAGCAGATATGGCGTCCGTTGGCTCCAAAGAGTACTACTTCGGAGTCAGGAGACGGACCGACTGACTCGCAGTTAGAAGTTATGGAAGAGAAGGCACACTCTACCATATTACTTAGTCTTGATGATCAAATCATCACGGAGGTTGCTGATCAGGAAACGGCGGCTGGATTGTGGCTGAAGCTGGAGTCATTGTATATGACTAAGTCGTTGACCAACAAATTATTACTGAAACAGCGGTTGTTTAGCCTCCGGATGCAGTCAGGTACTTCCTTACGGGAACATCTAGAAAAACTTAACTCTATTTTGCTTGATTTACGTAATTTAGATGTTAAAATTGATGATGAGGATGCTGCGTTGATTTTACTTGTATCTCTACCGTCTAGCTTTGAGAATTTTGTAGAGTCTTTTGTTGTTGGTAAGGATTCTATAACCTTAGAAGAAGTGAAGGCAGCACTTCATACTAGGGAACTCAGAATGAAAGCTACGAGTGATAATGGGGATAATGGTAGTGGGTTATTTGTTAAGTCCGGAAAGTCTAAAAAGAATAAGGGGTTTAACAAGGGGAACAATGCTGGGTCGGGTGCTGGAAACGGCAAGGATGGATCTAGTAAAACTACTACTAAAACATGTTATTACTGTAAAGAACCGGGTCACTTTAGGAATAATTGTCCGGTGAGGAAAAACAAGTCCCAGGCTGCTGTAGTTGAAGAGAAACCGAATGAGAGCTATAATTCAGAGGAAGATTTAGCATTAGTCAGTTCTGCTAGGTCTGATGATTTATCTGATAACTGGGTTCTAGATTCGGGGTGTTCGTTCCATATGTGTCCACGTCGAGATTGGTTTGATACATATGAACCTCGCAATGGGGGTATGGTTATAGTCGGTAACAATGCTCCATGTAAGGTCACAGGTATTGGTTCCATGAGGTTGAGGACTGTTGATGGGCGGAGGTTAACTTTGACTAATGTACGGCATGTTCCTGCTTTAGGAAAGAATCTGATTTCATTGGGTACCCTGGATGAATTGGGGTACAATGGTGTGTTTTCAGATGGGGAGTTGTGTATTTTCAGAGGTTCTGAGTTGGTACTTAAGGGTATCAAAAGGAACACCCTCTATGTTTTTGAGGGTGTTACACTGCCTAGTTCTGCGGTTTGCGCATCTGTATCTCACCAGGAGATGACTAAGATTTGGCACATGAGGCTTGGTCATATGGGGGAGAAGGGGATGCAGCTATTGTCCAAGAGGGGTCTTCTATCCGGGGTCAAGGTTGCCAACCTTGAATTTTG
The DNA here is from genome assembly GCF_001683475.1 of Chenopodium quinoa. NCBI lineage: Eukaryota > Viridiplantae > Streptophyta > Magnoliopsida > Caryophyllales > Amaranthaceae > Chenopodium > Chenopodium quinoa. The sequence continues at coordinate 2,025,239 of NW_018743391.1, read as the reverse complement.
TGAGCATTGTGTGTTTGGTAAGAAACACAGGTCAAAGTTCAGCAAGGGTGCTCACATTACTGATGCAGTGCTCGATTACATCCATTCAGATTGCTGGGGTCCATCTAGAGTTGAAGGTATGGGAGGTTACCACTATTTTGTGTCATTTGTTGATGACAAGTCCCGATACACATGGCTTAGGTTGCTTAAGTCAAAGGATGAGGCCTTCAAAGTTTTCAAGCAATGGAAAGCTTTGGTGGAAAATCGACAAGGAAGGAAGATCAAGAAGCTACGAACGGACAATGGGCTAGAGTTTTGCAAAGACGAGTTTAATCAGTTCTGTGCAGATGAGGGTATAGGTCGGCATCATACTGTCAGGAAGACACCACAGCAGAACGGTGTAGCAGAACGGGTTAATCAGACACTGCTAGAGAGAGTCCGATGCATGCTCTCCAATGCAGGGCTTGGGAGGAGGTACTGGAGTGAAGCTGTGTTAACAGCTTGTTATGTCATTAATAGGGGTCCTCATTCTGGAATTGATTCCAAGATTCCGTTTGAGATCTGGAGTGGTAAGTTGCCTAATTTTTCGAATTTGAAGATTTTTGGTTGTGTTGCTTATTATCATGTTATTGAGGGTAAGCTGGATCCACGAGCCAAGAAGGGGTGTTTTGTTGGGTACGGGGATGGTGTGAAGGGGTTTAGAATTTTTTCACCTTCGGAGGGTCGGGTCATTCTTAGTAGGGATGTTACTTTCGATGAAAACACCATGTATTCAATTAAAAATGCAGAGATTTCAGATTTGAGAAGGGAAGGAGACAATTTATTACAGACAGATGGGGTACTTGAGGTACATCAGTCTACCATTGCTGATTTACCTCGGGTACAATATATTGATGATGATGCTGATGTTCCAGTGCCGGGTACTCCTGAACCTGAGATTACTCCTACTCATTCTAACTCTGGGGATGAGGTGGAGCAATCTAATCAGGGGTCATCTAGTCAACCTGACACCATTCTTGAGATGCCTAAACGAGTTATCAAGAAGCCTGTTAGATTGATTGAAGAGATGGAGGGAAGAAATTGCTGTGTTGATGCGATGACAGGTTATGCATTGAGTGTAGCTGATGATGTAGAGTCATTTGAACCTGCCACATATAAACAAGCAATTAGTTGTAGTGAGTCTGCGCAATGGCTTGCCGCAATGGGTGAAGAGATGCAGTCCCTTTACAAGAACAGAGTGTGGGAACTGGTAAAGGTACCGGAAGGGAGGAAGCTTGTGGGTTGTAAATGGATTTACAAGAAGAAAGAAGGGTTGTCGGAAACTGAGCAAATACGTTTTAAGGCTAGGCTAGTTGCTAAGGGGTTCAGTCAGGTAGAAGGGGTTGACTTTGTTGAGATATTCTCACCTGTGGTTCGACATACTTCTATCCGTGTGTTATTGTCAATTGTAGCACATTTTGATCTTGAGCTGGAGCAGTTGGATGTTAAAACGGCCTTCCTTCATGGCGATTTGGAGGAGGAGATTCTGATGAAGCAGCCCGAAGGATTCGAAGCTCCTGGAAAGGAACACTATGCCTGCAGATTGCTAAAGTCATTGTATGGACTTAAGCAATCCCCCCGACAGTGGTACAAAAGGTTTGATTCTTTTATGGTTTCACAAGGTTTTGACAGGAATTCATATGATTGCTGTGTGTATCATAGTAAGCTGGATAATGGTTCCATGATTTATCTTTTGTTATATGTTGATGACATGTTGGTTGCCACAAAGAATAAATCTGATATTGCTAGATTAAAGGAGATGCTTAACTCGGAGTTTGACATGAAAGACTTGGGTGCAGCTAGGAAGATTTTGGGTATGGAGATCTACAGGGATCGGGCTAGAGGTAAGCTTTTCTTGACTCAGAAAAGCTACATTGAAAAGATTTTGTCTCGTTTTGGGATGGAAAAATCGAAGCCTATAAGTACGCCAACTACTGTTAGTTGTAAGTTGTCTTTGTCTATGTCACCTCAATCAGAGGAGGAGTTGTCTTATATGTCTAGAGTTCCATATGCGAACGCGGTTGGTTGTTTGATGTATGCTATGGTCTGTACTAGGCCGGATATTGCGCATGCTGTTAGTGTTGTAAGCAGGTTTATGGCTCGACCTGGGAGGGAACACTGGCAAGGGGTGAAAAGGATTTTTCGCTACCTGAGAGGGACAGCTGATATTGGTCTTGTGTACGGGAATGGTAAGGAATGCTTGGTCACTGGGTACAGTGATTCTGATTATGCAGCTGATGTGGATACCAGGAGATCTGTGACTGGTTATGTGTTCACTTTGGGTGGTTCTGTGGTTAGTTGGAAGTCTACATTGCAGTCATCAGTTACGTTGTCAACTACTGAAGCTGAGTATATGGCTCTAACTTCTGCAGCTAAGGAGTCTATTTGGCTCAAAGGCCTAGTAGGTGAACTGGGTATTGCACAGGATTTTGCTACAGTGTATTGTGATAGTCTAAGTGCGATTTGCTTAGCTAAAGATCAAGTACACCATGATCGGACGAAGCACATTGATGTCAGGTATCATTTCTTACGTACTGACAAGAGGATTAAGGTGAAGAAGATTGGGACTGCTGACAACCCGGCTGATTTCTTCACTAAGCCTGTTCCGTTTAGCAAGTTTAAACATTGCTTAGACTTGCTAAATATTGATTACTACGTGATGTAGTAGGCCCTGAGGGGCGAAGTTGGGGAGCTCCTGGTGTAGGTGTGTTGGCATTAAGGTGGAGCTTGCCCGGGGCTTGTGATGCAGGTGGAGCATTATGAGTTGTTATACTTGGAGACGAGTATGTGATGGGTCTTGGTTGAAGACTTATCGGGATGTATGGCTTATGCATGAGTCCTGCATCGGGTTTGGCTTGAGATGTTTTTTCACTATGTCTTGATGGGGTCGTTTGCTGACTACGAGTTCTCGTCAAGGTGGAGATTGTTGATAAGTATATTAGGTGACTCGTACTTCGTAGCTTTGTCCGCCCGATCGGGCGGACATTGCCCGGTCTGACCGGGCGGAAGAAGAAGAGGTGCCTGGCAAATTCGTTGAAGAAGCTGCTCTCGCGCCCGACCGGGCGAGCCTTCGCCCGACCGGGCGAGCCTTCGCCCGATCGGGCAGACCTTGCCCGGTCTGACCGGGCGGTGGGGGTTGGATACGTTGAAGCATTCGTATGGAGTTTTCTTCTCGCGCCCGATCGGGCAGACCTTGCCCGGTCTGACCGGGCGGAGAAGGAAAAATGCGGAGACGCGGATTTTACGATTTAAAGTTATCTTTTATGTTATCTTTTTGCCCAAGTATCTTTTATTTTAGGGATTAATATAAAACCTCCCTAATATTAGTATAAGGGTTAAGAGAGACAGAGTGAGAGCCGTTCTTGAGAAATACAAGAATCATCTTTGTAATCTTTGCAGTTTATAGTGAAATCATTCGATCTCGGTGCCCGTGGACGTAGCTATCACATCGATAGTGAACCACGTAAATTCTTGGTGTTGTTCTTATTGTTTGCATTGAATTTCTTTATTGTTTTCTTGTTTGTTTTCGACCTTTGCTTCCGCTGTCGCACAACAATCTAGATAAGTGCAAAAACTACTTTGGAAATTGGAACAAAGAAAGTATAAATATTAATTGATGAAATAAATTGAGTTTTTACCTTTTAAAAAGTTTGAGATATCTCTTATTATTAGTATTTGGAAAATTATACCCTCTATAATGTTAAAATACCTATTCACCCTCATTCATGTTGATTATATTTTCTTAAACTTTTAAAATAATGTGCGAAGATTTATATCCCAAAAAATATTTGCTTACATATTTTCCTTTATTAATATTTCTAACAACGAAAGTTGAGATGTAAGGTCAAATCAAAAGAACTTTTTAGACAAGATTAGTTTGGACACGTACATGTACTTGTTAGCCACCCTATTGACATAAAGAACTCAAGTGTAGATAGCTTAAGAAACTAGAAGGAATATTATTCAATGCTTAATAGCTTTCGTACTTGTTTTGATTGATGTACATTAAAAAAGAAAGTTTCGACTATCGATATTGAATATTCTTCTATTTGAGGTTTTGGGGAAAGAGTATAAGTAGAAATTAAGTGATTAATGAAACTATGTTGACAGTTGCACACAATCTCAACATAAATGGTAGTCATTAAGAAAAGTCAATTGGTGATAAATTGATAAACATGCGGCTTCATGGTTGCTCACGAATCACGTGTTCACGACTTTGATATAATGGACCTTCAAATATGGCCTTTCGGTAACTCGGATGGCTAATTGGCTATGGACCCTCTATTAGCTGAGGTCAAATAAGTTATTGCCGATTTTCCGTAGTTCCTTAGAAGTTGGCCATTAATTTAAAGAAAAAATTGTTAGAAAAAATCTTTTAAAAATACATTGTTGCGAAATAAAATAAAAAAATAAAAAAAAAAACTTTTAAAAGCTTTTCGGTTAAAAAAAAAATCACCATATTCAATTTTTTTATTTACGAAAGGAAATCCATTTTCTTAATTACCCTCTAATTAACATAGTTAGATTTTTATTTTCTTTCATTTCTTTTAATTTATATATTAAAAAAAGCTACTACCCTCTCCCCTTCCTCTTTCCTCCTCCCTTCCCTGGCAGCAACCCCTTCCCCTACCAGACCCGCTAATTGAATCCCCCACCTATAGCGACCTACCTCCACCGCCGAATGACCCTCCCTTTCCCCTTTATCACCGACAACCACCTCCTTGATTTTGAAAAAACCCTAGAAAATTAATTTAGGGGATTTTAATTTTGTGCATCTTGCTTGCAATTGATGCTTGATTTGGCTTTGATTATATATGTATGTGATGCTAGGGTGATTTAGAAACAAATTGCAATTGATTTGGACTTGATTTGAGCATGTTTGAGTAAATAAAAGCAAAAACAAAGGGATGTGGTGGTTGACAATGGGGATAAGGGGAAAGGGAGGGTCAACTAGCGGCGGAGATAGTCGTTGGAGGTTGGGGGATTAGGGCAGCGGGTCCGGTGGGGGAGTGGGTTGCTGCTAGGGGAGGGGGAAAGGGAGGAAGAAGGAAAAGGGAGGTTGGGGGATTAGGGCAGCAGGTTTTTTTTTATAGGGTTTTTTTTCTGCTTTGACAAGTGACCACATGGTGGCCAGCCGTACACTACACCGAAAAAAGCGCTTTTTTTTTATATGGCAAGCCACACCGTGTGACTGACTGATACACATCAAAACACTAACTGAGTAATCCTTGACCGATTGAGTAACCCCTGACCAAGTAACCATAGCTAAGTAACCCTTGACCGATCGAGTAACCCCTGAATAAGTAACTCCGGTTACACAGTGTGACCATCCACATATGAAACTTTGTGTTGTTATTAATGTTGTATTTTTAATTTAATTTTTTTACGGGATCGAAAGGAATATTACTATTAGTTTTTTTTTTTTTTATATTAATTCTTTTCAGAAACCTTCTGATTAGGGGATTTTTATCCACCAATCGCCGTCTGACAAGTGGACCAACCAGGTTTCTCCATGTGTCCTCCATGTGGGCCAATAGGAGCCTGCCACGTGTCAGTCACAGATATGTCCTCAACGGACCAATTGAGACACGCCACGTGTTCACCCATGCCAAATGGGAAAACCCGGCCACCAAGGCCCAATCCTGTTATGAGGCCCAGTCAGCCCAAGGTTTACCCTAAACCTAAGACTGGCACGCTTCCCGAGGTTATAAATACCTCTCTTAATCCTCATTAAGAGGGGGAACACACGAAAGAGAACTCGAATAACAGAGATTACTCACATTAAACACTCTCACCTAGAGAGACCTAATCACATTTATTTCCGCATTTATTACTCCTTAATCAGGTACTAACTTGATCGTCGGAGGCGGAGCTCCTACCACAAGGAGTCTTCGTTGTTTTGCAGGTACAGGCGTCCGGTTCCAGTCTCGGTGTTGTAACTCTCCCGCAGGACATCAGAAAACCCCGAAACATTTTGGCGCCGTCTGTGGGGAGAGTACTTCTGAGATGGCATCCACGTTTGTACCGACTTTTGAAGAGAGGCGTCACCTAGACGATCCTCAAGTCCAGTCGGACCATGATACTGACACTGAACTTGAAGTTGAAGCTCACACAGCTCCAGACGGGACCCTAAGGGCCCGAAGTACCCGTCCTACCGAAAGAAGGGAACGGGAACATTTTCAAACTGTTAGTGAGCCAACAGGCGCGCAATCCGCTCGGCAGCAGCCGGCTGACGGATCTGCTCCCATTATAAGGAACGAACTCATGACCTTCATGAGAGAATTCAAGGGAGAAATTCAGGAATTAATCACTAAAAAGACGCCTGCTCTGGACAAAGAGCAGTCGGCCAAGAGACTTTCCTCTTCCAGGAAGAGGAAGCCAGTTCAGGGGCGAGAGGCAACCCCTCATCCTAAATCAAGGAAGTGGGAGCCATCTACCCTTAATCTCACAAAATACCATTTTCCTACTCCAGGAAATAGGAAACCCGTTCGTCACATTCAGGCGGATGGGTCGAAGAAAACCTACACAGACGCTCGTCTGTTGTTAGAACAGAAGAAGAGTGACCGACTGTCAGAGTCGGCCTCTACTTCAAATTTTCAAGAAAGTTTACAAAACGCCTCAATAAGGCATACCCAGTCGTACCATGAGAGTCAGTCAGGCGGCACCTCCCGTCGGACAGGCTTTCATACCGACCAGGCGGTACCAAACGTACCATTTGTACCACAACAATATTTCTTGCAGCCACCTCCATTTGGTGGACCTGCAGCAAAAAATGTCCAACCTATGGACTGGCAGCTACGGTTGCTTAGACTTGGTGAACAGCCGTCGGCCTTCTCCAAGGAAATTACTGAAGCCGCTCAGCCGGCCAAGGTAAAAAATGTTTTAGTAGGCGCCTATGATGGCACTACTAACCCAGAAGACCACCTAATGGCGTTCACCAACCTAATGTACCTACAAGGGTTGGACGATCCCACCTGGTGCAAGTGTTTCCCAGCAACTCTTAAAGGAATTGCACAACAATGGTTCGGCAACCTGCCGACTGGATGTGTAAACAACTTCAGGACGCTTGCTTATCTGTTCACCTCCAATTTCGCTATGAACATCCCTGCGAAGAAGACGACCCTTGACTTAGGGACGATTCAGCAGGGAGAGAAGGAGGGACTTCGTTCTTACATCAGGCGGTTTAACCTGATGAGAATACAGATTCAAGGGTTACCGGATGAGGTAGCTTATACTGACTTTTTTAGGGGTCTCAAGGATGGGTCGACCTTCAAATTTGATCTTGTTCGAAAGAGGGTCGCGACTCTTCAGGAGGCCTTGATTGAAGCAGAAGCCTATATACAGGCGACTGATCTTTGCAATACAAAGCAGCCGGACTGGAAAAAGTCTGACAAAAGAGAAGGACGACAGAAGCAGTCGTCCAACAAGGATGAAAAAAGAAAAGAGGTCTGGGCGACTGATTCCTCTAAACAGTCGGCCCAGAAGAAGAAAAAAGAATTCAAACCATACTCTCCAAAGTATGTGTTTAACAAGGACAGCCAAGCTATCCTAAAAGAAATCAAGGGACGGATCTCAATAGAGAAGCCGGTCCCCATGAAGGGTTCTCCAAGCAACCGGAACCAAGATAAATTCTGTGATTATCATGAAGATGTTGGTCATCACACCAAGGAATGCATCAGCCTCATGCGGTATCTGGACCGCCTGGCTGAGCAAGGGGATCTTGACTCATATATCAATAAATCCACGGGGAGCACTTCCTCGAAAAAACAGTCGGCCAAAAAGAATAAACAGGCCGACAGCTCCGATACGGATGATGCAGTCGTCTACACCATTGCAGGCGGCTTCTCAGGAGGCGGCCCCACTATCAGGGGCAACAAAGACCATATCAGGCGGCTGGATGTAAATTCTGTTCACCCAGAACGGTTCTCCAAAAATTCATTTCCTGAGATTGTCATTACTGAAGAAGATCTAGGAGGGGTCAGGGGGCCGCATGACGACCCTATCGTCATTGAATGTAAGGTGGCCAATCAGAGAGTTGGCCGAATCCTCATAGATACCGGAAGCTCTTCAGATCTTATCAGTAACAAATGTCTGTCAAAATTGAAGTACAAAACGGATTTTATACATCCGGCCTCTCATCCTTTAGTAGGGTTTGGAGGAGGAGTCGTCCATCCTGTAGGACGAGTAGATCTACCCATCCGCCTGGGTGAAAAAGGGGAAGGACGACACATGGTAGTCCGATTCCTGGTGGTAGAAGAACTCTCGGCCTACAACATAATTCTGGGACGACCGACCCTGAATAATTCCAAGGCTGTGATTATCCCATCTCTTATGTTGCTCAAGTTTGAGAGGGACAATGGAACATTCGGCTCCCTAAGGGGAGATCAGAGGATGGCACGAGAGTGCTATCTCTCGGATGTCAAGCCCACTGTCATGGCCGCTGGGTCTAGTGGAGAAAAGATTGACAATGTCAAAAACAATGCGCCTGACCATGAAACAGGCGGCAAGAAAAGAAAAGCATCTCAGATGGGGGCCGCAAGAAAAGATAAAAAATAGCAATCATTGGCAGAGGAGCGGTCGGATGAATTCCGCCCTCAGCCGGCTGGTGAGCATACGGACCTTATCTTAGATGACTCTCGTCCTGACCGAACTATCAAAGTCGGGACGGCTGCTCTAAGAGACTTGGGTGACGATCTTCAAAGATTATTGAGAGAATACAAGGACATCTTCGCATTTGAAGTCCATGAAATGCCAGGCATCAGTCCTGAGCTGGCGGTACATAAACTGGCTGTGGATCCAAAAAAGAAGCCGGTACGGCAGAAGAAGCGGAACCATGGCGAAGAGAGAAGTCAGGCGGCAGCCGCCGAAGTCAAAAAATTACTCGATGCAGGATTCATTCGGCAATGTTATTTCCCAGACTGGGTTGCAAATGTTGTACTCGTTAAAAAGCCGAATGGTACCTGGCGGATGTGTGTAGACTACACAGACTTGAATAAGGCGTGCCCAAAAGACAGTTACCCTCTGCCTAAAATTGACAACCTGGTCGACTCAACAGCCGGCCATGCTTTGATGAGTTTTATGGACGCCTACTCTGGTTTCCATCAAATACCTTTATGGAAGAGAGATCAGGAGAAGACGGCCTTCGTCACTGATCAAGGGTTATACTGTTACACGGTCATGCCGTTTGGTCTGAAAAATGCCCCGGCCACCTTCCAGCGAATGATAAACAATGTGCTCTTTGATCAGATTGGTAGAAATGTCGAGGCATATATTGGTGATATGATTGTCAAGTCTAAACTTCAGACAGATCATCTGTCGGACCTCCGAGAAACTTTCGCCACACTCAGGCGGCACCATGTCATGCTCAATCCCAAGAAATGTGTCTTTGGAGTTGAGTCTGGGAAATTTCTCGGATTTCTTATCAATCAGAGAGGAATAGAGGCGAACCCTGAGAAGGTACAGGCGGTCATCGACATGCAGTCGCCCCGTACCATCCGAGAGGTTCAGAAGTTAACAGGTTGTCTGGCGGCCTTGGGAAGGTTTCTAAGCCGATCAGGCGACAAATGCCTATACTTTTTCCAGGCAATAAAGAAAAAGGCAAGGTTTGAATGGGGGCCGGATGCTGAATCGGCCTTCCAGAAATTGAAAGCTCACTTGCATTCCTTGCCGAGGCTGGTCAGCCCTTTGCCCAAGGAAGCACTTTACATGTATCTGGCCGTCTCTGATCATGCGTTAAGCGCGGTTCTTCTTGCTGAAAGAGACGGCTGTCAGCTCCCGGTCTACTTTGTCAGTCACGTACTGAAAAATGCGGAGTTGAAGTATCCCTTAGTAGAGAAATTTGGTCTTGCACTCTTCATGGCTGTTAAAAAACTAAAGCCATACTTTTTAGCACATGCAGTCGTCGTGTATACAGATCAACCAATCAAGCGGCCACTGACCACCATGGAGTCGTCAGGCCGAATGATCAAATGGGCCATAGAAATACAAAGTCTCGAAGTTACCTTCGAGCCTAGAAAAGCAGTGAAGGGTCAGGCCTTTGCTGACTTTATTGTTGAGATGACTCGTCCCCCTGACTCTCAAGTTCCAGACCAAGTCTGGAAAGTATATGTGGATGGAAGCTATACTTCAAACGGTTGTGGAGCAGGCGTCATATGTCAGTCGCCAGAAGGCGACAGGTACGAGTATGCTTTACGCTTCAGTTTTCAGGCTTCAAACAATGAGGCAGAATATGAAGCTTTATTAGCCGGAATCCGCATGTGCAAGGCGGCAGGGGCAAGAAAAATAGACGCCTGTTCCGATTCGCAACTGATAGTGAGTCAATACAACGGCGAATATGAAGCAACCCATCCGGCAATGATCAAATACTTACAGGCGGTCCGACAAGCAGTCGGCCCCCTAGAGGATTTCCATCTGACCCAAGTGCCAAGGTCAGAAAATAACCAGGCGGACGCACTTTCAAAATTAGCGTCGTCCGCCTCCTGTGATACTCCTCGAACTGTTTTTTGGGAAGTAATGGAGAGGAGAAGCATTGAAGAAGACCCTATTGGAATCTTAGACAGAAGTTCAACCTGGATGGATCCAATCAGGGCATATCTGGCAAACGGTACCCTGCCGGATGATCATCATCAGGCGGCAGTGTTGAAAAAACGAGCCACCAATTTTGAAATGATAAAGGGAGAACTTCACAAGAGGGGGTACCTACAACCTTTCTTCAAGTGTGTTACTCCTGAAAAGGGACGAGAGATACTAGACGATCTCCACTCTGGTTACTGTGCTTCACATATAGGTGGAAGGACGCTTGCTCAACGGGCAAGGCGCCAGGGCTACTTCTGGCCTACTCTAGAAGCAGATGCTATGGAAATGGTAAAAAAGTGTGACAAGTGTCAAAGGTTTGGCAAGCTAATTCATCGTCCGGCTACTGACCTCACCACCATTCATAGCCCCCTACCGTTTGCTAAGTGGGGCATGGATATTTTGGGTCCATATACGCCTGCTACAGGCGGAAGAAGATACATACTTGTGGCCGTCGACTACTTCACTAAATGGGTAGAGGCGGAGGCTGTAAAGGGAATCAAGACGAAGGATGTAATTTCATTCATTTGGAGAAATGTCATCACTCGATTCGGAGTTCTCATGTCTATGGTTTTTGATAATGGTCCCCAATTTGAGACGCCTGTTCTCAAAAAATGGTTGGGTGACCAAGGAATCGCTCACTGCTTTGCATCTGTCGGCCGTCCACAAGCAAACGGCCAGGTAGAAGCCTTTAATAAAATCATCTCAGACGGTCTCAAGAAAAAGATTGAACGAGCAGGCGGCCTATGGGCGGATGAACTACCACATGTTCTCTGGGCCATTAGGACGACTGAAAAAGGGGCGACTGGAGAAACCCCATTCCTCCTAACTTATGGTGCGGAAGCTGTTCTTCCAATAGAACACTACGAGCCGACTCTTCGAGTAATGCTATATGACGAAGAGGCAAACTGGGAAGCCATGCGCCTGGCATTGGACTCACTTCCTGAAAGGAGGGGCAATGCTGTCTTGCGCCATGAAATTTACCGCCTGAGAATGACTCGATCCTACAACAGAAAAGTGCACAGGCGTCCACTTAAAGTGGGAGACTTTGTACTTAGAAAAATGGAAGCAGTTGGTAGGGCTAACGAGTCTGGCAAGCTAACTCCCAACTGGGAAGGTCCCTACCGAATATATGAAGAGGTTAGAGACGGTACCTACCGTCTGGAAACACTAGACGGCCAGTCGTTACCTCGAACTTGGAACATAGATAACCTTAAGAAATATTTCTTTTAAAAAAAAAAAAAAAAAAAAAAAAAAAGTAGTCAAGAACTATTCAATATTGTAATAAGAGGGGCATGCCAACTGACCAACTGTTGGCTACTCTCCATTTTTGTTCGTTTTATTAAAAGAGGGGCATGCCGACCGTACCTCTACAGTCGGCTACTCTCCATGTTCTAATTGATACTCTCCATTTGAGTGTTTTATTACATATTCAGAGGGGCATGCCAACTGACCTACAGTCGGCTACTCTCCATTTATATTCATTTTTATTAAAGAGGGGCATGCCAACTGACCAACGGTCGGCTACTCTCCATTGAGTATTTACTCTTATCTTCAAAGAGGCATGCCGCCTGTACCTTTACAGTCGGCTACTCTCCATTGAGTATTTACTCATATCTTCAAAGAGGCATGCCGCCTGTACCTTTACAGTCGGCTACTCTCCATTGAGTATTTTCCTCTTATCTTCAAAGGGTCATGCCGCCTGTACCTTAATGGTCGGCAACCCTCACATAATACAGTTCACCAAGAACTATCAAAAAAATGATCAGACCAGGCGCCTAGCCAACTGATCCGATCTTTAAATTCAATTCGACCTGTCCCAACCTTATAGCAGGCGTCCGACGGCATCCTTTCGGATGAAATTCGTCGCAGAGAGCAGCTCCCTTTTGGGTGGAACATTGTTCTATAAACTAATTACACGGCACCTATACGACTGTCCCCAAGGGCAACCACGTAGCCGTTTCTGAGACAAGGATAACTCTATCACTAACCTAACCAGTGGTAGCAGTTGACATCTGAGTCGGATGATTCCCTGAATTACTTGGGATAAAGTCAGGGGGTCCCCCTTGAGTTAATAGCCAACAAACATTGGCGAATCAAGGGGATCAGCCGGCCTCCGCCGTCTGATACCTCTACTACTCAAGTAACAGTGACGGCGACTGAGTGAACACCAACGTTAACTCATAGTCACTCCCTCACACTTGGTATGGAGCCTAAAAATTTTGAGTAGCCCGCTTGTTTTCTGGCAAACAGGGTCACTCGAACCACTACTCCTACCAGGTTACTACCTCTTGAGTTAATAGCCAACAAACATTGGCAAATCAAGGGGATCAGCCGGCCTACACCACCTGGTACCTCTACTACTCAAGCTAAAAAGTGACAGAGACTGAGTAACTCCCATGTTAACTCATAGTCACTCCCAAACTTAGCACGAAAAATAAAACTGTCTACTTAAGACTACCGCCTGTCACCAAACAGGCGTACCTACTTTGGTTGGACGTCCTCTTCAACGTCTGCTACTATGCAGCCGTCAAAGCTGACGACCGGCCTTCTCTTAACGAAATAAACTAAGTACCAAATTTAGTATATTGGACAGTCGGCCTAAACGGCCTAAAGTCCCTAGCCTAAACGCGTTCCTACTTGGTGGACTTTGTAAATTACATGACCGATTGAGCATATGGCCGACTGATTGCCCAGCTGGGAAACAGACAACCAGTCGTCCAGGGGCATAGACGGACCATTCGTACCTGTCTACAAACGGCCATGCAAAACAGTCGACATAGTGTACAAGGCAATATCAAATATTCAACACTTAGACAAATTTGATTGAAAAAAGTGATTTCATTGATAAGGGTAAAAATATTCAAGACCCCGGCCCCCTGGCCGGGTAAATTCAAGTAAACGGCACGCAGGCCGTGAAAAATAATACAAAAGCTTAATGGGGCAAGTCTTCAGCATTAGCAGCGTCCGCCTGGTCAGCCTTCCTCTTGCTAGACTCGGCCTTAGCTGCATCCTTTTTCGATGCCTTGTCCCCAAGTGGCACGAGCGCCACTATCGGTTGCTCATCCCCATCCAAGGCCTCCTCCAATGCCTCGTCCTCAGCAGCCGCCAGGATTTCTTGATTATAAGTTTCAGAGCACTGGCGGTAAGTTTTTTCCCACGAGGCAAAGTCGGCACTGGGGAAGAGGCGGCTCCATGTCATGCGCTGGATCTGGGAAGAGTCTTCCATCATCTCTCGGACGAGCTCTCTTTTTTCTTGCTCAGCCTTGGCCGAGAGCTCCTCAGTTAGACTCTTCTCCTAGGTCACCAGGCGTTCCTTTACGTTAGCCAAGGACTTCTCCATGGCTTCGTAAGACAGCATCTTTTGGCGGAGAGGTTTGAGCTCGGCCTTCAGATTGGAGACGGTCGCCTCCAGTTCGCTGTTCTTTTTCTGGGCCGCCTCTAACTCGGCCCGGATGGCGGCGGCAGCCTGCGCCTGATAGTAAAGAATATCAATTGTCAGAGTTTCATTTTGGGCAATTTGAAACATTGCCTTATCACAGTTAGAGGCGGCCATAGCCTTGGCAGCCTTTACCTCTTTGTTTTTCCGATCAAGCGGCTTGCGCAAGCCGTTCACTCGGAGCAGGGCCTAAGTGAAGAGAAAGCAGGCGTCAGTTTCCAACAAGACAACAGGCGTCCTGGAATATAAATACTCAAAGAAAAAATGTTAAGTATACCTCAGCAAGGACTCCTGCAATTCCATCAAGGTCAAGGGTGCCGACACCCCTGACCGCCTCCCTTTCAGATGGAGGAACTGCTTTGATCATGGACTTGGCAACCTCTACCAAGTCTGGCTCCTGAGGGCCGGCTGCATCAAGTGTAAAATAAACAAGTTAGACCTAGTCAAGAAAGAAGCAAGGGTTAGAGCTTTTACAAGGAAATTGTCCATACCTCTAGGCGGCCCCGCCGGAGCTTTGGAAGAAGTGGCCGGCTGCTTCTCAGCCGCCACTGTTTTCCTGGAAGACCCAGGAGAGCTAGCAACAGTCGTCCTCCGGGCCTTGGGGTCCGGCTGTTGCGAGGTTGAAGCTCTTGGAGTGCCCGACTATTAAAAAAAAAAAAAGAAGAAAGAAAGAGTTAGCATATGTATCAACTACAACTCCAACAAGAGAAAGGTTCAAAGCTCACCAAGGGTGCCCCCTTGTTGGGGGAGTCGGTACTGGTTTGTTGCATAAGGGAGGCCCGCAACATGGCCGCTGCAGTCTTAGAAGCTGTAATCTTACTCATGGCGTCAGCTGCAAAAAATAAACAGCAAAGTTAGTAAAGATCCTAAGCAATGTGTAAAAAGCAGAGTATTCGTCAGGCCGGCTACCTCTAGAGCACCGACTGCTAAGGCCACAGGCGGCCAAAAAGTACTCATCATAGAGCCATTTGAAGCTTGGGACGCAGTTTAGGGGTACTTGCTCTCGTACCCCTGAGGTAGAGTTCACCCTAGTCTCTACCTTGAAGAGTCCTTTGTCCAGGATCTCTTCTTTAGCCTTTGGGGGAACAGGCGGCATACTACGGCCGCCTGCAAGAAGAGGCGGATCCCTGTTCCACTTATTGAATCGTTTGTTCAGCTCCTTGTCTGAACTCTTGATGATCAGGAAGGTGTTCCGCCAATCCTTCCATTTGTTCGCCTTACCTCTCGTCATGAGGTAACCCCTGTGGCTTGTTATTTGATACCAGCCGGTACCGCCTGACTTTGGGGTCCGGCTGAGGTAATTCATGTGGGCGAAAGCCTCAAAGCTTGGCTCCACCCCGTACATTTCGCACCCGGCCACATAGCCGAGTACGTTTACCCAAGAGTTGGGGGCTAACTGCCATAACCCCAGATCGTACCCATCCAAGATCCGCTGAACAGCCGGATGTAATGGGAAGCGCAGTCCAGCTTTGATGGCCGCCACATAGCAGCCAAAGCAGCCGTCATCGTAGCTGGTACCAGCCGGCCAGACGACAATATCTTCTGGATCCGGCACGAACAATAAAAACCCAGGGCCCATTCTGTGGTTAGCTATAAAACTCTCCACTTTGTCTTTCATCAGTGTGATCCGGCCCCGGGGTACCATGCTGTAGTAAGGGGTGTTCTCCTCTCTGTAAGAAGCAGACGGCTCGGCCCAGTCGCTCCCCTTCTCAGCCGCATGAGAAAGTCTTGCCTCTTGTAGGCGGCTGTTTCTCTCTTCTGAGCCTGGAGAAACGTGGCCAGAAGAACTGGAGTCAGACTCGTCCTCTGACGAGTCCGAGGAGGACGACTCCTCCCCTCTCCCAGAGGGGCCCGCCTCCTCTCCCTTAGAAGGAGGAGAAGAAAAGTTGAGCGTATCAACGGTAAAATGGGAAGGGACCACCTTGGCCCCTCCCTCAGAACTCTCGGCTTGGCAACCGCTTTGTATCCTTTCTACATCTGGCGCCTGGTCAGATGTCTCGCTGATGGGCACCCTTTGTGAGGAGCCGTCCGAATTTGAGATCCTTGCAGTTTGCTTTGTTCTAGCCATCACGTTCTGCATAGACACAGATACGGTCGGACTATGTATAAATGGCGAAGATGGGTCCGGAAAAGGACAGGCGGCACTCCTAGTCCTAGATTCAGCCGTCCCCGGTGACCGGCTGATCACTAACTTAGGTCGTGTCGTGTGCTTCCAGGGTTCCATTTCAAAAAGAAAATAATAAATAAGGAAAAAGTTAAGAGTAAGAGAACCGACGGTTACCTGAACGAGTGTTGGTTGAAGAAATTCTGAAATCCTTTGCAAACGGCTTGTCAGAGCAGGCGGTAGGCAACAAGAGTCCAAATTGTCAGAGCAAGTTCAGGGGTCCGAATGTTCTCGCAAAGTTCTCAAATGTGAAAATGACTGAAGTCAACACTTCCTTATATAGGCAAAGTGAGAAGGCGAAGGGTCGCTTCTAAATTCAAAATTTGGGCGGGAAAAATCTCTCGGCCATCTGCAAGGTGACACCTGTAGCAGGCCGTCGCCCGTCACCATGCGACACCTGTCACAGGTGACATGTGACCAGTCACGTGCCACCTGTGAGGGGCAAATGATTAGGGGATTTTTATCCACCAATCGCCGTCTGACAAGTGGACCAACCAGGTTTCTCCATGTGTCCTCCATGTGGGCCAATAGGAGCCTGCCACGTGTCAGTCACAGATATGTCCTCAACGGACCAATTGAGACACGCCACGTGTTCACCCATGCCAAATGGGAAAACCCGGCCACCAAGGCCCAATCCTGTTATGAGGCCCAGTCAGCCCAAGGTTTACCCTAAACCTAAGACTGGCACGCTTCCCGAGGTTATAAATACCTCTCTTAATCCTCATTAAGAGGGGGAACACACGAAAGAGAACTCGAATAACAGAGATTACTCACATTAAACACTCTCACCTAGAGAGACCTAATCACATTTATTTCCGCATTTATTACTCCTTAATCAGGTACTAACTTGATCGTCGGAGGCGGAGCTCCTACCACAAGGAGTCTTCGTTGTTTTGCAGGTACAGGCGTCCGGTTCCAGTCTCGGTGTTGTAACTCTCCCGCAGGACATCAGAAAACCCCGAAACACCTTCCCTTAATTGTAAAGACATAAAAACCGTTTGAGAAAATAAAATCTAACAAACAATATTGAGATAACTATTGACAATTATTGCCATTTTTTTACGAAAAACTTTTGTATACACCCGTTTTACACTAAGGTCTTGTTTGATTCACCTTAATTTTGCTGAACTGAAATTATTTTTACTGAACTTAAACTATTTTTACTGAACTGAAATTAGTTTTACTGATTTTCTATTATAATTCTTCTTTAAGAAAACTGAATTTTACTGAACTGAACTTATTTTTACTGAACTGAAATTATTTTTACTGAACTGAAATTAATTTTACTGAACTGAACTTATTTTTACTGAACTGAACTTATTTTTACTTAATATTATTTTTTTAAGGTGAATAGAACATGGCCTAATATTAGTGTAAATCGATTAGTATAAGGGTAACTTTTAGCTAATTTCAGGGTAGCTTTTTGTCTATTTTTGGGTAACTTTAAACCTAATAAAATTTTTATATAAATAGACAACAAAAAAAGTTTTATAAAAGCAATTTAATTACATTCAATCACAAATGATTAATTTTTAGTCATTTAAAATGTGATTTTTTACTAATAAAGGTAGATAATTTTTATTTGTAAAGGGTTACTTTTATGTATATTGGGGGTAACTTTTGCTCATTTCAGGATAACTTTATAACGGATGTGCAATATTTTATTGTACATCCAATTTTTTAAAAAGTTTATATTTTTTTACATCCGGGTGCAGTATATATAACAAGATCTCTTATTTTTACAACATTATTATGTTATTATGTGAAGTGAACCCTAAACTTTAGAACGAACAAGTGCTTCTAATATGTGGATTTTTTAAAACTTTTTTTTTTTTTTTGAAACCATGCATACTAATATTTGGATTTTTTTAACTTGAATGTTGACAAACATTGCTAAGCTGTTAGCCTGTTGTTATACTTTACGTTAAGTAGCTTTCCTCAAAAAAGTTAAGTAGCTTTTCTAAAATCTAAATTATAGTACATAGTTGTTCCCATTTGAATAGGGCATGCAAATGCTGGAATAATTAGGCTTGAGCAAAACTATCTGATTATCCGATAATCCGAAGATCCGATCTGCACCCGATCCGACAATTTAGGGTAACCGATCCGAAAACAAAGTCGGATTTCGGATCGGATATCCGATCCGATATCCGAAAATTACTTTTTTTTACCCAGATTTAAAGTTCAAATATTATCCATATGCCCAACAGCCCAAGCCCAACAAAATCTCAACTTACCCTAATTTCAAATCCACCTCTTTCCTCTTTCTTTTCTCCCTATCAGTTAGTCTTCTCAGTTTCTCACTCCTCTCTTAGTCTTGTCTGAGTTCTTTCTTGATCTCTCTTAGTCTCCTCTCTACTCCTTCTCAGTGCCTCACTCATCCACCAGAAGCAGCGGCGCCTCACTCATCCAGGCCACCAGAAGCAGCGGCGCCCCTCACTCCTTCACCAGAAGCGACGACGCCCCTCACTCCTTCACCAGAAGCGGCGCCCCTCACTCCTCCACCAAGGTCATCCTATGCTCGTACTTCTGCTGAATTGCTGATTTAGTGATTTAAATTAGTCTGTGAAAGAACTTGTGATTGAGAAAAAATAAGTAAATTCAGTTTTATTTTGTCAACTAGTTAACATTTTGATTTATGTGTTTTAGATGGATGATGCTACTGTAGAATCTGCTAACGTAGCAAATCAACCAACTGAAGAGGAGCCCTTGGCGTCAACTGCTGCCAATGAGGAGCATGCTGGAATTGAAAAACCACCACAGCCACCAAAAAAAAGGCCTTCAACCACTACTAGTGATGCTGATGGAGCTGAAAAAAAAAGGTAAAAAGAAAAGATCTTGGCTTTGGGATCAATTTGAGTTAATAGTAAAAGATGGGGATAAAAGATCAAAATGTGTGTATTGTTCTGTTGATGTTACTGGTGACTCTAAAAAGGGTACAAGTGCTATGAAAAATCATTTAGAAAGGTGTAAAGAATACCCCCCTAATGTGAGCAAATCCCAAATGCTTCTTGCTTTTCAAATTCAGTTTATGTTCTGTAATCTGTATTATGTTCTGATCAGTTTAATCTCCTATTTTAGCATTTGTTTTGATTTGTCTTTTGCTTAACAATGTATTTTCATCGTGTTTTTTGTAGAGTTGTCGTCTCTTGTTGATCCGCCTTCGGTTTCCGTCATTGATGATTACTTTTAGTATTAGAAGGTAATACTTTTTTAGTTTGAATTTTAAAAAAATTATAGTTTAATTTCTGCATCTTTTTTGTTTTTATTTATCTTATGATTATCTAATATTTTGATCTCATATTTTGTAGAGTTGTTGACTTGCCGTATGCTCATACTTTGTTGATCCGCTATCGGTTTCCGATGTTGATGACTTATTTTTTAGTATAAGATAAAATGCATGTATTGACTATTGACGTATTGTTAACTATTTGGAAATTAATGTATTTGGACTTTAAATTTTCTTTGTCATATAATTTGTACTTTTGTAGCACTTATCCAATTAGTTTGCATTTTGGCAAATTGGCAGCCATGGCAGGTTATTTGTATTTTGTTATTTCATTATTTATTTATTTTTTTTTTTTTCTGGAAATGACTAAATTAGCCGTGGACAGTATTTACAAGTCCATTTTTTTAATAGGATAATTATTTTTAATAGGATAATTATACATCTATTTTCTCTCTCTTTGTTCAGGTTGTGAGTAACATGAGGAGAAAATGGGTAAAAAAAAAATATCAATTTTTCCATTTAAAACTACTCGTAATCAAAGTAGTCAGATATAGGATATCCGATATATCCGATCCGAATTTTCGGATATCCGAACTTTTCGGATCGGATACAAATAGCAAATATACGTATTCTCGGATACGGATATCTGATCCGAAATCCCCTTTCGGATCGGATATCCGATCCGTGATCAGGCCTAGGAATAATGTTTGGACAATACTGAATTAGTGGATTTTCCAAAGAATTTTATTTGATTCATTATAATACTTCCAACTTCCTTCTGTCCAATCAAATTGATATTGTGAAACTAAATATCAAAATGGTTAATTTGTCATCATCAAACAACAATCTACATGAACAAGTTTTTTCTTATACATTTTACATAGAATATTATATTTTATTTGTATTGAAGTTTATATAAATTTCATATAGGATCATCTAATTGAGATAGAAAAAGTAGCAGTGATGCCCCTGTTGAAATAAAACCAAAATGAAATTCACATGATCGAGTATTAAATTTGTCTAAATAATACAAAATTAATGTGGAATATCATAGACTATAATATCACGACTTCACGTATTTACATGAAGCAAAGAAACCAATAATCATACAAAAACACTAGTGCATCTACTTTCTTTTAACGATGAATTTCTCTTTTAACGGTAAGAGTTTTAACAAATTCATATATACATAGTATCTTACTATTAAAATGAGTTGGCTAGTTTGGAAAAGAAACCCCCCCCCCCCAAAAAAAAAAAAAGAAAAAAAAAAAAAAAAAAAAACTACTGATTTGTTAGTTTGTTACTACCTATCATCCACTTAGGATTTCATTGGACTTTACATAACGAGGGCAAGGAGTCAACTTCAAGAACAAGAAATCCACCTACTATGTGGCCACGTTCATTTGGTACAAATAAATAAAATCCTCGAGATTTTTATGTACAAAAATAGGGCCAATTAGCAAGATTGGTAAATAAAAAAGACACCTAGTGTCAATTTGGTAAAAAAAACTTACTTTGGCGACAATTTGGTAAAAAAAAAACTTAATTTGACAATAATTTGGTAAAGAAAACTAACCTTAAGTGACAATTTGATAGAGAGTAGGTATTGCGTTAGTCTCAACTAATCAAATGTGAATTTTTGATATGCTCATTGGCGGATATCCTTATTGGCTAGATGATATCCTCTACTAGCTGGATGATATTCTTTATTAGTTATATGATATCCTTTATTGGTTGGATGATATTTTTTTTTTTTTTTTTGTATTTTATCACATAATTTTTATTATAAAACCTCATTTATAATATACATATAATGACTTGGGGCATTGCCCAGGCCAAAAACTAGTTGGTGTTTAAAAACACTAACCACAAATCACTCATATGCCAAATGTCACTACAAATCACTTATATGTCATTTGTCAGCTCTCTTAATCTTTATATTTTAATTATCAATAATTTTAAAAAACTATGGGTTAAAATATAACATGAAAATTTTGTAAATAAAGAGAATTTTTTTTTAAAAAAAAAAAATTACCACGTACAATTGTTGTTGTTTTAGCAATTACCACCTACTTCTTCTTCTTCTGTTATGAAATATTTGTGGATATCCATTATCATCCTTTGTATCATTCCGGAACAATCTAGATCTAGGGTTTATATTCTTATCCATTCAAACCCTAATATATTGTATTTATATATACCCCATTATATGGAATAGAAATACACTGATAAATTCTCTATCAATCTCTCTTATATTTCTCTCTATTTTATAACACGTTATTAGCACCAGCCCTACCTGATTGAGCAAATAAATTAGCATCATTAAGGTTAGTGTTTATTTTAATTTTTCTAATGAAATATAAGCAACGATCACGTAATATATTATAAATCATATATGATTGTTTTGGGTCAAGGTGTTTCATCATTAGGTGATTATATATTATGGCTTGACTTGTTAATTGTGTGCGTGGGATCGGTTGATTAATTAATTTATTTATTTATTTTTGTGAATGTATTTTCGTGAAATTGAAGTTTACCATATCAATCAATAATACAGAATATATATGCTTGTGATCATGCATGTGATTTTTCTACCATACTTCATACCATTAGGTTCTTTATATGGGTTATTTCAAAGTCTTTCATTTAGTTTTTGTTCTACTTCTATTTATACTCTATATCAACCTTTTGCATCTGTTTTGTTTTTCTTTGGCCATACTGAAATTATTTACATGATTATCATGTTTTGGCAAGCGCTAATTTGTTTACACTTGGTTGAGTTTCCCAGAATTAAATAAATTGGATGTTTGAATTACATCCATTAATGAATATTATTATATTATAATCTCTATTTTGTGACTTATTCTTTGTGAATTTATTATGTTTTCTATTATTTGATATTTATGTTTAGAACCCATTCCGTCAATACTGCTATAGAATTTGTTGATCTAAATATCAATCCCTAATCACTGCTATAGAGTATGTGCCAAGTTTATTTTTTTTAGGATATGAATAACATACATTATTATTGAGTAATATGCTTCAATAGGCGTTGGTTAGTGAACTAATTAGTTCCTTAAGTTTCTGAATTATTTGCGAGGTTCTAGTATGAGTCAACAATAAGATAAATGTTAGTGGATTTATTTCTTTTAGGCATTTTTCTTTTCTTTGTTAGTGGAGTCATGCTCCTATTATTAAGCTTTTAGTTGGCCTAATTTTAGCTTTGTTTGTTTTGTGATATTGGCCTGTATAAGGCATCGAGGTTAACTTAATTAAACACGAAGCATTATCCTTCTTCTACTATATTATACTTTGCTCTGCCCTCCGAATTCCAACAATTATATTAACAAAGATACTTATCTTTTTTGAATTCATTATTAAATTAATTATTATGGATGTTATGTTATGATTCTGTATGACTATAATTTTATTATCTTACTAGAATTTATAATATTCTCTTTTATAGCAATTTATGTCGAACCTGACGAAACTTGAATTTGAGGCCCTTGATGTCATCGAAATGAACTATTGTTTGATTTATATTTAATGATTGCTAGCAATTTGAAGCATATTATATACAATCTTAGTTTTTCATTTTTCTTGGTATGAGGTACATATATTGCAGAAATATACTGCATATTTAGCTACTTGAAGAGGATAAATTTAATTAAAGTTTGTATACTAATTTTTTAATGACTAATTCAATTTTCTGGTGATTGTGATGATATTAGTTGTACAATTAGTGAATTTACGTATAAAAGCATGATGTTATATTTTAATGATTACATGAATAGTTATTGTTTATCACAAATCATGCTAGTTTTTATTTAAATAGTGAATTTAAACTATAGTCTGTATTGTGATGAGCTAACGATAATGACTATATCATGGATATCGATAACTTCCTATGATATAGGTAAGACAATAAAGTAGTGTACTACTATTAACTTACAGGTTAATTCTCTATAATGGCATGCATATTCGTCTCAAAATTTATATTATGTTGATAATATTAACTTGGTATCATGATCATATACTAATATCCTTATAAGTTGATAATATTATGAATCATACTATGTATATATATTATGTTGATTGATGTGTGATTAGATTCAATTATTGTATTATGTGCCTACTTGAAAATTGGATTATTGGAATGAAATTAAATTGAAAATGATGTATGGACTTGAAGTTCCTTAATTAATTAAATATATAGCAAAAAGTGTGTTATGAGTCAAGTAATTAAACATGATATTGTGAGAAACCATACATAATCAACGTTTTATTATGCCCATAAATATAAGAGGTTTTGTTTTTTTTAAGATGAATGTAATTGGGCATGAGGAACATGATAAGTGTTCTATAAAAATAATTTTATATAAGCATATTTTTGCTAAAAGGAACACGTTACTTGATACATGACATTGGCAAAAGAATTTATGGCTTAAAAGATGCAAGGATTTTAAAGGTTGTTAGATGGATTCATTCCATACCCCTATATGCAAGGATTAGGGGAAGATTGTATGTAATCCTTGCATATAAATAACAAAATATATTGATGGTCAGTTTGATACATACAATAACTTAAATACCAACGATTTATTTAATAGAAGTGGCCACATGTTAATTAAATATTTTGAAATGATACCATCCTGAAGATGGATATATTATCATATACTAGTTGTAAATGCTCTAATTTAAAATTGATGTCCTAAGAGTACAACATCAATTATTGATGAACCTATAGCATGCCTGAAACGTGATAAATCAATAGGTTCTAAAGATAATTAAGTATCTTTGAAAAGGAAATGAGTCACTATTGACAATGACAAATTTGAGGAAGTGGTAAATATCATTACATTTCTAGAAGAAATCACTTTTAGTGAAGTTCATATGTTTCATGATTATATAAAAGACTCTAGAAGAGTATAAAATATCCAACAAGATTAACATGTATCAAGTTTATAGTTTAAACTCTAGTAGAGTATGAGTAATTATTGGATGAAATATTAATTGATTGTCTTGCCAATTGTATAAAGAAACACATGTTGGTGTTCTAATATCACATCACATTCATGGCCATGCATATAGTAAGTTTAATAAAGTGATCACTAGTGTTGAAAACTGACCAGAGTTCAAATTTAGAGAAGTGATTGGATGTGATAATTAAATTAGGCCATCTGGGTTTAATAATAATTACCCATAATGGAAACCTGAAGTTTCATTTGATAATGTGCTGACGCTTTCTCAATGTTAAATATATAAAATGAATTGAATGGCAAGACGTAACATTGAGATTGAGTTATATTTGAATTGTGAGTTATTATAATTTGTATTGATGAAAATTTCAAGATTTAATATATTTTGATTTTTTTATAAAGGAGTAATGGCTGATAAAGGAGTTATGGATGACCAGAAGTTCACCAAAATAACTTATATATTATTGTCAACTATCAAGTGATCAGAAGCTCACCAAATACACTATTTAAGTCTTTAAAGATCCAGAAGATCATCACCTACTAGAATTACGAGCAAGTGATTTACGCTTGTATAACAATTCTTTTGATTGGGGCTATTATATGTTAGCACATATGAAATAGGAGAAGAAAGAAAAACGTACAACTGCACAACATATGTCTCCCCATTGACATTGATCCCCAGAAGAGAAAATATTATTGAAAATTTAATAATAAATACACTTGAAATATAAAGTTAATGAATAAATGATTCTTCATCGAAATTGTTCTCCGGAAGAGATAAATTTTGATTGTGATCCTCCCAATGAAATGAATTTTGATGCAAATTTATATACTAAGTTGGTATAAAAGAGATATTTTACCAACTTAGGGGGAGAAGAAATAGCAAAAGTTGGGAAAATCGAAAAAAAAAAATCAAATAAATAAAGAATATTTATGTTCCCTATAATGGTAGTTTGAAAAGTTATATATATGCCAACTTTTGTATATATATTATCAAGATATGTTGCACATTTATGATTTGATTTGTATTCAGTTATGACTCATGTTTCATAGTGTTGAAGATACATTTTGGTCATATTAATTATGTGTATACATTGAGATAAAATCTTGCCAATTGTACTTGAATCACTACACCTGAAGTGTAGGTTGTATATGATCGGTTCCAAAATAAAGATATGTTTAATAGATATGATATTTGACAAGATAGTGCAGTTGACACTAATAGTGTAATAGTATATAAATACCATAGTGTATGAAATAACCTTAAATTGGTATAGATATCTGAATTATTATAATAGATGGTCTATGATGTAAGAAAAGTTATGATGGTACCAATGAGATTGTATTCAGATATCATAGTAAAATAGCATGCGGAATGTAAGTTACAGGAATTTTATGATATCGTTACATAATGGAACCGATGAATAATATGCATATGCATAATGGAATGGACTAATAAGTAAGGGATCTGAAATATATGTACATTTTGATGTCGACATAATGATAATGATCATAAGTTTATCATGGACCCGAAGTCCAATGAAATATGGATTTTTAAATCCACACTGTACATTGTCTTGCATCATTTTGAGTCTTATATTCATGTGCATGTGAGTAATAGGTTAATTGTTTATTGCATATGTAGGAAGTTAGATGCATTACTCATTGTATAATTTGTTTATATGTTATCATGTTTTATATATCTCATATTGCATGGATTAATTTCTTACAATGGTGTGGTGTATGTGAATGTTCATTCAAAGTATAGTAAGACATATTTACAACTTTGATGAAAAATTAGAAAGAGATATTTATATTCCAATGGGCTTATAATTGTAATGAAAAATTGATGACACTTACTTAATAACAGGTTATGAATCATGTAAAAGAAGTTCCTGAAGAACTTATATACGGCGTATTAAATGCCCAACCCTACAAATTTTTATGTCTTGAATATTACAATTATTATCAAACTCTTGAAAAGTCTATGTGACTACATTATTGACATCTCAACCTGAAGTTTGAGCATATGAGAGTTAGTAAGATTTACTATTTGTATTTACAAGAGAGCTATCATGTCAATCATGAAACATCTAAATAATATCAATGGAATACTTATGCGCGAGAATGTTTTTTCATGGTCTAGAAGAACCATGATTAGCGTACATAATTACATGTGTTATATTATTAATTCATACAAGATTGAAGAACAACATTAATATTAGCATGTGTTGCCATATACGTAGTAATTATTAAGAAATGTTTGATTAAATAATGATCATCAATTTCTATTATTCATGGCCTCTAGAAGAAGGCATAAAGTATAATGGATAAGGCAAATTTAAACAAAGATTTCAAATGAAATGTGGACAAACACATGTCTTATTATCATAAGTATGGTGATATGAAGACTCACTTGCTCGTGTGAAGATGTGAAGATTTAGGAGGATCAAAGATCAAAGAATGATACTTTTCTGCGCCATGTGAGAAAATACTCAACTATATTGGATTCATTGTTGCGACACTAGAAGATCTCAAGTTATGTATTCATCAGGGGGAGAAAATACGCGCTGCACTCTTTTTCCCTTGACCATGGTTTTGTCCCAAATTGGGTTTTCCTGGTAAGGTTTTTAATGAGGCAGCATCTCGAGCGTATTACGAAGAATGATGTACTCTTTTTCCTTCACTAAGTTTTTATCCCACAGGGTTTTTCGTAGTAAGGTTTTAATGAGGCACAATCTTCGATAATGGACATCCAAGGGGGAGTGTTATGAAATATTTGTGGATATCCATTATCATCATTTGTATCATTCCGGAACAATCTAGATCTAGGGTTTATATTCTTATCCATTCAAACCCTAATATATTGTATTTATATATACCCCATTATATGGAATAGAAATACACTGATATATTCTCTATCAATTTCTCTTATATTTCTCTATATTTTATATTTTATAACATCTTCTTCTTTTTTTTTTTTTTTTGAACTTTACCACCTACTATGTTTTAAAACATGGAAACTTTCCATCTGACTCTAAACTGAAGTGTGATGCTATGTGGGGCCCACTAACTACCTTCTCACCCTATTCATGATAAATTGGGGCTTCCTCGTAAATAAGTATGAGACCCAATTACCCAATGTAGAAATAGGTGATTTGAAATACTCCCTCCGTTTTTTAATTGTAAATGCATCACTTTGATTTTTGCATTATTCACATATCATGGTTGACTTAATTTTTTTCACGTCTATAAAATAAATAAATGTTATCGTTAGGTTCGTCATAATGTCTAGTTTCATAATATACTTTTGTTATAATATTTTACTAATTATCAATTAAATATATTAATGATCAAAGTTGAGTCTCGGCAAATGTGCTAGTCAAACTGATGTAAATAAAAAAAAAAAAAGGAGTCAATAGTATAAGGAGTACAAAGTATTTTAATACGAAAATTTATCAAACTATATTAGGACGAGGGACCAAGAAAAACTTGACTCAATTAGTAAGAGTCTTACCTCGGTTGATGAGTGTACTTGGAGGTGGAGATCCTTTTACCTCAATACTACTACAAATTAAATTATAATTATAATAACTAATACGAAGTACTACGTATTTTTTTTTAAAAAAAAAATATTAACTAATACTACGTATAATAAGTTCACATAAAAATCAGATGAATATGAAGCATCCGAGTGAATGAACACATTACCCGACCCTTCATACTCATGCCAAATTTCAATGCCACCACCAAGCTTATTATAACATGTCGTGTTTGTTTAGCTCAATTTTTTACTAGGCCTAATGCCTAAATAAGTAAATAGTCTATGCGTTAGTCCGACCTGATCCATGCCCAACTCACGCCACTAACTTTACAAGATTAGGACCACATCGCGGTCTACAGATTATGTAATTTGCGACGACAGTAAATATAGACTGAAAGCGAGGCATATATTCGAAGGACAACCACCATTTCCAAAGAGTGGAACACAATCGAGATTAGACAATAGAAAGAGAAACAAGAGAGAGAAATCAACAATGGCTTCTTTGGTCAACAACGCTTACGCTGCGCTTAGCACTTCCAAATTGGAGCTTCGAGATGTTAACAGCCTCACCAATTTCCGAGTTGGTCTTCCATCATCGCTCAGTTGCAAGAATTTCAGGAAGGTTTCTTCTTCTTCAATCACCTGTAAAGCTGTTTCTGTTGCGCCTCAATCCACCAATGAAGGCCTTAACATTGCTGAAGATGTTTCTCAGGTGAATCTCTGGTTTTCATTTTCAATTGGGTTTTTGTTTTTCTATACATTTATTGTGGTTTTTGATTGAAATTTTGAAGTGGGTTTCTTTGTTTTTTGATTTCTGATTGCTGTTTTGAGTTGGGTTTTTGATTTTATTTGCGAATTTGTGGTTGGGGTTTTGGGATTTCTTGAAGATTTGGATAGTTTAAGGATTTGTAGACTGTTATAATGGCAGATAATGATTGTGTTTTGATAAATTGAAGAATTCTGTAAGAAATTTCTGAAGTTACCAGGTCATTGTCTTGTCAACTTACCAAATTTACTAGGGTTGATTTGAAATAATGAATGAATTTCAGAAGCTCTAAATTACCAGGAATGTTGTAATGAAATAAAGAAATGCTGGGAATTTTTTCGTTTCTGTGAAGTTTTGGTGGTATTTACACAGATTCTGAATCAGTAAAAACTCGAGTTGAATCTGTTTGTTTAAGATAAGAATATTACTCGCTCCTTCCTCGATGGAGGTAAATTAAAAATGGCTATTGTGACAAGAAAAACTCTTCATATAGCTTCATAGTAATGCACATCTATCAGATACTCATAGTCATAATCTTATTTTGAATATCCATTTCATCATTCTTCCCGTCAATCATCTTTGCATTAGCCCATCGGACAGGCTAGTGGCAGCCTGAGAATTGCTGCTCATAAAAAGTCAACAGCATGCTCTACCTCAAACATCTTGTTATGACATAACAACTTTACACATGTCTATCAGCTCTCATTAATTCATTATAACCTTTTCACCAATTCTACCTATAACTATTTTGTTATGACGTAATACTAATTGTTGGCAAATCTATGTTACCTCAAACATCTTGTAAACATTTGGATTCTTTTCTTACTCTTGTCATGAGCTTTTAGACGGACTTTCAACCAATACATTCATGTCTAAGACATTTTTTATTTGAAGTCTAGCGTTTAGTAGCAAACGTCACCAAAAATTCCCTCAAAATGTTTTATTTGAAGTATCAGATATTCATATTAGGTACGCTACACTGGTAAGTTATGTGTTTTTTCTTGGTGAACTGATAAGCATTCCCTTTATCTCTGCAGCATCAAAGAAAAATCTTGTTTTTTTTTTTCCTTTTATTTTTTTCGTTAGAACTCATCTGTTGAAGCTTAAAGTAATATTATTTTTCTTAATTATGTGGTAGCTAATTGGAAAAACTCCAATGGTGTATCTCAACAATGTATCAAATGGATCAGTTGCAAACATTGCTGCTAAGCTTGAGAGCATGGAACCCTGCTGCAGTGTGAAGGACAGGTAAAGAAGATCCATGGCACATCTTGTATTTGTGAAATGAGTTCAAGAGGGTTTATATGGTTTAACAGGAGACATAATCTTTGCAGGTTTTTTCCCCCAAATAAAATTTGTACATTACTTTGCTAAAGGTGGATAAAATTTCTAAAAGAATATAGTCTTTTGGTTTTCCATAAATCCTTTTCAGCATGCAACATATTGTCAATTCTTTATAGTGTAGTTGAACAGTTATATGTCAAGAGAAGGCTGATTTTATGAGTTTGTACATTGGGAACATAGCGACTAAACTTTCTTTTTCTGCAATGTTCTTATTCTTTCTTTTTCTGCAATGTTCTTATTCTTTCTTTTTCTGCCCACATCAGGATTGGTTACAGTATGATTGATGATGCTGAGCAGAAAGGAGTTATCACAGCTGGAAAGGTATTGCTTTTAAGGCTAGACATTACTTGGAGTTCCTGGACATCTATATGCTTGAAGAATGATGTATTCTTGTTGAACATTAGGTTCTTGCTTTGTCTAGACACTAAGTTAAATTTTAAGAGACCCATTATCAATTTTATCTATCCCCCTTTTTGTTGCCTAGTTGCCTTCCTGTCACACTCGCTGATTTAAACGAGAAGTACATTAGTAACTTGGCTTTTCCAGTTATTAGTTCAAAGTCTGCCATTTAGGCATAAAGTTTCTGCTTTTTAAGTCCATGCAAGTTTCCATTTGGATGATGTGTATGTGCAACACCTTCATTCTATTATAATTCAAGCGACAGAAATGTTAGAATCTTTGTATCTCACTTGTATATTTAATGGGCCAAATGAGTGGAGTATAAAAATCTGCAATTTTCCCTTATCACTGAAGTAAATTGTCTTATGCCTCTCCATATTATACTTTCTTATATGATAGCTAGTTAATTGAAGTAAATTGTCTTATGCCTCTCCATATTATACTTTCTTATATGACAACTACCATGCTTCTTTCAATTCATCAATTGAATAACCTGGTATATATTGGTGTTGGGTTTGGCTACCATTTTGTCTTCAGCATCTTTAGTTCATCTTCCTGAATTTAGAGGTTGCATGTATTTGAATCCCTCTCTAAATTTGTAACATATAATTTTAAGTGTGTTTGAAAAGTGTGCATGAGGATTTGGTATTTCATTGTGTAAATTGTCTTTTCAATCTTGGGGGATTAAATAGTTATGGCCTACTTGTCAATGCCATGGCAGATAGGCATGTCATTTATATCCTTAAGCTAATAGAATGAGTATAATTTTAGTAGCCATTGCCTGTGCACACTTCTGTATCCTGAAACTGCACCTTGAATTGCTTATATATCATTCGTGAACCATTAGTAGTTTGAAATTTTGATTACATTCACAATCAATTGTTTTTGTTTATATCATGAGGGTAGAAACACTATGGGAGCAATTAGAGCTTTAACTACTCAATCAATAAATATCATGTGGTATATCATGCACTAACAAATGCTTGTCTATTTTGTTGGGTGTTTTATGTATATGACTGATGGTATATTGTTTTCTTACCATCCAGACTACTCTGGTGGAGCCTACAAGTGGGAATACTGGAATAGGACTTGCATTTATAGCTGCTGCAAGAGGATACAAGATTATCTTGACAATGCCATCATCCATGAGTATGGAAAGGAGAGTTATCTTGAAGGCATTCGGAGCTGAGTTGGTCTTGACTGATCCAGCTAAGGGTATGAAGGGTGCAGTTGAGAAGGCTGAAGAGATTTTGAAGAATACTCCTGACTCCTACATGCTTCAGCAGTTTGACAATCCTGCAAATCCCAAGGTATGACTCATTCTGATTTTGTTCACCATCATCTGAAAGGGTGCCATTGCATATCGATGTTTAGTTGTTATTAATATGAAAGCCCTTTGCTTCTACCTTGGCCTTCAATCAGTACATTTCCTTCTTTTTTATTCTCTTCTCCTTTTTGGTTTTTCTGCTTTGTTTGACACCTAATTTTGGACTCCTACTTAAACCCAAATATCTGTTACTCAAGTTATACTATTTGACGCTAGATTTGACACGATGCAAAGGGAGGAATCTGCTTCCTATAAATCTGTAAACTTCCCTGAGTATATCACATGACATGTATATAATGTATCTGCTAGGCATTAGCATGGTTTCCAGCAGTAATAATGACAGAAAATTAGGAAGAAAAAGACTGATTATAGTATTAAGATGAGAATTACAACTAATTGATCGATAATTCCACTTTTGAGAGGTGGATTCTCTCCTAACATGAGCTTTCGAGAGGCTCACTCTCTCCCAATAAGAATCCTCACAATATTCAACATGATCATTATTCCTCCTAATGAGGCCTATTTATAAAAGAACTCTCATAACAAACTCTAACTTATTCCCCAATTCCTTGCAGTATCTTCAAAATGAACAGTTCATCACTTTGTCTATCACATGACATGGATTTAAACATATTTTCTCTGTTTGTTTCTTAATTGCAATACTTCTCATTTCATGCGTACATCTTACCAATGCATAATTTCAATCACTAATATATCTGATTATCCATGACTAAAAATTATGAAAATTCAATGTTATGAGTATAGATTGAGGCAATCTAACAAGATCTTACATTAAGTTTCATTAATTATAAATCATCAAAGCTAGCCAAAATAAGTATGTGAATAGTGCATAAGTCAAAGTGTTGCAAGTAAAAAGAATAGAGGAAGTATATAGTGTGAACGTTTCTTTTCCCATGTTTTCTGCAGATACATTATGAGACAACAGGTCCCGAGATCTGGGAAGACACTAAAGGCAAAGTGGACATTTTTGTTGCAGGCATTGGAACTGGAGGGACAATTTCTGGAGTTGGGCGGTACCTCAAAGAACGCAACCCTGGTGTCCAGGTATAGGCATCCTTGCAGCACACTATTAGCAGATATTCTCCTGTCGAGAATTCCTTTTGATCCTGTATATTATGTGGACAAGTTGCTCATTGCTCAACACGTAACAGCCTTATTCCCAGATGTATATCCCAGATGTATGTTGTTCTATATTGTTGACACATTCTTATTTAATTTTCTAGGTCATTGGTATAGAACCTACAGAAAGCAACATACTTTCAGGTGGCAAGCCTGGTAAGATGAAGTTTTCTGTGTCTTCATAGTTAAAAGTTTCCAGGCTTCATATGTATAATTGAACTTCATCTTGTTGGGTGAAGGTCCACACAAGATTCAAGGACTTGGAGCTGGTTTTGTTCCCAGCAATTTGGATTTGGGTGTGATGGATGAAGTTATAGAGGTGAATATTCTTTTGCTTCATTGCTTGCTTATGACATCTTATAATTTGCTCGCAGAGCGCTGCTTATTGCATAGATCGATTTAATATGGACCAATGTTAGTATTTCAGATTTAAAGCTTGTTTGATTGTATTTTAAAAGTAAATAATACAGTAACTTATAAACAATGCCTTTCCACCTTTAATGAAGATTGCTTAGGGATATCACATCACATATGCTCCTTAAGATATGAACCATTGTCAATATTTGGGTATAAATTGCAATCCTTGGTGAGAAAATGCCACTCCATGATTATTAATTATCAGAAGATATAGGGTTATGTAGGTTGTACTAAAATGTTTCCATGCACTTTGATGAACTACCTGAAACCATTCAAATTATAGCAATAAGTTCATCTACAAACCATATGCAGTTTGTAGGCTCTTGCAGATTTTTGTTTTGTTTACGGAGATCAAATTTTTTTGACTTTTACCTGAGTTTTTCATCAGTGAAACCAATGTGTTAAAATTATTAAGATTTTCACTTGAGTTTTTCATCAGTGAATCCAATGTTTCTTGTAACCATTCATTTTACCTCAAGTACATGTGTCAGACCAACGACACTCGGACATGGACAGGTCACTTTGACCCTTCATTTTGGGCCAAAGTTATTGGACAGTTTCACAAAATAGACGATCCAACACTTGGACACATACCCAAGTTTGAGCAACATAGAAATACTACCCGTTTTCAACCATTTATTAGCAGGAGCTGATATAATTGGTTCTGAGTTATGATTGGGGTTATTGAGCTACAGTTGTAATTTTCATTTGTGATTTTTCTGTCTTCCATTTCTTTCAAGCTTGGGGTGCAAATACTTAAATAAACTATTCTTGGTCATGACATCCATCAACAAGGCGTGGTTTATATTCCTTTAAGAATAAAACTTCAACCAGATAATATCTGTGGTTGTATGTTATGTATATATACGATAATATTTCTTCTGCAAGGGTCTCTTTGCCTTTTGAAGAAGTTCAGTGCTTGAGCCTTTCTTGTATTCTGAAATTTTATCTTTCTCAGGTATCCAGTGAAGAAGCTATTGAAACTGCAAAGCAATTAGCAATGAAAGAAGGCTTGCTGGTTAGTAGTCATAACATTGTTTTATTGATCGTTAAAGTTGTTCTATTTAAAAAAATTATAACAAGTAGACCATGGTTAGACTCTGGACAGTAGCTACTACTTCATCAATTTTGGTATTAACTAATTATGAAAAATTAATATTTGGGACGTACTTATTAATACATATCTTATGACTTCTCTTTTGATTATTTTTTTGTTCCTTGAGGGTTAGTGGACAAATAAGGTCGAAGTTTGTTGAATTATGATATCAGATCAGATCATGAAGCGTAGCCTTAGTTTAAAGCAACCTAATTTGTGGGGAAGTACTCAATGTATAATTAATATTTGGGACGTACTTATTAATACATATCTTATGACTTCTCATTTGATTATTTTTTTGTTCCTTACGGGTTAGTGGACAAATATGGTCGAAGTTTTGTTGAATTATGATATCAGATCAGATCATGAAGCGTGGCCTTAGTTTAAAGCAACCTAATTTGTGGGGAAGTACTCAATATATTATGACTACTTGTTACTATATCCAATCTTTTTAACTTTTAGTTTATTTTCTTAATATGTTTTGCAGCTGATAAATATATCATATTTTCTCATTGTCAAAAAGTTAATAATTAATAAGTTGCTGTAGAGGTTCTTTCTAAAAAAAAAGTTTCTGTAGAGGTTTGCATTAAGCACCATCTACTGTAGAATTATGTATGAAGCATATTATTTGGCAACTTTTGAAGCAGCACTACTTATTTGTTCTGTAGATCTAATTACATTGTGGAGGGTATTATGCTGATTGCTATTTACTAGATTGAATTTCTGATTAATCTTTTCTGGCTCCAGGTTGGCATTTCCTCTGGAGCGGCAGCAGCTGCTGCAGTCAAGGTTGGTAAAAGACCTGAAAATGCAGGAAAACTTATAGCTGTAAGACCTTCACTTATCACTCTCTTAATTTACACACTTAAATTTTATTCTTAGATTTAAAATTTAATCACTCTCTGTTTCACATGCTTGCTTCCCTTTGCATCTTGATTGGGTGGTAGAGTATTCCTTTATTTCCTTTGAATTGAGAAAGCTACATTAGAACCTCTCAAGAGTCATTTCTAGTTAGGCTTGCATTTTGATTGTTAGGTTTACTTCTTATAAATCTACTTTTTTTTTTTTTTTTTTTTCTTGTTATTTTTATTTTGTTCATTGTTTGAAGCTTAGTGTCCATTCTAGCATCTTAGTGACCCATAACTTCAACTATTTGCTAGTCTTTTAGGGTCTGTTCTGTAATAATTTCCTGAATTCTTTCCAACATATCTGAACTTGTTTGTACATTTCTCAACTTAAAAAAAGTAAAGCTAGGGTTGTAGTAACCATCAAAACCTTTAGAAAAAAAAAAGGGTTGATGTGCAGGGCCTTAATCAGAACAGGGGTCAAATTTTCACACCAACTTCAATGAAGAATTTTAGTGCTCAGGATTGTTAAATCACCTTGTAGACGGGAATTGGGATAACTTTTCATAGGTGAACTGAAGAATGATGATGAACAATCTATTGCCTGTTATAGGTTTCAAAAGATTACTTTGTAGTAAAAAAAATTGGGATAACTTCTCCTAGGTGAACTGGAGTCATGATGAGCAATCTGTTGCTTGCTATAGGTTTCCTAAGCATTACTTACCTCTTAGATGAAACAAATACTTCTTGCATAGTTTTCTATGACTCTACTTATAGACTAGGTTGTTTATGAGGAATCGAGGATATGTGCACATGGTAGTGTACTTAATTGGCCAGCCATCTTAGGCTGTGTTCTCATCACCTATAATTAAGTATTAGGTCCGAATTTCTTGAGGTCTCCTGTGATCCTAATTTTTCTGCTGTGAATTTATTTGTATGTGTATAAAATATGAAAAAACACTATCAATTGGGATCTTGTTAAAAAACTTACAGAGCATTTGTTTTAATTCTATAAAATATGAAAAAACACTATCAATTCGTGAAATTAGTTCAAGTGTACATAGCCTTAATGCCCACATCCTGTCTGAAAAAACAACCTTTATCAAGATTTGGGATATAGACAGTCTAAGATGTTTGCATTTGGCTCTGTATCTGATGCCTCAGAGCCCATAAATATGCCTTTCTCATTAATTTTGAGCAATTGCTTCCCTCCCTTGTGATAGCAATGCGGCATCATTAATCAAGATCATATACATACCACATTATTTACTACTACCAATTTATTACTGTGATAGATGGGTTCATGATAATTTAAAAACTTGTCTCACCTGTACTTGACACATCATCCATAACTCGGTCAATATTTCTGCTGTTCCAGGTTGTGTTTCCAAGTTTTGGTGAGCGATATCTGTCATCCATTTTGTTCCAGTCTATTCGTGAAGAGTGTGAAAACATGAAGCCAGAATAATGAGGAGTCATTTCTAAATTGAAATTGCAGCCTATTGTTAGAATGTTCGCTTAATTTCCAGGTTCTAGCCTCGTGCTTGCTTGTTGCATTCTTTTGATCCAATTGGGTATATTTGGAACCCAGAATGGTTTGTGTTTTCTCTTATTATTAGTTGACATAAAATGAGTAATAAAAGTATGTAAATCAGAACAGCAGATGATGGTTTAATTTCAAAAGCCAACAATTTTTTTCCCTCTTATTTTGCCTCCTTAAACTGGTTGCCCTTTATACCGTCCTTTTTCCTGGCTTCATTGTTTTTGCTTAACTTATTTATTCTTTTGAAGAAAATTGCTATAGTTCTCGGTCTTGCTTGTTCAATTGTTCTTGCATTTGATAGCTTTTTATACCGAATTTGGTTGACAGTGGAAGTTATGCCACGCCAGCACGGCCTAGCAGACTGCTACCTTTTAGCAGCCTATCAAACCTCCTCCATGCCACCTTATGCATCTTCTGATCATAGACATGGGTTGGTCATGTTGGCTAGCGGGTTCCCCATCCTGTTTGAGGTTCAGCCATAAGGTTTATACAAAACAAGGCCAAGCACCAAGCACAACTCATGGCTAATCAACAGAGGTCTTGTGGTATGAGTCGTGTCATGTCATGCTTGGGTGGCCCAACGCCACCTTTTAATCTGTTTGGTACTCCGCATTAAGTCTTCCAATGAGTACATAGTAGCAACACTAACAAGTAAACATGCTTTGTTGGTGTATGGCCAACATGTTCTAATACTTACTTTGTCACATAATTAATATGCAATTAGTCAATAATTACTAACTACCACCAAGTATAATTCTAATAAAATAGAAGAAATTAAGTGAGGAACACACAACTAGCTTAGTGGTCCATACAAGATACAAGTGCTTTATTTGTTGCACTGTGTGTAAGCAATCATCACTAAAAATACTTTATCATGCAAATATGGGAGGAAAATGAACCACTAGCCATCACCAAAAAAGTATGATTCCAATTAATGTACGAGAGGTCATAATTCTTACCATGTGAATCAATAACATAATAAAATATTCATCTTTCTATTCAATCTCTCTAACTCTACCTAACATGTGTTCTCCTTCTATACATTTTAATAATCACGAGATAATATATAAAATGAAACTAAGTGTGAGCTCAACGTTAAGAGTTTCAACCAACCAAAGCTCTTAGAGATCTCGATTACAAGTTATGATTGTTAACTTTGTGATTTTCTGCTTGATTAAACATCGAAATACAAGCCTTAATCAAAATAACTATATGCGCGACTATCTACTTTATTTCCACTACCCTTTAAAATTGTTATATTTATATATTTCAATCAACTTTTCTATATCCACGTTGTACTCCCCCTTGTGACATTTTGTATCCAAAAATTTAAATATCGTTAGAAATTCTTTAACCTTTGACCTCTAACCTACCAAAAAGCAACACAAAGGGTTGATTATTTCCTAACAACTGCTTCGTAAGTCTTAACATATAATCAATATCTTTAAGTATATACTATACATGTTTTAATTAATTTAAATCAATGGTTAACTCTTAAAGAAAAAAAAAATAGCACAATTAGTCAACTAGTCAACAACCACTCGTGTGTTAGATGCACATGGAAGCCATATTTGATTAGGCTATCCAATTAATAAATAGTTCCTACTAGCTAAGCATGGTATTATATATATATAGGACGGCATGCTTTATTTTTCTTTGTCCCAAAATTAAGAATTTTTAATTGTAGGTAGACTCTTTTGATCTTTTGTCTGTTTGATTTCTCACTTAAAATTTAGAATAGATTTAATGGCTTAATACCTTCTATTGTAACACCCCTTCGTTCTTTATAGGTTTAATATTAAACAATTCGTACTCCTTTATCATCCAAATGAAAGAGTTAGACCTTGTTCTTTTGAGTTTTTGAGCAGAGCATTACAAATTTTAACAGACTTGAATAGATTTAAGTAGAATAAGACTCTTGTCAAAAAAAAAAAAAAAAAAAAAAAGTAGAATAAGACTCAGCAAAACAGAACAGAGTAGATTTCAGCATAACAAAGTAGATATCAGAGCAGATTGAGTCAGCAAATTACGGCTCAATACAACAGAGCAGAACAGGACATAGTTGATTTTAGCAAAACAGAGCAACCGTAAAAAACAGGTCCTTACTTTTTGAACTTTTGCCAAGAGTTAACGTTAATGATTTCTCTTTAATTAAAAGATGTGTAGAATGAATTTTTTTTAGAAACATGCATGACGTATTGCATAGCCCGCATGTATCATGCAAGTAAGTGTGAAAACTATAACATTTTAATCTCCAAGTAGACTAATAGTCTAGTTACTATTAAGGGTCTGTTCTCTTACGTTGAAATTCAGTTCACTTCAGTTCAGTTCAGCTCCTAATTTCCTTCTCTTATAAAATATTCATTTCAGTTCAGTTCAGTTCAACTCAATTTAGTTCAGTTCAGTTCAATTTAGTTCAGTTCAGTTTAGCTGAGTTCAGTCTATGAGAACATGCCCTAAAATTCGATAAAAATTTAAAACAATATTTTTTTATAAAAAAAAAAAAAATCTTGAGCATTATTTCTTACCTCATCTAATATTTAACTTTGTTTTAATTATAATTATAGTATATGTGTATGATTTTTTATTATTCAATAAAAATGAAGTGAGAATAGATGCTTCCATTGACTAATAGATCACATAGTGCAGATTTCCATGCCACTCAGGCTCACCTCCAGGCATCGGAAAATCATGCATTACATAAGGAGCAAGAAAACGGCAGACTAAGGGTCTGTTCACATTTACTTAATTTCAGTTCAGTTCAGTTCAGTTCAGCTCCAATCAGTTCAGTTCAGTTCAGCTCAGTTCAGCTCCAATCAGTTCAGTTCAGTTCAGCTCTTAATTTCCCTCTCTCATAAAATATTCATTTCAGCTCAATTCAGTTCAGTTCAGTTCAGTTCCAATTAGTTCAGTTCAGTTCAGTTCAGCTCCAATCAGTTCAGTTCAGTTCAGTTCAGCTCAGTAAATGTGAACAGGCCCTAAAAAATAAGCCAATCATGCTAATTAAAAACAATCTAATTTAATCCATTTGTCCAACATTTTAATTCAATCACATGTGATTAATGATCATATAAGCTAATTTAATTTAATTTAAATAAATTTGACAAGCAAAATAAATGACGTACAAATATGAACTTCGAATTAATTTTTTAAGAATTGAGTATAAAATCATTTAGTAGACGTCTTATCTTAATTACCAAGTCAAAGGGATCCATAATTGGTTAATGTCAACGTCAAGTTGATTTTTATAACATAATCACCGGAAAATACTATGTATTTGACCCCTAATTTCCGAATTTCTAACCTAACATACATAAAAGTAGCTTACAAAAATGGTCCATATTTTTCATTTCTTAGTCTGAAAACGATTTGTATTTTTTTTTCAAAACAATGGGGATTAAGTAGAGGAGTAGTAATGTGGACAATGAAAATGTCAAAAGTGTTACAATTTTATCCGAAAAGGGATGAATATTTAACACAAACTTTCTTTTGTTGAATCTTTTTCACGGCTCGATAGAGAATTTGATAAGCCAATGTACATCTATTATAAAGATAGCCTAAATTGATCAAAAGTTACCCTTAAAATGAATAAAGTTACCCCAATATGCATAAAAGTAACCCAATATAAATAAAAATTATCTACGCTTTATTAGTAAATAATCGCATTTTATATGACTAAAAACCAACTATTGGTGATTGAATGTAATTAAATTACCTTTATAAAACTTTTTTTTGTTGTTTATTTATATAAAAATTGTATTATGTTTAAAGTTAGCCAAAAAAAGACAAAAAGTTACCCTTAAATTAGCTAAAAGCTATCCTTATACTGCTCGATGAACACTAATATTAGTGTAAACCGGGGGTATACAAAAAAATTTTAATATTTAAATAAAAAAGTAATGAATATTTTCATTGAATGAGGGAAATTTTGGAACGATTTCCCTTAATATTATTGAAATAGAAATTAATTCCCATTATGCTTCGTTTTAAAAATAAATTCCCAAAGTAGTGTCCACGTAGGATTGGTTTTCGGTTCAGCTTAAAACCGCTAACGGTATTAGCGGTTTTGCAATTTTGGTAAAATAAAATCAAAGAGACCTGTTTTTATTGAAAGGCGGTCTCTTTGAAGTTATCTGTAATTGTCAGCGCTCTCTTTTCTTGTTGTGGGCTAAGAATTAACAAGGAAGCAAAGAGACCTGTCGTATTGAGAGGCGGTCTCTTTGAAATAATCTTCTTGCAAACTAAGCCTTGTGAATTAACCAAGGACGCAAAGAGACCTGTTATTGTTAGAGGCGGTCTCTTTTTTAAAACCGCTATTACCATTAGCGGTTTTAAGTTGAACCAAAAGCAAAAAAAACGATCCTACGTGGACACTATGTAGGGAATTTATTTTAAAATCAATGTATTATGGGAATTGATTTTTATTTCAACAATATTATGGGAAATCGTTCGGAAATTGTGAGACCTGGTTGTATGAAATGAGATTATACAATATTCATTAATTCGTACAATAAAAAGAAGTGTAATGATCAAATTAGGAAAACTGAACGTAAAATAAAAGTATGATGATAAAATCGGACGAAAGGAGTACTTCAAACAATAGCATTACATTAGAATTAACATGTGTGTATAAATCATGTGTTAAATAAAATTCAACCATTATTAGTAAAACCAACTATATTCTCAAAGTTGAAGCTATTTTTCTTACAAAATAGTTTTCATAATCATTTTATTAAGATGAGTATCAATGTAATGGTTTTTAAACACACTTCTCAGGTTTAGGTCACAAAATTCGGTCTAAAATTCATTATTTTTATGTCAGTTTTTTATCATATCGGCTTTAAGGTGGATTAAATTTTTAAAACTCTAATGTGACACACTGACACCTATTAAATTAGACTATATACCGTGGACTCGTGGAGTGATCAATTGGCAATTTTTTAATTTATTCTATTATTTTTTTTATAAGGGAGGTGCCCAATTGGCAAATATAAATTCACAATCAAGACAGATCCCTACTTACTTTGCTAGCTAGTATGAATGCATTTTTAAATTGATATGAAAAAATTGTTGACTTAAACTACATATCAAACGACAGAAGATCCACTGATCCAGCAGTGATAATGTTGATTTTAAGTAATTTCTATTTTATCAGAAATTATAAAGATCATAATTTTTGATAAAAATAAATTGTCAACTTGCTTAGACCCAATAGTATTGGAAATTACTATTTTAATAAGAATTTGATTGAATTAGTCCTTTACATGGTATTAAGATTCGGTGTGACAAGAAGGTTATGGGTTTGAACCTCATCCACCCCTCATTGTAAAGTGAAATATTTTGCGTGGATATGAAGAGACTCGTATTGTAACCCTATTTCAAGCTAAAAAAACTCTCATGTGAGGGAGCGTGAAATAACATACATATTTTGCTTCAAAAAAAAAAAATCATACATATTGACTTTGAGATTCAACCATCAACTTTTGTAGTTATCTACATGTTTATACAAAATCTACATATTAGAAAAAATAAATAAATAAAATCAAAACCGAAGTCAATTATTATGTTATAAGACGAACAATTCAAATTACACTATCATCGTGATAATAGACTACAACAATCAGACTATGTAATGTGAGAATAATTATTTTAATTAAAAAAATGTAAGGTGTGAATTTTTCAAAGTCATGTGCATAATCTCACATATAAACTGTACAACACAATACTTTATTTTTATACACTCCAAAAAAGCTGGTCCTGATCTGGTACAATCATCAATAATCTTAAATTGCTAGTGCATGGAGTATGCACCCTATCTTATTATATACAAGTATCTTTTTTTTTTTTATTTATTTTTTATTTTTTTATTTTATTTTCTGATTATATATTGTTCTATAAATGCTTATATAGCATCTTCTTATTGTTCATTGCTTTTCCACATTTCTTCATAGTTTCTTACACCACTGCTTTCTTAGTTAACCCCAATCATCATATCTAATTA
Organism: Chenopodium quinoa; assembly: GCF_001683475.1. Lineage (NCBI taxonomy): Eukaryota > Viridiplantae > Streptophyta > Magnoliopsida > Caryophyllales > Amaranthaceae > Chenopodium > Chenopodium quinoa. Next base: position 1,982,416 of record NW_018743391.1, on the reverse strand, counting down.
TCTTCAATTCCTTGATTACAAATATGGAGCTTAGACAAGATCCCTCTTCTTCCACCAGGTAACTTCTATACTAAATCGCTTATTAGTTTGCGAAAAATGACCATTATGAAATATTAACTATCTTGTGCGGACTAGGTTTACAATATTATTTTTTCAAATGGTAATTGGTTAACGTATACGAAGTATATTTTAGTTTCCTGCATTATAATAAACATATTTATCAATCTTATGTATATTAGTATGTTTATGGCATGACATTAATTGGTTAGTATTTGAGGCAAAATGTAAGTCTTTTTTTTATTTTTTGGCTAAGTAATTGTACATAAGGTTATCCTCTATTTTTCTTTCTTTCTTTTTTAAAAAATTTGTTGTCAATGAATGTCTCTAAGTAAAAGTATAAAAACTTAACATTTTAAAACTATACCTGAGACGAATCTAGCAAGACACACATTACATAGTTAATTAAATAAGTGAATTATATCATAAGTCAATATGGTACGCCTAAAAAAAATGAAGCAAATATGTATTCGTGATAAAAAAAAATCTCGATCTAATTACAACGATTGATTCTACGACGATGTAGATGGTGGGGAAAAGAGACAAGAGCTATAGTAACAGGAGGAAACAGAGGAATTGGATTAGCAATTGTTAAGAGATTAGCAGAATTAGGAGTGACAGTAATATTAACAGCAAGAGATGCAAAAAAAGGCAAAGAAGCTTTGGAATTGCTAAGGAATGAAGGACTTGGTGATTTTATTCATTTCTCTGTTCTTGATGTCTCTGATCCTCATTCTATTTCTGCTTTTGCTACTTGGTTCAACCATAACTTTGGCGTTTTTGACATTCTTGTAAGTTTGCGCATTATCTTATCCTATCCTATCTTATTTTATTTTAATGTTTCTATATATACTTAAGTCATGAGTAAATTTTTTCTTAGTATCAAATTAAGAAGATTGCTAAGAACGTTATAGTCAATTTTCGTTGAACTATAATAATTGATAATGTTAATAATACTTCATAATTTTGCATAAAATCACCTTTTAATTTATTTATTTATTTATTTATTTTTGTACATAACCACCTTTTTAAATAATGTTGTAAAAGACTGCCAATTTTAAAATTTTATATTGCAAATTACCACTTTTTTTAACCAAATTTATTAACTATTCTACATTGAAGTGTTGAACTGGTGATAAGTTGCAACAAAATTTTTAAAATTGGTGGTTTTTTGTAATTTTTTTTTTTTTTTCAAAGGTGGTTATATGCACCAAAAAAAAAAATAAAAAAAAATAAAAAAGTGGTTTCATGCAAAATTTCTTAATAATAATAATGGAGTGTGAATAAGAGAGAGGATACTTCCGTGATTGTGTGAATGTATATGAATGGTGCATGCCATTTTATTTCAACAAAAATATATAACCAAACATTATTCCTAGCAAATAATATTATGTGCTAATTTATTTTGGTTGCAAAATCTATACCTATATATTAGCGTTTTTTAAAATGTCGATATGTTAAGTGTACCCATTCTCACACTAATATTTGTTTCATGTTATATATGTTGACTAAAAATGCATACAAACAATAAAATCTTCATTTCATGTTATATATGTTGACTAAAAATGCATACAAACAATAATCTTCATTTCATGTTATTCTTGACTAAAAATGCAAACAAACTTGTTTCATGTTATGGTTGACTAACAATGTATACGACACTAGTTACTAGTTACGGAGTAGTATAATCTATTTTATGATTCACGAATTAATGCAATAACAATTGCTTATACATTGGAGTCTTTTTTTTTTTTTTTTTTTTTCGTAGTAGTTAATATGAATTGCTAGCATTGTATTCTTGAAAGCCAGGTTTAATTTGGATTTTTATGGCCATAAGATAGTTAATACGGCTAAATATTGATTATGTTTAGAAATTGCTATAAAAGACTAGCTTTTCAACAAAATCTACACGATTTCGTTTTATTAACTAACAAGTTTTGATTATTGGCATTTGGCACTATGCCACCATCAACATATTCTCATTTGCTCGTCTTTTGTTATGTACACATAACACATTAACACATACATAAGAAAGAAAATGTATGCTTATGCAAATTCTTACTATATTCTTTTCAATGTATATTTTTATAATATCAAACATTTATATTTCAATATTGTGCCGCCGCTACACACATAAAGTTGGTGGGTCAATGGGTGAATATTTTGATGATGACTTCACTAATGTTACGGAGTACCTTTATGTGATTATCTGAATATTTCATGAAAAAACGTTTCCAAAAAAAAAAAAAAAAAGAATTGGAAAATTGGAGTAGTTTAGGTGAGCCATTTTGCTTATATATCATTTTAAAATTTTTATTACTAATTTTCATTTTTTAAAAATTGATAGTTTGATGGTATGCGTTAACAATATTACTCGGGTAATTAACTTTTTATATGTTAAACCTAGCATACATTTTAATGATATAAAAATTAAAGTGTTATAATTTTTATAAAAGCGGCGAAAACATTTATAATACATGTATTTCAGCATTATATAGATACTCCTTTTCTACTTTTAATTCTTGAACACCTTCGCATGGCCCGGAATTAATTAAAGGCATCCCTAATTGAATCCCATGATTACACTGGAGTGTTGCAATATTTGTGTGTTGCATGTTATGAGCCCGCCTCATACAAAATCCCCCCCGGTCTATTCTAGGGCTGAGCAAAACTACTCGAAAAATCGAAAACCCGTTGCGTAACCGTTTTGAAAATTAAGGTACCTGATCCGATAACCATAACGGTTCGGGCACCCGTTCCGATAATTTAATTTGTTATCGGGTGATTATCGGGCATCCTTTTAAAATTAACGATTACCCGATCCGATCCGATAAGCAATTTTTTGTTCTTTTTTTCCTACTTAAATCTATTTTTTCAAAATCTAAACTCTTACTTTACTTCATAATCACCTTATAATATCGATGATTAGTAATATTATTAATAATTTGGTCAAGATCATGTGGTATTGTTGTTAATTAGTATTAAAAGATATCATAATAACTAAATTATTAAGTTTAATTATCATTATTGGATACCTTATTGGAACCCGAAGTCCGGATACCCGAAGTTATCGGTTCGGTTTATGGATATCATGTTTCAGTGATACGGGTACCCGTCCCATACTCACGCCTAGTCTATTCATCAAAATCCAACTGTTGCAAAACGGGTTAGCAAATGTTGTTGCCAAAAAAAGAAGGTTAATAATCCCGGCTCCCTGCCATACAAGTATACAAGACAATGCAAAGTGCTTAAGTGCTTCATTTAAGCCTTAGCAAAGAAAGTTGGGGTTGCCTGCTGACAACTACCTAACATGACTTGCTTCCTAAATTAGTGCGCCCCCATTATGCGGCGCAAGTGCGCATTTGTGCATTCGTACGTACTACTTTTGGCAAAAGTTGGGGGCTCCATTTAGCATGAGATATACTATTATTATTTTTTATTTATTTATTTATTTATTTATTTATTTTGAAGGCAGATATACTACTCCGTATCTTATTACTCATGTAATTGGTTGTTATTTTAAATTTGAAGCTACAAACTATCAACTAACAAGACCAGAGAAATTGGTTAATTAGTTTGAATTACATAATCTGATAAATTATGAAAGTAAAGATAGTAGACCCGGGTGCACCATGCGCATGGTGCACCCGCAAGGCGGAAAGAATATATCGTTGTTTGATAAAGATCATATCGTGTTTGACAAATAACATACTTATGTTTGACAAAGAACCTACTTATAAATGTTTGAAAATATGTTATTTAATATATGTTGATTAAACTTTGTTTTTTTGTTTTAATAATACAAAGTATATTCTTTGAATTTGGCTCGAATGTTTTTTGAGGTAATGAGTGATGTACAAATTCTATTTTTTTTTTTTTATTATCATATATTATAATTAAAAAAATTTAATTATCGTATGTTCATTGAGTTTGATTAGTGTGTTCTTTGGGTATGAATTATATGTTTTCTACATAATAACTTATGTAATTTTAACATATGTTATGTTGAATTTTGAAATTTAATTTGAAAATGAATTCTTAAATTATTTTTAATTGAAAATAATTTTAGAGAGAGAAAACTAAAATTATTATGGAAAGTCGAAATTTTGGAGAGATAGAAAACTATTTTTGGGAAAATGATATCTTTGGTAAAGATTTTTTCCGTTAATGTGTAATTTTTCATAAAAATTTTCATAAATTTTTTTTTCACATTCTTTTTGTAATGTATTTATGTTCTTCAGTAATGCTTGTTCCTTTTCAAATACTTGAGTGTTGTTTATACCTTTTTTTGTTTAACCGGGTGCACCATGCGCATGGCGCATAAATCGGAAAAAGAAGGATAATTTACAAAAATATTGTAACTCAATTGATTGATTAGAGGTTGATTGGATGTCCCTCAAATAAAACAAAGTTTGTGTCAAGAAACCAATAAAAAAAAAAAAAAAAGTGACATACAAATGGTTCACAAATTAGGAGAGAAAGGACTTGCGACCCTAAATTACTTAATCTAATTCGTTGCTATTTAACAAAACGAAAATAAAAAAAAAAAAACATTATTTAAGGGTTTGTTTGGCATTACTGTGGTTTTCTGTTTTTTGGTTTTTTGTTTTTTAAAAGTATATGATATATGCCCCACAATGAATCAATAAATATTTAAACTTGTTAAAATCATGATAATTTTGAAAACTGACAACAGAAATGTGGAAACACCTTTTTTTGTTTCCTGTTTTTGGTTTTCAAAAAAACAGGAAAATGAAAACCAAAACTGATGCCAACCAAGCTCTAATTGATTGTTTTTTTTTTTTTTTTTTTTTGGTATTTTTGTCCGGCTCACCCTTTATACTAATTCGGATTTTAGACTCAGTTTTGAGTGATTAGGTTTCAATCCCCTTTTCAATTGTTATTGTTAGGGATCAAACATGCACACTTTTCTACCAACTGCAGCTTCAATCCAAGAATCAATTAGTATAGTTGAAAGCTTTCTCAAACCATAAAGTAAAAACAAAATTGTTAATTTCAGGTGAATAATGCTGCGGTGTCATTTAATGGGCTATATGAAAACTCAGTAAAACATGCGGAAATAGTGATCAAGACAAACTTTTATGGTCCAAAGTTGTTGATAGAGGCTTTATTGCCATTCTTCCGATGCTCATCAACCCATAAAAGCCGCATTCTCAACTTCAGTTCAAGGCTTGGCCTAATTCATGTAAGTTATCATTAACTTTTCTACTGTTTTTGAATATTTATTTGATTCTCTAAACTTATTGCAAAGCATGACTAACTACCTCCGTTAATCTTTAATCAGAACGTTTCTATTTTGGAAAATTTGTGAGGAAGGAGTGAACGACCTTTTAAGAGGTCGACTTAGGTGAATAAGGACCTTTAAGACAAAATTTGTGAGAAAAAACCTTATAAATTGTGTGAGGTTGTGAAGAAGAATTTTGGTTGGTTTTCCAGCTAGTCAACGCGTAGCTCCGACATTGACTATCATGTTCTTAGCACATGACACTTAAAAAAAGACCCTTTCATACTTTTTCCCCCATATTTTCCTTCATTTCAAACAATCCCGTGCTAGGCATGAGGGGAAACATTGGAAAAATAGTGATTTGATGTCTTTTTCAGTGTCATATGCTAGGCACGTGAAAGATATTGCTAGAATTAGGCGTTGAATAGCCGGAAAACCAACTAATGTCCCTCTTCACAACCTCACACAACTTATAAAGTCCTTTCTCACAACTTTTATCTTACAAGGTCCTTTCTCACAAAATTGCTCTCTTAAAAGGTCATTTTTTTCATAAATTTCTCTTTATTTTTCATAGTTGTCATTATATAACTTTTAAGCATAAAATAAATATTTACGTATTTTCCCATATTAATGCTGATTGCTGACATGCCATAAGTCCAAAGTCTCCAAACCAAAACAGTTCTCAGGTATGGCTAGTTAAAGCGTGTGTATCGCATATGTTAACCGCCCTAGTAATATAAAAGTTGAAACATTCCAACTTAAAATTTGAGGAAGAATATGGTCAAGTACATTCTAAAGTTGATTATAGCTTAGGGCCAATTGGGTTAAGAGACGAAATATATTAGAGTAACACTCAAATACTCCGTCTTATATTGAAGTTGATGCAAATTGTAAGTGTAAAGAACTTTCGGGAACTAGAAATCATAACTCAATACTCTGATCACACATCTATTCATCTCCCTTAATCAATTTATGTTTTTTTGAAAAGCAGACTGTTAAAAACAAGAACATAAGAGCAATACTCGAAGATGAGGAAAATCTAAGCGAGGAGAAAATTGATGGAGTAATAAAATTGTTTTTAGAGCAAGTAAAAGAAGGGAAATGGGAAAACGAAGGATGGCCAAAAGAATGGACAGATTATGCTGTGTCGAAACTAGCATTAAACGCGTACTCAAGGATATTAGCAAGAAGATTAAGAGATTCAAATATAAGTGTAAATTGTTTTTGCCCTGGTTTTACTCAAACTGGTATGACTGGTGGTAAAGGAAGTCGTACTGCTGATATTGCTGCTAATATTGGAGCTCAACTTGCTCTTCTTCCTCCTCAATCTCTTCAAACTGGCAAATTTAGTATGGGCCAAAGTTTCTTCTTACATTCAAGGTTTTGAAACGATTTTGTTGTAACAATGTCCAATTGTTAAATGTTACGATTGTTAATTAGCACGTGTGCGCAACCTTATTCCGTGTTATTTTTATATCGAGCTAAATGTATATTTTTTTTTTATAATGTGTTATGTGTAATGTTGTATATTCTTTTAATTTATGTTCTTTTTGTTTTGATTGACTATTATTTAGGAAGAGCATTACGCACTTGCAGCTTGCTCTTAGTTAAAACCATATTTAATTTGAATTGACAATAATCACAATCGCAACAACTTAAATTTTGTACCACCTATATATTTATTTTGATCGATTAGATCACAATAGTTTGACTTTTGCATTACGTTTAATAAATAAATAAATTGCGCAACTAATATTTGACTAACTTTATAAGTGTTTCCTCTAAATAAAAATAAATGAAGTATCTCATAAAATAGTAATCTCCTCATCATATTTGGGGAGACAAGTAAACATTTAATTTGTTTTATTATGAACTACAAATCGATTTCGATACCAATGAGATATTGATCTAGTGATTATGATGACTGAGGGCTTGTGATAGGTAATTCGGATAATATAAAAACCGAAATCCAATCAAATCCAAACTTTAAATCGGATCGGATTAAAATATTTTGAAAATTCGGATTTTCGAATCGGATTGACTTTGTTTAGATTAAAAAAAACCAAATTATCCAAAATATGAAATCATGCTTTTACAAATAAGGATACTTTATATTAATCATGTAAAATTATGTTGATAATTACATTTATATAAATAATGTAAAATTATGTTTTTAATATTTGTATTAATCTTGTACAACTATGTATTTAAGACTAAGCTTTTTATAATTACATTTTTATTTTTATAATCACTTTAGTCCCTAAAAATTTACAATGTATTTTAACTCGGATTTTTGGATTGAATCAAAATAACCGAATTTTAATTCGGATTGGATATATTGGATTGGATTCATGAGAAATTCGGATCAGATTAGATTTGAAAATCAAAACCAAATTTTATTTAGGATCGGATTGGATTTGGCCTAAATTCAAACCGAAAACCGAATAGACACCCCTAGAATTAACCGTTCCTCTTTAGTTCAGTTTATTCTTTGGTTTGGATCGACTTTTGAAAACCCTACCCCTTGACGTGATTTCTCCTCTCTAACACTTGTAATCACTATATACTATTTTCTCTTTCATTTTTTTTAATGTAACAATTCATGTCTTGTACAACTTTGTCTTTAGTTTTCACCCTAAGCAAAAATTTGACTCACTTGGTAAGACTTATTTTCTCATATCCTAGAGGATTTGAGGCTTGAATCTTGCCAATTGAGGATGTTTAATAGTGAGAATCCTCTTACATATTCCCGGCTAACCCTTAGCGCATAACTCCTATTTGTTAGCAAATATATAGGATGGAAAAATGTATCACTACACATGCATAATAGGTGACATGTGGTAAATATTTTAGGCGAAAATATTCAAACTATAGGATGGTAAAAAGTACCACTACATGCATAATAATACACAAAAAATATTATTAAGACAACTTATATTTTAATGGTACATTATACACGCATAATAGTACATTATAATGTACTTCCTCCGTTTTTAAATACTTGCTCCATTTCTATTTTTTGCACTATTCATTTATCCTACTTTGACTAATGTTTGTGATTTATACATAAGAAAAAATATAGTCGTGTGGGTACTTGTTGGAATCATCTCAATGAATAAATTATTAATTTTCAACTGTTAAAATTTATACCTATTGATAATTAAAGATATTAGTGATCAAAGATTAGCATCGGCATGCGTGTCCAAGAGAAATGGAGCAAGTATTTAAAAACGGAGGGAGTATCAATGTAGAGTCAGCTTTTTTCCAAAAGCTTGCCAAATTTACATTTTTGCCATCCTATATGCTTTGTAAATACATAGCAGTTATGTGTTGAGATGCACTCATTTTCCCTCTAGTCTCAAATCTTAGCTACGCGACTCTTTATTATATTCCATACTAGGTTAATTAGATCTCGTGCCATGCACGGTGATCTATAGTTATAACGGAAATTTCACCAAATGCCACTGAGCAATTTAAAAATTCACCAAATGCCATCGGACTTTTCAGAATTCACCAAATGCCATTCAATTTTTAAAAAATTCACCCAGTGCCATTAATGACCAACGACCGTTAACTCCGTTAGTAATATAATTGGACTATTTATTTTAATTCATAAAAATTAAAAAAAAAAAACAAAAAAAGTTAAAAAAAATACAAAAAATTAAAAAAAAAAAAACCCCAAAATTTTCCCAGCAACCCCGACCACCGCCAAACCCTAACCCCTTCCCTCAACTCGCCGGAAAACGGTCGGTCACCATCGGAACCACCAACAATCGGCCGGCCGACCATGTAGCTCCCCACCTGACCTACCGCTGACCCCCAAAACCACCCACGCTGCTCGTCCCGACCCCAAAAACCCTGCTCCCTCACTGCCACCACAGCAACTCCACCTCCAAGCACCACACTGCCCCCTTTGCTACAACCACACGCACCACCACATCAGCCACGATTAGCACCACCCAGCTCCCTTCGCTGCTCCCACGCGCACCAATTGATCTAAATCCTCAACCCCGATGCACCGCCACTTCACCGCCACCACTACAGAACCCATTTGGGTTTCGGGTTCAACCCAGAAATCCCATTTTCTAGGGTTTTAGGTTTTCTGGGTTAAGTCGATTTTTGGTGGTTTAAGGTGAGGGAATGGGGTTTATAGGAGCCGGAAAACAGGGGAGGGGGTGGTTTCGAGGCTGCGGTGGTCGGGAAGGGGTTGAATCAGAACCGTTGCTCGTGAAGGTGGAGGTTGGTTGTGGTTTTCGCGGGTTAAGGTTAGATTGGATGGGTGGCGCGTCAAGTAGGGAAGGTCAGAGTAACAATGGGTGGGGGTCGACGACAGCGGGTGATCCCGACTCCGGCAAGTCGGTTTCTGGGACTGGGGAGAGGTGAGTTGCGTGAAGGGAGGGGGAGAGGGATAGGGAATGGTGGTGAAGGTGGTTCCGGTGGTGACTGGTCGTTTTCCGGCGAGATGAGGGGAGGGGCTAGGGTTTGACGGTGTTGGGGGTGGCTGGGAAAATTTTGGGGGGATTTTTTTTTTTAATTTTTTGTATTTTTTTTAAATTTTTTTGTTTTTTTTTAATTTTTATGAATTAAGATAAATAGTCCAATTATATCATTACACGTGTCATGATTAACCCCTAATTACTAACAGAGTTAACTACCGTTGGTCATTAATGGTACTGGGTGAATTTTTTAAAAACTGGGTGGCATTTGGTGAATTCTGAAAAGTCCGATGGCATTTGGTGAATTTTTAAATTGCTCAGTGGCATTTGGTGAAATAGCCGTAGTTATAAACTAAATTAACCCCGTGCCATACACGACATAAAAATTTCTTTGAAATAAATATGTTTTATATATGTACCTCATATGATAACCATTAATTGCAATGGTATTTAGATCTAAATTCTTTTGAAGATAGTAAAAATGCAACCAAATTATACAATATCGAGTACTCTTAAGCTGAGAGTAATTACATTTGGAATCCAGATAATTTTTTTTTTTTTTATTTTTTTTATAATTATAAATCCATAGTAATGTTAAATAAAATAGAAATAACATATTATAATAATTGTCTTCAACAAAATGTACTCCGTATATATAATTTAAGGTAAAAAATATGAAGGTTTCAAAAAATAAGTAAAAATAAAAATAAAAAATATGATGTCAGCAATTGATTTAGGCAGGAAATTTTTTTACCACAACTTGTCATCTGTACAATTTAAATAGAAGATGATGTCAGCGGTTGTTACTTTAGTTATATTTATAGATAGATTCTAAAGTTGGCCAAAAGTTCGACCTTTTGGTCTAATTTTAGTCCCAAAATGATCGTTCAATTTGCATTAAAATACACAACAATTTTACAACAATTTGTGCAAAATTAGGTTCTCATCTAAAATTTTGTTTTTTATTCTACTTTTAATACTTTCTCAATCTAATTTTTTTTTTTAAAAAACCCATGTAAATTTATCTGTTAAATATACTTTTACTTCTTTTTATTTAACTTTCTTAATACACTCTAAATCAATTTAAAAGGGAGTACGAAATACTTCCTCCATAGTCCATCCCTTATTATCGTTGCACAAAAAATAAGCGGAGAAAGTATAAGACACGACTCGAGAAATTGACGCCTGAAACTTTTATTTGGTTTATTGAAAACTCAATTCACTTTCTTCTCTGCTGCCGCCTTTACCACCGCTAATCTGGTAATTTTTCTCTTCTCCGATTACAACCTTAAACAACCATGTTCATGGCATACATTTCTTGTTTTTATTTCAACTTTTTCATGATTAAATAATTTGCATTTTGAATTATTACTCTAATTTATCAGCTGAACCTTAAGGATTATCTTCTTCCTAGTTCCTACCCAGCTCTTGGAGGAAGTACAGTTACCCACGTTGAATTGAATTGAAGGAAATATTTTCAAAGAAGCGAATTAAATGAACCAGATAAATCTATTGAAGAAAGCAATTTCAGAGTGAAATGAACCAGAAAAGGCAGGCAACATATTCAATCAATGACATATCTAGTAACCAAGTGTGAATCTAAGTAAATCAGCAGTACTCTTAAACACTATTAATTGCATTGTTGATATATCTAGGCAAGCATTTACATACTGCAATAGTGGCTGCTTTATCTTAGCTTTTGGTGAACTCCGACATGAACAGTATTCTAATGTGCCTCAAGAGTCTCGCCTTTTGAGCAACGTAAAGAAGGATCATATGTACGCAGCCTTAACTTTATAGCCCTATGGTGTAGAGAGGCTGATTTCATTGATCTAAATCTACTATGCAAGAAGGGCCATCTGCTATTGCACAACAAATATGAATGCAACTGGTTCTCCCAAGTCATTTCAAGTCCTTTTGAGCCTTCTAAGTCATTTCAACTGGTTTTCTTATAAGATCACATAGGAATAATTCACATTGGTTTATGGAACCTCTAATTATGGAATATGGAACTACCAAAACTTGAACAACACCCTAAGCTATCCATCATCTAATCTATTTTGATGCCAAGGAGAAAAATACTAGATCAGTCAGCGGCCTACAATTATACAAAGTATTTTGAACATGTAAGTGTTATCTCCAGAGAGGCTGCTTATAGCATCAGTCAATATCTTATCCCTTTTTCCCAAAAAAAAAAAAGAAAAAAAAAAAAGAAAGAGAGAGAGAGAGAGAGATGAATACATAATCACTCAAAGAATAAAGCATACCAGAAAATGCAATCAAGTTGCAACTGATTAAACCTTTCATTAGGTAATGTAAAGTATAGAAGACATTACCTGACATCATTCTTGAAATCTTCAGAGTCCTCATAAGAAGTCACTCGACGATATATGGTCTATTATGTTGGAGAAAAAACGAGGAGAAATATAATAAGTATATAAACTGAAGTAGAGGTAACAGCCATTAGGGCAATAAAAATTCCTTAAAACATCACTAACATCACAAGAACATCATTAACAAAAGTATACACACTTAACATTACTATAGTTCGTATTTTTCTACGGAAACCATTATTATATACACACCCATATTATACTATTATAGTATAGGCGAATTAGGTGCCTGCCTCAATTAGTTCCTCAATGGCACATTGAAAAATGGAGTTAGTACCAGCAAAAGTTCACACAACATGAACCGGACACGCAAATAACAAAGAGTCGAGAGTTTTCAGATCCAATTTATTAAATGAGTCACACGACACGACAAATTTAAATAAACAGATTGGGTTAGTGTTGAGATTCCTAACCAAAAACCAACATGATTCAACCCGCCTGAGAAAAATAACTAATAACTTACAGATTAATGATAAATCTTTAAAATGAGGCTAACTTTTTTTCTAATATGACACGACAATATGACACAAACCGGACATGGAAAAAGAAAGTTACTGTCAAGGGTTTCGGATACATTTAATCAAACACGACACAACTCATTAGGGTTTGAGTTAGTGTAGAGGTTCCCCAATCCATTTATCTTCGAACACAAACAAGTCATGGCAAGATATGACACGTTTGCAAGCTCTAAAGAGTATGCTGAAAGTTCTGATTCAACCCCTTCCCGACCACATCAGCCACGATTAGCACCACCCAGCTCCCTTCGCTGCTCCCACGCGCACCAATTGATCTAAATCCTCAACCCCGATGCACCGCCACTTCACCGCCACCACTACAGAACCCATTTGGGTTTCGGGTTCAACCCAGAAATCCCATTTTCTAGGGTTTTAGGTTTTCTGGGTTAAGTCGATTTTTGGTGGTTTAAGGTGAGGGAATGGGGTTTATAGGAGCCGGAAAACAGGGGAGGGGGTGGTTTCGAGGCTGCGGTGGTCGGGAAGGGGTTGAATCAGAACCGTTGCTCGTGAAGGTGGAGGTTGGTTGTGGTTTTCGCGGGTTAAGGTTAGATTGGATGGGTGGCGCGTCAAGTAGGGAAGGTCAGAGTAACAATGGGTGGGGGTCGACGACAGCGGGTGATCCCGACTCCGGCAAGTCGGTTTCTGGGACTGGGGAGAGGTGAGTTGCGTGAAGGGAGGGGGAGAGGGATAGGGAATGGTGGTGAAGGTGGTTCCGGTGGTGACTGGTCGTTTTCCGGCGAGATGAGGGGAGGGGCTAGGGTTTGACGGTGTTGGGGGTGGCTGGGAAAATTTTGGGGGGATTTTTTTTTTTAATTTTTTGTATTTTTTTTAAATTTTTTTGTTTTTTTTTAATTTTTATGAATTAAGATAAATAGTCCAATTATATCATTACACGTGTCATGATTAACCCCTAATTACTAACAGAGTTAACTACCGTTGGTCATTAATGGTACTGGGTGAATTTTTTAAAAACTGGGTGGCATTTGGTGAATTCTGAAAAGTCCGATGGCATTTGGTGAATTTTTAAATTGCTCAGTGGCATTTGGTGAAATAGCCGTAGTTATAAACTAAATTAACCCCGTGCCATACACGACATAAAAATTTCTTTGAAATAAATATGTTTTATATATGTACCTCATATGATAACCATTAATTGCAATGGTATTTAGATCTAAATTCTTTTGAAGATAGTAAAAATGCAACCAAATTATACAATATCGAGTACTCTTAAGCTGAGAGTAATTACATTTGGAATCCAGATAATTTTTTTTTTTTTTATTTTTTTTATAATTATAAATCCATAGTAATGTTAAATAAAATAGAAATAACATATTATAATAATTGTCTTCAACAAAATGTACTCCGTATATATAATTTAAGGTAAAAAATATGAAGGTTTCAAAAAATAAGTAAAAATAAAAATAAAAAATATGATGTCAGCAATTGATTTAGGCAGGAAATTTTTTTACCACAACTTGACATCTGTACAATTTAAATAGAAGATGATGTCAGCGGTTGTTACTTTAGTTATATTTATAGATAGATTCTAAAGTTGGCCAAAAGTTCGACCTTTTGGTCTAATTTTAGTCCCAAAATGATCGTTCAATTTGCATTAAAATACACAACAATTTTACAACAATTTGTGCAAAATTAGGTTCTCATCTAAAATTTTGTTTTTTATTCTACTTTTAATACTTTCTCAATCTAATTTTTTTTTTTAAAAAACCCATGTAAATTTATCTGTTAAATATACTTTTACTTCTTTTTATTTAACTTTCTTAATACACTCTAAATCAATTTAAAAGGGAGTACGAAATACTTCCTCCATAGTCCATCCCTTATTATCGTTGCACAAAAAATAAGCGGAGAAAGTATAAGACACGACTCGAGAAATTGACGCCTGAAACTTTTATTTGGTTTATTGAAAACTCAATTCACTTTCTTCTCTGCTGCCTCCTTTACCACCGCTAATCTGGTAATTTTTCTCTTCTCCGATTACAACCTTAAACAACCATGTTCATGGCATACATTTCTTGTTTTTATTTCAACTTTTTCATGATTAAATAATTTGCATTTTGAATTATTACTCTAATTTATCAGCTGAACCTTAAGGTTATTTGATTCTATATATATTTTATTTTGTATTTCTGTAATTTGATCGACATGTTGTTGGATAATAATGGCTTGAAATTTTGATGAGTTATTTAGGGGTTTGTTGGGGTTTCTGAAATAGCAAAAGGGGTTTATAGGAATTCATTATAATGTTGATTATGCTTCTGATTCTAATTTTGAGTATTTATAGTTGGTGTTTTGCGCAAGATTTGTTTTTTATTCGTTGATTTAGAATTATGTGGTTGGAAATGGAGGTAGTATTGGGGAATTCAAATTGGGATTGTTTTTGAGACAATTTTGATTTGGGGAACTTTGGAATATATAGTTTCGGATGTGTTCAGCTGCTCAATCTACTTTTGGACCCAATACATTAGTGCAAGTCCGGGTTGATTTAGGCCAGGCCACTGTTCTGTTTATTTTATGTAATCTGTGACTATGGCAATGCTCGCGTCTTTGCCAATACACCCTTCTGTTGACACCGTAAACCCTTTGTTGAGCCATAGAAGTGATGCTATAGTGTTGAATGTTTTTTTTTTGGAGGGGAAGAGGTGGAGTGGGGTATCAAGTTTCTTTTAGAAATGCTACCCTTATAGGCAAATCAAACCTATCTTATCTATTCTTGTGTTTCTGTATACAATGTATGGTCAATTTTTGTACGCATTTGGCCTTTTGCTGCAAATTTATTATCACGGCCAATCGTGGGAACTTATCCCCCACCCACACAATCAAGTGAGAACTAGAGTAATGGAGGGTTTTAGCTTGGTTGTATCTGCCATGGAGTAGGTTTGGAGAGGTATCCATTTGGTTTTCCCCATTTTCATTAAGTACGAAATGTTGATTTGGACCTGTGGGCTGTGGTTATGTTTCATATGCCTCACCTTGGCATTTGCTACTGTTGTGTCTACTTCGGATGGATTAAAGTTATATATGCAGTCACTTGATGTATGGAAGCTCATAAGTAATTGACAACCCTTAGTGAAAATTCAATTGTATCACATGTATATCTTTGTAAGTCCACTGATTACCAACCCTTTATACACCAGTATGTGCTCAAGCTTGTAGTCAAGCTAGTTTTCTTTTGTTCGTGTGCTGTTAAGAATAGTGTGCTACTGATGAAGGAAATTGGTTGTTCATATGGTGTTGGGGCAGCTGTGGGAATAGGTTGTCCAAATGGCTAGTGAATACTGAATAGTGATGGGATATATGGTGGTGGAAAATTTCTAGGCAGATGTTGTATGTTGATCCTTCTGCTGCATCTGCTTGCCCCATCACCACTGTATGGTTGAATATATTGGGAAAATTCTTTTCCAATGCCTGATTTGACTTAGCATCAATTTGCATCTGCTATCAAGGTTGCTTATAAGCTCTCTACAAGCCTATTAACATCTAGTCATTAGATAATTTAGACGTGGCAAGGCTCAGTTCTTGAAGGACTTTGAACTGATTTGTTTTGTTTTGTGGGTGCCAAATTGCAATATCTTATTTCATTATATCTCTACTGGGTTAATAACTTAATATGGGTGATTTGCAGGTCTGGAAGCTTCTCTAAGAAGTAGATTACTCTCAAGATGTCTGGGATTTCAGGATTTGGTGCTCTTGCACCGAAAACAAAGAATATAATTGTTGCTGGGGGGCTGACATCATTTGTTTTTGGAGTGTACTTCTACACCATGCGAGCTGTTGGTGGTACTGATGAACTTCAGGTAGCCATCGACAAGTTTGAAGACAAGAAGCACCAAGATGAGGCCAAAGCAAACTAGGCATAGATCTCGATCATGCAAAGGAACTTGAGTTGCATCAATAATCTGACTGTTCTGTGCCTCATCTGCAGCTGAATGGATGTCTAGACATTGTATAGTTTACATATGGTGTGACATTTGTCGGCCTTGAAAATTTTGAATGTTTTGTAGCACAAGTTTCATCTGGATTTTAGATATGGTGTCAAACACACAGCTAATTGAGCTCTACAAGTATTTAGGTGAGTCGGATTGGGTGCAGCTTATTGTTGAGCTCATCAACTCAAATGATTAACAAACAGAATGTTTGAAATAATACACAGTGAGACTAAGCACCATTAAATTGTGCAGTTGCTTGTTTCTGTACTAGATGTAAGCATTTTTTTTGCTGTGTAAAGTTTCGAGTTGACCTGTCGTTTTGGCAGCAGGAGAGTGCCTCCCACCTCCGAATTTTGGGATTATGTGTTGGCTTCTTGCCCCTATCATGGAGACAATTTTATGTTATGGAAAAATGTGAAGGTTTTAATGATCACACGATGATATACCACATTCAGCAGCAACCTATAAATGACCTCAATAGTTCAAATTGTGTGAAATGCCAAAATTGACAGGATGCACTTCTATTTTGTCTTTCAGATTTTCTTTTTTATTATGCACTATAAAGTACATATATTGCTACTCGTCATAACCTCTCCATCGCTCTCCTCTAGTCCTCTCGCATGACTCAAGAAAATCGAACCCTATTGCTCTCCGCTTACAACCCAAGAAATTAAGGTGAGCGATGGATGATTAAACCATATACCCTAATAACCCCTTCCTCATTATTTCATCAGTCGTGCATTTGTATCGTCATGTAGAGTATAATACTAGGCCTGTAGTCTGTTCAACAGATGAGATTTGAACAATAAACAGGTCAAGGCATATAGGTCTAGAAAATTTCACTACCATACATATCAACATGGATGATCAATCTTCTCTCCCTTCACATCAAGAAGAGGATCCAATACTCTGAATCTCTGATGTTTCAGATATCCAAATATTTCCGTCAGATCCGAAAACTTGATATAGTAAATATGAAACTTGAAACACGCCATTTACAATAAGCCATGGATTTGACAAAATTGGCTGTCTTATCTGAATTTGGCTGAAAAAAAGTGTTAACATCTAATGCTTTTTCATCTTGGAAGTACTCAATTAAGTATAAGAAAATCAAACAATGCACTATTCGATTGCTAAAGATGCCAATGTGCAACATGGCCAACTTAATGATGTAAATGTATACCATCCTCCTCAGCTAAGCTAGAAATGCAAAGCTATATATTCGACACTTTGAAAGGTATTCTTGATTTATTTCAAAGCAAAATGTAAAACGAACTCTTCATAGCAACCTCAACTGCTGTCATACATGCCAAGGCTAGTCTTCAATCTTTCCACCAGGTATGGAAGAGTCTTGACACTATCGTCAATCGTCTGACCAACACAGGACTCGAGGTCATTCATGGAATTCGATTGCCCGGGTTGCAGTTTCGCAGTCTCATATCTATCTTGGCACACCAGTTACTCTCTTTGCATCTTTTCCTACAAACAATAACCAGAACAATGAAGTGACTATCAATTATCTGAGCATAACATGATTGCAGGTCTAAAGCTTTAAGAAAGACAGAAGTCCTGATGGATGGTAAATAAAACATATGTACACATCAAAGATCTAATTAATTAGTTTAGAGACTTGGCAGTGATGAAATGAGTTTTACTAGTACTTGCTGCTTGAAAAACATCAACACTTCAACAAGCTTTGACCATATTTTATTCCTGGTTGCTCAACTTCCAGAAGGTGCAGGTTTTGGTTGCAGTTAGTGCTTACTGCTTAGGGGTCAGCGGAAAGATTAGGTATCTCTTGGGTTTTATTACTTCTGGATTTTTAAAGCAAAAGGACGGATATGTCACCAAAACAGACAAGAGGGGCCGCTTCTTGTCATTCAAAGCAAATATAAGTAAATAAACAGAGGGGGGGGGGGGGACCTTCAGTAGTACGTATGAAACCAACATAGAAAATGTTAAAACTGAAAAGAGAAAGACTACGTAATCTTCAGTAGTACGTATGAAACCAACATAGAAGATGTTAAACTGAAAAGGGAAAGACTACACCTACGTATAACCTGAAGGCCATTAGAGCTCATTCAGTAAAACAAAACAAAAGAACTTTAAACATCAACTTGATTAACAAGGAAGCCAAACTTGATTATTACAGGGTAATGTTGCTTGGATTTTCATGGTATTCGTGATACAGACCAACTCCATAGTCACATGGGAAACTGGTCCTGCTAGAAATCACCAACACTGAAATTGAAAGTTAGCAATACTGATATGATACGGACTGCAACAAGTTAAGAAGCACAACAGCGCCTATTAATTACAGAGTTCATGCTAATTGCAGTCAAAGATACATATTTTATTGGCTACTTCAATAAACTCGGTAAACTTTTGAGCTTTTTAACAACTAACAAAATGTAAAGCATTTAGCACCCAGGGCGACAATGAAGAATAATAACTTCACATATGGAGTTGGTGTCACATGAAAGATTTTCCCCTTCTCCAGGTGGAAGGGTTGAGTAACTACACAATAAACAAAACAGCTAAATATGTAATAGAATGTTCAAGCAAACCTAGAGCAAAAACATAGTCAGCTTCCAGACCGAAATTATGAGTCACACAAGTAATTTAAATGCCTCAATTCTATCATGCATATGCAAGAAGAATATTAACAATTCCACGGAATAACACACAAAAAACACGCCCCTGAAATAACATAGAGCTCATTCCACCAAGCATATTATACGCTACCACGTAGAATGGTTTGTCCAACAAATTTTGTCTAATTACATACGGTAAGTTCAAGCTCCATTCTTAACAAACTACTACCATCATTACTAACATTTAAATTAACGCTATCATCGTTACAAACATCTAAGAGCTCATCCCACCAAGCATATTCTACGCTACCACGTAGAATGCTTTGTCCAACAAATTTTGTCTAATCACATATGGTAAATTCAAGCTCCATTCTTACAAACTACTACGATCATTACTATTTAAATTAACACTATCATCATTACAAACGTCTAAAAATAATTAAACAGGTCAACATAACACATTCTTCAGCAGCCAAAATGCAGCCAAGAAAAACAACTTTCTTCAATGAGATTGATGCATTCCAAATTTTGCTTGAATTTTTTTCAGTGTATAATGCAGATTTTTTAAAAAAAATGCATATAAACAATAGAAAAAAATACCCCAAGAAATTTAAACATTAGAAATTCTGAAATTTCAATTCAGTAAACATAAGAAATCAATACTCCAAAAATAACAATTACCCACAAAATAAATCAAATAATTAGAAAGAAAAATAAATTAAAGAAACTAAATTACCTGAAACTTAGCCATTTCCCCTTCAATAAGATTCTGAGCTTGCACAACAGGAAAAGTACAATGCTCAACACAATTGCCTATCTCTTCTTGGGATCGACGCCTATCAAAGCAATTATACGCACAATTGAAGTACGCTTTATGAAAATCACATGATTTCAAATAATTAACACAAATTTTTCTGAATATTAATTTTACAATCGAAAAAAAAAAACCCAGAAATTAGGGAAGAAATGAATACCTGGAGATTGAAATTGATGTGATCTTGAATACCATCAAGTTGGGTTTGTGCAGATGAATTGACTTCATTGAGTTTTCTTTTCAATCTGTCGGTAACAATTCGTTCTTCAGCATTAGAAATGTGGTTCATTTTTTTTCTCTGCTAATTGTTCTGTTTCTTTCTGTGCAAGAAGGGGTTTAGGGTTTTTGAGAAGAAATACTTGCCTTTTATTTTATAGTTTTACGCCTTTTTTTCTTTCTTTTTTTTTGAGCTTTGTGGCTTGGTGTATAATACGGGAAAATACAACTTTTTAACTGTGCTAAATATACCAAGTTTAGCACGAGAAAATCCTCGTTCATAAGCCGTATAAACAAGCTGTGTTTAAGCGCGTCATTTTGCCATGTATAGTAACGGTAAAGTTGTCAAAATGAAATACGGTTGTTAACTTCAGACTGGCAGCGTTAGTCTTAGCAATTTAAACGTCCGTTTTTGAATTGTTACATCTCCTTGCTCACCCCTTCCTACTTTCTTCAGTAAGATTCCCCCAATTAGCTTCTGCAACTAAGGGAAGTCGTTGATGACTTTAACTAAAATTTAATGGGCTTTACACATCGCTGTACACGAATGATAAATTATTGAGGAGGTGGTGGTGGCGACGTCGACTTGGGGGGACTAAAATCCCGGTAAATTATTGCGTTTACCTTTTTCTTCATTGAATTCCAATTACAAACATGTTCAATTGAAGCAATAAAAACCAAATTAACACCCCAAGCAATTGCCTTTCTCGATTAAGTACAACAACATTCAATAAAAACAACCTTAATTTACCCACACATTAACCCATTACATGCATATCTTTAGCAATTGCAACAAACGAGATCACCAATGTCACAAATTAAACCAATTAAACTAATTACTTTTATTTTCTTACAGCTAATGTACCAATGACCCTGATCGAACCTCAACCCTCACGATTATTTTTTATTTTTTATTTTTTTGTCCGGATTGCGGGTCAGATACTTTGAGAGTGAGGGGGGAAAAGTTAGGGATTCCCCACACTCAAAGTGCCTCTAGTGGGGATTGAACCCCCAAGGTACAATCCTTACCACTAGACCAAACTTAGCTTGATACAACTTATGTACTACTTGTATGACACTATATACTACTTTTGTCAGTTTTACTACGTATTTTTTTTTTTTAAGTGTCCGGTTAAATTTTTTGGACACTTTTTACAGTAATCGTATCCTAAATTGGCTAAATATTAGTCAAGACACTCCCTTGACCTTGTTGAAGTGTCGACCAAAAATTAGGACTGAGGTGTCGGACACGACTTAATGACGAGTCCGAGTTACATTGGTTGATATCAATGCAGTATATTAGAATAATATTTGACTATATTAATTTATTGTTTTTACGGAACTATATTAATCATATACGGAGTATGTATCAAACCCAAAATCTTGCCTTATTTCTCATGACATAGTAATATCTACAAAGTGTTTGTAGCTTGCGGTACAAGTGAATGAATGTGCAATTGACAAACACAAATTGATACGATGGAAGAGCTCATGTCATTTTCGGCATGATGATCCAAGCTCTCATTTGTACAAGATACAATCGTTCAGAGAAACGTGACAATTATGCCTCTGATTGGCCTATATTTTCATCGACTGCAGTGGTAGAGTTAAGGAGTGAGTCTTGAGATTCATCTGTGTCAAAAGGTTGGGATTCGTGTTTAGCTGCAGCTTGCAACACCCGATTTTGGATATCTAATGAAGAAGGTGAGACTGGAAGTCCATTGCCGTTAGTTTCTAGTTTTCCAGTAGCCCGTGAGAAGGCCTGTGCTCCAAATTTCACCGGAGAAAGCAGCAAACTTCACAGAAGCATCAAAATCAAATGGAACATCATTAATAGAAAAAAGTTGACACACACTAAAACATACGTGGTAGTGATAAGCTAAACTTCCAAGTTACATGGGATGACAAGCCTTTGCATACTTCTAAAATGTTGTGAAATGCTAGTGAAAACATCTAAGGTTGAGCACTGTTTTATGTATACTATTTAAGAAGGATTATCTTCTTCCTAGTTCCTACCCAGCTCTTGGAGGAAGTACAGTTACCCACGTTGAATTGAATTGAAGGAAATATTTTCAAAGAAGCGAATTAAATGAACCAGATAAATCTATTGAAGAAAGCAATTT
The DNA here is from genome assembly GCF_001683475.1 of Chenopodium quinoa. Classification (NCBI taxonomy): domain Eukaryota; kingdom Viridiplantae; phylum Streptophyta; class Magnoliopsida; order Caryophyllales; family Amaranthaceae; genus Chenopodium; species Chenopodium quinoa. Next base: position 1,960,076 of record NW_018743391.1, on the reverse strand, counting down.
CAGAGTGAAATGAACCAGAAAAGGCAGGCAACATATTCAATCAATGACATATCTAGTAACCAAGTGTGAATCTAAGTAAATCAGCAGTACTCTTAAACACTATTAATTGCATTGTTGATATATCTAGGCAAGCATTTACATACTGCAATAGTGGCTGCTTTATCTTAGCTTTTGGTGAACTCCGACATGAACAGTATTCTAATGTGCCTCAAGAGTCTCGCCTTTTGAGCAACGTAAAGAAGGATCATATGTACGCAGCCTTAACTTTATAGCCCTATGGTGTAGAGAGGCTGATTTCATTGATCTAAATCTACTATGCAAGAAGGGCCATCTGCTATTGCACAACAAATATGAATGCAACTGGTTCTCCCAAGTCATTTCAAGTCCTTTTGAGCCTTCTAAGTCATTTCAACTGGTTTTCTTATAAGATCACATAGGAATAATTCACATTGGTTTATGGAACCTCTAATTATGGAATATGGAACTACCAAAACTTGAACAACACCCTAAGCTATCCATCATCTAATCTATTTTGATGCCAAGGAGAAAAATACTAGATCAGTCAGCGGCCTACAATTATACAAAGTATTTTGAACATGTAAGTGTTATCTCCAGAGAGGCTGCTTATAGCATCAGTCAATATCTTATCCCTTTTTCCCAAAAAAAAAAAAAGAAAAAAAAAAAGAAAGAGAGAGAGAGAGAGAGATGAATACATAATCACTCAAAGAATAAAGCATACCAGAAAATGCAATCAAGTTGCAACTGATTAAACCTTTCATTAGGTAATGTAAAGTATAGAAGACATTACCTGACATCATTCTTGAAATCTTCAGAGTCCTCATAAGAAGTCACTCGACGATATATGGTCTATTATGTTGGAGAAAAAACGAGGAGAAATATAATAAGTATATAAACTGAAGTAGAGGTAACAGCCATTAGGGCAATAAAAATTCCTTAAAACATCACTAACATCACAAGAACATCATTAACAAAAGTATACACACTTAACATTACTATAGTTCGTATTTTTCTACGGAAACCATTATTATATACACACCCATATTATACTATTATAGTATAGGCGAATTAGGTGCCTGCCTCAATTAGTTCCTCAATGGCACATTGAAAAATGGAGTTAGTACCAGCAAAAGTTCACACAACATGAACCGGACACGCAAATAACAAAGAGTCGAGAGTTTTCAGATCCAATTTATTAAATGAGTCACACGACACGACAAATTTAAATAAACAGATTGGGTTAGTGTTGAGATTCCTAACCAAAAACCAACATGATTCAACCCGCCTGAGAAAAATAACTAATAACTTACAGATTAATGATAAATCTTTAAAATGAGGCTAACTTTTTTTCTAATATGACACGACAATATGACACAAACCGGACATGGAAAAAGAAAGTTACTGTCAAGGGTTTCGGATACATTTAATCAAACACGACACAACTCATTAGGGTTTGAGTTAGTGTAGAGGTTCCCCAATCCATTTATCTTCGAACACAAACAAGGCATGGCAAGATATGACACGTTTGCAAGCTCTAGATGAAGTATAGTCTCATCATGATCAGCATCTCAGTAGCACAAAGATTGATTGATTGATTATTCCATTAGCTACTTTGATGCACCACTTGGAAAAAGAACGTGTATATAACTGGAACATTTTGCTTTGCAGAGGGCCACTGGTCATCCAAATAAATTGAAACAGTTACAATGACATGTGAGATCCATATGGGATATGCATCAGCAGACCCCTAATCCCAAACTCAAAGCTAGTCTTGCCACCTAGCTAGGCAGACTGGATGAGGGGGGTATTTGGGTTGTTAATAACGAAGTACTAGCTAGGCAGCTTGTAGATACTTTGTTGTACCACTTGAAGGCAAAATGATTATTATCTTCCAATAAAAATAAAAAATTCGTTGCTTGCATTGTCAAGAGTCAAAAGCGCAAATAGTCATTTTTTTGGCAAAATTAACCCAAATTCTAACATCAAAATTTACACAAGCTTCTAAAAAATTGAACAAATATACATATCCCTCAATCAAATTTCTATCACCAAGAAAAACATGCATGAGTCCTCATTCAATGTTCATACGTAAAGATTATTTATCCAAAACAAGTTATACTAATTCTAACATTGTACTGTTATAGATAATGATAGTTCTATCCAAAGTTATGAAAATTTACCTGACCAAGGCCAATAATACCAATGAGTTGTAGAGTTTTCTCCCACTCTGAAACCACATAATGTCCTCTTAGCAAATTACAAAGCAAATTGATAACAGTGTTAACAGTTATATATGCTAAAAGAAACAGTGGTTACACCTCAATATATATTCAGAAAACAGAGAAATCAAATAAAGCTAATTTTGTTACATAAAAAGCAGCAATATAAAAAGAAACTTGTTTTTTTGTTTCATTTATAGAGATGACTTCTCATGTATGTGGTATTACAAACTTTACTAGTCTAATATAAGGGAAGATGAAGAAAACAAACCTAGCAACGCATAGAATGAAGCAACAGAACCCTGCATCAAAGCAAATGATATCATATTAATTGTGCATACAAGGTACAATAAGAAAAAAAATGCCAGAAAAGTTTGGAAGATGTATAGATGTATTACTTGCATACTCATAAAGTTTAATGACAACTGAATCTTATATGGTTTTATTCAATGGAAATAACCTTAACTTACCACAATAACTCCCAAGACTTGCACAGGAGTAGGATTCAATTCTTCAAGGATTGCCTCAGCTTCCTGAAAAAGGTTAGAATAGCATGGTCATAAACTCATAAATCATATGAAATGGTGTTCTTGAAGAGGGCACATACACTCATACATCTATATATTTATAAACAACAGAAATAGTCGCACACTGAATAAACCAACACCAAACACCCACCACCCTCTCCCCCAAAAATATCTAACATAAAATTTTAAACCATAATACCACCATTAATAATTGACTCAAATCCACAATTGAGAGACTCAGTCCAGCTCAGAGATGTGGAGCATCCTCGCAATTATAAGCACTTTTACATGATTCGGCTTAGTGATTTGGTAGAATTTGATGAGGGACAAAGAAAAAGATATGATTTGACTAAGTGATTAGGTAAAATTTGCAACGGGACAAAGAAATATTAGCCTTGGGCTTCAATCAGCTTTGAACCGGCCTAGATAGTACCAAATTACGATGTGTGATTATAATCATTAGGGAATATGAATCGAATTTAGTCTTCATGGATCGCTTGGTGACAAGTAATTGCATGAGTGAACGGTACTCTTAATCACCCAGAAGTAAAGACACATGCTCATATATTTATCACTCTTTTCTCCAGCACACATCACACTGTATAGCAATAAATACTTTTCTCCGAAATCTTCTGCATTTACCCATCCCAATTCAAAATAGTCAACCTTAAAATGCCATAGAAATCCTTCATTCCCTCTTTCATCCCTCCATACGCATTTTTCATTCATAGAACAGATAGATGAAACAGCAGTACTTGACCAAGTGACCTGCCATCTATCATAGTGTTGACTTCTTAGAAAGCCAGTCAAATAAAGATTTTGAATATAGTATTTTAATTTCCATACTAAGAAAGACAGTAGATGCTTGTTGGATTATTAATATGTAGGGACTTCAAGAAGGAATAAGTAATACATATACCAATATTGGCAGATGGCAAAAAAGCAGTCTGATAATACAAAAATTCTAGCACTGCAGCAAATTAAACACAGAGACAAAATTTCAGAAGACTACAAAAATTGACAAAACACTATTGCTTTTAAGAAAATGGATCCAGTGATTCCACTCCCATAGTCAATAGTCCTACAGAAAATGTTAATAATTTAGGAACTGCACAAGACTACCTCATTGAGGATAGAAATTGCTGTCTCAGGTTTCAGCTCCTTAGCACGAAGGCCATTTTTAACCCAGGACTTGAAACCACCTTGGAGGACATATGGTCTCTGGTACATATAAAACAGATAAGACTGATGAGATCAAAATATTCACAGTCAGGAGATGGTTAACAAAACAAAGAACATACAGAGACAACCATCTCCAAAGTTAATTGATATATGGGAGAGAGATCTTATTTGTTGGGGTTTTATCACACAAAAAATGCATCACAGTAAAGATTTGTATACCCAAGAAATACAAAGAACTTACCTTAACCCCGAGTTTCCTTAAGGATCTGGCAATGCCTTTTGCATGACTTCCATCAGCATCCATAACTATGATATTTGATCTGTCCTATAGGTAACACAAGACTTAATTTGAGATGCAATAATAGCCATGAAGAGATGTTATAAGAGAATCTAAGGATGTAGGGGTGAGCCATCAAGCTTTTTAAAAAGAACAAAATATTTACCCCAAAGGGGATCAACAGATTTACTCAAGTTGGTTTAATGTTTGTTTCAGTAAGATACAAATCAACAGCAAACAAGCAAAACAATCTTTTGTATGAATTTTGCATCAAACTCCTATGTAATCATGAAAAGAAGGGAAAATTTTGACATTTCATTGATATGTATTGCACAAATAGAAAAACAGATGTGCATGGCTAGGGGTTGAAAAAGAAAAGGCAAAATAAAAAAATGGCTGATCAAAATCTTTATGATAACCATTCTAGATGAGGTAAAACCATCGCAATTGCCTTTTTTTTCCTCAATGTTCTTAAAATGTCGAAAGGTATCATTAGCTGTTGCAATTTGGTACAACAATACCAAGGCATTTGCTGGGAAGACAACAGGCTACAGCACATCCAAGAAGAGGACAACAATTAATTGTTAACCCCAAAATTTTCAGACAGCATCATTACTCTCAGGAGCATAGCAACCAAATAATAAGTTTGTAGAGAAAACAACTTCTCAAAATTCTCCAAAAAACAAATAAGCAAAGAAAAGATGTACAGAAAATAATGTCACCAACGAAGACTTGTATCATGCAGAATTCAATATGTTGAAACAGAGTTTAGGGCATTTTGGGCCTTTGGGTTAAAGAGGATTGGTAAATGTTTTTTTGCTGTAAATTATCAATAAATGGCTCTGGTAAATAAGAAAAAATACAAGGGTAAAAGCATACTTTAACATTCTTCAGATCCCGAATCACCACTGCCGTCAAAGTGTCATCAAGGTCTCTGCTGCTCTTCATTAATTTCCTTAGAGAACTATCAATCTGAATGTACAGAAATTTAAATGCTTTTAGAATTTATCTGCCACATAGTAAACTATACTTAACTTACTAAGTTAAGTAAGTATAGTAAACTATACTCCATATCTCTTGATTTTGCAGCAAGAACCAATATTTTGCATGTATAAAAAGCAATAATGTATGAAATCTTCAACAAAATACTGTAAATCAAACCTTGGGCATGGATACATCTGCATATCGAGATCGAGCAGATCGTCTAAGATCAGGGATTCCATCTTGTTGCCTCAGATCCTTCATACAAAAAGTACACCAATAATTACATAAACCTCAATTAAAAAAAAAAAAAAAAAAAAAAAAAAAGGGTTCTAATCACTTCTGTAGAATATGATAAGGCTAGAAAAAACGGTTTCTTGCCTCAGGCCTGGTATCTACAAGAACAGCACTTTCCTTCCCTGATACGAGCTCAAAAGCCAATTCAGGAGACAAATCTCCAGCATAACCACTGTAGGTGACCAGCCAATATACAGCCCTGCACAAATCTGGTAAACAGCATAAATTTCCTGTAAAAGCATGGAATGACCCCAGGCTACACCGAGAGAAAATATCAGAGTCGGGAGTGCAACATCAATACCATAAAGTAGACGTAGTGCCAACGAAAAGAATGAATGGGACAATAGGATCTGAGGGGTCCAGGCCTAAGCTTCTCTCTAATCCTTCAATGGCAGAATAAACCTGCTCATAAGATCCATGTTTTCAGAGTGAGAAGTATAATCGGCAATAACTAGAGTGATAAATACGAAGTAATAAATAATGTAATTGCACATTCAACTGAGTCAGTCCATGACAAATTTAGTACTAATGCTGTATATATGATTGCCGCAGGGTGGTAATTGGATTTAGATGGAAAAGAATCACCCACACAACAAAAAGCACTAAATTGACAGTTGGATCCAAACCTATGTTTGTATAGAAAAAGGATACATATATAGCCTATCATAATAGTTAGGCATGAAGAACACACTGTATCTTATTCTTATTATCATGATGAAACAATTGACCAGTAAAAAATTATCAACAAAAAACTTGGCTCAAGTCTCACAAATAGATCGAGAGAGACTTGAAGAGGAAGTTATGACTTAACATCACCTGTAAGAAAACCATTCCCACTGGCCTTGAAATTTGACTAGTTTTCTCCTCGAATAATTTAAGTGCATCCTGGATCTCCAGCGGCAGAAGCTCTTTGGAAGTCTCATACGAATAATAGACAAATTTACTCCCCTTAACAAAAGAATCTTCAACCACAAAAATTGTCTTTCTTAACAACTCAAGAGCTACAACGCCAGCTTTACTGCTGGATTCCTTAAGGTTACTTGGAAGGCTGCTCAATTTAGAACTAGTAAGTTCACCAGCTTGATCAAAAGAAGAGAGCACTTTTGTGGTTAGATTTTCAATTACTTGGTTGCCATCCTTGACAATGTCTGATATCGTCGAATTAATCTTATCCACAGAGCTATTCAAGGCATTCTCCCCCTCACCAAATGAAGCTCTTATTGATTCATTTGTTTGAGAGAGAATATTCTCAAAACTACTGCTGGAAGATGGCAATGGCTCAGCAGTGATGCCTGAAGTGTCAGGCACGTTACTAGTGCTGTCAGCAACACGATCCAAAATCGAGACAGGCCCTTCACTAGAAGGTTCTAGCAAGATTTCAGCACTATTCACCAAGTTGTCTCCTAGTTGTTCTTGTGACACAAAGGCAGAAGAGTCCTCCACATAAGTTAAATGTTGTCCACCTCTGAAAAACGAAGCACTCATCCTTCCGGTAGTGTAATTCCATCCATCCAATAATGTCTTATGTCCTGCATGAAAGTCATAACTGAGAGAACTTGCAGCTTCTTTCTGAAGGCATGCTCCTGGACAAACACCACCTGACAAGCTAGGAATTGTTGTGTCTACCGAAACACATTGAATACCAAACGCCTTTTGCGTTCGAGTGAGGCATCTCATTCCATCATTTAACAAGATCTGCACAACCAATATGATTGATCAATAATAAACTGCTTCAACCTTTGATTTGCATTTGCAATCCTAGAGAGCAAAATGCCTAATGATGCTCATTGTTAAAAAAGTTAAACCCCAGTCATCTCTTTAATTTTTAGACCATTCTTTGGAGCAATTACTCTGCAGTTCTTTATATATGTCAACTAGCTTAGTTGTTTAAAATCCCGAGAATAATAGTGATGATACACAAGACCTAATACCGAATCCCATGTACATCATAGTGCTTTATAGCTTCCATATACAACAAAAAAAAATGCATTTCTTTTCTTAAGAGGCATCAAAAGATTTAAATTTAACAATTCCTAATAATCAACTCCCAAGAAACATATATACAGCATAATATGATTAACCATAATAATCAACCTAAACAAACAGCTTCAAAACTAATTAGCAATTTTTGAACTAATTAATAGTGCTAATAATCCAAATCAACCACATCTAAATAGTGCATTAAATATGATCATTCCAAATTCAGCTAAAAAAAAATGAAATTCTGAAGCATTATATTATTGTTACCTGTGAGTTAGAAGAACAGCGGGTGGCTGAACAAACTGGCAACATTTTCTGCCCAGAAAATAAAAATAACCCAATTCTCAAATTCCTTGAAATTCTGCAAAATTAAGCTAAAATCTTAAGACCCATAAGAAATTTATTCCAATTTGAAATGTTTTTCTGAAAACCCAGATAAAATTAATGGCAGCAGCAGTTGGTTTCAACTGTGAAACATCGGAAAATGACAGAATTTTGAGCCAGAAATAGTGTACTCTAAGTAATGACCAATGAAATTGTAGTGTATGAAATCGTGTGGCGTATCGAGGTGTTTAGGTTCATCTATTGAGATTCTCTCTATCGAGTTGTGGACAAAGTTCAATGCTGGTCGTTGTCTATTTGGCTTTATCCTTTTTCTATGTCCGTTTGTGTATCGCTACTCGTATATTAAGAAAATCGCTAGGGAGTATTTAACAAGCCTCGTTATTAAGTTTGATTTACTAGGAAAGATTGCACCTTCTAACTTTGAGGTTGGGGTTCAATCCGCACTATTGATACTTTGAATGTGGGGATCCCTTTATCCTAAAATCGTGAGGGTTGAGATTTAGTCAGGGTTCTTCTCCTTACCCCACTAATGGCACTTTGAAGACGTGGATTCCCTAATCCTAAAATCGTGAAAGTTGAGGTCTAACCAAGGTTCTTCTCCATACCCCAAAACAAATAATTATGTAATGGATGTCGAACGACTTTTAACCAAAACAAATAATTAATGTAATGGATGTCGAACGACTTTTAACCAAAACAAATCTCTACCACTTATTCACTTAACCTCGGTTCGTCACTTTTACAGTTATACTTCTCCATTTGTTGCATTCTTTGTATATCCTATATGTTTACCGTACTTTTTCCATTTTACTTTTTCGTTTGATTTATACCTCTTATATGATGGAAATAAGTGAAAAGTTTCAAATTTAACCAATTAGCACTTTAATTTGGTTCTTAGAGTACACCCTGGAGAAGGTTGGATTGTTGAACTATTCCATGCATACCTTGTTGGTTGTGCAAAAGCACATTTCAAGGCATCAGTTGAAAATATAAAAAATGTGATTCATTAAATTTAAGGTGTTGGGATTGGATTGTATTTGTGCTATATAGAAAATATTTTCGGCAATAAGCAAGTACATATTGGTATATCTATTGTTTTTTATTTATTATGCATCCTTATTAATTTACGTTTGGGGTAGGGATGTGTAATACCCCTTCTTGACCTAATAAAAGGGTTGGTTAATAGGTTTAGAGTTCACTATCTTCTTCTTCGAAACTTGTCATCATTTTGGCTATTCTAGAAGACCCTTATTGCAATCTCTTGTAAGAGCTAGTGAAGTGGTTTGACCTCTTGGATCGTGTATGTGGTGTCGATGTTCAATGGTTGATTGGTGGTGGTTGTACATGTAGCTTAAATCTCTTCTTTTGCTTACTACTAGTTTTCTTTTGTTAGTTGTTAGCTTGATTTCCATTATTTGTTTTGGGCCTTTTCCTCTCATTCTAACTAAAAAGGAAAACCTCGAAAAAGGATTACTGACCTCGAAAAATATTAACTTAGTGGCTTGACAAAAGGTTGTATACCTTTGAAGATGACATGTGAATATGTGATGCTTTCATATTGGACGGATGTTTATTAAGTGGACATTAACCCAATATTGCACTTATTAGCTATTTTTTTGATAAATAATCTTGTAATTATCTTTACTCAAATAAAACTAGTGAAAATCAAGTAGTAAAAAGAGCTGATTGAAAATCAATTTAGGGCATGTCTAATAAGTTTGCTTTATAGAGTAACCACTTTGTACTAGTAAAAAATAGTATAGTTTCAAGATTAAACTTATCATTCTCGAAATGTAAAGAGTTTGTAGTTAAAGACGTCTTTCTAATATATCTTAAAAATGAAGGATGTCTTTATTGTAGTTTAACACGAAGAAAAAAAACTTAATTCAACTAAAATTTAGAAAAAAAAAAATGAAAAACTTAGTTCAAGCATATGTCTATGCATGTAGTTTACATGCATAACTTCAAGCATATCACAACATGCAATACTTTAATTAGAGAAAAACTTATTATATTGTAATTAAGTTTTGTATACACACCCTTTTATAAGAGTATTTACATTGGTTCAATATAAGGACAAACCGGCAAATAAAACAAAATACTTATCACTTGCTTGCTGACAGGCTAAAGTCGTATCACCCAATCAAAAGTAATTCCTAAATCCTTTAACTAATGCAGATAGGGAAGTAGGGTCGAATCCACATAGAAACGAGTCTTTTTATTCCTAATTAATTAAAGCAATCTAAATTATAAAGTAACCAATATATTGTAATCAAAGGAATACTAAACTACTTAGAGTAAAAGTAGGGAGAATAAAAATAGAGAAAATCAATGAATAAACGACCTAGGGCATAGGTTCACCAATAAACAATATTCCAGGGTAAAACATAATAATCAAACATCAATGCATCAATTAATCAGATCATAAAGGGCTTTCGCTACGTATTACAATCACATAATTAAACTACCGGTATTAAATCTCATCTCTCGAATCTCGACTTAACCATTTATAAATTAACCTGCCTATGAAACTAGACCTAAACATCAATTCTCATCTCTCGAATCTCGAAACAATATTGTCAAACTCATGCATAAAAGATCAGGCCTAATCTAATCACAGAGCATTAAATCAATCAATAGGAAATTAATCTAGCATTGATAATTAACAACAATAAATTACCCCTTCATTTTATTTACGGATCCCCATAAACCCTAGAAATAAAACTACTCACACATAATTAAATCTAAACTAATCAAAGCAATAAAATAAGTTATGATGAAAGAATTAAAGTGAATAACTGAGATCAAAGTAGAAGAAATCGTTACCAAATAATCTGAATTAAGGAATTGAGTTAAGAACAAAGTTGAGAGAATTTTAGAGAGAGAAAATAATCTAAAAGCTAAGTAGAGAGAGAAAGTTTAAGAAAGAAGGTAAACAAAAATTAAGCACTAAAATCGTACTTAAACCACTCTAAAAACACGCGCCCGATTGGGCGGCCCTTTTTCTTCGCACTTCTTCTGGGGAGCTGCGCCCGATCGGGCGCGCCTTGCTCGATGCCTCTGACTGCGCGCCCGCCCGATCGGGCATAAGCTTGCCCGATCGGGCCCGGTTTCTTCCTCGAGGCTTGGACTTCGGTTGGGCTTGATTCTTCGGGTCTTGAATACTTGGTCCAAATGCTCCGGTATCACACACCGAACCCTTAATCACCGGCTCTAACCGGTCCTGGGCTTCAAAGATGGTCGTGTTCTCCTAATGTTTGTAGTTGCTCCATGAAAACCCGGGAAAACGCTCCAAAAGTGCAATTTCCTACAAAACTCAAGCAAAACTATAAAAACACTAGAAAACACCAATTAGTAATAAAAGTGGCTCTAAAGAGCCAAAAACACTACTAATTGTGACCAAGGGACGGAGGTAAAATACTATGTAAATTGGACACATCACTTGCTAGTGTGGAGTGACACACATTATAACTGGGAGAGGAATGTGTTTCCCCACAGGGATATGTAGTTTCACACATTTCATTCAACACATTCCAAGGCTTCTAGCTGTGTGGTAGCTTGACAATAAATTGTGTATCTCGTATGTGTTGGATTCTCTGGTTGCAACATTTTTGCCACTTTTCCCTTTTTTCTACAAATGAAATTCACAAGGTCTTGACTATCTTAAGAGGTGGTTGTAGTTTGAACCACAACACTTGTAATTTAGGAAATATTATGTGTCGCAAAGAGCTATAGGGTTGTAGCTTGTACAATGGATGTTTTAATGGTTTTTATTGCCTAAGAGCTAGAAACCAAAGTAAATACTAATTTACATATACACATGCACACAATATAACACATTGTAGAAAACATACGAATAGTGGAAGCATCTTGAAAAGTTAGCTTCAGAGGTTATTGGAAGCTTTCCAACAATCATAGCCCTTACCTCAACGTTTCTAGCTAGTTCCTTACATGTATAGAATCTTCTATCTTGATTCACAATACTACTCATCTGTTGTGTTGAGTTGTAAATTGTTGTATATAACAAGAATGTTTCATCACTATCACTTATGTTAACTTGTTAATTATCTCATTTCAACAACCTTAATACTCTGTAATATCGCAAATTTAAAACTCAAAAACTAATCTCAAACACTCCCCACCGTTCTGAAAATTCGACTCACTTTGCATTTGCGCAATCTCCAATGTGCATCTTTAACCATCAGGTAAATATAATAAAATATCACTTGCTTTTAATAATAAAAAAAACACTTACTAATTAATTTCTTTGTTTATAATTTTATACTTCCTCTGATTCTTTTTAATTGGCACGTTTCTTTAGTCACGTTTGCCAATGCAATTATTCAATCATTAATATATTTAATTATCGATAAGTAAAAATTATGAAAAGTTGATATTTTAAAATTATATAAAGTGACGAATCTAACAAGATCCCACATGACTATACTCCGTATTTTTCATTACGTATAAAGCACAAAATACGATCAAAGAGAGGTGTGCGAATAGTGGTAAAGTTAAAACGTGTCAACTAAATAAAAACGAAGGTAATAAATTATAATAAAATGAGGATGGTAGTGTAGATTGTAGAACACTCGAGACTTCAATCAAAACACTACCCTAAAAAACCTCATTTCAAAATTGCACTCTCACAAATCATCACATACCACACCTCCACCAACAAAACCCTACACCAAACTCAAATCACCCGTCCATTTCATCAAACCACTGAAATCAACGATCAAAACACCTCGTTCTCTCCATAACAAACCTACACCCTATCACACCAGATCACCATTTTCAAGCTCTTTCTCAAATCAAACACCAAAAATCGCAAAAACCTGAAAACCCTTCTTCTCATTTCACTCGAAACAGAGAAAACCCAACACACTCGAAAACTTCCCCACTCTCTCTCCTCCGCCGTCGCTTTCTCTCTCCTCTCGTAACCATTTTCTCTCTCTTCATTTCTTCCTTGTTGTTGCGATCTAGCTTCATTATCGTTTTTTTGAATCTTATTGTTTTGATTTATATCATATAGTTTTTTAATTTTATTCTGATGTTGATTTTAAAGATATTTATGTTGAATTTGTTTGATTTGATTTGTTTTTAGGTTATTAATCAGTTTGTGAGGTTTCAGAGTTGAAGTTTCAGTTCCTTTAGTCTACTATTATGGCGGTATGTATTTGTTCTTGTAATATGATGCTTTGCTTTGTAAATTGGAGCGTACTAGACTCTGACTAATCTGGATTTGAGTTGCCGGGTTGGCGGTTTATTAAGTTTTGGTGAAATGGGGTTGAATGTTTTAATGAATTTGTGTATGATTTGGGGTGTTGTGTAGGTTGATAGAATCTTGAAAGATGAAGCTTCTGAGGAGAAGGGAGATCGTGCTAGAATGGTGAGTTTCTTGTTTGCTAGATTGGAGTTTAGCTGGTTATAGTGTAATCTGTATGTTGTGTCGCACTCGATAATTGGGATGTTTTTTTTAAAATTTGTTTATGTTGATGTTGTTTTATGCATGATATAAGCTGATTGATTTGTGAATATAAAATGGAGAGAAGAAACTCATGGAATAAAATTCTGCTGCCTAAATCTGATGAGTATTCTTTACAAGGTTTAGAAGCTTGAATAGACATTTGAATGTGTACTGGAGGTAGTTAACCTATACTTTGGTATGGCCAAATGGGTGTTAGGTATTGGTAATTTGGTGTGCTTTGGGATGTCTGATTTTTCATAGCTCATTAATTGATACATAGAGGCATCTTCTTAAATTTGGACACAATTGCAGGAATATGCCATTTTCCCCGTTAAGCATGAGAGTTTGGCAAAGATAAAGAAGCATATGGTTTTTAAATTGAAAATCCTAATGGATTAATGAAAGTTTGTGCATAATGTAAGATTTTACCTTTTAAAGGGTAAACTAGTGATTGTCTCACCCGATTGTTGCTTTTCATAAGTTTTTGTATAGTGAGGAAAGCATGAGTCCTCAATGTGATAAATAATTACTTAATATATAAATCCCTCTTAAGTATGGGAATGTAGATTAACCATACATTATTATAACTAGGCTTTTGTCGCGTCCAACGTCCGGGCTTATTACAGGAATAATTTTTTAAGTTTTTTATGCTTTTGAACACATAGTTAAATAGTAGAATGAATACATGGTTGAGTATTGGTTGATAGTTTCTAAGCGGGAATAATTTTGCCTCTCATACAATTGATTTGTATTGAATTTTAAATAATTTAAGTAAGGAGTATTGAATTCAAATGAGGCTCCTAATGAAGGGGGAAGAAGATTGTGGGACTAAAAGTGAAGGCAAAATGTATAGTTAATTTTGATAAAAAGGTTGTATTTGAAGAGATGAGATGTAGATGAGTTGCGTGGGAGATGAAGAAGCTCAAGATGCTTCTCTTCTATTGGTTTGGATTTTTGTGGGTTTATCAATATTTATTTTAAGAAAACTGAAAAGTTCTAGAAGCGTAATGAAAGAGTTAAGAAGATAGGAAAGCTTAGACACGTGACTTATTGGGTTGGAAAAGTGAAGAAGATGGAGAAATGTCATAGAATGATGACATGCGTGTTTTTGGTTTGACTTTTTAAATACTAAGTATAGATATAGATTTCTATCTATGATAAAATGGGGTTAGAGTATGTCATTTGGGCGTAAGGGAGTGCTTTTTTGTGGTCTAGGCAAAGCGATTTTGATGGGCGCACCACCTTAAGGTGCATTGAGGCGCACAACAGGCTTTACACCTCTTTTTTTTTTTTTTTTTTTTTTTTACATGCGCCTCACTTCAACTAGGCGCACCTTACTACCTTAGGCACATCGAATTCCTTGACACCTCACTGAGCCTTAAGAGTTAATTTTTATTTTTTTATACATTAATGTCAATACTATTGATGTGTTGGAGATCTATAGATTAAGAGTTTAAGATTTTAATATTGTTCATTTTGAATCATAAAACAAAAATAGCGGTACCCATTTTTCATTTCAAAGGTCATGTGTTTGATTCTTGGCATCCACAATGTTTATTTTCCGTCAATGAGGGGCTATGATGAAATTAAAGCCCTTGGATGAGATGAAGGTGTTTTGTAGCACATAAACTTTCTTAGGAACGCTTTTTAATACTTCCTACGAAGTATTGCTATAGATTAAACAGGTGCTTTATGGGGGGAATATTGCACCATTTCAAGTTATCAAAAGAAAAATGTTATAAGTGTTTGAATGCTTGAATACGGAACATGTGGCATTGTTTGCTTGTAAATTTTGACTTTTATTATTTTGTTGACAAAGTTTTATTCTTTTTAACTCTTATTTTATCAGGCTACATTTATTGGCGCACTTGCGATTGTAGATTTAATCAAAACAACTTTGGGACCAAAGGGAATGGTATTGTTCTCATTTCTCATGAATTTAAGCTTTTGTGATCTATTTCATGTATGTGATTGTGCTCCAACTTTGACTTATTATGCTCTATTCAAATGTTTGTTGTAGGACAAGATTTTGCAGTCAACTGGTCGAGGTCATAATGTTACTGTGACAAATGATGGGGCGACAATCATGAAGTCCCTTCACATTGATAATCCTGCAGCCAAAGTTCTTATTGGTATCCTTTAAAGATTCCCCCCCCCCTCCTCTTCTATTATTTTATGGTCTTTGTTCAGATGGAATGAAAGAATCACATGAATACATCATACACTGTTATTATTTAGCTAATTATTTCTCATGAATCTTGACAACCCAATCTTTCAAAGTAAAGTTTTTTTTTTTTTCTAAAAAATAAATCCCTACTTCATGTTGTTATCGTAGGAACAACAGGTAGTCTTATTTTTAAAATTAGCACACTATAAAGAATGAGATATTCACACTAAGCATGTGCAAAGGGGAAAATTGAGGTGTGTTATATGTTTGTCTGTACTTTTGTAGAAATTGTTGGTGTGTATATTTTAGTTGATTGAAGGATAAGTAGTTTGGACCAGTGAGGTTCTTGTTGCATGTTGTCCTTAACCTAAAGTCAGATATTTCAAAGACACAAGATGATGAAGTTGGTGATGGGACAACATCAGTTGTTGTCTTGGCTGGAGAGCTGTTAAGAGAGGCTGAAAAGCTGGTTGCAATGAAGATTCATCCCATGACCATAATAGCAGGTTAGTAATTTGATCTTTAGAAGTTTTGTTGTTATTGGTATGTGGGTATGCAGATGTTCCTCATGCTGCTAAATTTATTTAATTTTCTTTGATCCTTATCTTCGGTATAGTTTATCCTTTCTTTCTGTTGGTGTATGTTTGCTTGTTTTTCATTAATGAGATTTCTTCTTGGAATTAGATTCCTTGATTTGGTATTCTAAGTAGTTCGGTAAGCGCATTGAACAATGTAGGGATCAGAATAGCATGAAGTTAGAGTTAGTCAAGTCTACCTCAGATCGGCCCAACTTAATTGGTTAGACCTGGTGTTGGTGGTCTGGTTCTGAATTGTCGTTGGTGTCGGGTGTGAGGCCCAACTTTTCTGTCTTAATGTATTGGAACCAACGTCTTTTAAGGTGCAGTGTGACCTGCCCCTATGCAGAAGATTCGGACTGAAGCTTGAAAAGGAAGCCCATATATTATAACTGTAATGTAAGAAGATGAAGTGCGAAGCTTGCTATACATCTTCAAGAAAAGGGATTTGCTAATCTTTGATTGAATTACATGCCCATGTTGTGATGTATGGAAGCATCTTAACCAGCTTGTTACATCTTGCGCTTGTCTTTTTTATATGTTATTTAGACTTTGCTAGTTGCCGTTTGGCTGGAAACTTACCAGCAGTACTAGCCTTCTAAGGAAAAAATTTGAAGTGCAATATAAACTCTCTAATTTTTCGTAATTTTGTGTTTAATCACTTGGTTGAGCATGATAAATAATCAACTCAATTTCAAATTCTTCAGTTTTCAAGATTTAAATATGAGAACTCAGTATCAAATACTGCCATATTTTGTGTTCTCAGCTTCTCAGTCCTACTACAGATATTTTTGCAAACTGAGGGAGTTAATCGGTATTTAACTTGCCCCACGGATTTTTTTGCATAAGCATGGGTTTTGGGCGCTTGTATTGTTTTTTGTCTTGGTGAAGTGAAGAGGAAAAAACTTGGAGCAAATGCATATTGGTCATGATTCTTGTAATGAAGTCACCAGGCTCTGTTCCCTGTGATAATCCATGGTACTTTATCTGTGTGCTGGCCAACAATTGTCAGTATCTACATTGTCTATTGGTATTCTTTTCGGCTTTCTGTCTCACGGACATTAAGGGCGCTATGACTAATCTTTGTGAACAGTTTACTTGTTTAGTTACAGTAGTTATCTGGAGAGACTCATATGCTATGATTTTGGGTGTAATGAATTGAATCTTTAATCCAATTGCTATTTAGTTACTTATTAGTTTGTACCTTTTCTTTTTAAATGGAGAATTGTAGCTGATGGTACCCCAATCTTTCTGTAACCTGCACAAAGACTCACCTGCCAATTAGCGTCCCCTGTATAGAAGTATACCATATTAGGCTATGGTATACTGCTATGGTCCTATGGCTCTGTCTGAAAGAATTGGTCAAACTTAGGATGATGGTTATTGGCAATAACTATATGATGGATGGTCTCATATGTTGAAATATTGCTGGCTTTTCCTCAATTTTTTTCCCCGATTGGTCATCAATTTAGTTGAGCAAGTGGCTATAATATATGTATAGGTTATTTTTTTTTGTTAATGTTAATTGTGTGCTGTACTTTTTACTATACTTTTTCCTAGCTAATATAAATATGCTATTCCAGCAGAATTTTATGTTCTTGATAATATGAGCCTCTGATTTTATGTTTCTGATAATATGAGCCTCGGATTTTATGTCGTAAAGGTTTTAGGGGTGGCTTCTCATATTGCTCTGAGTTCTGACTATTGAGGTTTGAAATTTTGTCATCCAGGTTATAGAATGGCTTCTGAATGTGCTCATAATGCATTGCTGAAGAGGGTGATTGACAACAAAGAAGATACAGGTACTGATATTAGCTGTCCTCTTATAAACTTTCTTTCATAATTGCGTTTTGTAATTTCACATGGATGTATGACCTCCTATACAATGCAGATAAATTCAGGTCAGACTTGATGAACATCGCAATGACTACGTTGAGTTCAAAAATATTGTCCCAGGACAAGGAACACTTTGCCAATATGGCAGTGGATGCAGTTATGAGGCTGAAGGTAATAAAATTAAAGCATTATGGCTTCTAATGCACACATTGATGTTAATTTTGAAATTTATAGTGCTTCTGCTTAACTCAGCTGTACTGTTGTGTTCATGCAGTATTTTTGCTTAGGTGTATGAAAGTAGAGTTTATTTTTTTGATCCTCTAATTAATGTGGTGTTCTTGACAATTTGCAGGGAAGCACAAACCTGGAGGCCATCCAGATCATCAAGAAACCTGGAGGTTCCCTGAGAGATTCGTTTTTAGATGAAGGGTATGCCTTATCTCCCAAGCTATTTCATAAATTCACTAGTAGTAGATTTGCAGTAGTTCTCTAGTTACATTTTAGATTTTCATTAGTTTATGTGAATTACAAACTGTGTACTGTACTTTTTATTATTAGTTATTATATTTTTTTCAATTACTGAACTGACTTGCATGAATGAGACCTTCATTTTTGTGAATTTGTTGCCAGCAAAAGTAAATAGAAAATGTTTTTATTTGTTGAATATCACCTATATCAGTATTTTTTTAAAAACTATTATTGTTTGTATTTTTTATTTAAAAATTGTTTTCATCTCCATGGCTTGTGAACTTATGTGAATTTCTTACTACTACAGATTTATTTTGGACAAAAAGATTGGTGTTGGACAGCCGAAGCGTATAGAAAATGCTAATATTTTAGTGGCAAACACTGCAATGGACACAGACAAAGTTAAGATCTATGGGGCACGTGTACGTGTTGATTCAATGGCTAAGGTGGCTGAGATCGAGGGAGCAGAAAAGGACAAGATGAGGGAGAAAGTGAAGAAGATTATTGGTCATGGAATTAATTGTTTTGTTAATCGGCAGTTAATTTACAATTTCCCAGAGGAACTCTTTGCTGATGCTGGAGTGCTTGCCATCGAGCATGCTGATTTTGATGGTATTGAACGCCTTGCTCTGGTGACTGGTGGGGAGATTGCATCAACCTTTGATAATCCTGAATCTGTTAAACTTGGACATTGCAAACTGATCGAGGAAATTATGATTGGGGAAGACAAGCTAATTCATTTCTCTGGAGTTGAGATGGGACAGGCGTGCACAATTGTACTGAGAGGTGCAAGGTATGTATTTCTCTATTTGTATTCCTCTCATTTATGCTTCATTTTATAGATGCAATGCTTTTCTTATTTTACTGTTTTCCATAGTTGGTACGATTCTGATTTTGGTAAATTCCAAGTGCAGAATTACCCAAAATGCGCTTGTCTGTTTAACCCTATTATCTCTCTTTAGCTCTTCTCATATCAAATCCCCACAACCTCTAATCATCGAAACAACATAACCATAGATCACCCCTTCCAACCTATCTATACTTCATTATTACATCATCTACAACTCATTACCACCTTTTTTTTTTATATCCTTTTCAATCTCCCATCATTTTTATCTTCTACCCACAAGCTCTCAACTAATTCCATTGTTCATCAAAGCCACCTCCCTCACTGCCATATCTTTGCTGATCATCAAAGCCACCTCCCTCACTGCCATATCTTTGCTGATCATCAAAGCCACCACCCATCTTTGTGGCGAAAAACTACTAACACTGCCACATCAACCATCAGATGATCTCTCTTTTATGTTTCTTGATTTTGTCTTTATTTTCCCTCTTTATCTCCTTTCTTATTTTCTCAAGCTTTCAGTGTGGGTGACTTCATTTTTTTAGTGGCGGCAATGGTTGCTTCTATAAACAACAGAGGAATTAGTATCTTCCTTCATCTTTCTTAATTATTTCCATTAAAATGAAATAGATGTGATCTTGTGCATGCTGTTCATTTCACTTTTGTATTCCTTTTCTTTTCCTGCTGGAATAAGTTTGTTTACTGCTTATTAATATAAAAAGGTTGGTGTACTGATCTGCCAGACTTTTTATTGGAACGTCGCTGTGGTGGTGTTTGATTAAGTTGCTATTGCCTTTTTTTTTTTTTAAGAAGAGACTTACTGTCAGTCTGCCTAGTGTCTGGTAATCAGCTGAAGGAGCTAACAGTAAAGGAAAGTGCTAATAAAAAAACCTTGAGATAATATTGTCATATGTAATTGGGGCTATGCATGACTGCTTATTACATATTGAAGATGTTCCTCTGATGTTAGCTATTGAAAACGTCATGCGGTTGCTGCTCTTCAATTTCTTCTGACAGTTTATTCTGTTTTGAATTTTCCTTGTTGGTTTGAGAGCTGAGCGTTATTGTACAGATTAAGATTAGATGACCAATATTCTTTTTTCGCCTTCACAAATCTATATAGAAATTGGTAGTCTATATCATCTGAATCTAAACTGAGGGAGTCAATATTTACATTATTTCGACGTTTGCTACTGATATTGCCCTTGTTATGAGCCTTACTGAAGGCATTGACATTGGCCTTAGAATATTTGGAAACCTTATATTTGCTGTTAATTGGCTAATTCATCTTTACCTAAATGTGTTCGTGAATTATTCTTTTGGTAGATTTATAAATTTGTTGACAGGCATTATTCGTGACTACCTGTTTAATTGCCTGTGTATGTCTTGAGTTAAACATATCTTGCTATCTTTATGCAGTGAGCATGTGCTTGATGAGGCTGAAAGGTCTTTACACGATGCCCTGTGTGTGCTGTCGCAGACGGTGAATGATAGCAGGGTTTTGCTTGGGGGTGGTTGGCCTGAAATGGTCATGGCAAAAGAGATAGATGATCTTGCTAGAAAAACTCCTGGAAAGAAGTCTCATGCCATTGAAGCTTTCTCACGGGCACTCCAGGCGATACCGACGATTATTGCTGACAATGCTGGATTAGACAGTGCAGAGTTGATTTCAAAGCTTCGTGCAGAGCACCACAAGGAAGGCAGTACTGCAGGAATAGATGTGATCACTGGAGCTGTAAGTAGACTTCCAATCTTTATTCTAAAACATGCTAATAAGAGTTGTGTTGGCCGCTTTAACTATACGCATTTAATTACTGATGCTAAAGTGGCCATATTTCTCTAGTCTATTTCTTCTTATCAATTGCAGTGTCGTCTACCACAAGTAGATTGATGTCAGTTAGGCAAGTGCATATTAGAACATTGGACTGGAAATAGAAAAGTCACGCTCTATGTTACTTTTGGACTGCTAGCTACAGTGAACTTTGCCCATTTACTGGATAGATGGGTCGATGGGACATGATTGTCTATTTTATTCACATGGATCAATTGTTAAATTGTTGGGAAATCGGTCGTAACTATTTGTGGTTTTGAATCCTGTAAACCCCTCCCCTTGTGTTTTTGAGGTTTGCCTTTATTTTTTTTTTTTTCTTCTTATAATCATGTAATTAATGTTCAAGAAATTGGATTCCTGCAGGTTGGAGATATGTCTGTTCTGGGAATCTCAGAGTCTTTTAAGGTAAAGCAGGCTGTTTTATTATCTGCTATTGAAGCAGCTGAAGGACTCCTTAGGGTTGACGAGATCATCAGATGTGCCCCAAGGAGGAGAGAAGATAGAATGTAAATCTGAGATTTGGTTTTTGTATCATCGGACCTTAGATTTTGTACTAGTGTTTTTTTTTACTTGATTTAGAAGGCAGTCTGGAATTTTGCTTTTCTTCCCTGTGCAATATGCTGTTTCGTGGCATATTATGAATTTGTTGCTGCGATGGTGTTGAATGTTCAAGCTGATATTTTGTACATTGAATATTGCAACATTAAAGTTTTGGTGGAAGAACAGCAAGTGTGAATTGGTGTAAGAATAGGATAGTGATGAATTTCTTAAACTTGATATAATTACCACTTTTTGTGACTTGATCAAGTAAAATTGCTTTTGTTTTTAGTGATAGGCAATGGCTTCTTGGAGACAATGGTGACTACTGCTTATTTCGGATAACTCTTTTCACCCGTGTTCCCCTCCCTCATCACCCCCTCCTAAATCGCTAGCTTTTGACGTCTTTTCAAAAGAAGTATTATGATTTTGACTGTTGTAAAGCCTGTAGTTTCAAACATCTTGTATTAGTAAAAACTAAGAAACCAAGCAAACCAAAAGGGAAAGACATCAAAAAGGGGACTAGACTGACGAAGATTTGCATTGGTGATTTTTGCTATCTAGAGCTTCTCATTGCGTATGATACCTTCAAATCTTTAATAAATCAATTAGTACAAGTTACCTCTATGACATTACATGAGTACCATGTATTCTCAATGCTTACGGTGTGTTTGGATTGAAGGAAATGGAGGGGAAGGAAGGGAAGAGAAATGGAGAGATGGAGTATCTTTCATTTGGATAGCAAATGAGGAACGGAGGGAATTGGAGGGGAGAGAAATGAAAAGATTAAATTGTAGGAAATTGGTCCCTCCAACAATGGAGAGATTTGGAAGGAAAACTCATCCTTCTTCCCTCCCCTCCCTTTCCCTTTTCTCCTCCCTCCCCTTCTTTTCCTTCCCTTTTCTTTATCCAAACAAACCATTAGAGTATAAGGTTTATCTTTACTCCAATTATTCAATACAAACTGTCATACCCTAAAAAATACTCACCTCGGTTTTTTATTAGTTGACACGTAATCCTTTTTAGGAAGTTTTTTTTTTAGTTGACACGTTTTCTTTTTGGGTAAGTTTTATACCTTGCTTTTTAAGTGTACCCCACTTGCTTCATCATTCTCTCTCAATCTCTCTCCTCTCCTTAACATGTGTGCTTAAATTAAACACGTCAACTAAATAAAAACGGATGAAGTAAGTGTTAACACAAATTTTTACATAGATAATAAGGTTATTGATGTTTGTAATAACTCTAGCCTATTCTTTCTTCTATTAAGTTACGAAATTCCCTTGTGAGAAGGGCTTCCTAATATTAATTTCCTTACGTTTATGAAAAAGTAAATTAGCACATAGAATATACAATACTATAACAAACTATTTTTTCATTTTACGCACTCAACTCTTTGTATCACGCAACTACTCAATGCAAAATTTTTTACAATGTAGAGTGATAAGGTTTAATCATACCGTCAATGCTATTCGTACTAAAAAGTATTTAACCCAACTCATTTGATTAGTTTAGGGATAAGGATTGAACATCATTTTAAACAAGGCTAACATTGACTATTACTTTTGATTGAGGGATATAAACATTCATCAAAACAATAAAAAGAAACCATATAAAATTTAAATTACTTGATAAATATTTTGATCTTCCAATACTCACGGTTGTTCCTTTTATCTATAAAGTATTCTAATCTTTAAATATTCACCGTTATTATTAAACATTTTGATTTTTTAATAAAGCCGTTTTTATTTATTTATTTTTTTACGGGAAAATCGCTTGTGTAGTATTTTAAAAACAAGTTTTGTGTCCAAAAAAAGAAGAAAAAAAAAATAATAAACCGAATGTCATTAATTAGTCCAATCCTGATATCATTATTGAATATTGACAGTAATTCTATATTTTACAAAATTCTAACAATCACGAGAATTCACCAAACTTTGCTTTGAAACACAATCCCTAAAATACAGCTTAATTCTCTCTCCTAATTAATCAAATCTTGAGTTCTTGATCTCCGCAAATGTTTAATTTCTTATTAACTTCCTGACAATTTCAGGTGAAAATAACGCCAATTTAGCTACAATTCGGATGAAAAATTAGCAATCCCAGGTACAATTTTTTTTTTTTTTTTTTTTTTGAATTTATTTCATGATTTAAATTAAAGGGTTACGTTATCAAATCAAAGAAATGTGCCATCAAATTTGTGGGTTTGTCAAATTTAGATTGTTTTTTCTGCAAATTAATCTTCATTTGCCCAGAAATGAGATTTTGGGGTTTACTTTTGATTAGTACATTTTATGAATTTAGTGATTAATTGACCGAATTTTTCAGATTGGGAGGTCAAAATTAAATTCAGATTTGGGGGTGAAAGAGCCACTGCAAGTGAGCCATGGCATCATCAGGTCAGCAATTTGCAGAACTTTCGCTTTCTCATCGAATTTGTTAGATTTTTTTGTATTAATTAGTATTGATTTTCAGTTATGAACTAGTGAATTGGGGACAAGTGTTTTCTTGCTAGTAAATTAGTAATCTTATAACATGGTTTCTTGGAAATTTGAATACTTCTGCATTTTTGCAACCGCCATTTCCGTTTTTGTTGCTGGTGGTGCTTCGGTTATGGGGGCAGGTTGTATGAGTATATCAATGGCAGTTTGCATTCTAAATGGACTAATATCACCTCATAAGCTAAGAAATTTGAAATGCGTAGTTGCATACATCAGTTGCTAGTGGTGGTAGAAATTCGAGGTTATGTTGACGGAAGGGATCTTGCCACAAAAAAATCTACGAGAGGGGAGGGGGGGTTTTTCTAGAATGAAAAGGGAGAAGGAATTTTTCAGAAAGAATAAGGGAAGGAATTAGTTGCTGGAAAAAAGCCAGGAGGATGCAGCAAGCTAAGTGAGAAAGAAAAAGGGAAATACTTCCTCCTTTGTTTTGCTAGAAAACTTTCCCCATACTTAAGATATATTTTTTCAATTATCATACAAGTTGGTGATTTTAGGCATCACAAAGAGTGTCATGTTTTGCGTCATAGTGAGAGCACCGGTGCTATACATCAAGCTAGTGAGTACCATAATAAAACTAGAATGTAACCCTGAGTATCCTAAATTAGTTAAGAGTGTCAGTGTCTTCATAATAATATTGACCTCATTGAAATGTACACTCTTGTGTATAATAAGTGTATTCTATGCCTTTTGGCCTTTTTTTAAGTTGCCCTAGCTATTGCGCAGTAGTTGCCTGCTGGCCTTATCTGTTTTGTCCCTACATGATCCTGTTGCTTTGCTTTTACATGCATTGAAATACATTACACTACCTCCGTTTCTTATTATTTGCAACAAAGAGATATTAAATAATACCCCTTTTTGTTGCAATTAATAAGAAATGGAGGTAGTATGTTTTTATACCTTGTATTTGCCTCATCAAGAAACTGGAATTTGTTTTATTCATCTGTTTATTTGTGGTTCTATGTTTGATGCGTGACATTTCTCTCACCTTTTGTTTTGTTAGGTGGTGGTTTAAGGAATACATCTGTAGTCGTCCTTACTTTGGAATCTGGTGAAGTGTATATTGTTGTGAGCTTGTCCTTGAGGCGTGACACCCAAGTAATTTATGTTGATCCAACAACTGGAGTACTTTGTTATTTTGGAAAGCCTGGGGTTGATATCTTTAAGTCAGAACGTGAAGCTGTAGATTTTGTCACAAATAGTTCTAAATGGCTCTGCAAAAGTACCACATATGCCAGAGCAATTTTAGGTTATGCAGCCCTTGGAAATGTTGGCTTGCTTCTTGTTGCTACAAAGTTGGCTGCCAGCATTCCTGATTTACCTGGAGGAGGTTGTGTTTATACAGTGATGGAGGCTCAATGGATCAAAATTTCATTGCAAAATCCTCAAGTTATTGGAAAAGGAGAAGCAAAGAACATACAAGAATTGATGACACTCGACATTGATGAAAAGCATTTTTTTTGTGAGACAAGGGACATGAGCCGGCCTTTCCCTAGTCAGATGCCCTTGGACCAGCATGATGATGAATTTGTTTGGAATGGATGGTTGTCCTCCCCTTTCAAGATCATAGGCCTTCCTCAACATTGTGTTGTACTTCTGCAGGTTTGAAATAATTTATTTTTGTCATCATCTCTGTTTCACTCTTCCTATAAACTGTACAATGGTTTTGTTACTACGTGGCTAATGAGTGAACACTTTATGTTCTATGCGGCTATGGCTTATATTGCACCTCAGCTCTTAGTTCTAGTGGTCTTATGTGTGTTTTGGTGGTCCTTGGTGATAGATTGGGAAAATAATATCCTATGCCTAGATTAAGTGTTTTTTAAGTTAAGGATCTGTTCTCTTCACCTGATAAAAGGTGTTTTAATCGAAGAGAAGCATAAGAAGATTTGGTGTGGTTTAGTTTGATTTTAACAGGAAAATAGTTATAAGTTCTTGAAACAAGGTAAAGAGAACAAAGCCTATATTGCAATTAGGGAAAACCATATTACACTAATAGGAAAGTTTCTTATAATTCTGTTGTTGAACAAAATATGTCCATCTTCCCTTTTTGATACACTCCAACAAAACACCTACTTACTAAAGTTACAATTGAGCTTTATTTTTGTAAGAAATAAGATTTTGGATTTCATGTTAACCTTACCTTTTCCTCAAAACTTTATTAATTTTGACTCGTGATATCTCGTACCCATGCAATCCAAATTGAAGTGGTGGTATTTTTGGCGTGAATCTTAAGCATGAAATAATAACTCTGCCATTTTGTAATGTTTTTTGGAGTTCTCTTTCTGCGATAACTGTCACGTCCATCTTTCTGTGTCTTCTGTTGCATAATGGTGAGTTGGTGACTGGTGACGTCAGGATTTCCCCCCCCCCCCCTAATCTCCATTACTTCCATTCTTGCGTCAAAATTGGTCAACTGTATTTTACCAATTATTTATGTAGGTACTGAATCCTTTTATGTTAAAAGTTTATTTATTCACCACATATATAACCACTCATTATGATAGGTTTTGTTAAATGCTGTAGAAATTATACATTTTAAACTTTGATGTTTTTGAAAGGAAAATAGTATTTTACACCGCATTGGAGGAATGTGCTCCATTTATCAATAACATTTCAACTGCGATTGTGTCCACAATTTTTTTTTATATGCTTGTTAGTAGAAATAAGTCAAAGTAATATTTTCAAATTTTTGAAAAGTCTAATTGGACATTGGTAACTAAAAAATGGAAGTTGGGAGCTTTTTGATTCATCCTAAGATGGAATGGTATTCTATTTAGCTGTCCTATAATCAAATTACTCTTTCTGTTTTAAGGTAATAAAATTACATGTTTTTCTCAAATACGTCCTTACAATGGAAAGACAGTTGGGGGGGGGGGGAGAAAAAATGTAGTGTGGGAAACTTAGTTTTAACCAAAAAATAGAAAGAAAGGAGCTTTTTGGGACATTCTAAAATGGAACGCAGGGAGTTACAAATGGGGTGGGAAGAGGTAGCTTGTGTATTCTGTTTCTTGATATGGTCTTTTTATGGATTTGCTCTCAACATGTTATATGCGCTCTCTGTAATACTGTTTATGGTTCTCTTTGTTTATGCTCTTGGTGCTATCCTTTGCCTTCTTTTGTTGTTGACTTCTATATCTCTGTAATTCATCTCTTGTACCCAAAATAATTTACAATATGTATTCGTGTTATTTCATTTTATTCTTTTTCTTCATGTGAATTCATAGGGATTTGCAGAATGTCGAAGCTTTGGGAGCTTAGGTCAGCAAGAAGGTATCATTGCTCTGATTGCTCGACGCAGCAGACTGCATCCTGGTACCCGATACTTGGCCAGGGGAATAAATTCTTGTTCTGGCGCAGGTAGGATAATGTCTATACACTTTTTAGTATCTTTTAATTGTGCTACTTAAGTGTGCAAAAACTCCTTCCTTACTCATGTCTGAGAATGGAGAAAGTATAAAATTTTAATCATGCATCGTGGGCAGATAAACACGATAAGTAAACCCATGTGGTGGGGGTTAGTAAGGGTATATTATGGGATAATTATTTGCCAAAATTAGAACAACATAAATTAGGAAATTTTTGAGGAATGGGCTTAAAATGGAAATGAGGAAGGTCTTTGAGGAATGGAGGGAGGGCCTTTTTATTTTTATTTTTCATGCGTTCAAAGTTTTTAAGTTTAACCACTTTTTTTTTTTAATTATGTATTGGGAAGATATCATGTGTAATCATCTTAATTACTTTTTTTTTTTTTTTTTTTTTTTTTTTTTTGAAACAAAAATTAATTTCTGAATTTTCATTTTTTTTTTTACCTATATGTAAAAACCCAACTTGATCTATTTTTTAGTGCAATGTTATAGAATGGTGTAATGGAGTTGGAGGATTTTCAACTATGCTTCACTCCCCTGGTGCTTAAATGATGGGGATTGGGTGTCAGTGATTTATGATCAGAAATTTCTTTGTGGTCAACATTCCTTACCATTTGCTGTACATTCTTTCTTTTTGCATACTGAGTCATTCAGCTGTGTAGGAAATGAAGTTGAATGTGAACAGCTTGTTTGGGTACCCAAAAGGGCTGGCCAGAGTGTTCCCTTCAATACTTACATCTGGCGAAGGGGCTCTATTCCTATCTGGTGGGGTGCTGATTTAAAGATGAGTGCTGCAGAAGCAGAAATAAAAGTTGCTGAACATGATCCTTACAAGGGAAGTGCAGAATACTACCAAAGATTGAGCAATCGATATGATACTCGAAACTTCAATTTTTCTGGTGGGAACCAGAAAAAAATTCCTTTTGTCCCAATAGGGTGCATTAATTTACTTCGCAGTGCTGAGGGGAAATCTGAATCTATATTGGTTCATCATTTTGAGGAATCTTTAAATTTTATTAGATCATCAGGGATGCTTCCTTCTACAAAAATTGTTTTAATGAATTACGACTGGCATGCAAGGGTTAAGTTGTATGGTGAGCAGCAAACAATTGAAGGGCTATGGAGACTCCTTAAAGGGCCTACGATAACCATTGGCATCACTGAAGGGGATTACTTACCTTCTCGTCAGCGCATAGGCAATTGCAGAGGTGAAGTGATCTGCACTGATGAGATTGAGGGTGCATATGTCTTAAGATCTCGCCAAAATGGCGTGTTACGATTCAATTGTGCTGATTCTTTGGATAGGACAAATGCTGCTAGTTATTTTGGAGCCCTGCAAGTTTTTGTAGAGCAATGTAGAAGACTGGGTATATCTCTTGACAGTGATATTGGCTATCAATCAGTGGATAACTATAGCGGATATACAGCCCCACTTCCACCTGGCTGGGAAAAGCGCTCTGATGCAGTGACAGGCAAATCATATTTTATTGATCATAATACAAGGACGACTACATGGAGCCATCCTTGCCCAGATAAACCTTGGAAAAGATTTGATATGACGTTTGAGGGGTTTAAGAGGTCAACCATATTATCACCAGTATCTCAACTTGCTGAGTTATTTTTGAGTGCTGGGGATATACATGCTACACTTTACACTGGCTCTAAGGCTATGCACAGCCAGATACTCACCATATTTACTGAGCAAGGTGGCAAATTTAAACAGTTAGCTGCTGCACAAAACTTGAAAATAACTATAGAAAGAAGAATTAAAAACACTTTTGTTGATAGTTCTCGCCAGAAGCAGCTGGAGATGTTTCTTGGGATGAGGCTGTTTAAGCATCTTCCGTCAATCCCACTTTTTCCTTTGCATGTATGTCATTTTTAATGGAATTAGTTGTGCTTTGATTATTTGCTTGTGTCTATCAGAATGATGTATTTGCATGGATATGAAGAGACTTTAAAACATATTTATGAACACTGCTGTCTGTTGAATGTTTAACACTTTACAATTAGCTTTAGTTTTGTTTTTAGATTTTGCAGCGTTTCCAATTCTTGGAAAAAAAAAAAATTTGTATTTCAACAATAAGAGGTCTTCTAACCAGATCTGCAATTTATATAGTTTTAGGCCTTTTAACCCTCATTTGTTATCACTTGTTGTCAAAAGACTAGTGTGAATCAGATATATGGATCTTGTAAGTAAAGGTAAGATAACATATGTAGTGTCCTGAAACTATCATTAGACTTTATTGCTGAGAGGCAAGTAATAAAGTGGCTCTAAATTTTGTACTCTTCATTTTGTCACTAGTGTGTGCTGCTTAAATCATTATTCAATATGGAAACAGACACTTGAGACTTCATTTAAAGCCATTTGGGTTTTCTGTAGAATGGTCGAGTCTGACACCTGACATATACCAGTGACCAGCACTAGTAGCTGGGTAACATACTAACATGTGTAGCAGGTAATGAGTTGTCTAGGAATTTACATCATGACGTATTGTTTGTTGGCATTGTTGATAGCAAAATCTTTGAATAAAGTTTAATTTTCTGTGCTTCAATTTGTGATCATTTGAATGTAGATTATAGTTGTTTTCTGGGTCAGTCATCAGCATGACCTGGTTCAGATGAATGCCTTGAATGCGCATTACCCCACAGCTTGCATCTAGTATATGTCTGGGATGCCAAGACAACAGTTGTCCGATTTTTGTGGCATGTTTTCCTGTGTTATTGATTATGTTCTTGAAGGAGTGACATTTCTGCTGTCTGCACAGGCATATATCTGAAATGCTAGATGTTTCTTTGTTTGAATGTGATTTTGATGCACAGAACTGATTGTGTCAGGTGTTGTCTCGACCACCTGGCTTCTTTCTCAAGCCTGTTCCAAGCATTTTCCCAAATTCTGGTGATGGCTCTGGTCTTCTGAGTTTCAAGAGAAAAGATCTGGTCTGGGTATGTTGAGCTTCCTGCATTTAGGACATTATTTTCTGATTTTTTAGATTAGAAGCTATCTTCCGATTTCTATATTTATATTTGAGCTGTATAATCTGTTGATTTTACTTTAACTTAACATTGATGTTACAGGTTTGCCCCCAGGCTGCAGATGTAGTTGAACTTTTCATTTACCTCACTGAGCCATGCCATGTTTGTCAGCTTCTTCTCACTGTCTCACATGGTGCGGATGATTTGACCTTTCCTTCAACAGTTGATGTGAGAACAGGCCGAGATCTGGATGGACTTAAACTGGTTTTGGAGGTTAGTATTATCTCGTATGATAAGTATTTTAAACCATCTGTGCATGACAACTATTCTGTCTTGCAAGAGAAACATGAATCCATAATGTAATTGCACTCTTCTGCAATGTTTTTTTTTAATTGCGTTTTGGTGATAGATTTATCTGCTGCCTTTTTCCTAGAATGGAATATAATAACTTAATATTTATTGTATGATGAAATGTGAGTAGTTATGTGTAAACCAGTGAAAATAGAGAAATTACAAGTATAGTGTCAATTTGCTTCTTATCAATGTCATGTCTGTTCTCAAACGAAAAGAAATGTAAAATTTCCTGATTTTTCTGGATTAAGGGTACTGTATATCTGTATATGAAAGATTAAAAAATTTCTGAGAAGAAATCAGGTCACCAACGGTGGGTTGTTTCAACCTTTCACTTGTCAGGAGTAAGCTATATATATATATATATATATATAAGTGCAATGTTTTTACGAAGTAGAAGAATGTGAAGTTGTTGGCTGGCATAAACTTAGTTCATCTCCTAGGAACTACTTCCCACAAAGTGAGGGTAGCTTCTTACCCTAACTCCCCCTAGATAAGTCGAACGTTCACCTATCAAACAAAATTTTGCAATTCCTATTTCATGCGAAATGGAATTATATATGAAAAAAAATTAGAAAGTTAGAAACTGCCTAGCAAATACTTCTTTCTATGTTCAACCAAAAGACCACTTACTTAGATCTTGCTTTTGGCTCTGGCAACACTTTCTCTGGCTTCTTGTTTTGTTCCTGATGGGTTATTCTGTAAATGTCATGATATTCGGCCTTTTCAAAAGTGAATAGCAAATATATAAGATTTTTCAGCTTCTGTATTGTTTATTTGACATGAATTTCCCCTTTAATTTCTGATGTCTTTTAGCAATGTTACTGTTACTATTCAGATATTTGAATTTAGCTTGTACTTCTGTTCATGGGAATAGTGTTGGTGATGTAAATAGTCATGAGATACAGTAAGTAAAAAATGGCTGCTCTATATTTTATTTTCCTTGGTGAATATCCAAGTTTCTATTGCCTCTCAATTTTTATGTTGCAATGTTGCGCTTTATATTTCCAAGGTAACTGTAATTCTACTGTAGATATGTTGTAAAAATATAGTCATTTCTCATAATCATTTAAATTCTTCTCAGGGAGCTTCAATACCTCAATGTGGAAATGGGACAAATATTTTAATTCCCTTACCTGGACCTGTCAGTTCTGAAGATATGGCTGTGACTGGAGCTGGTGCACGCCTTAATGGTGCAGATGCCTCTACCCTGTCATTGTTGTATGATTTTGAGGAATTGGAGGGAGAATTAGACTTTCTCACTCGTGTGGTCTCTCTTACTTTCTATCCTGCTGCTTCTGGGAGAACTCCATTAACTCTCGGTGAGGTACAAGGCTGATCTGCTGGGAATTTTGTTCTAGTATCTGCTTCCCATTACTTGATTGTGAAATGTCAAAATATAGTTCTGATTTTTTTACATGTGTGTGATTAATTAAACTTCTTCTTTTAGACCTAAAGCCAAAAAGGAAGACCTGTGCGCAAAAGATTATACAGAAAAGAACTTTTGGTCGTGCACAAATACTCGCTGTCTGACTTGCTTCTCGTGTTGAGACTATTCTGTGTTAGATGTGAGAGACATTGTCAAAGGATGAATCCTTGTAATCTGAGTACTAATTATTCATGAATTATGGTATATTGATATGTCTAACTATGAAAATTTGGACAATGCTCCTCATAGATCTTGTAGAGGATGATGTGGAAATATGCAGCGCCCTTTTCCCGAACTTAGAAGGCATTTCTCATTTGAAAGTTTTGGCGTCTTCCACTAAATTCATTTTTACCATTAATATGCTTTATAGCCATTATAGGGCTTAGTTATCTAAGAAGACTTTTGGAGGATTTACTTAGAAACCATCACCATTTGTCTCCTAGTGCATAGTTGTCTCCCCCTTTTTCTGAGTTTGCAGTGTTGGTTCATCACACATCTTTAATTTTTGTTTGTAACTCAGGATAAATCCGACCCCTTCCCCTGTTGCCACCTACATATATCGGATATTTTAAGATGTCATTAGCTTTACTGTCGTGTATATTGTTCTTTCTTTCTTTTTCTTTTTTTTTTTTTATATTTATTTATTTATTTATTTTTATTTTTTTTAAAATGGTATTATCTATGCATCTCTTTAATTTTGCCTTACTTTTATTGGAAATTTAAAAGGACTTACTACATTACTTGGCTGTGGCATGGTAATATCTTTGTAGGTAGAGGTTCTTGGAGTGTCTCTTCCTTGGAAAGAGATTTTCACTAATGAAGGTCATGGTGCAAGATTGCGTGAGCAGGCAAAAAAATTCCAGAAACAAACAAATACTCTCTTGCCTGGTCCTCATTCCAGTACTGTAGGAGGTGGTGCGTCAGTATCTAGAGAAAATTTTCAACCCAAAACTCTGCCAAATTCTTCATCCAGCGATTGGTTTGACCTTTTGACTGGAGATGGAACTGATTTAAATCCATTTGCTAACTCTGTGAATGAGCATTGTGATGATCAGACTGGTTCTGAGTCCCCTCCTTTGGTTGAGAAACCATCTGATAATGGTGCTAAGCAGTATATTAACTGCTTTAAGTCTCTTGCTGGTCCACAAATGGTATGTGTTGATTATTCTATTAATAGTTAAGTAATACAAACATGGTATGTGATTGATAATTGATCTATGAATCTGCTTTTGATGGGTCCTGATCTAGAGTTTTAAAAATTGCTGAAGGGCATAGCTAATACATCTCTAAGGGTGTCAAACCCATTTGTAATAATCCGAATTGATCATATAACTATGATTAGGACAGAGGTAGTTTATGTGTGTTTTTTCCATGATAGGGTAACAGTTTGGGATTGTTTTGTTGATCACTTTTATACTATTCATTTGGTCACTTAGTGATGTAGGGACATTTCAAAGAAAATTAATTTCAAAGATTTGTGAATTACAAGTCCAAATCATGTTCATTAATAAAGCTACAGTAAGTACAGTTAACCAGATTTCGGTGGTTGGATTCGTGGTCTAAGTTGACCACCAAGTTTTAAATTCAGGGATCTAGACAATTGGCAGTTTTTAGGTGTTTAACATTGATGTTCTCATGATTCTGACTATAAATAAACCACCAGAATTCAGCTAAAGGTATCATTAACCATTATGTAATTGGTTTGAAAGGGTAGTAATTTTCATTCATTTTTTAATGTTTCTTGGGATGAACTCAAGCTTTTATTTACCTATTGTAGAGACAGAAGCTGAATTTCATGGAAGCTATAAAGCTGGAAATCGAACGTTTGCACTTAAATCTTTCTGCTGCTGAGCGAGATAGGGCACTATTGGCAGTTGGCACAGATCCTGCTTCTATAAATCCTAATCTGTTGCTTGACGATGTATACATGGTAAAATTATGCAGAGTTGCCAATAGTCTTGCAATGGTGGGACAAGCAGCTCTTGAAGACAAAATTACCAAATCAATTGGTCTTGAGAAAAGTGATGATGATGCTATTGATTTTTGGAATGTTTCTGGTTTTGGGGAGAGCTGTGTTGGAGGTGTATGTGAGGTACATGCTGAAAATGGGGAGGCAGCTCAAATATCTAATGCGAAATTATCAGCAGATTCCTCAAAGTCTTTTTTGTGTTCTCATTGTGGAAGGCACGTTTGTATAATATGCTGTGCTGGAAGGGGAGCATCTCTGCTTGCAAGCTATAGTACAAGGGGTTCTTTAAGCTGTAATGGTGGACAGGGCCGCATTGGCTCAGATGGGGCTGT
This sequence comes from Chenopodium quinoa, assembly GCF_001683475.1. Taxonomy (NCBI): domain Eukaryota; kingdom Viridiplantae; phylum Streptophyta; class Magnoliopsida; order Caryophyllales; family Amaranthaceae; genus Chenopodium; species Chenopodium quinoa. Next base: position 1,925,599 of record NW_018743391.1, on the reverse strand, counting down.
ATGTAAACAATGCTGCAGCGATGTTGTGCTGAATGCATTAGTACTGGACTATGTCAGGGCCTTGTTGAGCTCCCGGAGAACCACCCGTGTTGGTGCTGCTGCATTTACAGCTTTAGCCAACATCCTTGGATTTTCCTTGAATGATGGAACTGAAGAAAAGTACAAATCTTCTGATGCTCTAGAATCTAGTAAAGTTTTGGGAAGGTTACTTAAGGGGGAAGAATCTTTAGCTGAATTCCCATTTGCCAGCCTTTTGTATTCGGTAAGCTCTCTTTTCTATTTAGGTTAGATTTAGTAGAAGTTGCGGGGTTTGAGGTATTTCACTAACCTGCATACCCTTTATGTGGTACACTTGAATAATTGACAACTTGCATCTTTACTCGGTTCATTTTTTGACACATGACCCCCCCCCCCCCAGCTCAAATGTGATTCAGTGTGTAGAGTTTTTGTCATTAGACTGTTTAGTGTAATAAGTTGATGAAACATTTGTTCTTACCTGTAGTTCTTTTTTCCTGTCAATGCTCGAGGACATTTTGTTCTCGTGATGTAATACTATTGTTACTTGTGCAGTTCTAATATTATTTTTTAAGAGATAACCTAAGTTGCATGGGTCAGTTGAAGCGATTTATTCTAGAAAGTGTGTAAATTTGAATGCACTCTATTTTATCTTTTTACCAAACCAAGGTGCCCCCACTTGTTTAAAGAACCTTCTGCGGATTTTTTTTTATCCAAATGTCTTTTTCAAGTTTGGAGTAATGATTTGATAAACAATTGAGAAGCTGAAAAACACTATGTTAATTTCTTTTTTTCTCTGCTTTTCATTATTTAGATTTATTTTCAAGAAATATTGTATTTTATGGAGATGAACTCTATAAAAGTGGCGTTAGGTATAATAATTACCAATTGAGAAGCTGAAAAAGAGTATGAATTAATTACTTTTTTTTAGTTTGTGTGTGTGTGCGCCATTTGGTACTTTCATTTTGAGTGGACATGAACTATTATATTTCTGTCTTATTCTTTTTTCCCTTTGTATTGGAAGGTTGAAACAGCTGTAGGAGCAGCTCCCTCCTTGTCATTATTCGCTCCTCTGGATTCAGGGCCCCAACATTCTTATTGGAGAGCTCCTCCAAACAACAATTGCATAGAGTTTGCCATTGCTCTTGGTTCTCTTTCTGATGTCAGTGGAGTAACTCTAGTGGTTAGCCCATGTGGCTACTCAGAAGCTGATGCTCCTACTGTAAGTGTTGTCTCTATAACTTACATGGTGCCTGGCTTGTGAAGTGTACTGATTGAGTTATTCACAATTTATGGTCTGTTGTTTGTTATTCTATATCACGCGGATAGATAGTGAAATATATAGCAATAGTCATGACTCAGGACATTATAGTGACAGAAAATAAAATTCAGTTCTTATGTTCTTTTTCTAGGTTTCCAAATGGATATAAGCATATAACTTGAAAACAAAAGTGGAGACAACTGGCCATAGTAAAGCAGAACATTAGTGGAGACAGTATCTGTTTAGAAATACAGCTTACCTGTCCATAAAAATAATCTCATATTTTATTATAGGTTTTTGTTAAAACTTGTTGCCTATTGCGTAATATTTTAATGGTTTATGATTGGATTTCTAAGTGTCACTACATAAATTAATTGATGGGAAGAGAATAGAGATGGCACAACTATTATAAAGCTTCTTGTACATATTCTTATTTTTGATTGATTTGAAGCTTTGAGTAGTATCGGAACTATCTTTGAAGCTGGTGTAATTATTGATGACTACCCTTTTTGTATTAATTTTTCGACTAACATGCTTCATCAGACCTGTCCCTGGATCATTCCTTTTGTTTTTTTCTCAATTCACACCTGACACAAGATCCCCAAACTCTCTTTCATCCTTATGCTTGAATCATAAATAATTAAAGATTGTCCCAAAATGGAGTTGTAAACTCTAACCCTATCCTGCTAATGATATCTTGTGAGTCTAGATTATCCTTTCAGCACTTGGTGGGTTAAATAGATAGACCTAGTTAAATTCCAATTTCCTAATGTGTAACTTAATAGCTTCAGCGGTCACAGGAATAGTTGGGGTGAAACTGCTAAGCTTCTCTTCTCACAAATCACCCCTGTAACAACATCACAAAGGGTAAAACCAACTTTGCCAATACTTATATTAACTAGACCAGTTGCTAGTTCTTTCCTGTAAGAAGATGGTAAACCTTGTCTGTTATTCATCCCCTCTTTCTTTTGCACTGACAACTGTTTACATATTTATGCCGATTAGCTTATTGGGGTTGTGCATAACTAGAATTTTCATTTTTATTCTACTATAGGTGCAAATATGGGCGAGCAATAAAATAAGCAAGGAAGAAAGGTCATGTGTGGGAAAGTGGGAAGTGCAATCTATCTTGCAATCTTCGCCAGAGTACTATGGACCGGAAAATTTGGATGCCGTTGGGACTGCTCCCCGGAACATCAAGTTTTCCTTCAGGAATCCTGTTCGGTGCCGCATCATTTGGATCATGCTAAGCCTTCAACGAGCTGGTTCAGCTTCTGTGAATTTTGGGAGTGATTTCAATCTTTTATCACTGGATGAGAATCCTTTTGTTCAACCAACTAGGCGTGCATCTTTTGGGAGCCTAGATGAAAGAGATCCGTGTCTTCATGCTAAACGAATTCTTGTGCTTGGAACTTCATTGAAAAAGGACATGGAGCTCACAGCACCAGAAAGTTCAGAACAGTTAAAATTGCAAAATTGGTTGCAGAAGCCACCTCAGCTAAATAGATTTAAGGTTCATGTGATGCTTATATTTGCCTGGCGCTACTAAGACTGCATTATTCTGCTTGTATCACTTTCCACCTGTCAAATTTCATATGTACTGAACAGCAAGTTTGCCTTTGCATTTCAGGTTCCAATTGAGACTGAAAGGTTAATCGAGAATGATTTTGTCTTAGAGCAGTATTTATCACCTGCTTCGCCGTTGTTAGCTGGTTTTCGTCTTGATGCTTTTAGTGCTATTAGACCTCGGACAACTCATTCACCAACATCTGATCTGCATGCTTGGGATCCCTCTGCAGTATTACTTGTAGAAGAAAGGCATATCACACCTGCCGTGTTATTTATTCAAGTATCTGTACTCCAGGTAATCATGGTCACCAATTATGAACACCAGCTTGTTTCTTGCTTCATATATAATCTTGTTGTGAAAATATAATTGTTTGTTTCACTTCACTTGTAGTTGCAAACTTTGACCGGATACTATAATACTCAATATCCAGTTCTGTAGTTACTCATTCAGTGAACAATTTTAAGCCTTATATGGAAGGAAATTATATAGAAGAAAGCTGGATCAAGTTCACAAGCCAAATTAACTAACAGCATAAACTCTACATGAACAAGAAATAAATTCTGCAATAAGCTTGAAGATTTAGATCATGTATAGGGTAAAGCTTTCCACATGATAAAATAAGACTGTATATGTGCGATTGTGTGCTGGACGAGAACTCTAGTAAAAATGCTATTTTCCTCGGTTGCCAATTGTGACTGGTTGTCAGAGCTTCAATTTGGAATGACAAAAACATGCTTCTTTTTTTTTTTTAGAAATAACTTTTTTTCATGTGAAACAAACTGAGTTATGTAACTGCTAGATGGTGTGGGTCATTATAGTCTGTTCAGCAGGTGAGCCGCTCCTTTTTTTTAAGGATGGCAAATTCATACTTACATTCTGTCAGAAGCTCTATTAATAAAAACTCTTCATTTAGTTTTTCAAGGGGGTAAAATGTCTTTGGTTCCTTTTGTTTTCCCCGTCTGGGCTTCTTCAGTAAGACAGTAAGGATGTGTTCTTTTTACACTAAAGGTGTGGACGTCTGGTGTGAGTTTGTGAGATGCCTTTCCTGATGTGTGTCTGTAATTGGGTTGTTTGTTTTATTTTTGGGTGTTGCGGTTTGATAGAGATGCTGTGTACTTGAATCATGCAATTCAATCAAATCCAAAATTTAGAGTTGAGTTGAGTAATTTTGTTGTTATTTTTCAGGATACTAACATGGTAACAGTAGCGGAATATCGATTGCCAGAAACCAGGCCTGGAACTCCAATGTATTTTGATTTGCCAAGACAATTGCAGACTCGTAGAATCACGTTTAGACTTCTTGGGGATGTCGCTGCATATATTGATGACCCTGCAGAGCAAGATGATGCCGAGTACAGAAGCTCACCCTTGGCTGCAGGGCTTTCCCTGGCCAATAGAGTAAAGTTATACTATTATGCTGACCCATATGAACTTGGAAAATGGGCTGGCCTTTCTGCTGTCTAAATACTAGTCATCTATTCAACAAACCGCTTGTTTTTCTCTTTTTTGTGCAATAGTGTGTATAGCACAATGATTGTATTAGTGGCTTTGCCGCCATTTTTTCATGCTTATATTCATTGCTGTAATGTTCTGTATCAATTTTGATTCATTGATTAAATATATATCAGGTTTCGGGTAATAAAACTCGTGTTATTAAAATTGAAAAGCGTTTATGTTTTCCTTTTCTTGCTGGGGATTAGTTCAGTTCATAGCAGTAATCCAAAATATGGTGTTACAACTTGTGTACAAAGCCTACCCCGATACATTCAAAATTAAGTTCTGCTAAATTCAAAATTAAGTTCTGCTAAAGATTGCTCGTGAAGTAAATAATTGAGGCTAAACAAAACTTTTAAACTCGACTAATTAGCAAGCATAGCTTGAAGGCATTACTCGTTTTGCTTGCATCAATTTGTTATATCTAAATACAAATCTGGCTTATTCTCTATGTTCCTTTTTGTTTATCTCATTTAATTTTACGCGTATTTTTTTTAAAGCATACATTTGAATTTATCTTCAATTATACAGGTATAATAATTGAAATATATTATAATTACACATAACATAAATCTAGCAAAATTGTCACATTTAAAAAAAAAAAAAAAAAAAAAAAAAAAAAAAACGAAGAACAAATTAAGACACATAGATCCTAAAAGGGGTCCACGCAATATGAAAACCTTATCAAAAATCAACCAATAGATAACACTTTCTATGTACATAACATATCCATTATTTTATTTTTTTTTTAACATATGCTTTAAATTTTCTATGAACAAAAAATACATGGACCGAAACACAACACCAAAGGGAGAAAAATGTCATCATCCACTTGATTTGAGACCTGAAATTTCAAACCAAACAAAAATAATTATTATATTCGAGTAGAGTTGGAAAAATGAGCCAAGCATTAAGCACAGTTTCCAGCTTAATTACAAGATCATCAACACTTAAATTTTCTAAGCCTAACAAAATTCATACACAATGTCTTAATGTTCGTATGATTTCTGTATCTCCTCAAAATGTCTCAGTTGATGCACCAATATCTCTTACTCCGACTCCACGAAGGTATTTTTTTTATTTTTCTTATCATATATAATCTCCGATTTATTTTGAATAATTTATGTGTATATGATACGAAGTATAATGTTATATGTAATTGGGTTGATATTGAATTAAAGATGGTGGTAAATTAATTTTTTTTTAATGAATGTTATTGAACTGACATAATAATAACTATTGCACGTAACTAATGAGCTAATAGAGGTTTAGTTGTAGTATGGATATTATTGCACATTAATTTAGTGCTAAACAAAGCTTAACTTTGTCCTACACTCACATATTGTAAATTTCTAATCTATCATTTCAAGCCTTATTTTGTCATTTAAAAGTAAAAAAATGTGTTTTGTATATGTATATTCATTTGTTCTTGAAATATAAATCAATGAATTAGCTTATCTTCTAACAATGTTTCAATTTCTCATAATTTATGATTTAAACATTATTTCATAGAAAATAAAAACTTAAAGTAATATTGAAAAAAAAAATATTGCATATTACTACGTCATGTCATCCATATTAAAATACTTGTTATGCTTTGGCATTCGCACATTTGCACTATTTATATACTAACTTTTTAAATGAATCACTAAAATTAGTGTGTTGAATTTGCTTTAATATTACCACTTATCAAACGGACCGTTGAACTAGTACTTTCGGGTGTGCAGAGATGCTATTATATTGGGAGTTGCATTGGGGGTAGCTGTTGCAGCATTGGGGCTAAATATTAGTGACAAAGCATTGGCAGCAGCAAGAAGACCACCCCCAAAAACAGAAGAACAAGAGAAAAAGGACCCAAATGTAAGTGGGGTCCTAGCCAAAGTTCTAGCTAGTAAAAAGAGGAAGGAAGCCATGAAACAAGCCATGGCTCAGCAAAGAGAGAGGGGAAAGAAAATTGAGGAACCACCCTCTACTTCATCCCCTTCTTCCCTAGAGTCCCCACCTTCTTAATTTTTGTATCTAAAGTGATTATATATGTGTAACCACACATAATTAGTTTTTTAAATATATACTCTAATTTCAATAATCTTTCATTAATTCTTTCTACAAGTTCATATATATTAGGGCGTGTTTTCATACGTTATTTTCAGTTCATCTCAGCTCAGTTCAGCTCAACTCAGCTCAGTTCAGTTCAGCTGAGTTCAATTTATGAGAACAAGCCCTTAAAGTTTAAGTCAATCATGTGGAATGTACTAATTGTGTTAATATTAGCATGAAGTCTATATACTTTAAAGAGATCCGAAAGTATGTCTTGAGTTGTGTATGCTAATACATTTAGCAATGTGATATATGCTGTTACAAGGTATACTGCAATCTAAATATTGCACTCTCACCCCTCTTGCAAAGTTTTAGCTCCAACTAAGGCCGTGTTCTATTCATCTTGAAATATTAGTTGAAATAAGGGTTATACTTTATTAATTTGACGACACATGTGCTAATATCCAAGTTTGACCATAAATATATGAAACTATGTATTACTCTTTAGAATTATGAAAAATATATATATAATATTTGATAATACAAGTTGAATACCAAGATATCAATCGGTGTGTTTTTTCCGCCCCTCCTCTTTTCTCTCAATCCCAAGCTACCATTAGTGAATTCTAGAGGGGCTTCCATTAGTTTTACTTGTAGGAATCTTTATTATTTTTGTGGTTTATTTATTTAAGTTTGCTTTGTTTTAAGTAATTCCTCCTCCTTTTTGAGATATTTCTCCCTCAAAGACAAGTTTTTTTTTCTTTTATCCTAGCAAGATAAAATTATAAAAATAAAGTAAAATAAGCGCACTAAAAAATAAACACAAATCCTCTAAAAGGCAGGTGTGCGCTAATTTATTATAAGACAAATTAACGTTATCTTAAAAGTATTTAAAGTTACCCTTTATACTACAAAAATTATTATTTTTCTAATAATAAATTTTATTTACATAAAACTTATAATGTACTAGACTAAACATATTAGTCTTTAGAGTATGTAATCGTGAATCTATGATAAATTAAACATTAGTAAAATAAGATTCAAACCAATGACAAATTAAAGTTGACCTTTAAGGGGTTAAAGTTCCCAAAAAAAAAAATTACAAATAGTTAAAGTTAGATTCAAAACTATCGTCTTACAATAAAATTAAGATACAGTCATCTTACACTAGAAATTGTTATATACATCCGGCGAATGATGCACCCAAGGGTATACGTTGATTATGTTTGTTCATTTGATAATAAAATGAACAATAATCATCATTGTTATTAAAATCCCTATTTAAATCTTTTAGAATCTTACGATTCATGTATATCATACGATGCGATTTACGATTCGATTCTAATAGCCCCTTCTGATTCAAAGTAGAATCCCGATTTTAATAACTTTGATAATCATAAAAAAAAAACAAATAATACCCTTTGGTGCACCGTACAGCCGAATGTATATAAATGTAACGATCTTTCGGCTTATTACTTTTCCAACACTACCCCTCTTTGGTATTCTCTGCAAAGTATCATTCAGGTGGTGGTTTGAATTGGAGAAGATGGTAAGCGTTTCAGCAAACGATCTTCAGTTCTTCTCCGGTATTCAACACCTTGCTGAAACTCGTCGTTTCAAGGTCCTTACTTCATCATTATTCACTCTAATTACTTTTCTAATCTCTAATCTAATTACCCATTTCACTGCTTTTTTTCACTGCCCATTTGCCCAGAATTTAATTAAGTTGTATGTTTAACCCTTTAAATTTGAATATGTGAATTTAATAATAAGATTGCCAAATTAATTTGGATTTCTGTATTATGCAAATTTGGTTCTTTTTATCATCTTTTTTTATAATTATGTGGGTAATTTACATATTATCTCTGATAATTAAATATAGATTATTGGATTGATTTTGATAATATGCACATTTTCTTTTAAGGGTAATTCACATTTTGTTTCTACAATCTCAATATGGGAAATTTTGATTAATCATTAATGGATACATTGAGAATTCTGCTGAAATACAAGTGACTTTTGTGCATCAATATCTAGAAGTTTTGAGCATTATTAGTTTGTTAATTGATGAGATGATTAAATTTAAATCAAGGGGCTAAAAATCTAGTGTAAGAATTGCATACTTGTGCATCCATTGGTTTCTATGAACTAATAGCTCGGAACTTCTTTGTACATTCCATGTTGCACACCTTTATACCCGATTATATGAAGTCGTCTTGAGTTGCAAGCCAATCAATAATGGAGAAGTTTTTGTTAGGTGAAGAAAATACAACTCCTTTTCAAAGATAAATAATAGGTTTCCACTCCTTTTCGAAAATTGTTTGTCTTACTCTTACACCACTCTTTTACAATGTCACAATATGTCAATCATTTGCAATAGAGGATATAGAATAGAACCAGTTTAGGCTTGTTAGAATCAAGGTACTAATGATTTCAGTTATGGAACTGATTTGAAAGTGATGGAAATTGCTGAAACTGACCGATTCATGTAGCATAGCGTTTTCTTAACTTTTAAGTGTCTTTGAAGCCTAAGTGCATGGATAGCTGACAGATAATATTAATAGTTGAAAAAAAATTGATTTTGTTGATGTTCTTGCAGGCATGGTTTCTAGATCAATTTGGAGTTCTTCATGATGGAAAAAAGCCGTACCCAGGTGCTATATCAACATGTATGTTATGATTGGTTACTTTTGTAAGTATTTGGTAAGCAAGTTTTTTTTATCTGTGCACTCATTTTGTGAAGCTGGTATGGATTGAAGCTTAAAATAACTTGTTTGGAAACAGTGGAAAAGCTAGCCAAAACTGGGGCTAAGATGGTGGTTATAAGTAACTCGTCAAGACGAGCATCTGTGACAACTGAGAAATTGAGAAATTTGGGATTTGATCCTAACCTTTTTTTAGGTTCCATCACCAGTGGAGAATTGACGCATCAATACCTTGAAAGGTTGAGTATTACTTTATCTTACTCAACCTTTATCTTACTGCTCTAATCATACACCAGAAGAACAAATAAAAGATTGATGTCCCTTAATAATTTGCAAGTAGAAGATGATGGGCTCATTGACTTATGCCATTCATTACACTTATTCATCCATTAGCATCAAAGAGTGTTTCTACGTTACGCACTGTACCTTGCAGTCTAGTCTCTAGAACTTTGAAGCTGTCATATAGATGTATCCTCAAAATTACTTAACCAGCTTATTGTAACATGGACACATGCACATGAAAGTTAATGTAGTTACAAGATTTACTTATGGGTTTTTTGTAATTAAATTTGGAGGCATGAAATGTTATTATTGTACATGTGAAGTATGGAGACACGTGGATAATATGGTCTCTTAGGCATGGAAACTATCACTGTTGCTTGGTCAACTTAACCAAAATCATCCTGTATAAAATAAATGAGAAGAGTTTTATGCTGTGACACTGGAATTTTTTAAAATATATACCATCTGGACGAAAATTGTTTGTGCTCCTTTACGCCTGGTGTTGTGCAACTTGTGCTTCTTATGCAGGTGCGTGCTATGAATTGATGTAGCTGGACAGGGTTTAATAGCAGATTTTAAAGTAAGAAGATGAATTAGATTGATATTCTGGAAATTAAACAAGAGACTGGTACACAAAAACTTTCCAGAGGCTTATTCTCTCCCAAAGTGTATAGGAAACAATCAATAATATTCATCCCACTTTCTCTCTCACTGATCTGTATGTAGCATCTCTAAGTCTAACTGACTCCCTTCCTCTTCAAGCTTATTTTAATAACTAATTAAGCATTGCCTACACTGCAGTTCTCCATTAGGCCTGTTCATTGCAGTTTACTAGTTGCATGCACTTCTTCCATTTCTTGGCAAAGGTGTTTTCTAATCATGTTTCCATTTTGGTGTTTTCTTTTTTAATGGTGATCAGGATTACATTGGTTTTGCTAATGGCTGCTTTATTGTTGTACTTTCAACCATTATGATCATCCTCTGAAGTGTAAACTCTTGTTTGAAATATCCCTTCTTTGTCACTGTGGACAGGCGAGATGATCCTTGGTTTGCAGCGCTTGGAAAGTCATGCATCCACTTGACCTGGGGTGACCGGGGTGCCATATCTCTTGATGTATGTTGCATAATTGATCTTCTATTCCTGATTCCCCCACTCACCCTTAAAATTAAAAGACCAACTCTTAATTTCATACAATTAGAGAGAATTTGGAGTGGAGCATTTAGTCTTTTCTTTCCGTTCACCAAAATCTATTTTCCTTTTCCTATCTTCTTGCTTAGATGTTTCTTGTAGGATGAATTGATTTTATTTCCAAGTATAGCTGAGAAAGAATAGATTGTCAAATTCCTTATGTCAATTTTCTATCTTGGCATAACCTCAGCTTCCTACTTATTGAATGGATAGGTATTAATGCAGAACTGTAGATATATTTTTTCTACTCAGCTAGGTAGAAAATCAAAGATGGTTACCTAAAATTCTGATCACTTTCCTGTCTGCTACTTTTTCAGGGTCTAGACCTGAAAGTTGTGGATAATGTTGAAGAGGCTGAATTCATTTTGGTCCATGGCACTGAAGCACTGGGGCTTTCTTCTGGATCTGCTGTTCCGAAGCAACTGGAAGAGCTTGAAAAAATATTGGAACAATGTGCTTTAAGAAAAATCCCTATGGTAGTGGCCAATCCAGACTATGTAACTGTTGAGGCCAGAGCACTTCGAGTTATGCCTGGTAGGTTATATTTCAAATGTAACAAATTTGCACTGTTAACTGCTTTATGCAACATGTCAATATCTAGCTAAAAAAACCTATGTTTTGAACTGAGTGTAATGTGTTGAACTGTTAGCATTCCCAATAAAATATCTGATTTGCTAGCTGTCTGCTTGCTCCTTTGCCTAAATTTTTATGTATTGTTTCCCTGTTATGATTTCATTCATAGGAACGCTTGCAGCAAAATATGAGCAACTTGGTGGAGAAGTCAAGTGGATGGGAAAGCCTGGAAAGGTAAAATCATGCCATTCTATCCTCATGGTCATTATGGTAGATTGAATGTCGTCATGTTTAAGAGATCAACCATCTACAAGTACTAGTATCCTCTGAAATGAGTTAATCATTAATGTCATCATCCGACAAGTTGATGTCTTGAGATGTTTGCACTGAATTCTGATGTAATTGTCCTGTTATCCTGTATATGGGGATTGGTGTTTGTTCTTGTGTCCCACCTATTTAAACTTCACACCTTAAAAATTGGGTAGTTTAAATTAACGGTGAATGTTGATGGTGTGGTGGGTTCAGGGACAGCAGAACATATATATGAGACACAATATGGGACAAAACATCCCTATTGATGATACAAAGTACAAACCTTGTCAATTACAATGCTTATATATTCCTATGGACAAATAAAATTGAGATGTTTGTCACACTGCCTTTAAAACCAAAATCTGAGGTTGAACATACTTGGACAGATTATCTACGAATCAGCCATGGCCATGGCAGGTGTGGATGCACCAGAATCCATTGCTGTAGGAGACTCACTGCACCATGACATAACGGGTGCAAATGTCGCTGGAATGCAGTCTGTATTCATCACAGGAGGGATCCATGCGGATGAGCTTCGACTTCACCAATTTGGTGAAGTAGCTGAAGCTTCAAAAGTGCAGGAGCTGGCATCCAAATGTGGCGCTTATCCCACCTATGTTGTACCTGCTTTCTCCTGGTGAGAGTATAACTTGGAAGAGTACATTTCTCTCTTACTGAATTACTCGCTCCAAGAAGTTGTACTTGATCATGAAAAATACCACCTGAACCTATACAATGTATCTCTTGGCTTGTTTGAAAAGGCAATGTCAAATGTACTTTTGAAGTCAGCCTTAATCTTCTTTCGTTATTTTTAATGGTGGGTTTTGGGGAAATGTATGTTGTTTTTTACATATTGCTTTTAAATAACATTTACACAAAGTATTTTTGAATTTTATCTTTATTTGTCGTTATATGGCTCTTATCCAGTTATTCCAACTTATAAGCCTTATTTAGTTGTCCAGGTTTTTGTAACTTAAATAAAGTTTGAATTTTGGCTCTCAGCCTCTCATAGATGCAACATAAAGAAGCGGAGGCAAGAAACCTGGTGATGTATTGCCTTATTCTATATCAAAGCTGCACATTAAACTTGGGAGTTGAGAAGGGGTGGGTATATGACAAAGTAGAAAGCAATATACTTTATTTTATTCTTAGAAATGAAATTCAAAATTCTGACAATCCTCTGCATAAAACCACCTTAAGTGCAATCTCGAGTTACATATTACAGTCTACAAAAATAGAAGTTACAGACTGCAGGAGGGGCAATTACAGTTTACACTGAGGGGCAAACAGATGAACGAGTGAATGATGGCTATGCCGTCCCCAAGGAGTCAAGGACCTTTCTAGGAGGTTTCTTCTCTGTAACAATGACCAAATGCTCGATATTCACAGTAAAATTCACTGGGTGACAACATTCCATGGCAACGTAGAAAAAAGCAGGCTCACATCCCACATTTATACAGAAACTAAGTGAGATCAAGATCTTAAACTCTTCAAGCACTACCAGCAGGGACAGCATCTGAGGCAGGAACGTGAGAATTCTCCACCGAGACTTTTCGATTAGGTTTATTCTTGTATGCTAGCATCTTATTTAGTGCACTAACATAAGCTCGGACACTTGAGACAACAATATCCATTTCAGATCCACTCCCACTGCAGTCAAGAGTACAAGTTTAATAATGACGACCAAAAAAAAAGGTGCATTATAAGTCACCAAAAAGAATGAACAAATTGCAATTTCATACCTGAATGTTCGACGAATTTGCTCCCCAGTAGTAGCTTGTGTAGTTGTGAAACCATTATCCCCACGTATTAATACTCTGGTGGTAGCTATTGCATCTATACCTTCTGTCACACCTGTCAGTGAGTACTCGAGTAGAGTCACAGGTACCTGTTTATAAAGAGAGCTCTATTGTTAAACATTTTGTTAATTAACCATCTTTTTGAGGGATAAAAGAAGAGAGATAAAATGCGCTTCCAGCTTTCTCTAAGATTGAAGATAATATTGATAAACCAGGTATTTATACGCCTTTTCTTTCTTAAAAATTATTGAACAATCAACATCTTCAGTTGACAAATTAGCTGCTTTGATACCATAATCGAAGGTAACAGAAGAGACTTCAAATAAATATTATGAATCCCCAGTGAGCTAGCTAAAATTCTACTGTAGTAGATTAGCGTATGATATTCTCCGCTACAAACCTTGACTATTGAATCAACAGCCTTATATGCAGAATCAACTGGTCCAGTTCCAACTGAACAAGCAACATGTTCTATCCCATCAGCATCAATGAGCTTAACAGTTGCTGTAGAAAGTCCAAGAGTTCCACATGTAACCTGCCCAAAACCCAAGGAAAATCCAAATTAAGGAGCTCATCAAGAATCATAGAATCAAAAAGGAAATTAAACAAAATAAAGAGCCATATATATTTACTCAACAAATTACCTGGAGATCCCCAAGTGACCAAACTGATTCCGGCTGGAAAAGTTCATCGATTACCAAGGCTTCAATGTCCTCATCCAAGACATGCTGGTGAATTGAAATGTAAAAAAGACAGTGTCATATATGGAGGAAACCAATGAAAATTTTGCAACCTAAGCTTCTAAGAAATTTCCACAAATTGTCCACCAACAGCTTGCAGCAACGTATCAAAGACCTAGGAACAGGTAGCGTCATAAAATTCATGAGAAAGAAACAATCCTATTTACCTTTTTCTTCTCAGCAACTGATTTAAACCGCCAAAAGACGTCATCAAGTTCCTTGCCTTCAAAAGAGTATCCCATCTGGAAGAAATAGGAAACCCGTCAGACACTTATAGGCATAAGTAAACTGAAGTTCAGTAGACAAAGTGGCTAAATAACCACTTACCTGCTCAAGTCTTTTTTGCAATGCATGACGTCCACTGTCACAATCATATAAATCAATCAATAATCTCTTATTACTGTAAAAATAGTAATGGAAAATGTGTGTGTGTGTGGGGGGGGGGGGGGGGGAATGCACAAAAAATCAAGTTAAGCATGAAGCATACAGCTCCACACGCCTTTGTTCCTTCATTAAGATTCATAACAAGAAGAAAAACATAGCAAAAGCTTACAATCAAACAAATCAGATAATTCTATGCTCCTTAAATAGCCTTAAATCCACCAGTCTCTAAGTAATCTTTGAGATGTATCTTTATAAAAGAGTATCAATTTCATCAGACTCAAGGAGTTGCTGCCCTTAGGGCCAACATAAGCATTGATAAAAATCCTAGTATTCATTTTTGTTAACTTGAACAGGCCTATGACTAGAGAAAACAGATGAATACAATACACAGGTAAGAGGATAATATGCACTCTAAAGATGAATACGACACTCAGATAAGATGAATAATTGTAGGAATGTGATACTACTAGTAAATGAATTTGACCTCAAGAGAAAATAGCCACACATAATACTACATACCTAAGCTTTCCAAGAACAAGACCAGATTCATCAGCTCGCTGAAGCCCTATATCTTCTGGAGACATGATTTCATAAGTGCCTTTGTGTTTTAGCATTCCGTGCTACAATATCATAAAAAAAAACCTCAATTAATATACAGTATAAATTAATTCACCATGTATCCAACTGAACAAGATAAAATCAAAAGGACATGGATATTCGATACTAAGATATTATGGCTAATCTTTATATTGTGAAGGAGGCTTAAAAAGAACATCTCAAGTACTCAACTAGTGAGGGTTCAATTAAAAGAGCTAAAGTATCGAGAAGGTAAAGAAGATGAAGATGAATGGGGCAAAAGAGCTGCTGAAATAATTACAGGATTTTAATCAAGGGCACATCACAGCAATATTTGGAAATGAGCTCAACTAAAATAGAAGGTGAATTATTCAACTATTAGCTTCAGTATTTTAATCAGTGGCATATTACTGCTGAATTAGCTTCAGTATTTGGATTAGTGGCAAATTACTGTTGAGTAATCTTTAGTATTTCAATTAGCGGCACATTACTGCATATAAAGGAGTGCGTACATGAGTAGTTTTATAAACTCCATAGCTTACCCCATAGCTTTCACAGCCTTGACAGGAACCAAAAATTATTGTAGAAGATGTAGAGAAGAAACAATTTATGTTAAGCTAAACAAAAGATATACAAGAAATTTATAACAGGAGAAATGGGCTTCAGTAGACAAAATTCTTTATAATTAAAGTGCAGCTTCCATAAGAATGTTATGAGTTGCTAGCCATATGAACCGTAACGAACCTGATGAATTCCACTTTCATGCTTAAAAGCATTAGCTCCAACTATAGCCTTGTGAGGCTGTACAAGCAGTCCTGAATACTCCGCCACCTAAAAAAAATAAAAAATGGGAGAACTAAAACTATATGCAAGCTGCATTCAATAGTGAAGATAAGTTATTATAGAGTTAAGTTGAGAAAGTACCATCTTGCTGGCCTTCACAATGTGTTCTGTCTGAATCCCAGTGTAAAGACCACCCAATGATTCCCCACGACATTTAATGGTCATGACAACCTATTTTTAAAAATGATGAATGACAATAAATGAAAATAATTAAATTAAATTATATGCATGACATAAACCTTAATCCAAGTCACAGTCATCTAAATCAAGAGGAAGAAAGTTTAATTCTCATTCAATAAAGGCACACCTCTTCCAATGAAGCATTTCCAGCTCTTTCACCAATTCCGTTAATTGTTACCTCCAATTGCCTTGCACCTGCACATGCTCCCTGAATTTCAATACAATGTGAGGTCCCTTTAAAAAAAAAAAAAAAATTATGTTCCTTATAGAGATGCAAATTACAGAAGTAAAAATTAATAACATACAGCTACTGTATTAGCACTAGAAAGCCCAAGATCATTCTGACAATGTGTAGAGATTATCACATTCTCGACTCCGGGTGTATTAGCCTTTATATCAGCAATCAATTGCCCAAACTCACTAGGGACTGTATAACCCACGGTATCAGGAATGTTTAGAGTGGTTGCTCCAGCCTTAATAACTTCTCCTAAAATCTGATAAAGAAACTCTCTATCTGATCTGTGAAGAAACAAAGCCAAAGAATATATCAATTACAAAACAGTATACAACCAAATTTATGTGAGACAAAAGTCCATATTATTCTTCTACATACTTCGTAGAAGAAATGAAAAAAGTGCAACATCTGACTAGCACATTAGGTCATTAGGGTTTTGATCAACGTCTATACTGACTTAAGGTGCTTGACAACTTGATCAATGCCTCTGACCCCTCAATTTTGTCTTTAGTTCCATGTCCTTTAAGACCTTAACAAACATAACTAGGGCTAAATCTTGTATAATCATAATGCCTATCAGTAACAAAAATTGTAGCGCTACTATGTGACTCGTTCAATATAGTAATTCAATGACAGTCTCAAGGGTTTTATTGACTAATAGTTTAATAACTCAATCCCAGCAAAACAAAGTTGTGCATTGGCAGCTTTCCTAAGACTAACATAATTTGGTTCTGCTTAAGTTTGCTTGTGCTAAGCCCCTAAAATAATCACAACTATGACACTACGGCAAACCTTAACTATCACATTAATTCAATCACAATCTGCAAAGATTAATATACCAACAAGTAACAACTCAACCTCTAAAACCATTTCTAATAGACTAATACAAAATCCCAACAAACATACTAATGCATTCACAACTTTCATAAAATATTCTAAAATCATAAAGCTTCTATATTAATTTTATAGCTAATTCAACAAATGACACATTTCAATTAACACTCAACAAAAAGGTATATATATCCACAATACCTGCCAGCATCCTCAGGGCTAAATTCAACGTCCTCACACCCTAAACTCCTAGCATAACTAACCATATTCCTAGCAATTTCAACCACTTCTTGTCTAGTCTTGTTCAATTTATGCTCCATATGTATCTCACTCGTTGCAATGAAAGTATGAATCCTCGGCCGCTTGGCATACTTCACTGCGGCCCAAGCAGCATCAATGTCAGCCTTATTACACCGCGAAAGCCCGCAAATGACAGGAATATACCCCTGTTCATCAACAGCATTGCCCACCTCAAGGGCAATTGTTTTCACGGCCTCCAAGTCCGCATTGGAGGCCGCTGGAAACCCCGCCTCGATGATATCAACACCGAGGCGGGCGAGCTGGCGAGCAATCTCCAATTTTTGTTTTGGAGTCATTGACGCTCCCGGAGATTGCTCGCCATCTCGAAGCGTAGTATCAAAGATTCTTACGTAATTCGGGTCGGAGATTCTTCCCGGGATGTAATCGGGTCGGGTATGAGGTGGGGTTGCGGAGCATAGAGTTATGGAGGCAAAACGAGAGGTGGGTTTGTTGGTGGGTTTGGAGGAAAGTGAGAAGAGAGAGAAAGATGGTTTTGGGGAGGAGAGAGAAAGGAGGGTTGTAAATGGGGTTTTGGGGAAAAGGGGTTTTGAGATTGTGGTGGAGGAGAGAGAGAGATTTGAGGTTGTTAGAGTCGCCATTGATGAAGGTGATTGAAGGTTTTTGCAGAGGTTTTAATGGAAGAAGATGAGCAAGGCGGCTGGAATATGAACAATGAAGAAATGGTGTTTGATTTTACTGGATTTGTGAATAAACTTGTTAGGTCTTACGTGGCTTGTTGACTAGTCAAGGTTTAATAGATTTGGGGTTTAGATTTTGAGCTCAATGAGGGAAGTGTGGATTCACCAATGCTTTCATGGATCATAAAATTTATGGTATGGAGATGGAGTCATTTCATTTCTCATTAAAACTCACCGTATAGATAAGTAGGTTACTTTGACGGTTCGGAAAATTAACAATTTAAGTCCGTATCAGACTATTCAAGCTTAATTTGATTTTCAAGGCGTTATCTTGATAAATATAATGAAAAATATATTCATGTAGCCCCTTCAAATGACTAGATCATTTTGACTTAATTGTATATTTATCTCATTCAATAAAAAAAGAAGGTTAGAAAAATGGGTAATGTTAGAGTATGCCTTGAATCAGTTAGTCCCTTCGATACTATGACATGAAACTCCTTTGGGGTTTAACTTGACCGCTATTTTGTAATTTGCACTTTTCTCTAGATTTATAAAACTCTCCACTAACATGTTATGAACATAGCTAACTGATCATTAGTGAACCATGTAACTTATGTATCCTTGTTAATTTCTTAAATCTTATTGCATTTGTTATGAAAGTTGAGATGTTTAATATTGCATATCTAGTCAACTAATTATCTAAAAAGACTTGCGTGGACCTGGTCTACATTAATGTTATTGTGGACCCAAAGTTTATACACACGCAACTGACATTATATTGAACATAGTGACCCTTAGTTTTTACATAGTAACCTTATTTTTAACATAGTAACCCTTATTAAAACTAGTAACGTTTAATATTATTGTGAACTTAAAGTACAACGTTATGACCCTAATTTTAACATAATGACCTTTATTATTCATGTTAACCAGTATATAAAATATTTCATTAAAAAGATTAACCTCTTATAGCCTATATATTACAAAATGACTTTTATTTCAACATAGAGACCTTTTTTCTATTATAGTGACCCTTTTTTTTACTAATAAAACAACCATAATTTCCCTAATGTTAGTGGTCCACAATAAATTAATGTGAAATAGGTCCATTTAAAAATTTATACTAATTATCTTATACTATGTGATAATACTACAAATTATACCAAACCCAATCATTCCTACATAGGCTACATTAGTACTTAATCTAAGTTTAGGCTTTTGCATTATTCGTCATATTTTATGCATATCCTTTGATACCCCTCCTCACTTGACTCATATTTTATAAGTTACAATAGTAAATGAATAAAATAAAAGGGTTCTTTGATAATGATGTGTTACCAACTTTTACATTACATTTTTATAGAGTAAATTTTTGTCTATACACCACATGCCTAATTGATTACTAATAAACTTATCAACTACTCCGTATTATTGTTGCCGATGAATACCAATATTCCTAATTGAATGCTTCCTATAAAATTTGTTCTACTTGTGTTGCAAAAACTAAAAAGGATCTTAACCTTTAAAAAACGGTAATTGTCTTATTATAAGTGAGCAAAGTCTTATTTAGTGTATACCAAGTATTATATAATCATGCACTTACAATCGTAATGTGCGACTTTTAAAATGTGTAAATTACCTACTACCTCCGTTAAATGTTACGTGCACCTTTGAAGTACTATTTGTGAGATATAAAATATTTTCAAGTTGCACATAACATTTAACGGGGGTAATATTTAAATTAAGTAAAATTCATTCGATTTAAAAAAGAGCAGTAAAAAAGTTTAAACATTTACCTGCCAGCATCTTCAGGGCTAAACTCAACATCATCACACCCCAAACTCCTAGCATAACTAACCATACTCCTTGCAATTTCAACCACTTCTTCCTTACTCTTATTCAACTTATGCTCCATATGTATCTCACTCGTTGCAATAAACGTATGTATCCTCGGCCGCCTCGCGTACTTCACTGCCTCCCACGCCGCCTCGATATCCGCCTTATTACACCTTGAAAGCCCACATATCACCGGCACATACCCCTCCTCATCAACAGCATTACCCACCTCCATAGCAATCGATTTTACGGCCTCTAGGTCCGCTTTCGAGGAGGCGGGAAACCCCGCCTCGATGATGTCCACCCCGAGAGAGGCGAGCTGCCTCGCTATCTCGAGCTTTTGTACCGGCGTCATGGCGGCCCCCGGCGACTGCTCGCCGTCCCGGAGGGTGGTGTCGAATATTCGGACGTAAGTCGGGTCGGCGATTTTGTACGGGATGTACTCCGGTCTCCGGCGAGTTTCCGGCGCCGGCGACGGCGTGACGGCGCATTTTACGGCGGAGGTGGTGGTGGTTAAAGAGAGTAAAGAAAAGGTGGGTTTCGAAGACGAAAGAGAAAGGAGTGTGGTGGTTTTAGGGATAAGGGGTGATTTGTTAATGAATTTGGTTTGAAGGGTTGAGAATTTTTGAGGTGTGCAAGTAGCCATTGATGAAATTTCAAGCTTTTTTTTTTTTGTGTTTTTTTACAAAATTAGCAAATAATTTGTGGATAAATTTACAAGTAAAATGGTGATGAATGGCTAGATATTGGATAATTGTCAAGTATATTTAGGGTCTTTTTTTATGTAAGAAAAATATGATGATGAATTATAAAGATATTGATATATGATATGATGTAATTTGTATGACGTATGAATGAGTTGAAGGGGATGAATGACAATGTGGTTAATTTATTAACGTTAAGCATATCCTTTAACGATGCTAAAGTTGGTTTATGGGAGAAATGTTCGCCTCTATATATACGATAATAAGGAGTTAGTACTATGAAATTTTTTTTGGAGAAAGTAGTAATTCATGTTTTATTTAATTTTTTTATTATTTATTTATTTATTTATTTTGAAACATCGTGTTTTATACAAAAATGGCTTAACAACCTAACTAGAAAGGACTACTTAGGGTCTGTTCACATTTACTGAACTAAGCTGAACTGAACTAAACTGAAATGATTGGAGCTGAACTTAACTGAACTGGACTGATTAGAACTGAATAAAGCTGAAATGAATATTTTATGAAAGATGAAAATTAGGAGCTAAATTGAACTGACTGAACTGAAGCTGAATTAAACTGAACTAAACTAATTGAAGCTGAACTAAACTGAAATTAAGCTGAAGTGAACATACCCTTATTTAAAGGTGTGTTTTATATATTCACCTCATGACATGTATTTTTTTTACTCCCTCTGTTTCGTAATAATTATAATACTTCTTTATTTGTTAAATACTCACTACTCGTACTATTTTATTATTTTGTCTCTCCTACCAACCCCATTTACATTATCTTTTTTTTTTAATAATTTATCTCTCCTAATAACGATTAGATATATCCCACTAAGACCCGTTTACTTCACCTTATTTTTGCTGAACTGAAATTAATTTTGCTGAACTTAAATTATTTTTACTAAATTTAAAATTAATTTAACTGAACTGAAATTATTTTTACAGATTTTCTATTATACTTCTTCTTTGAGTTTACTGATTTTTACTGAATTGAAATTATTTTTACTGAACTGAAATTATTTTTGCTGAACTAAATTTAGTTTTACTGAAGTGAAATTAATTTTACCAAACTAAAATTATTTTTACCGGATATTTTTTTTAAGGTGAAGTTAACAAGGCCTAACTATAGTTTTTTTTTTTTTGTTTTTTTTTTTTACAAGACCAACTAACTATACTTTATATAGTAAAATTCACCTTTTTATTCCACCATATAATTCTCCTACAACTTTGTGCAATATCTAGTGTTGCGATTATTACAAAACGAAGGGAGTTATATAATTTATTTGATTTTTTTTTACAAGAACTTATTTATTTGACTTTACCTGAACTGAATTGAATTTGTAAAATCTTATCAAAACTTAATTATTTTAGTCGTAATTTGAACTTGATTAACTCTTATACTGATATAATATAAATTGTGTAATCTTACATAGAAATTTCCATACTGTGTGATCAATATGGTAATGGAGGTGGTAAATAAATTCTTTGATGCATGTTCAAATCTAGTCCAATAAGTCATAATCAACTAAGGAAACTTTCGGATCGAGCAAAGAAATTTTGACATTAAGCACAAATTTTTTGAAGTTAGGTCAATTTCGAGCCTATTAAAATTAGCTTATTGATGGAGAAAAAAAAAAAAGAAAAAAAAAAGGCAAAGCTATATACTATATAACTATATTTAATCTCAGCCATTTTTTGTTCATGATGGATTACTTCTAGTCATCCGATTTTGAGTATTGTTCGAGTTCAATTCACGTCAATTCAATTTCTAATTCGAGTCATATCATTTGGGTCAAGTCGATTTTAATTGGGTGAGTTTTCCCTTTGTCTTATACATAAGTAACATAACTACTACGTATATAGTACATGGATACATATCAAAATTATCAATGTAACTTTGAGTGACGGAAATATACAAGGTTGCTAGGATCGGGATCTTACCTTGGATCGATGAGGGGGGTGGAATCGAATCGATAGGATCGGATCGTAGGATCGTAAGGTCCTACTTAATGACAAATAATATTATATATTATGCTATAAATTTACTTAAAAACATATCTTCTAAGGGGTTTCAATGCTAAATGACATTGGTCTGCTTAAGAAATGTCGATCTTCATTTAGCTTTGTCTGTATGGTAGTTAGAAGATTAATAACACAAGTTTAAATTGATAAATTATGTGCAAATTTGTCAAGAAGAGACCTTAACTACGACAATTGCAAGTCGTCAATTGATAAAATCATATTAATGTCTCGGATTAGCTAATTTATTAACGATAATTATTGAATACATTAAATTTAGGTGCATACAACTTATTGAGTAATAAAAAAATATGTAAAAATAAATTAAAGTAATATTACAGTGAAATGTTGGATCGGATCGTAGGATCGTAATAAAATTGTAGGATTGTGTTGTGATCCTACCACTCATAATTAATATCAGAGTATGATCGTAAGATGATCTTTGTAGAATCGTAGGATCGTAAGATTCGGATCGGGATTCTAACAACTATGGAAATATATACTAGTTTCGATTTTTATTAGTTGCAACTTTGGGATATTATTTGTGAGATATAAAATATTTCAAATTTGTAACTAGGTAGTAATAAAAATCAGGGATGATAGTACTTTTTCATTGTCTAATAATGGAATAGATAGTGTTTGTGACTGTGCCAAATTGCCAATAGATATGTTAAGGTAAAGTAGTGGATGTAATACCATACTAGTGCATAGCAATAATACTACTCCGTACAAGTAATATTCTTTTGGTACAAATGGGTCCGACCAACCAGTGACAAATGTGAATTGCGTGTTCAATTAACACAATTAGTATCGATGAAAAAAATAAATCGTAATTGATGGTTAATTATGTTTAAGTTAGTTGTGTCAAAAAAAAAAATGTTTAAGTTAGTTAAGAAGGTAGGGATAGAGGTTTAATTAGTCATTAAGTGTTTGATTAAAGAAAATGAGAGATTTGAAAGAGAGGTTTAATTAGTCATTAAGTGTTTGATTAAAGAAAATGAGAGATTTGAAAGAGAGGTTTGATTCCAAAATGATTGATGTACGATGAATTTCAAAGAGAGAATTGTAAACATAGCTAGTTGTATAAAGATTACAGAGTACCTATTCAAGTACAGAGTACCTATTCAAGCTAGTACAACTTTGTCAACTTAAGCTATGTTAATATGTTTAGTTCACTTTATAATTATTTGTTTAGGTCAGATAAAAAAAAAATATAGATTTAGATTAGAAAAAATAAAGTTAGATCATATCTTATAGTAGTATATTCACTATGTGCAATTTTTTTTTATAGATCAACTTAGGAAAAATAAAAGTCTTATAAATAAATGCAAAGGGAGATTTGAACTTGTGATTTATCGTACATAAGCCCTTAGTCTTTTTCATTAAATCAAGAACTCATTAAGTCATTGAAACTAATACAATCAATTAACAACTAATACTCCGTAATTGGCTAATTGCCAAATAACGTTGTTGTCTTCAATAAACCAATTAATAAAGCACATAATAACGTTGTTGTCTTCAATAAACCAATTAATAAAGCACATATCCATTCTATTTACTTCATTAGTATATAACTTGACTGATACGAAATAATAATATTAATTTATCCATGTGCTTCTCTTCACAATTTGTCAAAATAAATTATTGTACTTCTCTTTCACAATAGTTTGTACTCATAATACATACCAAAAAAAGTTGTGAAGTATGATTTTCTTAGGTTTATCTAGATATATATACTTTTAGAATATCAACATACTTATATACTTGTATATTTTTTTTGAAATAAAATTGATTCATAAATAAAAAGTCATATGACATCTACAAAAATATGTAAACTCCACAAATACATAACAATTGAACCAAATAAAAACATTATGTTAACAAAAGCTACGATTGTTGTTGTAAATCGTACATTCTTCATACCCTCTTTCGTATCGCTATGATTTACCGTCTTATTCGACAAGAGGATCTATTGATTTGTTAAACTAGATTGTAATCGAAAAATTAACCTTTTTTATCCGATCCCGCACAAATTTTTACCCATAGCATGAAACAACTCTATTACTCTATAACAATCCATGAAATAAAAAGGCAAATCCTCCTTCAAAAGAGAGAAGAAAAACTCGGTCTAAGGAGCAAAATCTTCCTAAAGAAAAAGAGAAATCTTGTTTTTCTAGGAAAAAATGTTCCTCCCAGAAGAAGGTTTATTATAAACCTAAAAGGCTAAAACAACATAAAAAAAATAAAAATAATAAAAAAAAACACATAAAAACAACGATTAGGGCTTTTTGCGTATAAGAACCGATGGAAGCCCCCCAAAATTCAACAAGGCTAAGGTTTTAGAGTGAGGAATGAGAATCTAGGGTATTTTTAAAAATAAATACGTTGCGGATTATACCAGCATACTTTTAAATAATGATTGAAGTTATGAATTGAGAATTTTGAGATATGTAGAAGTGAAACTATATAAACTTAAAAAATGAAATTTAGTTAAATTAAATCAATTTTTGAGGTTCTCATTGTAATTTGTAACCAAATAAGAATTGTCTCCATCTGTAATTAGTTATAAAGCTTATAATAGTACAGTAGTAGGGCCTGTTCTCATATGTTGAAATTCAGTTCAGTTCAGTTCAGTTCAACTCAGTTCACTTCATTTCAGTTCAGTTCAGCTCCTAATTTCCTTCTCTTATAAAATATTCAGTTCAGTTCAGCTCAGTACGTTCAGTTCAATTCGGTTCAATCAATTTTGTATAGTCCCGTAGTTAACGCTACTTTATAATGGTATAAACTGAGATGATTTGTGAATGGCTGAATCTAATAGAGTTTGGTTATTTACCACACATTTCGGTAGTGTATAAGAGAAGTGACACATTTGGTAATTCCACTTTCTTTTTTCTTTCTTTCTTTTTTTTTTTTTTTTTTTACAAAGTTGGTAATTCCACTTATTTTGGTATATATCCTTTCTCAGTTTTATATGTATAAATGACTGCTGAAATTTGGTAAAAACATCTAATGGCATTCTAATGAAAGTTTTCCAAATAAAAAAATATTAAAAGTTTGTAAGGTGTAATGTGTAAAGACATACTTGTAGTCTCGTACTATCGACTTGTTTGTTAGATGTGGATATCAACTAACTGAATTGGTTAAAGTTTTAGAGGGTGGTATACAAAACTTAAAATTGAATCTTGTTTACAACTTAAAATTAAATCTTGTTTACATCTCTCTCTTTACACCAAAATAGATCTATACGATATATATAAATTCAAAAGAAATCTGATAATGTGACACTATCTTACGCTTTAAAGATTTTGCTTAATTGCTTTGCTAGGCTATCTAAGGGCCTGTTCTCATTGACTGAACTCAGCTGAGCTGAACTGAACTGAAATTAATATTTTATAAGAGAACGAAATTAGGAGCTGAACTGAGCTGAGCTGAAATGAACTGAATTTCAACGTAAGAGAACAGACCCTAAGAATCTAATAAAATAGCACCAACTTATTTGAAACATTTGCATTGTTAGAACATTCATTTTCAATATGACGATTTCCCTCTACGAAAATCTTGTGTAGGAAATTAAGAAGTATTACCGACAACACTAAAAAATATTTCGAAATCTGTTGACCCTATTCCAAGATTTAGCAAACCAAATTTCATTGATTCGCAATTGAAATTCTACTCGAAACCTAGTGTCATTCTCTAGAACAGGTATGGCAATCTGTGCACAACTCATTTATGCAACTTGAGTCTATTTTGCACCCTAGTGAATGGAAACGGTAGTTCTTCGTTACGACAATGGGCTCATACAAACAATAGTCCTCAATATTTACACAGCGGAATTCTGAACACAGCATGCGAGTAACCAGACAACAGAATTAATGTATATCAATGGCTCCCGGTGTCACTTTAAACAATGGCACCGGACATTGGCTCCCAGTGCCATTTTCACCAATTAGTGGTCGAGGTCAGCTTCAAAACCAGACTGAATATCAAGATGACTACTCCAATATTCAACTATCACTGTCCACCTGAACATTATAAAAAGGAAAAGATGAAATAGCAAAACACACGCACAGCCACACAAAAAAGAAAACTAAACGGGTAAATAAAAAGAAGGCTTGTGTTCATTGCTCAATAAGCCATTAATACTATATTTACACCATTTTTGGCACCGAAAACAGCACTTGGCATACAGACATGATCCAATTATACACTACGAGTAGAAAATTAAACCTATTTAATCTACTTAACTTCCTGTAATGCTGTCTCGATCTGTTCTTAGCATTGATCACTTGCCTCTCAAATTTGATTTTTTCCATACCAGATTGAATCATGCAAGCTGGTCATACATGGGATTATTCCCCAAATCTCGTCATTTATACTTCGTGTAAACTAACGCATTTTACATTTTGCAGGCTTGCTTTTTCAAACACATGGAAACATTACTGGTCATCACTTCCCATAATTCTTACATTGTTGCTGTTGATCCTTTCAGAGAAAAGTAAAAAGTTCAACGGAAAGTTTGTTGTGAATTGAGAAAACACAATATAAAGGGAAAGTTAAGAGTGTAAAGGACAAAGAGTGAGATATACCTTATTGATCAACTACATATGAGATTTTCAACTCATGTTCGAGTCACCACCCTTTCCACCAACCGTTAATCTTTTTCTGGTCTCCAAGAAAAGGATGCTCAGATTTTCTGTTATACTCAAGCCGCCACTACTAGAGTACAGGTGCTGGTTACAAGTGCCTGACATAGACGCATCAAGTTCTTTTTATTCAATAGTTTTTGAAGTATCATTCTATTCATACATGTCACAGTCAACTTCAAACACCAGTCTATTGAATAATTTCCTCGTCAATAATAGCTTTGATTCTAAATGCCCACTCAAGAAAAAATAGTTAATTGCTCCAGTCCAAGACCATAGCTATACTCATCAAAGCCAAATGGCTACATTGGTTATAACTGGAGCAAATAGAGTTAAATCTGCAGCAGATTTTCAAAAACTGGAACAAGAGGGAGAGAATGAGCAATGTAATGGCTATTATGAAGCCACTGAAGCCCTGTTCTCTTACCTGATTTAACAGAACTGGAACTATTGTTAGTGATTTAAATAATTTTAACTAATTGAAACCAATTTTAGTGATAGAAGGTGTTTTTATGATTCACGGTTGTATTTGTTCTATGTAAGTACTAAATTTTACCAAGTAAAACTAATTTATATTGCATACAATTGATTTTTATGAATTAAGATTGATTTTTGTTGCGAGTAGGCTTTTTATTTTTTAAGTTGAAGAGAACAAGGCCAAGTAATCATATTGCTATCATGAGCGTTATAATCACTATAAGAACAACCCCACTCCCCACCCCACATAAAACCCTAGGAACATCAAATCTATAGTCAGCAGAGATATTAAGATTTATGGAATCAAAGCAACGAAATGATTCCCTACTATAATTTTTTTTTTAATAATAATCCATTATGAGAATTAGTACAAACTCTGACCTGAAAAATTAGCAGCAGCTTTGGTGTGAAACAGTCCTTTGGCTTCTGCATATATGTGCAGACAATACTGTGCAAGATTGTCTGAATTAAGCACTGTGCTACGCCTTTGAAGTGAGCTCTATGGATAGCACCCAGATCATCCATCACCAGAAAGTAGGAAAGGCAGAAACAGCTATGAAACCTGCTTTTGCCGTAGTGCCCAAGTTACCCCAATAATGGCTTGCAAAAAACATAAAGATTTACCTTTGAAGAACGGGTAAAGATATATCTTCGACAGACAGATATAATCAGACTTATTTGGAAGCAACAATTACCGAGGAAGCATCTTTTTGGTGTTTGATGCCATTGTTTTCCTTACAAACTTTCTTTTCTGGTGCCCCACTTTCCTTTTCAAAGTCACACCGCCCTTACTCTTCATCTTGTCTAGCTTCTCTTTCCTTCCATCAATGTCAGCTTGAATAGCCTTTTCTCTTTTATCATCTGACAACAATGCCAATCTTGCAAATTTCTTTGGTCGCACTTCACCAAGTCTTTCAGCAATGTCCGTGAAAGCAGGAACAAGGCCACGTCGCATGAAGCATCCTTCCATAAGCTGCATTGAGTTTGACTGTGGAAGTGAGGGGGCGTTTTTCAGCTCAAGGTCAAAACAAAATGGGGAGTCTTTTAACCACATTCTAAGGGAATGAGCCTTTGCAATCAGAAGTCCACTTCTTGTCCTACAAGGCAAAAAAGGTGATCCCATCTCCCAAAGATATGCCTTTAATGTGCTGTTTAGTGAGACCATATTGTATTCAGCTGTCCCTGTTATTAGAACAACCGATTTTGGAGATTCTGGTGAACCCTCCAGTGATGCATCCTGCACAATTAAGAAATTTTTAGAACAGTGTATCTGTAAAAATGCATTTATATAAACTTCTAGCTCAATAGCCATGAAGTCAGATACTTCACTTCAGAAATTCCATATCTGTAGACAGTCTAGACACTAGAGCATCTCCAATGGCAACCTAATCGTCAAATTAGCCCATGCCACATTCCACATAAGATTTCAAG
The DNA here is from genome assembly GCF_001683475.1 of Chenopodium quinoa. Taxonomy (NCBI): domain Eukaryota; kingdom Viridiplantae; phylum Streptophyta; class Magnoliopsida; order Caryophyllales; family Amaranthaceae; genus Chenopodium; species Chenopodium quinoa. The sequence continues at coordinate 1,896,508 of NW_018743391.1, read as the reverse complement.
CTAATTCCCTTTGTAGCTAGTTTGTGCCCCAATGGTTAGCAACTAGCTTGTTATTTAAATGAGCCCAAGTTTCTTATTTAGTTTTGTAAATTTAATTTTAATTACCAATCTCCCATCTTTTGGAAATATTTTTCACAAGCAAGCTAATTTGGGCAAGTTAATTTTATATTTAGCTCCAATGGTCAAACTAGTAGCTAGGGACTTTTGAAAATTGCAAGCAAGTCCCTAACTACAACCATTGGAGTTGCTTAATAGCTTTCAAATCATCATAGGAATCTCATGGACTTGAAAAACGTCTTTGAAATATTAATGAAATTGTGGATTTAAATTTACCTCAATATTTGAAGATCCAAGTTACAAAATGCCACACAAATTTCTTATCCTACTCTGTTTTGGCATAGCATCAGTGCAACACCAAACAGTTATAAAGTAGACATTATAAGTCAATTGCACAACTCCAAATATGTTCCAAATTTCACATGCTAGAAATAACCTATTTCTAGAAATGGATCCAATATACATTCTATCTTTCAAAATTTTAAGCCCTTTGATCACTATTTGTCTATTTGACTAGCGTTTATCACTTTTCAGTGGCATACATACATGCTTTCCAAACCATGTACATATGTGCGTGCCAGCAAATACAATCTAAAGATTCTTTGTGACCTCAAATCATAGCCAAACTACGCCTCCATTTCCCCCCCCCCCCCCAAATTCCCAAAAATATTCAAAATAAAAACTAACCATGTGGAGCTGTCCTTGACTTAACCAAAGGGCTCAATAGCCTTCTTTTAAATTGTTCGATCTTTATCCATACTTAATTATGGATTCCCAGAGCCTTAGGCATGCAAACAGACTTGTCAACCCTATATAAGTATACCCTCTAACCTAGTCAAATCACTATCCCAACCGACCACTACCAGAAAAACACAACGCCTAGTTGTTAGATAATCACTAATAAAATGGCATATTATTAGGGGCTCGCAGGTTGGAGCTTGGGGAATGGCCGATCAATCCCAGTGACCAATACACAAAATACAACTTTATAAATGCCCTATTACTCTATTAGATAATCGATATATGACATGAGTTCACACATCATCAGGGTTCATGCCTCTACTTTACAAAATGGTTTTCATTGAATTTAAAAATAAGCACCCAGCTTCACAATATCTAGTATTCTAGTTTATCAATCTGACCTTTTCCATGATCATTTGCTTTTCATGAGTTATGCCCTTTCTATATCCTGTTGTCCGTAGACACGAATAAGGTGTCCTAAACACATATTAGTGTCCTTGAATCTAAGTCAAGACACCTAACCATTATTAGACTTGCAGGCTTGTAGCCATTGCTCAAATGGCATGATGTTATCTCCTATTCACTAGAAACAGATATTAAGACCTCTCTAATACTCTTGAACTTCATTCATTGGAAAACAACTATAAACCGTGGAAAAAGCAACGTTGAAGATGTAGCCCACAGTCACTAATATGGTGGGAGTTCCCTTTCTTTGCAAATCGCAAAATATCAGTTCTCTATCTTTACTAAATCTGGACCAAGCTCACCTAGAGCACTGCCCTTGAATTCAAGGCACAACCACTAGGCCAGGTCATTATATAACGATGTGTGAATGTATTAGTGCAGAAAGTGATATATAGTAAATAGATATCACATAGGTCATTGCCTTTACCTACAGGTGAATGCCTGAATGATGAACCCAAATAGAAATATTCTTGGTCCATATACACAGGGAGTGGCACAAATTGGAAGACTCTTATTGGAACGTCAATTTTAGGTTCCTTTCTTAGTTGATTTTCATATAAGTCAAGCAGTTAAAGAATCTGTAGCAGGAAGAAGATGTGAGGGGAGAGTGTCTTAAGCTTTTAACCTGGCATTGCTTAAAAGACAAATTTGAAACAAGACTTCACAAATTAGACACTCGAGACTATGACTTCATCATCTTCAGGTCACTGTTAAAGGAAATCAAGAAGGAAAACATGCCTGCATGAGGTCAAGCCATAATGTAAGGCCCACAAGAGCAGCACCAGCAGACAATTTCCTGAAATCAGCCCCCCAGTCTTTTTCAGCAACTCTGCAAAACACAATAATGAAACAAATAATAAAATTAAATAATATAAGGGCATTTCATACAAATAAAATATGTTCAAAGGTTCTTGACCTTCATTAATACACTAGAGGCATAATTGTGAAATTAAACATAACTATTATCTCTTGAGCACCATATATTAACATACTGACACGTTAAAATCTTATAACTTGTACCTGAACACATTAGCTTTATAAATTCTCCTCTTTACTGCCAGTTGAAAAAGCAATGAGGCTGTAGCCCGGAGTTCAAATGCCCACAACAGGTTCTCCAAAGCATTCACGAAGTTGAATGCAGCATTGTCCTCAAGTGGCTCTAATCTTTCAATCCAATGATCCAAGATTGTAACTGATGATTCCCAATTTTCAGTGAGAAGCCTGTAAATTAGGAGTCATGTTCATCAGCATATATCATAAAGCTGATCACATTGAAAGAAATTAAGTAGACAAAATATCATGTAGTCTTGTTATTGGTTGGACGTTTCACAAATAGCTACCTTACTGGAAGATCAAAACCAGTATCTTGCAGAGCCAATAAGAGAGCCATAGCTTCTTCTGAACTCTGACACAAGCTTGCAGCATAAATAAAGCAAGTCCATATTCTATGGTCAGGCTCCAAACCATCATCCTTCATTTCTAAGAGCTTCTCAATTCCGGCATTATAATCTCCTTGTTTCAGAAAGGCATCAATAACTGAGCTGTATGGCAATGTACTAAGATTATGACCTGATAATTTGAGATTATCAAGGACTTTCTCAGCTTCTTTAGGTTGTCCAGAACTTCCATAAGACATCATCAGTAAATGCATAGTTGCAATGGTGGGCTCCACCCCAACTTCCTTCATATTGTTAAATAGCCTTTCAGCTTTATCATGTCTTCCAGAATCTCTATACATTTTAATCATTAGATGATAAAAAGACCGATCCAACTTGAACCCTCCTGCTTGTAAGTCATCAAAGAGTTCCTCAGCTTTATCTGAAAGCTGCTGCTTGCTGCAGGCAGCAATCAAGCTTTTGCAAGTGTCCAATTTCAGATCCATACCCCTTTTTCTCATGTCATGCATCAGACGTAAACCTTCTTCAGGTCTTCGGTCACGACAATACATCAGTATCAAAGTATTGTAAGTATCCTCATCAGCAACAAGTCCAGCTTCTCGAATCTTCTTGAACACTTCAGCAGTCTTTTCATTATCCTCAATGCTAGTGTACATTTTTAGCAATAAATTCCACATTGAAATATCGGGCTTGAATCCAGCTTCTTCCATCTCAGCAACCATGACCTCTACATCCCTCACTCGTTTTCCCCGGGATAGCAACCCAATCATTATCCTGTAGAGATGCATGTTTGGCAGGTAACCAGCAGCCCTCATCCCATTATATATTTTCTTTACTTCAAATATATTTCCAGCTTTTGCAAATGCTTCAAGCATCAAAAGGATGGTGCTTTTACTAATCTTAAAGCCTATGTCTTGAAGCTCTTGAATCAAAACATATAGCTCATTTAGTCTCCCATCCACAATTAAAGCTTGCATCAGCAAATTAATTGTATCGATAGTTGGAGAAGGCCCGTCTCTCATCATTGTATTAAAAGCTGCCCTAGCTTGTTCATAACAACCAGATGCAGCATACGCTTGTATTATTGCATTCCAGACCCTCCTGTCCACAACTTTTGATCTTTGCCTTAGACGAGCAACAATACTCTCCACCTTCTGCAGTTCCTTTATGCTCCCATATGCCTCAATAAGATTAACAAAAATGCCAACATCCTTAAAAATAATGCCTTTTCCTTCTGCTTCATCAATCACCCATTGTGCTGTCTCCGGAAAGGATATATGACAATACATGCACACCATACTCTCGTATATATTATAAGATGGCTCGATTCCCAAAAACTTCATATCGGAGAATATCTGAGATGCATTAGAAAACAGTTCATTTTCCTTACAACATATTATCAGAGACTCAAACATCATGCAGCTCCCACTAAATAAGCCAGACTCCTTTATGTCATAATACTGTTCCAGAGCTGCATCAAGTTGATTAGCCTTGCAAAACACAATTACCAAGGCCTCTTCAACAAGTTCCTGAGATGATGAAGCATGATCCCTCATAAATTTAAGCAAATCTTCTGCTTCCACATGCCGACCAGATGAGCTAAATGAGCTGAGGACAGATAATAGGTCTTTATGGTTCAAATCATAGCCCTGAGCAGCAGCCAATCTCAACATTCGGCCAGCCTCGTCATAGCATTCACCTTGAACAAGAGCGGAAGATATATCTACTGGAGTCATACCACACAATTGCTGCATATCTAAGATAATTTTTTGAAGACCCTCATCTTTGTTTTCCTTCTTAAGAAGCTGAATCAAAGAAAGGTAAAGTTTGTGATCAGGCATAAAATTGTTGCGAACCATATCCCTGTACAACGCCATGGCTTTTCCTGCCTCACCAGACCTCGAAAGGATGTCCATCATAACAGAGTACGCCAATTTGTCAGGCTTAATTCCAGATCTCAGCATGCAATTAAATGTTTCTTCAGCCTCTACTCGATTCCCAGATTTACCATAACCACATATCAAGGCACTAAAAGTTCGCAAAGTCGGTTTAACTCCACCATCCAACATCTCTGACATTAAATTTGCAGCCTCAAACATTCTATTGGCTTTTCCAAGACAATCAATCAAAACTGTGTACGTAACTGCATCAGGAACTAATCCAGATGATTTCATGTTTCTATATAAATCCAGCGCAGTATCAAGCTCTCCATGCTTACCGTACATGTTAAGGATAGTGTTGTAAGTCATTTCATCCTTTACAAAACCTCTTTTCAACATTGTTTCGCAAATCTCTCCTACCTTCCCAGTATTTCCTTCTCTAGCAAATGCATACAGAATTGAATTATATGTCACAGCATCAGGGAGAAACCCTTTAGCCTCCAGTTCTCTTAGTATCCTTTCAGCTCTACTTGCCAGCCCACATCTAGCAAAAACTGAAATCATGGCATTATATGTCCACAAATCAGGTTGGCAATTATTAGCCTCCATATCAGCATATACCTTTATCGCCTCCTGCAGATTAGACTCACGAGAACAAGCACTAATAAGTGTGTTATAAGTTATAGTATCTGGTCTTATACCCGATTTTCTCACTTCATTTAAAAGGTCCATCCCCAAATTCGGCCCTATTGAACCTGATTTCAAACGCGCATTTATCAAGGTATTAAAACTCACAAGATCTGGCTCACAACCACGCTCTCTCATCAAATTCAGCATTTCTTGAACCTTTGAAAACCTAGCATTCCTAGCATAAACTCCCATCATCGCGTTGTAAACCTGAACAGTATTACCAGCAGAAGGCTCCGCCCTTGCAAAAATCTCCACAGCCAACCCTTCCTGATTCGCCTTCCCAAGCACTGCCAATATTGTGGCCAGCATTCGGGCATTAGGCGAGTACCAATGCCTAAGATTCAACCATTCATAAACCTCCAAAGCTCGTTGCCAACTCGACTGACCCACCCACTTGACCACAAAACAATAATCAGTAGGAGTCATCTGCACCATTTTCTTATCCAACACATCAGCTACAAACTCATCATGCCCCAACCCTAATATCTTATCAGTCAAAAATTGAACCCTCTTCCTCCAATCTTTAGCCCTTTTAAGCGCCAATTTAGTCATCTTCTTAACCTTAGTCTTACTAGTCCTACCCAAAACCTCTAAATTCTCATCATTTACAACACCCCCAATATCATCCATCCCACCCCCATCATCTTCAACCCCAATTTCTTCCTCATCCTCCGAATCATTCGCCGGTTTCGCCAAATGGGTCGGTAAATTATGGGTCAAATTGTAATGGGTTTGCGTAGATTGTTGAATTTCAGCGATTTTCAAATTGGGCCATCTAACAGAAGGAGATGCTCTACTATAACTAAATTTTTTAGGGTTTGTTGATTCTTCAACAGTAGTTTCTTCAATTGATGCAGAAGAAGAGGAAGAAGCTAAAGTGCAATAAGAAGGGATGCATCTGCGTACCTTGGATTGTGAATCGATGTGCAATGGTGAAGCTGATACTGCAAAAGTTCCGGAATTTGTAATCGCCATTAAAGGGAAATTTGAGGTTTTGTTGGAGAAGGGGTTTAAGGGGTTTTTTGTGGATAAAATTGGAGCTTAAAGCTCAGCATGTTGGCGGGATATTCATTATTCAGTTGTATGGCAGAGTGCCAGAGTGTATTGGCAAAATCTCAGATTTTTCTAAATGTGCAAGTTTCATTACTAATATCCATAAACCGAACGATTTCCATAAAAATTGTTGAATTGTAAATTAATTCCCTATTTGCGTCGGTTTAAAAACTTATTCTCATAATATTGTTCATGTAGGATTGGAAGAAGGTTTGGTTTTTTTTAAAAAAAACCGCTGACGGTGATAGCGGTTCTATACTTGTTATAAAACCGCTTATTAACTTGTGAAGTTTTCTTATACAAGAACCTAATATAAAACCGCTAACGACATTAGCGGTTTTATAAGTATAGAACCGATATCACCGTAAGCGGTTCATTGAAAAAAAATCTACCAAACCTACGTGGACAATATTGTGGGAATAAGTTTTTAAACCAACGCAAATAGGAAATTAATTTACAATTTAACAATTTTTAGGGAAATCTTCCTCCATAAACCATAATGGAACTTTTTTTTTTTAACGTTAGATAGGAATATTATAAATCAAATTTCGCTACAATAGTAAAACTATAAGACTTTGCGAAAACGGATCCATACAAACAAATTCTGAGCAACCACGAGTATCACAAGTAACAAGGTGGGCCACCGTGTTACTGCTCTTCGAACATGCGAAGAAATAAAAGCATTAAAACACTTAGATAGCATGCTAATATCATCATAAATTAACCAAATTGGCGATCAACCACTGAAACCGTTGTTGATTGCAGCACACACAGAAGAAGAATTCCTTTCCAGCCATACGTGCATCACACCCAAGCGCCTAGCCACCGAGAGCCCAAAACGCGAAATTGTTGCCTTTGCACACTCTACCCCCCACACACTCTCAATTTTTCTAACCGCAACCCAGACAAGCTCCCCCCGATGGTTTTTCGGTAATGCCCCAGCCCCATATAGAAAGTAGCAACATGAGCATCCACATTTAGGGTCTGTTCTGATTTACCGAATTGGATTGATTGGAGCTGATTTGAACTAAATAGGGTTGAATGCCTGAAATGAATTGTTTGAGAGAAGCAAATTAGCAACTGAACTGAATTGAACATAATATAACTGAACTGAACTGAAATTAAGCTGAAGAGAGTAGACCCTTACTTTTATAAAACTTCTAAGGGTGTTGTCACGCTGTTAAAGAGAGACTTGCACTTCGAGGTTGGCTGGAGAACACTTTTAGGTTATCCTCTTGCTGCTTGAGTTAGTTATACTTATAGCAAATGCGCGTAATGCAGAAGTATATATGGGTTGACAAAATTTCTCCGGTATTATGAGTTGTATTTGAATTTCATTTTAAATCGAATAGCCTAAAACCAACTTAATCACATAGACACTACTACACGCAAGTGAAAATAGATGAGCTTAAACAAACTTGACCCGAGATGGACCATGCAAAATCCATTTTTTTCTATTCCCCTTATTCCTTAAATTAAATGGGGCCGTTTGGTTGGGGTTAATCATCAAAGGGAATGGGAATCAACTACCCTCATTCCCTTTGTTGTTGTTTGTTAGACCATTTTTTTCATTCCCTTTACTCCCTTCATTCCCCCAAATCCCTCTAACTCCTTTCCCCACCCCCCTAGACTTTCCCATTCCCATTCCCTAGCCACCATCTCACCACCATAACACCACCCTCACCACCGGAAAGTCAGCCGCCACACCGCCGCTCTACCTCCGATGGGTCGCCGCTCGACCTCTGACGGGTCGCCGCATCTCCTCCGGCGGGTCGCTGCACCTTCACCACCCTTTTTCCTCCCCCGTGAAACTTCCCCAACCCCTCGCAAAACCCTTAAAAATCCCCTTCCCTCCCCGGAAAAGCGTTAGACAACCCTCCCACCACCCTCGAAACCCTAGGCCCACCACCCTCGAAACCCTAGCGCCTAGGGTTTCGAGGGTGTGGGAGGGTTGTCTGACGCTTTTCCGGGGAAGGAAGGGGATTTAAGGGTTTTGCAAGGGGCTTGGCGGGAAGACGGGAAAAACTTTGCGGGGGAAGAGGAGGGTCAGCAAAGGGCGAGGAGGTTGCGGCGAACGGCGGCGAGTGGTGGGGGGAGTGCGGTGAACGGCGGCTGAAATAGGTGGGATTTGAAAAAAAATGGGTGGTTGTGTGGTGGTGATGTGGTGGTTCGGTGGTTGTGTGGATTGGTCGCTTATTTCCATTATTTTCAAAGCAAACAACATGGCAAATGTAAGGGTTTTTCATTCCATTCTCCTTCTTTCCCTTTGTTTATTCCATTCCGATTACCCTCTACGAACCAAACGACCCCTAATTTTGAGTCTGCAATAATATAAAGAATCAAAATAAATATAATTTTACTACAGTAATTTAATAATTTTGAATACAATCTCTAACATCTATAATAAATATTACTAAAGTAACAACCGCTGACGTCATCACTGCTTACGTGTCACTCTCTTACTTTTTTTTCCCCGTCAAAACGCAAGGATGGTGTCATATTGTTTGTTTTCCCCCCTTTGATACCCTATTTAATTGTTTTGAAAATTAAATTCAAATTGAGTTTTAAATTTTAAGTTTTCTACGCATATTACGCTATTTTATTATTTACAAGTAATTGTTAAATATAGTTAATAGTATAGTTTAATTGAATCTAAAAAAAATATGAAAAAATAGATTTTTGGAAATTGTATTTTCATACTTCGTATTTAATTAGAAAGTACTACTCGTACAAAGAAAGTAGTTTTTATTTTTTTGACAAATACAAAGAAAGTATTTGTTTTCTCTCAATATGTGCTAAAGAGTCTATAATTCATTTCTTATTTTAAAACCGTGCATCGCACGGGGCTAATCTAGTGATTCACTAATTTAATCTCCACTATAAAGTCAAAAGAGGCTTGATCTCAAATATCTCAATCAATATTCGTCTTCTAGAATTGTGATTTATTGCTCCTTTTCTAGGTCTTGAGAATCCTTTCCCTCTTAATGAAAAGTTTGAGGAAAATAATTTTACATTCTCGTTATTGTATCCAAAAGTCATTCAAATAAATTCTTAGTTTTTTTTTTTTTTTTTTTTTTGGGGGGGGGGGGGGGAAGATTATGTGAATCGCTAAACATCGCCCACAAATTACTACATAAAACCCGCATTTTATAATTTTTTGACAAATTTTCCCTTTTTATAATTTTAACCGAAAACAAATTTTTCGCACTAAAAAAATGTGGATCACCGAAGAGACGTCGTCGGCGGCGATATGCACCGGAGAGTCGCCATCGTTGCTGGAAAACGAGGTTCGTAACGTATCGTAAGGACGAAATGGTGGCTGGCGCCTAGCCGAGAAGGTCGTGCCGTGGTTGTGGCGCCTAGCCAGGACGCCGCAACCGTGGCACAGGCGCCTGGTGGGGAAGCCTCACCCATGGGAGTGGCGCCTGGCCAGGACGCCGGAGCCACGGTGGGGGCGCCTGGCCAGGACGCCGCCACCATGGCGGCGGCGTCCTGGCCAGGCGCCTCCACCGTGGCTCCGGCGTCCTGGCTAGGCGCCACTAGGGGCTGCTTTAAATTTTTTTTTTTTTTTTTTATTTAATTTCTCTTTTTTTTTTTTTTTTTTTTTTTTTTTGAATTTTTTTTTGTTTGTTTGTTTGAAAGCGACAACATCGTTTGCTGTTTTTAAATTACTGTTGTCATTAAAACAGCAACGTAAAAATAAGGTTACATAGACCATTGTCGCATTTTGAAATCTAAAACAATAAGCTGAAATGTTACAAACTTAAACCACAATGTTAAATTCATCGACATGCAAACGTAAATGAAAAATATCAAAAACTAAAATAAAAATGTTTAAAATGATCTACAAATAACATGCCGTGACAATCAGTAATCTCTTGTGGACGCCGACTCCCAGTGCGCAAGTGTCTGTTCCAAACTATCAACAGCAGTCATGATGTCCGGCCACTGCACGACGTAGTCCTTCGACGATGCTGATTGGACCGCCTTCATCGGCCATGCCGGGGGAGGAGGGACGACTTGGACAAATCCAAGCTGGCGAAGACAACGCTGGGGCATGTACGCCTCCACGATATCACGATACTGAATGACGCCGGTGTACAGGGTCCTGGGTACCCTGTTACTAGGGTTTTTTCTTTGCATTTATTTCCGTAACTTGTTTATTTGCTTTCAAACAAACAAACAAAAAAAAAATTCAAAAAAAAAAAAAAAAAAAAGAGAAATTAAATAAAAAAAAAAAAAAAAATTAAAGCAGCCCCTAGTGGCGCCTGGCCAGGCGCCTCCACCGTGGCTCCGGCGTCCTGGCCAGGCGCCACTCCCATTGGTGAGGCTTCCCCACCAGGCGCCTGTGCCACGGTGGCGGCGTCCTGGCTAGGCGCCACAACCACGGCCTGGCCTTCTCGGCTAGGCGCCAGCCACCATTTCGTCCTTACGATACGTTACGAACCTCGTTTTCCGGCAACGATGGCGACTCTCCGGTGCATATCGCCGCCGACGACGTCTCTTCGGTGATCCACATTTTTTTAGTGCGAAAAATTTGTTTTCGGTTAAAATTATAAAAAGGGCAAATTTGTCAAAAAATTATAAAATGCGGGCTTTATGTAGTAATTTGTGGGCGATGTTTAACGAATCCCAAGATTATAGGTTTATAAAGGCTTGTCTCTAGATTTTCTTTATATATCAAATGAGAGGGGAGGGCTTCATTTATAGAACTCATAGGCTATGGTTTTAACACGTAACAACCCCTTTACTGAAATAGATTGAAAAATCCGTTTCCACTCATTTTCATGGACAACTCATTTGACTAATAGTTTAACCATTTTTGTTGGGTTTACCATTTAATTAAGTGACACGAATCCAACTAAAATAAATAAAATAGGCATGGGCCAATGTAAACCTAAAAGTCAAATACAAGTCAACAATTTGACCTTAATCCAAACAATATGCAACGACCTATAATAAAATTTTCGTGCCTACAATATGCTCAACCTATTTCACCGAAGGTGGCTAGGTGGGACATTGGTGAGTGTTCAGAGTATATTTGTAAGTATTCTTTCTCCCAAAGTATTACTTCATAAAAAAATTGATGAGAGTTCCGACTATTAATTTGACAAAAAATAACTTACCTTAATGCCTAAATGGGACATTGGTGAGAGTTCAGAGTATATTTGTAAGTGTTCTTTCTCCCAAAGTATTACTTCATAAAAAAATTGATGAGAGTTCCAAGTATTACTTTGGCAAAAAATAACTTAACTTAATTAAAAAATTTCTAAATATTTCATAACCACAATTATATTAATGCATTATTGCTAAGTAAGATTTTTTTTGACAAAATTATTGCTAAGTAAGATAGAGTATTGAGTAATTACTAAATAAAGCTAGTAATATATAAAAAAGATGAGTAGTTTCCTAAAACAAATAATTAGTATTTAAGCCTTAAGGGTCTGTTCTAATTGACTGAACTGAAATGAAATGAACTTATTAAAGCTGAACCGAACTAAATATTTTATGAGAGAAGGATATTAAGATAAGAACTGAACTAAAACTGAACTTATTGGAGTTGAACTGAACTAAACTAAATTGAAAATAAACTGAAGACATTAGGCCCTAAAAAAAACAAAAAATGCAACTCAGTTGCATAATTAGCTAACTATATTTCCTTTCTTTCTTTCTTTCAAAAAAAAAAAAAGCTAATTATATTTCCTAAAACTATTTACTGTATTTTAATTTTATTAACTATGCTATTTATTTTGAAAAGTACTAATTATGCTATTTATATGACTTGATATGTTAAATAATATTCGTTATTATTTTCATTTTTTTTAATTATAGACTTGTTAAACAAAACTCATTTTTATTAAAAAAAATATTCAAAAAAAAAAAAACTCATTTTTATTAAAAAAAAAACCATAAATACAGGTCATTGATATGTTACTATAGCATGGTGATGTCATGTAATCCTATAAAGACATCAAGTAACCACGTCTAATAAAAGTTTTTGTAATCATACGTTGTTTTTTCAAACAATTACAATACACGAGTTGTAGTAATCTCACATTATCTTTGAACCATAATAACATCAAAAACAACTAACAACCAATAATGCAAAGACAAAATCATTCAACAAACCACTTTAACCATAATAACGTCAAAAACATCCATCAATTAAACAACTCAATCTAGTTATGCACTTACCTTATTCTACCTTTATCTTACAAACAAACAATGAATTAATATTGATAATTCATATCAATATTAACATAAATCAATAAATCATCATTTTATCACCCATAAAAATAAGCAGCTTAACTGCTTAATGTGAGAGAGAGAGAATAAGAAAAGAAAAAAACAGTAAAGAGATCCCCATTTTCCAATTCTAGGGTTTCAGAGAGCTCAGACACACACACAATCATGGATGCCTCAGCTGCTCAACCCTCCGACACCGACATGATGGATGCCGCCGGAGCTCCGCCGGAAAACCACCCTCCGCCGTCGTCCGATCAATCACAGCCGCCGCAACAACCGCCGCAACAGCAGCAGCAGGTTAGTATTCCAGCGACACTTAGCCATGGCGGAAAGTTTATTCAATACAACATTTTCGGGAACATCTTTGAGGTTACTGCTAAGCATAAGCCCCCTATTATGCCTATTGGAAAAGGCGCTTATGGAATTGTTTGGTAATTTGATTTTCTTTTCTCTCTCGAATTTGATTGTTTTGTTGTTGTTTGATTTGATTGTGATTTTGGTTGATTTTGGATTTGGGGTTTTTTTTTTGTGTAGTTCGTCGTTGAATTCGGATACGAATGAACATGTTGCGATTAAGAAGATTGCGAATGCGTTTGATAATAAAGTGGATGCTAAGAGGACTTTGCGTGAGATCAAGCTTCTTAGGCATATGGATCATGAAAACGTCAGTGAGTGATTATTTGTATTTAGTTTTCGGTTTTCGGGTTTTGTTTATGTGTTAATCAATTTTTGTACTGTTGGGATTTATGTTGTTTGGCGGTATGACGGTTCATTCATTGAACTTGTTTTTATTAATTCTCTAGACAGTGTTTACTTGAGCTCATTGATTTACATGATTAAGAACCGGTTTTGATCAACTTAAAAGTTGATAACTCGAGACGCCATAGATATCGGTAGCTTTTCTTTTTAGTTTACAGGAGTGATTGAAGTGGTCGGAGATACTGGTGTGGACATTGGACAACTTAAATCCACTAAAGGTGTTATGTTTCTTTATCGGTATTTTGTTTTTTGGGTATTGAAAGTCGTAATCTTTCTGTGGAGGATCATACTCTGCAATATCAAAAAAGGATTATAGTCAGATCAAGGTTTTTTGGCTTATGAAAAAGTAGTCGTTTTTGATGAATGATTATTGTCAGATCAAGGTTTTTTGGCTTATGAAAAAGTAGTCATTTTGATATATGATCACAAGATTCATAACGCTGATGAGATCGATTAGGTAATAGCTGTAAGTTTTTTTTGGGATATTATTAATTTTAAATTTCTTAGATACTTTAGTTTTGGAGGTTGTCTGAGCTGTCAAGACTTTCCATTTAATTAGTGAGGGTGGATTATCAGGAGAAACACCCAAGGGAAAATGTGAACAGTATGCATTACACTTGCTATTAATTTCTAGCAGCTTGTGGTTAGAGACTTGGAGTAGGTTGTGCTCTTCTAATTCAAAAGTTACATTATATATATATATATATCCTACTTGACACGTGTTCACTTGAAAAAGTGGGAGTATCTTTATGAGTGTAACTATATAAGGCGTTGTAGAGTTGATACTTTCTACTAGACCATGCCAGATGCATGAGTTGATGAAAGATATTTGTTATAGGATATATAGTTGAAAGTCAAGCGGATCTCTAAGTAGTTTGGCTTACGTTCAGATTTGTGGTCTTAAGGAGAAAATCAATGGAAAAACAAGCAACACAACATGGCGCAATTTTTTGGTTGGGATTTGATATGTTCATATGTCACTTGAAACTATAATAATCCGGGTTGTTGGCATAGTGAAATGATGTACAAGAATGAATAAAAGTATACTGCATATATTGAATATACAATTTTTCATTTTTAGAATTTTTTGAGTGCATGTAGTGGTGGTGACTTTTAAAAAAAAAGAAAGATTAGGTCTAGCATTGGCTTCAGGAGATTAAGTGACAACATTTTTGTGCCCTTTATATTCTTCATTTGCTTAAATATCTTTTGTAAATCGTTCAGAATATTGGCAAAATCATTGTACTTGCTTGATTAACAAGATCTATTGTTGATTAATCACATTTTGTGGATGCTCAGGTTTAGTTTGATACTTGATGTGCTAGATCCTGCATAATAATATTAATGGCTAGAGTAATTGATGCGGACAATAATACCTATTTGCCTGGGATTGGGTATAGGTTTTCAATTCATTACCTAACTTGTTAGATTAGGCCATGAGACCCATGAATGTACTACTTTTATGTCATAATTCGTATTTGTTTTGGCTCACGGTGGGATTACGGAATTAACATTGATGTTGACCTTGAAGAGACATAGATGGGAAAATAAATACTTCCTCCGTTCTGTTAATATTGCAACAAGGAGAAAATTACGCATCCCGAAACACCTTATATATGCTAAATATCTATAATTGTGTAAGAGTAATAATTATAAAAAGTTGATATTGTGAAAGTATTTTATGAGACGAATCCAACAAGATCCCACTTGACTATATTTTGCTTAACGTATAACTCATATTATATGGTCAAACAAGAGTGATGAATAGTGCAAAAAGTCCATTGTTGCAATATTAATAGAACGGAGGAAGTACGATTCTAAACAAGGACATTATGTTTTCCTAACAAAAGTAGGTATACTCATAATGGTTGTAAAAATTATACTTTCTACAAAGACAACAGGGTGCTTAGGTTAAATTTCACTGACATTTGCATCACCAGACAGGAGATTGGCGGAAAAGGAAGGTGATTAAGGTGATCTATTGAAAAAGAAAACAAAGAAAACAGCATTAAATGAAAGTCAAGTAGAGATTTCCTAAGCATGTGAATATGAAAGTATGTGCTATTGCTCAACACTGTAGTACACCTGATTTTTTATGGGAGCCCCTAGATCTGAATTTTCCCTCCATCTCTGTTCCTATATACAACCAAAAGAAGTTTGTGCTCAAAGCTGTTCTAAAGAAGAATAGTAGAATAAAATTGTAAGTTTCTTGACCTTTTGCCCTAGTCTTAGAAAATGCCTTCCATCTGTTTGTCGGTTACAAACAACCCAACACAGAGGGGGTTCAAAACTAATGATATTGTTAAATTGGGCAACTGTTTTCTGTTTGGGCCTATATTCGGGGTTAATTTTATTTCTATTTTGGGATTACAACTATAGGGTTTATAACCTAGTTTATTTCTATGTATGCCCTCAAGATCAATAAAAGTTTCTATCGCCTCCACATGGACATTGAACCATGTAACTCTGTGTGTTTTGTTATGTTTCTTCTTACTAAGAATTGGTTCTTTTGGTATAAAATGCTTTTAGAAGAGAAAGGAAAGATGAAGATTCAGTGCAACATAAGATGCATGGAGATAAGTTCCCCCTTAATTTTTCTCTACTCTGAAAAAGTGATAAGATATATGATTAATATTCATCACGAGACTGTAATTTGCTAGCCTGAGCAGTTTAGCAATTAGAAGTCGGAACTGACTAGTGATTTAAGTGAAATGGGAATATTGAAGAATTGATTTTGTGCCTGATATTGAAAATTCTGGTTGGTCAGAAGCTTGCCCTTACACCACGATTCATCTTATTGTATAAAATGCTCACAAGCTTGAACTCTCAGCACCTGAGAACAGAGTTTGTTATCAATGTCGCTTCAATATTTGCTCAATATTGAGTCTGGAAAGGCCACTATTTGCACAATATTGATGTTTTTAGCTTTGTTCCTTGATGTATGATGATTTGTTTTAAATACAATCAAAAGATATTAAAGAAACAAGAAAAATATCAAGAATTTTCAACTGATGTTCATGACTCACGAAAATATATAATGTAACAATAAAATTATACCCCTTGTCCCCCCCCCCCCCCCCCGAAAGGGGGCATAAAAAAGAAATTCAAAAATGATTAATGGGTGTAAAAAGAGCTCGCATCAAATGCTGTGTTACACATTACGCCATTTGACTGGCAATAAAAACATAATTATGTGTTAAGTGAGTGTGGTTGGCAAAGCAGAAGATTGGAATCTGGTGTTGGTTAATGATTTTAGGAGATAGTTATATTGTGACATCTTGTGTGCCAAGCAACTTATCAGAATTTGGTGCGATTTTTTCAATTAATACCATCTTCGCTGCAATTGAATGTTCAATTTGTACAAATCTCTTTGTTTTTCCAAATACAGGAGCTTTATTGTTTAAATATCAAGCGTATTTCAGTATACTTGGCCGTTACAAAGAATTTGTTTTTCCTGTTTAGCCTATGAAGCATAGCTAAACCGACCATTAGCTTCTTCCCCACCCCCGCTTCCTTTACAAATTTTTAAAAACCTGTTAGCCTATGAAGCATAGCTAAAACGACCATTAACTCCCCACCCCTGGTTTCTTAATATCTTCTCTAATTGATAGACAAAATCTTTCAAGAAAATCCTTGATTCTACCAAGTCAAAGGAAAATGATCAGTTTTTGACAACTTTTTAGGATCCACGTTTAACATTGAAAGTTGTTATTGTAATTAGATTCTAGTTGTTCATTTGTTTCATAAAGACCTATGTTATTTGGAATATATTCATCTTAATATTCATTTCATATGTATGAAATCCTTCCGGACACTTTCAACTTTCAGCTAAGCACCTTAACAATCTTAAATGACGTCTTTATAGAGAAAAAAATAGTCATTAAAGTGGGCAATTGAATATCATGCTTTTGTGATTTAGCTCCTAAATGGGCTTGAGGTTATAATATATAATAGAACTTGCAAATAATTCAATCTGAATTCTGAAATGTGTATTGGTGAATCTGTAACATGCATGCAATTCTATTAAAGTTAGGGATCCCTTTTATGAATGTCATATACTATTATAGGAGTTAGGACTACTTGTTCTTGTTTTACTACCAAAGCCTTGACATGTCTTATACATGGATATGTTTCCATACCTGGCACTCAAAACAGATAAGAAACTGGGTGCTTCTAGAGAAATCCGAGTAAATGGGAAAGTTGTTGATTTAATGTTCCTACATACATTTCACTTCAACTAGTTGGCAATATCTTATAATTGATATTTCCTCTTAGCTTTGAATGGGCTTTTACCCCTATTCCAATATTTTTGGACAAGTAGTTGACACCTAGTCTTGAGCTGTGGACTGAAATATACCAGCGTTCTAGGATCCTTGGTTCTAGTTGCCAATTGAAGTAGTTAGTGCAAGCAATTTCTTTAATTGATGTCCTTATTTGGTTAATTTGGTCCTTCCTGCTTACATTATTTTTTATTGGCTGCATTAATAAATCTAGATATTATAAAGTACTTATATGGTTGAATTCGATCTTCATGCTTACATTTTTTCCGGAGGCTGTGCTAATAGATCTTGATATTATTATGTCTAGAAATCTATAACCTTTACAAGATTATTTAGCCCATTCTTCTATCCTATTTCTTGGACACTAACAGTACAAGAAGCATCTTTGACCTACTACTACTTGGCTAGGAAGGGGTTATTTTCGATAGCGGATCTTGTGTTTATCATTCAATTTGGTGTAAGTTTCAAGGTTTCTTGTAGTTGCACTATCCATGTCCATATTTGGATGATTTCCATTGGCTAGTCAATTAAAGAACCAAATCAACCTAAATACATCTTAGTGCTCTTTACCCCTTAATTTGATCCTATAATTTGGCCTAGAAGATCTATTATATTTCTAATCATGTGGACTATTAAAACTGCTTGCATTCCTTGACTGAGAAGCTTATTTACATTCTGATTGGTTTATTTTATAATTTCTCCTGATTCTCCACTTGTATATCAACTCAATATAGGTAGTTCTGTAAATTATTTTATTTATCTTCTCTCCAAGACTTCCATGGAATTTGTTCTGTTGGTGTTCATTTTTGATTTGCAATCTCCTTGCAGGTTGTTGCAATTAGAGACATTATACCACCTCCTCGAAGGGAGGCATTTAATGATGTATATATAGCATATGAACTGATGGACACTGATCTTCATCAAATCATCCGTTCAAACCAGGGATTATCAGAAGAGCATTGTCAGGTATCATCTTACGTAACACTCTTCTTAGGAATTAAGCTTATCATCTAGTTGAGACCAGAAAGATGACCAAATGTGTCTTCCTGCATCCTTTACATGCATGTTGATTGTTGATATTCCTTTAATCTTGTTATCCCCTACAGCTGTTCCTGTTCCCACTCTCTTCATCCTGTGTATTCTCTGGGACAGTTTGACTTTTTTTGTCAATTCTTTCATAGCATTATTGATGGTGGTGTAAAGCAACGCTTGGCTCCAAGTCTCCAACTTTTGTTAGAATGAATAGGAAGAAATTGCTTATTTATTAGGCATTAATCTAGACCTATATATGTCTTAGTCAATTTTTGCCAGAAGAGGGTCTGTTGTTTATGATGATATCTATGTTAGAATATGTACTTTTGTAGTTCATGTTCCTAATATTCTGTAAAGAGGGTGTGCATTATTTATGTTTTCGTTGAATTTACTTGTTCTTCAGTCCCAAAACTCCCAATCTATTAACGTAGAGCATCAACATAGAATTGCTGTCTACTGACTTTTTGTATCATAATTAAGATACCTCAAGATGTCAAAGCTCTAACCTTATTGTAACAGCTGAAAGATGGATACTCTTTGCATTATTTCATCTTCAGGAGTTCTCTTTCATTTCCTTGCCTAGTTCAGGGAATACAAACAAAGTTAAGTTTGGAATTATGATTGATGGATGAACTGTGTGTGTAGACTAAGCCGTGAGTCATAATTAAATGAGCTATTTTATTTGGCTCTTATTATCAGCTTTTTGTCCAAGATTGTATATAATGGCTCTTATTATCAGCTTTTTGTCCAAGATTGTATATAATGGTTTATAAGTCACATCTGGTTTGTGCAACACTTTGCGTAAAACTTTCCCAAAAGGGTCATCAAGAACCTATGAATTTGGTGCTGTCTTAATTTCTTTAACATCTCTACATTTCTTGGACTAGGCCCCATTCCTTTATTTCTCTGTAACTCTTCTGCTTTGTTTCATGCTCTTGTAACTTGCCAAATTTGATCTACAGTTGATCCAGATCCGGAACATACCCCCTCCCCCCGGTGCGCACACACACAGACAGAGTTGTAATAGTAATATCGTTTCCCGATCATATCTTCGACTAGTATATCCCTCTTGACCTTAAAAATTGGCTCATCTCTACTCCCTCATTTTGAAAATGACTCTCCATCCCCATCGAAGTAGTATGATTTTTCAACAAAGTGACAAAGCCTTGATTGCAGATTATGTGAATTAGTGTGTGCTAAGTGTTGGAAAGTGACACTTGTTAAGGGATGGAAGGAGTACTATATGTACATGTTGTCTGTGTTAAAAATAGTACTCTTCATGACCTCATCTACTGAATTGTGGTTTGCACTTTTTCTGATAAATATTGTTTTTGCAGTACTTTCTCTACCAGATTTTACGTGGATTGAAGTACATTCATTCTGCCAATGTTCTTCACCGGGATCTAAAGCCTAGCAATCTCTTGCTTAATGCCAACTGTGATTTAAAAATCTGTGATTTTGGACTAGCTCGAGTAACATCAGAGACGGACTTTATGACTGAATATGTTGTGACAAGATGGTACCGAGCTCCAGAGTTATTATTGAATTCTTCAGATTATACAGCTGCTATCGATGTATGGTCAGTTGGCTGTATATTTATGGAGTTGATGGACCGTAAGCCTCTATTTCCAGGCAGAGATCATGTGCACCAGTTACGCCTGCTCATGGAGGTATATTGACTGTGAGACTGGGCATCTTATTGTGAATAATTATTACCCCTCTTGTAGTTTTAGTTTTTAAATGTTGATTTTTTCTTTCAATTTCTAATGCCAATATTATACCAGAATTACTAGTCAACATGAGGAAGAAAATGTTGGCTTCTCACTTAAGCATTAGCTAACTTGACAAACATCTTCTTTTTATTTTTTGAATAGCGTTCTGTTTTTGAAAGTGTTGGTCTATAAACCAATTTTCTTTGCCGTAGCAGTGTATTATCTCTGGCTAAAAGTGTATGTTGACTTGTACTTTGCAGCTGATTGGCACCCCTTCAGAACATGAGCTAGGATTTCTTAATGAAAATGCTAAAAGATATATTCGTCAGCTCCCTCCATTTAGAAGGCAGTCATTATCTGAGAAGTTTCCACACGTACATCCAGCAGCTATTGATCTTATTGAGAAGATGTTGACATTTGACCCCAGACAGAGAATAACAGGTAAATTGAATTTATCTCCGAAAGATGTCCCATTTGGAAATGAGTTAAACTTTCATGTTATCAATTATCAAGACATGGATGTACTAATGATCAATTTTATGTTAATTATAATTTTTAGATGGGGACTTAAGGGGTAATCAATAAATTGCACTGGAGCTCATTCTCCTGTCATTGCTCACTACATTGACAATTATTTCTCTCTCTCTCTCTCTCTCTCTCTCTCTATATATATATATATATATATATATATATATATATATATATATATATAAGGAAATAAATGGGGAAATAATTGTTTAAAATAATTAAGGGAAGGTATAATAGAGCAAAATTCCAAGAACTTGCAAGTATTATAAAAGGGAGATGAAATGCATTCTGACTGGACATTGAATGTGTGAAATTCGGTGGATGTTATAGTGTGGGAGAATACTGTGGCAATATAAATTAGGGAGAATTGAAGCTCAAGTGTGTCAGAATTCAGTTTTCATGCTGTCTTGTCCCCTTATAATATAGTATATGGCATGTTTGTATCGATGGACCCTTAATGATAATTGTGTTATTTCTATGATCCTAGTCACTTTTTTACTAGCTCCATATTGGTTATTCTAATCAGAAATCTTGCTATTTAAAAATTTACTTTACTATTAATTTTGTGGCGGAGGGTAAAGGGCCAAACAACTCATGCTGTAGACCTATCATGGATCAATTTATCTACATAGTCAGGGAAGAACTTAAAACTGTAGTAAATATGGCTTCAGCAATACAAAAGCCTAAAAAAGAAACTTTAACCTTGATTAAGGGAGGCTATACCCTCAAAACCCATTGGTTTTTCTCTTGCTTTCCAAGTGCACCACAAAATTGCCAACAATACCATCTTCCACTTCATCAAGCCAACCTTTCTTCTCCAAGCTACAGACCTTTTTTCAATGAACTAGGTTTCAAAGTCATGTACGTGCTGGGCGTTCTGATTTCTTTTTATTTTTTATCATTCAAATAACCTCATTGGAGCATGCAGCGTGGCTGTGCGTAGCACTAACAACAAATTGGTTGTATGGTGCAGTGTGATCATTAGTAATCAACTGGACTTGACTTCTTACGTGATTCTCAAATAGCGGCTTTCCCTTCTTTTTTTTTCATAACATCCAAAAGCCTTGCCAGCCTCCTCTTTTTTTTTTTTTTTTTTTTTTTTTTTTTTTTTTTTTTTTGGTCCTGATGCAGGCTAAGGTTTATTTAAAGTCTCAAAAGTGTGTCAGATTTTTCTCATTTGAGTTATGACTTGTGCTTCCTAATTTATGAGAATGAGATACAAATTGTTTTGCAATTCAGTACCTAATTTGTTAAACTGGGCCAAAACAATTCAGTACCTAATTTGTTAAACTGGGCCGAAATTATCAATTTGCTATTGTAGCCGTCTGTTATACTAGCATACTGGTAAGTTTTGATAACATGGCCCCCTTGTTTCTATGCTTCTCCTTTGTTAGTGAGTGTTGCATACAATTCAACTCTGAAAAAAACCCAATTGATATTCTGAATCTCCTTTCAAGGGCCACACTGTCTTTAAACTGGTCGAATGCAGGGTATGGCCTGAACGGTGAGACTGTCACTTAGGACAGCTTATATGACCCTTAGGATAGTTTCTCAATCTTGAAGTAATGGTCAATTGCTTTTATACAGGTCATGTCTAGGATTTATTTTAATAAACGTCTGATGTGCCATCTATTAATGGCTTGTCTTTGCCAACAGAAATATTGGCAGGCAATCTACTGGCTTTAGTAGGTTAGTAACTTGATGTATTCAATTTGGTATAAGTTCTCTATGGTCATACCTACTAACCTATTGACAAAACAGACTCTATCACATGTATGCTCTCTGGAATTTTTTCTGCGAATCCCTATACATAGCCCTTAGGGCTATGTATAGCATTACCCTTTTATTTTAGTATATTTCTGGTATTGTGATGCTTACTTGAGTTTGTATTGTTTTGCATATTCTCATTTCTTGAAAATCAGCCTTTCAAGTACTTAACTACAAATTTGTACTTCCCTTTGAAATAACTTTGACGTATGAAAACATTTGCCAACAATCTATAATCTAAGAAGTAGGGAACTTATATGTCCACATTCATTCCTAATCCCAAAAAAAGGAGAGATATGGAAAATACTTCCTCAGCTTCGTTAATACGTTTAATATTTGAGGGGAAAATTATATTCTTTAGCTATAACTTTCTAAATTTTATGTATTGCAGTTGAAGATGCACTAGCACATCATTACTTGAACTCGCTGCATGACATAAGTGACGAGCCAATATGCATGTCTCCCTTTTGCTTTGATTTTGAGCAACATGCGTTGTCGGAGGAGCAGATGAGGGAATTGATCTATCGCGAGGCTCTTGCATTTAATCCTGAATTTCAACAGGAGTAGAATCTTGGTTAGGGCATTGCAATGGCCAACTTTTTCATATGGTCCTGTCATCTTTCCTTTCTGTACATATAATGTCCTGTCCAGAATTGGATGGATTTGTGTTTTAGAATTTTACTCTGCATAATTCAGGGCATTTATGATGAAAATATTGTTTGTATGAGTGTAATTTTTTTTTTTCTTTTAAATTCTGAGGGCCTTGAATGCTTATAGCTTCTTGTAAACATTGTGTTGGCCATTTGCTTTTTTAATTCTTTTTTCTACCCATTAATTGTACTATATGTTTATTCTGAAAAACAAGGCTAATACAGCCAATTAATCTCAATATTTCCACTATAAGATGAACATACTTGACATATGCTATTCCGTGATGGTTTTATTTCTCCAATGTTGATACTAGATGCTGTGTAATACAATAGGTCACATTTCTTATCAAGATAAGATGAATCAAGGTTGTTTTAATACTAGTAAACGATTGTGTTGTGAAAGATTAATTAAACTTGATTATGGCCTTTTAAGTTTATAGTAGCTTTGCTAGACTTTTATTCTTGTCACCTAAGTTTGGTTAATGAAAATATCTTGCCACTATAAAGTAAATTCCAATAGTTCATTTTTGTTCTAAGTTGAAAGTCTTTGAGGTTTCAAAAAAAAAAAAAAAAAAAAAGGTTGAAAGTCTTTGATTGCATGAAACTGATGAAAGAAGTTGCTTGAATATTGGAGTATTTTTGTACTAAGTTATTAGGCCTATACGTTCCAATTCCATCCAAGATTTATAAAATAAAGAAAAAAAAAATAGTGTGCATTTTTTTAATTGAAATGTGGGGTCATTCAAGTTACGTTTGTACTACAGTAATATTTTTCAAGGGATACATGAGATGTATTTTGCCATGAAGATGAATAGAGTGGAGATTTAGAGGTGATCAAGCTAAAGTGTAACTTTTTAGTTATAATTTATGCTCATCTTGACTTTGTAACACATGAATATTTTTCTCAATTAAAAATCTTCATGTGCTATGTAAAGATGGTTATGGGTCATGTCGAGTCCACATTTTTTGGAGTTGGCTGGGCCCAGCCCATGAGCTACATATCGTATTGAATTTTCAAAAGAATGATTTGTGCCCGACACATGACCACATGCCACCGTGTCATGCTTTTGTGCCTAAACCAAATAACATTGAGTTTAGCGTGCTTTGTTGTTCCCAACACACATAGTAACGTATTGTGTCTTTTTAATGATTGTGCTTTGTTGTTGTTCTTTCTGTCAAATAATGAAGGCTCATGGCCCAACACACACAGTAACGTATTTTGTCTTTTTAATGATGGGTTGTGTCGTGCCTTGGCCTTGACGTGTCCGGGTGCTATCTTCAATGTTACATGACACTCTCATTTTCTTAGTAAATGAGTTTTTGATTTCATGTAATCTCAGTAGGTTTAAAAACAAGGAAAATTATCCATTATTAAAAAAAAAAATTAAAAAAAAAAAGAAGAAAGAAAAGAAAAAAAAAGGAAATATTTATGGAACAAAATTTAAACCTATAATTTAGAGCTTGTTCTTTTAAAATAAATAAAAATAAAAAATAGAGCTCTCCTACTATTAGTAAAAGGAAAATGATAAACATATGTATAAGAAGCTAAAAATGAAGATATTGAGGATAAATCAAGGGGTCGTTTGGTTCACAGAGGGTAATCGGAATGGAATGAACAAAGGGAAAGAATCGGAATGGAATGAAAATCCCCCAAATTTAGGGTGTTGTTTGTTTTGAATAACAAAGGAAACACAGCCACCAGTCCAACCACCACACCACCACCACATTGCTTCACTTCCCACAATTTCCAGCCACCACCCAACCACTCCATCACTCGCCGATCACCGCCTCGCCTCTTCCACCACTCGCCGACCATCGCCGCACCTCCCCCGCCCCTCACCGCCGCTCCTCGCACCCTCACATATCTCCCCTCCCCCGCAAAAACATCCGCTAGGGTTTCGAGGGTGGTGGGAGGGTTGGGAGCGGTTTTATGGGGATAGGAAGGGGGGTGTGGGTTGTTTTTGCGGGGGAGGGGAGGGCGGTGAGGGTCGAAGGAGGGGCAGTGGTGGTCAGGGGAGGGCGGCGGTGCTCAGGGTAAGTGCGGCGGTGGTCAGGTATGCAGGTGGGTTGGTTTTCTGGTGGTGTTGGTAGGTGTGAAGGTGGTGATGTGGTAGTGTGAAGGTGGGTAAGGAATGGGAATGGAAATACCTAGGGGGTGGGGAATGAAGTTAGAGAGATTTGGGGGAATGAAGAGGGTAAAGGGAATGGAAAAAATGGTCTAATAAACAACAACAAAGGGAATGAGGGCAGTGATTCCCATTCCCTTTGATGATTAACCCCAACCAAACCGCTCATAACATTTATCACACCGATATGCGTGTGATTTTATTATGAATTTCCAACATAATTCCATTTTAGAAAGTATATTTAGGGCCTAATCTCATACAATTATTTTTAGTTCAGTTCATTTTCAGCTCCCAATTTCCTCTTATAAAATATTCATTTTAGTTCAGCTCTAATAAGTTCAGTCAATGAGAACAAATCCTTAATGTTTATACATAACCCTAAGGGCTACATATATTATTACTCTTGTTAAAACAACTCTCTTATCGACTGATCTAACTATCTAGTGATTTCAGATAGACAAGTATTAGTATTAGTAAAAAAAAAAAAAAATCAAATTCATACATTACTCGTATCATTTAAACTTTTTAGGAGTAATATATTCTCCTTCAATTAGTAAGATTCCACCCCATAATTTTCTTTTTTTAAAAGTAAAAAGGAAAAAATAAGAAAGAGTTGGGAAGAACCCTAGAATTACCAAACCCTCAATTCTAATCCTCCGCCTCTATCGCCTATCTCCCTTCACTCTTTCTCACTCATCATTCGACGCGGAAGACTACGACGAACTCTTGCGCAGATTCCCAATTCTTCATTGCTACCTCATCAATCCGCTTCCTCTCTCCTCCACTCGATCTCTCTGATTTTTTAAAGGTTGGTAATTTCCCTTCCCAATTAATTTCTCACATTTTTAGTCAAATTTTTTTTTTTTTTTTTTTTGTTTTGATTTGACAAAACTTTTCAATTCTCTGATGGGTTTTATTAGCTGTGATAATGGGTTTGATGGGGTGTATTTATTTTGGTGAAATTTGGTTGATTTGTCAGCAATTAGGGTGAACTTTGATTTAGTTTTAGGGTTGGAAATTTATCGTTTTTAATGCTTTGAATTCATGATTCCATTCTTAGAACTTTTTCAATTCTTTTAACGAGTGTTGGAAATTAGCTAAGATAATGGGGCTTTTTTTTTTTTTTTTTTTTTTTTTTTTTTTTTTTTTTTTGGGTATATAATTAGTTAATATGCCAGCAATTATGGTTAACTTTGATTTATATGATTGGTCATCGTTTGAAATTTATCGTTTTTGATGGTTTGAATTCATGTTTCAATCTTAATTCACCTAATTTCATTAGTTTTTGTAACCTGATTAATCTCGTGTACCTTAAATTGGGATTAAATTTAGTATTCTAGTTCTAGTGTGAAACAATTGATGTTGCAGTAGAATCTTTTTATTTTCTTTGCTTAGGATTGTTTACAATTCAATAACTAATGTGAATCAATAACTAAATGTGGGCTATAGACATTCTTACTTTTTGGACCGATTACTTTTGTATTAGCATATACTTCGCACTGAAACAATTAATATGAAATGTTTTATGTGGTTTTTTCTTAACTTATCCCTTTCCTTTACGAATTGTTAAATAAATATGAGTGACCAAAATCCTATCGGTCTCGACAGATTAAAATACAGAAGTATGTCCTAGATGTAACCATTGTGAGTTTTTTTTTGTAAAGAGTTGAGGGCTCTATTTATTTGCTCAATAATGTCCATTTTAGGAATTTTTAGGGAGGGGAGCTTAGACTACTGTGATCAATATGGCGCGCAAAGGATTGATGGAACAGGACTTGAGCAAGTTGGATGTGACAAAACTACATCCTTTATCACCTGAAGTTATTTCTAGACAAGCTACCATTAACATTGGTAATTCACATCTTAGTTGCAAATGTATTCAGAAAAAGTCTGCGTTGTTCTGCTTACAAATCTGAAACATCCCCTTCACTATATTTGTAGGAACTATTGGTCATGTGGCCCATGGAAAGTCGACAGTTGTGAAGGCTATATCTGGTGTTCAGGTAATTCCCCCCCCCCCCTCTCTCAAGTCTCTATATTTGCACTCTTTGTTTCTGATTTCTCACGTGATAATTGGTGTTTACTGGGAAAGTGCACCTGTCTTTTATTCATTTGAAACCTGTCGATCTATTATGTAATTTGAAACAAGGGATCTTGAGGGGGTATGTCTGATTGCAAGCTTACATGGTTTTGACGGTTGTGATCAAAGATCGGCAATTGTAGCCTGACGATGGTCTTAAAGAAGATGGAACTGATTTCTAGTCACTAAACTGGGTAGTTGTGTTGTCCAATACTTGTCAAAATTGATCAAGCATATATGAACTGATTGTTTGGATTTTGGAAAAGGATTTAAGAACGCGGAAGTTTCAGGGAAGTGTGAAAATTATTATAAGAATGCATAGGTTTTCTGAGGGATTGGGATTATAACCCTTTTTGTATTACAGTGTCTACTCCATCCTGATTTTCCGTCGTCATTACCACATATTTTTACGGTGGTTATTGTGGTAGGAAGCTTCATGGGATCTAAGGTCTTTGCTCTTACTGTAGGGGCGAGTGTTGGAATCGGGAAAGGGTCAGTAGGGGGATTTGCATTAGTGATGAAGGAATGTATTAGCAGGAGTGAGATAATGGATTAATTCTTGTTTTAACTTCAGCATTTTTGAGATTTTATCTGGGGTATATATAGATGTGAAAGGGATTTAGATGCAAGTAGACGGTGGGAGCAAGCTGTGTAATTTGTTCAACTCATTGGTGCATCTCTCTTTACTCCATGAATTGAGGTGGTTTGGGCAACTGCTGGTTATTTGTGTTTGGTTTGGGAATTTTTTTTTTTAATTTATTTATTATATATATATATATGTTTTGTCCTTCAAGATAGCTTATATTATATTGCTTTTATGCAGACTGTACGTTTTAAGAATGAGCTGGAGCGTAATATCACTATCAAGCTTGGTTATGCTAATGCCAAGATTTATAAATGTGATGATGATCGGTGCCCAAGACCTATGTGCTATAAGTATGTTATCTGTTATGCCCTAATGATCAATAGAGTTGAGCTTGTAATTGACAATCATGAATTTGCTAGATTCTTGTGTAAGAGCCAGTAGAGTTTCCTGTTGAAGATGAATGATGTATCTTGTAGCTCACCTATGTGTTGCAATATTGTATTTATGTTGAGTTGTTGACACATTGGCGAAACCTTTGCAGGGCATACGGAAGTGGAAAGGAAGATACCCCTATGTGTGATGTACCTGGATTTGAGAATGCTAGGATGAAGCTTCTGAGACATGTGTCATTTGTTGACTGCCCGGTAATCTCTTGCTGCAGTTAATAGCCTCTTTCTCTATGGAAATCTTTGGGGCGGGCCTGGGCTGTTCTCTCTTTTGTTGCGCCTTTGGTTTCCCTTGGATTTGCCTGGTTTTGATATGCCTTAGAGACTTTTATCTCTATAGACTTAAACCTTTATGGTTTTCATGATTGGCAGATACTTTCTCAGTTTCCGTTGTAGTATTAACTGGTCAAGACATTGCTTACCCAGTAGTCATTATTCAAGTTTATAATTTTGTATAGTTTGATTTAGTGGTAAATTATATTTCATTATCTTTATCTAGAAATCATAGATTTTTTTTTAAAAAAAAAAAAAAACCTAAAAGTCTAAAACCTATATTTTGGCTTAATATGTTGAAGCTTAATGGTAAATCTCTCACCTCTCAACACCCAACCTTAAGTTTAGGAATTTGACTCTCATCTCTCCTAACCTAGCTTGGGTGGCTTGTCTTCTTTCCCAACGATTTTGACTTTGGGTTAGGATTCCTTTGTGAGTTGGGGCCCACACCCTTCCCTAGGATCATGTGGGTCAGTTCATCTAGTATAGCTGATTATGAGAGTGAAAATTTGCTTAGGTGAAAGAGCTAAATTATGGATCTTGATTTCAATGTACTTACTACCTTGCCAATACATTTACTTATTCTCTACATCCTTATGTATACACTTTCTACTATTTGATTTAACACTCTAGTGTCGAGTCCCCCTTTCTCCAATTGATTGTCGTTCATATTGCTATTAAAGAGCAATATATGTCTTTCTTTCTTTTCTTTTCTTTTTTTTTTCTTTTTCTTTTTCTTTTTCTTTTTCTTTTTTAATATTATTTTTACAGAGATATTCTGAATTTTGGTGATTTATGTTTTTGAATTTTTGTTGTGTCAGGGTCATGATATTCTCATGGCTACTATGCTTAATGGAGCTGCTATTATGGATGGAGCTTTACTTCTTATTGCTGCCAATGAGAGCTGTCCCCAACCCCAGACATCTGAGCATCTTGCTGCAATTGAGATCATGCGACTTCAGCATATTATCATCCTCCAAAATAAGGTTGATCTCATCCAAGAAAATGTTGCTATAAACCAGCATGAAGCTATTCAGAAATTTGTTCAGGTAACTTGTTTTGAATAGTCATCCAATTGTTCATGTTCGTTTAATGAAAAGGTGGCAAAGCAGAAGTATGTTTCTGATGGTCCTTGTTTTCTTTAGGGAACTGTTGCTGATGGAGCGCCTGTAGTTCCAATTTCTGCTCAGTTGAAGTACAACATTGATGTTGTTTGTGAATACATTGTCAAAAAGATTCCTATTCCTGAAAGAAACTTTGTCTCACCACCAAATATGATCGTGATCCGGTCTTTTGATGTTAACAAACCCGGATATGAGGTTGATGATATTCGAGGTGGTGTTGCTGGTGGAAGTATTTTAAAGGTTCCGTTCTATCTTTAAGTAGTAAAAATTTCATGGGGTTTGCTGTCGTATCTGCTATTGGCTTGTGCTTCCATTTTGGTATCATTGTTTCTTGAATATGGATGTCGGTGCATTATCAGGACATTTGAAGTATTTGGTGAACTGGTATGCATGTTCATTATCCATTAGGATGGGAATCTAACCATAATCTCTTTTCCTTTTTTGTCCTTTTAAACAGTGGTTCATCTGTTAAGGCATTTTACCTGTGCCTTGCTTTCACAATTTATTGACAATACTGATACAATACTAATATAACTGTTGAGACGCCTGAATTGTGAAAATGTTGAAGTAAAATTTAGTCTTCTGCTGGACTTTATCACTCTAGTTTGTTGCATATTTATGAGATGTGTTATAAAAATCATCTCTGTTGGAGTATACATGCTTTTAAATGACGACCTGATGCTAACCCATATCATTTGCAAATCTTTTTGTTGGAGAATTTGAGAGCTATGTATTTTATTCTTTGATTTGATTTGATTCTACATGGTCTTCTTACTGAAAATGTTTTGCATATCTAAATGGAGGCCTTACAGAAATTAACAATGGTATCGTATTTGTGATACTTTGAGAAATCCTTCATCATATGTGCTTTTGAATGCAGGGTGTTTTAAGGATAAACCAAAATATTGAAGTTCGACCTGGAATTGTTGTTAAGGATGATAGTGGCAACATAAAATGCACACCCATATACTCCAGAATTGTTTCGTTGTTTGCTGAGCAGAATGAGTTGCAATTTGCTGTGCCAGGAGGTCTGATTGGGGTTGGAACAACCATGGATCCCACATTAACCCGAGCTGATAGATTGGTAGGTCAGGTACTTGGTGAGGTTGGATCGCTTCCAGATGTATATGTTGAGCTAGAGGTAATCTTTCTTTTTCCCCATAGCATATGAATTTGTTCATCAATGTTCACTGTGCTTGCTCATTCCATTTATCAAGAATTCTCACGCCTTTTATATCTCTCTCTCTCTCTCTGGTATCTGGAGCTTTCAAGTTATTTGGACATAGAGTTAATACTGAAATTGATATACATAAGCTGTTTTAGCGAGTGATTTCAATTTTAGGGTTTGAGATATCCACCATAAAAATATTTTTTCCTGAAGAAAAGTTTGGATCATAATGTAGGGAAATATATGAAAATAATTTTTTTTACTAACTACTCCCTCTGTTTTTAAATACTTGCTCCATTTCTTTTGGACACGCATACCGATGCTAATCTTTCATCACTAATATCTTTAAGTATCAATAAGTATAAATTCTAACAATTGAAAATTAATAATCTATCCATTGAGATGATTCTAACAAGTACCCACAAGACTTTATTTTTTCGTATGTATAAATCACAAACATTAGTCAAAGTAGAATAAATAAATAGTGCAAAAAGTAGAAATGGAGCAAGTATTTAAAAACGGAGAGAGTTCCTGTTCTAGTTTTTAAATATTTACTAATTGTATACAAATCATATCAAGTATGTTACAATGTGTTAAATATTTGATACTATTGAGAACCTGATATGTGAATGAGATTCCATGTTGGGATTTCTTATAGAGAGGGAATAAGAACATGCACACAACTCTGCCAGCAAGAGTTTGTTGGTTGACTGATTAGATACATTTTTTATCTTCATTTGTTATTGCTGAGGAATTCTCTGCCTCTAAGAATTAGAGTCATGAATGACTCTAATAGCATGCGTTGGTATTTTATCATGATACCAACAACGATCCATATCGATACCAACAAAACATTTTTGCATTTGTTGGTATCACTGAATAAGTATGTTGGTTTCATGATGATACCATCTACACTATAATAAAATACCAACGTGTGCTATTAGAGTCATTCATGACTAATTATTAAAGCTGAGAATTCCTCGTTATTGCTGCTACTGATATGATTACATGTTTTTTTTTTTTTTCATCTAACCAACACTACAAATTGGAAAGTGTATTTTTTTTAAGCATTTTGGTTCTCAGCTTTTTCCCTATGCTACAGGTGAATTTCTTCTTGCTTCGACGGCTGCTTGGTGTGAGAACGAAGGGAACTGAGAAGCAAGGAAAGGTGACAAAATTAACTAAGGCGGAGATTCTTATGTTGAACATTGGGTCCATGTCTACTGGTGCCCGTGTAGTCGCTGTCAAAAATGATTTGGCGAAGTTGCAACTTACATCTCCAGTTTGCACAAGCAAAGGAGAGAAGATCGCTCTGAGTCGGCGGGTTGAAAAGCATTGGCGACTGATTGGGTGGGGACAGATTCAAGCTGGTATCACCCTTGAGATCCCACCCTGCCCCCTGTGAGTTGTGAGGTATAAGAAGTGAGAAAGAGAGACTAGATAGGACTAAGAAGTTCCGGGGAAATGTGGGTTGGGAGAGAACTGTTGGGTACAATTTTTTTGAGATGGAGGAGAAAACCATTTCTCATGCTCGATTTTGGTTTATTTAGTACATGTTTTAAGATATTAATTGCTCCTGATTCTATGAATGTTTTTGTTTTTATGGTTATTAGTTATTACATGAGTTTGTTGTACAATATGGAGGCAATTCCAGTGCAAAAAATTTTCCGTGCAGCTCTCATTCCTTTACTGTCTTAAGTTACTACTCCCTAGTTTAGCTTACTTGCATCTTTTTTTGGTCTTTGCATCCATTTTACATTTGTAAAGCCCCGCGTTATCAAAGTAGTGAAGATAATATTTTAATACTAATAAGGGTTGTCAAATACTTCGTATTGAACTGCTGTTATGGGGGGATAATATATTTACTTTCTTACACCTTTCCTTTGTTGTGCACTTGTGCTTAACAAAATAGCATTAACTTGATCTATTCCCTAAGCCTTGGGTTGAGGGTTGGTCTCGTGTCAAATACTTTAATACTAGCAAGTTATTCAAGGAAGTGATTGGAAAAATACGATCAGACAGTTTTATGCTACATATTTTCTTTAGCTCACAATCAATTTTCAGTTTTATGCTACATATTTTCTTTAGCTCACAATCAATATTCTTGCTACTATACCAGGAAAAAAATAATTAAAATTGCGTCTAATTTGGGTCATGTCAAAACCAAGTCTCAAATTTTCAGGTACAATTTGGTTTTTAGTCCAATAACTTGTGTGTTTTGTGGATTGATCATGCACATATTTGTTCTGTTGATACATCAAACAGAAAATTTCATCACATATAAAAAACAAAATAAAATGACAATTTTCCTACCTCATTAACACAGCCTGTATTGATAGAACATAGAATACCGACCTTCACAATTTAAACAAATTACGCCATCTGCCCGTTTTTGACCCACATGTGCGCACATACACAAATCTGCTCCGAACAAAAAGGCAGAATTACGATTTCATTTGAGTAATGAAAACAAAACTAGGCATCGAGGAAGTAAATTTCATGTATGATTCAATATCCACCCATGAATTAGAAGACTGATGGTATTCTTGACATGCAAAAGAATTTCCTGCTCTCTAAAAATACATAATAGTTACATTATACTAATCACATATTTTGACACCGGAGCAAGAAACCAGAATCTAATAACGAAAATCACTGTTAAATGACACAAAACTAAAATGCTACAAGTTGGAATTGCTCTTTTATTCTGGTTCATGAGCTCTTCACATTGCCAAAAAACCTAGAAAGTGGCAAGGGACCAGCAGCCTCATCATCGGTACTAGAACTTTTGTTTCTAGACCTATGTCTTCTTTCCTTCCTTGTTTTCTTCGACCTAGATTTTGACCTCCTTGACTCTCTCTCTTCTTCATCACTGCTTGAAGACTCAGAAGATGAATCGGAGGAGCTAGAATCTGAAGAATATCTACGTGAGTGCTGCAAAATAGATTCAAATATGATATATTGGTTGTAATATTCCCAATTCCAGCTCATTCCCCCCTCCCCCCCACAAACAAAAAAAAAAAAAAAAAAAAAAAAAAAACACACACACACACACACACACACAACTACTTCACCAACATTTCATAGCTAGATAATCTCCTCCTTCCACCTTAGAGTAAAAAAGATAAAAATGTTATAACAGTGGTAGGGCTCGAAATGTTGATGGGATGGCCAAAAATATATCATAAAAATCATAATAAAGCATGCATAACAGATGTATGGCTATACAATAATAACCCATTTGGTAGACAGCAAGGGGCTCCAAATGTTGGTGAGATAGGCAGAAGCTTTTCACCAAAATCACCAGATAACAATCCATAGGGGATGTTTGGATATGCATTAATGACCGATTTGGTAATCAGTTATGGTAGTGGGGGGTGTGGGTTTGTGTTTTACTTCGCAAGAAAAATCCCAACTCCCACACCAAAAGTCATGGTAATGCAACTGCACTGACATGTATATCTTCATAATCTTGCGTTACCCCTAAAACCTCAACAGCGTTATTGATAACCTCATTATCATTACCATCATTTCTAACTGCTTATCAAACAAGCAAAAAAATCATGATACCAATGAAGTTATGTAGTATTCGAAATCAGAAGTCACACCATCGTTCAATTGCTATGAAATCACTAAAAGGAACCAAAAGAAAAATAAATATACCTTTCTCTTTTTGCTGGAACGTCTTTTTGAGCTCTTATCTTTATCTGTCACAAGAAACAAAAAGCTCCATTATGACAAAGCTACCTAAATGACTAAATCACTTCTTCAATGCAGTTATTTGTGACCCAAATAATTTACCAACTCTATTAATGATTTTTCTTCCACTCCATATAATTTAAAGAACATAAATAAGATAAAGAAATACATGTATATTCATCAGAAAATAGGGAGTTGAGGACCAATCACATTGAACATCGTGCAAAGATTAACCCTGAAAGGACACTACAAATATTTCATAATAAGGAAGCACGGAAGACTACTCTATCCCACAAAGACTCACAATAGGATCTATCATAGAAAATTCTACCAGTATGTTCCATAGGATGGCTCCAATCATGCAGATCAAAGAAAGATTTTCCTCTCCTTGTGTCTCCCAAAGTTAACACGATTGACCAGTGAACACTACCAAAACTTAAAATACACACACCGGTGGCGGTTTTGGATTAAAAATTGTAATGGGACAAGATTTGAACCCTTAACCTCTCGTTCTAAACAAGTAAATCTATATACACTATGGTACACCATTTTAAAGTAAAACAGGGCTATTTAAGTTTAGTAATTAATAACTCAA
The DNA here is from genome assembly GCF_001683475.1 of Chenopodium quinoa. Classification (NCBI taxonomy): domain Eukaryota; kingdom Viridiplantae; phylum Streptophyta; class Magnoliopsida; order Caryophyllales; family Amaranthaceae; genus Chenopodium; species Chenopodium quinoa. The sequence continues at coordinate 1,861,154 of NW_018743391.1, read as the reverse complement.
AAATTATTCAGGGCCCTGATATGCATTGGAGGAACAGCAAATTCTTGGGTCACTGGAGCTGCAGTTTGCCACAATCCATCATGACATGTTAAAATCTTGGTTTTTTTTAGACCTCTGATATAAAAATAAAAACGAGAGAAGAAATAAGACAATGGTTTGGTATAGCAAGTGGTTATCCAAGGAGATAGAAGTATAGAACTAAGTACTCTGAAGTCTCTTGTCAAAAAAAAAAAAGTACTCTGAAATCTGAAAATCCCCTAAACAATAGATTTATTCTCGCAAGTAACAAGCAGGATCAGGAATGACCCCTCTTACTATTATAACTGCTGCTGAGGAGTCAGCCTTTGGACGGGTTTTATCATTCAAAATTATGGTATTGGTGGAGCAAGGTGCCTTCTCATTGTGGAGTGATAATTCTGAAGTCCATCATAGAAAATTTTCAACAATTTATATTTAGGTTGAATCATGAATATGATGAAGTAGATCGCAGTACTGTATCAACGAGACTTTTTGATGTTGGGTCAATTTATGAGCTTCACCAATCCAATTACAAAGCCTCTGTAAAATCACCTCATTGAAATACGCCATACAAAGGTTGTAGTAGCTTGGAATAGTAATATGAGACATTAGAATGTTTCCTCGTGTAGGTTCCCCAACAGCAAGAGCCAAAGAAGATTTAATCTAAATGAAGGAATCACCTTCCAAGATGAAGGTTGAAAATTATGGAGATGATAGGATTCAGTGGTTATAGGAATTCTATCTCTCATTATCTGTGAAATTTTTTTGCCACTCCATGGATGAACATCAATATCTCACTCTCTACAAAAGCTATATAAGAAGATCCCAAGGCTCAGACTGAAACTCACTTTATTTACTTGGGCTGCAATAAATACAAGGTCCCCAAGAATATGTGCTCAAAGGATAAAACTTCACACATCAATAAATTTTCTGCCAAGGTGAAGAGGAATACATTAATCACCTTAAATGCTGGGAGGAGTTAAGCGCATCATCAAAAGCCTCTAAAGTTGGTTGTAGCTTAGTAAACGAGGATGAAGAAAACATATTTGAGAAATATAGTAAGCAAAGGAGTCATCAGAATATTATTCAAGCAAAGTTTCTCCCAAAGATGATGTAAGTTTCTGTAAAATATAAGGTTGGAGCTTGAGTGCTCTTGATGGCATGATTAATTTCACAATTTCTCCCCTTTGGTACCTTACCCTATAGGTCTTAAAAATTCTTCTTCGATTATTAGATCTACAACCAAAAATCTAAACTTTAAGGAATCTGAAGTCAGAAATTTCTTCACTTTTTTTAACCTTTTTGAAGCTTGAAAAAGAATTTGTGTAAAATGCTATGCACAAATCAGATTATTAAAAAAAACATTCGCTCTATAGTCTACACCCCTTTAGGCAGTGTAGAACAAATCAAATAATTTTAGAAAGAATGTTCGTATGTAGAAAATATACTCCCTCTAATCCTTTTTGCTCTTCTTATTTGCCTTTTCACATTATTCAACGCAATCGTGATATTCGGAAAATACACATTGGAACAAATCTAACAAGATCCCACATGAAACTGTTTTCCTTATATATATATATAAGACTATGTTTCCCAAATTCTAGGTATTCTTCCATACCTTTTTTATGTTTTGAGTCTTTTGACTTGCTACTAGAATGGTTTCTTCCTTGAGAAAGCTTCCGTTCTCTTTCTGCATCTAGCTGAAGCCTGTATTCTCTCATCATCCTGTCTTTGTCAGCTTCCTGTTCACCCCTTTTTACTGCTTCCTCCTGGACAGATAAGATAATCAATGAGTCCTAATCATTAACGCAGACATCATAGCAAATGATGTAAACATTAAAACCAGAGAAACTGAGAATTTTTGGAAACAACACAAAAGCAACCACTTGTTATTTTCCTACTGCCTACAGCAACAATCTATTCTCTGGATGTCTGCTATATTTGACTTCATTGGGAAGGGGGTGTTTACAGATGCAAGCATGTCACAAAGGCACTGATAGGGAAATGAAATTAATCACACTAATCTCTCCACATAGTTGCTACTACTCTTGATCCATGCATATTGCAGTCCAAAAAAGGAGCTAGCTAGGAGGTAAACATCTAAACAAAATTTATCATCATTAAGAAATCAAGTGCTTCAGACAAGTATCACCCTTTAAGAGAACAAAATCATGGTCTTTAGATTATAAAGGTTTCAGAAATTCCATGCAGTAAACGTCTATACTACCATAATGTATCTTCAATATAATTTTATTCAAAAGTTGGCTCACAGCCAAACCTGATTCCTGACCCTATACATCATAGCCAAACTTGACTCTTGACTATGTACCTTTCAAGGATAATTGTTTCAGGTCATCCAGTATCAAATAGTTGTATGGACTCAAAGGAACCGAAGCAAGATTGGCATAGATCTATATGTATGCATCACATCAAAAAAAACTATGCAAAGGGCCGACCACTTGGAAATGGCTCACATGGGAGTTTTAAGCAAATGAAGACAAAGAGGGTCCAAACAGAAAACCACAACTTCAGCCTTGTAATATATCAAAGAAAAGAGCAAATTAAAAACAACAGCAACATCCATCCATAGAGAAGTTATGAAATCATCTGATGGTAAAAATAACTATGGTCATCACACCATGCAAACAGACAAATTAAAGATCAGAAGCTCCACAAAAAATTCATAAAGATGTCTAAATTGTTTACTGGTTTTATTACATCTGAATCAGATACTCTGCAGCTGGAAGAAACCATAAAACCATACACTTCCATCAGAAACATTAGAATATTTTTGCCCATCCAATACTCAGCCTTAAGATGATTAAAATGTAGGTTTTAATTTACCAGATAGGATATGCACATCCTAAAGATCTAAGTCACTTCATTAAGCAGCATCATATACATTTTCACTAGTTGATACACAAAGGCTCTAGGAACCCTAATCAACTCATGTTGATCACAGATAATGAATCATAAGAGATTAAAACCATATTCCAGTCAAATGCAGAAATTATTGATGCTAAGAAAAAGTATTAGGATCAGAGTTTGAAAAATAAGGTAAAAAAGAAATGGTCACCTTTTGCTTCATTTTAAACTCTTCCCATGTGACTGTGTGAGAGGTGCTCAAGTTAGCCAAACGAGCAGCATGCCACTCTGGTGTATGAAATGAACCATCCACCTGCGACTGTCCTCATCAATAAAAGTATAGGAAACAAGATAGCCTACAATGCTTATTGTAAATAAGTGTTCATTGATATGCACACGACACAGTCTTAATGCTTGCTTTACACACAGTACAACTTCAACAGTGAAGTACTTAATCTAGAGTATAAAAGATCCATGTTTGATAATCCTAGTTATGATTTTCTAGCCTAACATAGAAACCTGCAATGAAATGGCATTTTCACATAAAAGTAAGGTGCGACGTAAAACATACTCTCAAATTACTGCCCATGCATATTACAAAACAGAATTCCACTCACCCATAATACACTAGGAAATTAGATGATTTAGTTCATTTCATCCACATCCCTTAAACCATGAAACGAAAATATATTATGCTGGCACGTCACCTAGGATAGGAGCATATGACAATAGAGAGAACTCACTCTTCAAAAGTGTTGCTTGGACAGATTAAAACTATATGGTACATATTCGTCAATAAGTTGAGAAAAAGTTTATACTCTTTGTAGACAATCCCTTTTGGGTTAAGATTATATGTCCCATTTTGCGTCTCATATTCTGTGATTGTGTGAGTAGCACCCCACTTCTACCAATTCAAAGTTGGTTACTTACTTAACGTTATTGGTAAATGCAGGTTTTGTTCTTTTCATTTTATTCTTTCTACTTGCTACTTACTCGTGTTAAGATCAGACCAAATCATAATAGACCAGACTAGAGAAATTCAAACCAGACCAGACCAAACCAAACGAAAATTATAAAGATACATTATTCAAATCAAGACCTTAAAGGTTTAGGCCAGAACAGACCACACCAAACCCTTAAAAATTCAAATAAAAAAACTGGGACATAGATTATGTAGCGGAATCAGAACTAATGGGATATCAAAGAAGACATAAGATTATACATAGGCCCCTAATGATTACTTTCAGAGCATCAATTAACTACCTTACTAGCCAAAGCAGCTATAAACTACGCAGCTTATCACTTGAGAAACGACGGTCATCATAAGAGCAGCTTGCTTACTAGAATGCAAGTAGAAGATCAAAATATAACAGTGATCATCAGAGGATGATAACACATGAAATTTCAACAACTTTGGCATACTTGGAAAATATAATACTAGTAAAATAGAGTAAATGAGCTTATCTGACATGAGAAGGGAGATATATCCAGTCAAAAATTGATGCCCACTTGGTAATGCTAATGTCAATATAAATCCACACACTTCTGCTACCATAAAGGCAACACATTTACTGTTATTTGACATTTCTACATCAATCATAACATAAAATTAAAACAGTTCATAGCAAAATAACACATAATCAACCCAAAACAATTTAAAATCTAGCTCACTCAATATGAAAATACCAATTAAATTACCCAGTCAATATTCTAATTACAAAGAATTAGAAGATCAACCAAATTGATAATTAGGTTGAAGAAAAATAACAGGGAAGGGTACAAACCAATCCATCTTCAACCTCGTCTTGAGCACCACTGCTGGACCCCACCCTGGATCTTTGCATAGCTTTGTAAGCTTGATTTTTACCCATTTTGGGAAATACCCAGATGAAAATTTGAGGTGGGGCGAAGAAACAATGATGAAAGAAGAAAAATTTGGGAGGAAACTAAAAACCCAGATGAAGAAAATCGTAGAAATTGAAGATTGTGAACTTGATGGGAGTTTTGAAATCTCAACGGTCAATTGAAATTTGCACAAGATTTAAAGGGGTGAATTTGGTTGGAGCTAGTAGTAGAGCATGTTAATGGATGCGACTTGCGAGGGAAGGAGAGAGAGAGGGAGATCAGAGAGCCAACGGATATTGGAGGGTCAGGACTAAAGACTGACAAAAGGACAAATTTGAGAATGAGGAGGGTGTACTGGCCTCTTAGATGCACTCGTGTTTATTTTACATTCGGGTTTAAATTTTGATTTACGAATGAATATATCAATATATAAAATAAACTAAGGACCGTTTGATTAGGGTTAATCATCTAAGGGAAAGGGAATCAAATGTACTGATTTCCTTTGTTGTTGTTTGTTAGATATATTTTCCCATTTCTTTTTCCCTCCCCATTCCCCTAAATCCTTCTAAGTTGATTCCCCACCCCCCTAGGTATTTCCATTCCCATTCCCTAGCCACCACATCACCACCATACAACCACCCTGATCTACCCACACCAACGGTAAACCAAGCCAGCGCACTTCCCCCACCACTCGGCGCGCTTCGCCGCCTCTCCCCCGCCGCTCGTCGCCCCTCCTTTCCCCCGGAAAAACTTCACCAGCCTCGAAATCCCCTTTTCTCTCCCCGTAAAACCCCCTTCTCTCTCCCCGTAAAACCCCTTCTTTCTCCTCGTAAAACCGTCGCTTGACCCTCCCCCACCCTCGAATCCCTAGCCGCTAGGGTTTACACGGTGGAAGGAGGGTCGCACGATGGTTATATGGGGAGGGAGAAGGGGTTTCTAGGGTTTTTGGGTGAAGTTTTCCGAGGGAGGCAAGGTGTTTGCGGGGGGAGAGGAGGGCGGCGAATCGTGCCGACCGATGGGGGAAGCGCAGCGAACGGTGGTGTGGCTGAAAAACTTGGGAAGTGAAGGAGATAGGTTGTGTGTGGTGGTGATGTGGTGGTTTAATTGGTGGTTTGATTCTCTTTTTTTTTTTTTTAAACAAACAACATACTAAATTTGAGGTATTTCCATTCCATTCTCTTTCTTTCCCTTTGTTCATTCCATTCCGTTTACCCCGTGCGAACCAAGCGGCCCCTAAACTAATTTTTATCTAATTTAAAGAAATTGTAATTCATAATTGTGAGGTTATAAATTTAATCTTATTAGGAATATATGAGGGTAAGGATTCCTTATCTTTCCCCTTAAAATGACTTATCGCGCCTTATTTAATAAGTACGTAACTATTATTTGGGATTGAGGTAATGCTCTGAGTTATTGCATGCTATACATTCAATCCACAACTCAACATTCTCCTAAATTTTTTTTTTTTTCACATTGTCATTCATTAGAGTTTGATATTTCAAAGCAAAAGAGACCATAAATATGTCATAGCAATATAGCATAAGCTATTTTGGGAGACACTTGCGTCTAAGCTCAACAACACCAAGCTTTTCATAGAAGAAGCTACGACTTTTCACATAAGCATTCTTGTCTCTTGAGCACAAGATTATAAACAATCATATTGAGTTGTGGATGTCACCGTAGAACTCCACTACTCATTTTTAAGTCAAGTAATTAAATATCATATGCCTAATTTATTACTAAATTGGTGCTACTAATTTTAGAAACAATTTTGAATTTTAAAAAATAAAAATAGAAAAAATGATGATTATGGATGTCACCATAGAGGCATAGAGCTCCACTATTCATTTGATTAAAACTTTTAAAGTTTAAGTAATTAAATTTCACACGGCTAATTCATGACGAAATTGGTGCTACTATTTTAGAAACCATATTGAATCATACTTATCACCAATAATAAGTATTCGTTGAGCATATTGAGCATACTTCCATGGACATTTAGTCAATCCCATGGCATATTTAACATAGTGAGCATACTAAAAGACAATAATTTTCAACAAATTCCACAATTGAAGTATCTAACATATGTACAGAGAGTCAAATCTAGTAGCAGATTAGACTGCTAACGTTGATAATGAAGTTAACAAATTGTACCTTACATCTTTATCTTTTGATGCATTAGATAACCCTCGTGAGTTGGGTTTCTTAATGTCTTCCTTTTCTTTAATCGAGCGAGCGAATGAGTAAAATGACAAAATTACCCATGAACAAAGTTATAAAACCAAATAATGCGAACTTGCCTATTACTTTCCTCGTTTTCCTCCTTTTAACTTCGAGAGAATTCAAGTTAATCTCTGAGATTGACATGAAAAGTTAATCTCCTCTCACAATATATTGTTTTAGTTTTATTTTTAAAAGGGTAATGCTATACATAGCCCTTAGGGCTATATATAAGCATTGAATTTACTCTTGGAAAATGTATAAAGTTAGGAATGCATGACAAAAACACGCGCAAATCGGTGTAATTAGTGTATTTTTGTCATGATTTTCTAAATTTAAACAATTTTCAAGAGTAAATTAAATGCTTATATGTAGCCCTTAGGGCTATGTATAGCATTTTCCTTTTTAAAATAATAAAAGTGAAATAGTAAAGTGGCACGAAAACAAATGCATAAAATTGTGAGAGGAAATTAACTTGGAGTGTTAATCTCGGAGATTAACTGGGCTCCCTCTTTAACTTCCTCTCCGAATTCTCTCCTCTCTCTCCAATAACATGCACTGAGAATGACAACATTGAGTAGAACTAAGGCCATATTATTGGTATGAAATTATATGATTAATTCGAATTTTTCACATTGTTCAATGTTAAATTTTGATCATGTTGTAGCTTCTTTTGCAATTTCAATACCAATTGCCTCGATAATCTGTGATTTCTTATTTATTTTCACGTATAATTTTCTAATTTTCTGGATATCGTCTAATTCATGTAATTGATTTTGTAAAGTTTAGGGTTAAGCAGGAGTAATTATTGGGATATAATTAGTTTATTGGGGAAAATTGAATTGTTGGGTTGTGCTTGATTTTGGAGATTACCCGGCATGCTTTCAGTGTTGCAGAACATGAGTGAAAAATTATGGTTGTGCATTGTTACCCTCTCTTTGCAACCTTTAGATGAACGATTTTGGGTTTTATGTCCACATAATGCGAGATTATTTAGGCCTGGCTTTGTTTTCCGATAAGTTCAGATAAGATAAATAATTCGAATATAAGTTCGAATAAGGGTTGATGAAGGGTACTTAATACAATTTACAACTAAAATTGGTTTTAATAAGTTAAGATAAGTGAAATTCAGGTGAATAGAACACAACCTTACTCTAATGTGGGATGCTTTGACTGGAATGTTTGCTGTTTATTGATCACTGAATGATTTATATTGGATGGTGGTTGTGTGTAATTGAATGCTCGAACATAGATTAGTTCTTCATCCTGTTGGGCAGGGGGTGCTATAAGGATTCTTAGCGAGTTTCTTAGTGGGTTGTTATATACTGAAGAGAGCGTGTTTGGAAATTGAAGTATACATTAGTTACTTTATGTCTCATAAAAGAATGGTAAGTGTAAAGAAGATCGATTCTCTAGGGGTGAGAGTGTTTGGAAATGATAGAAAAACTAAATTTGTTCAATTTGAAAAGTTTTTAATTGCTTTTGGAGGTTTATTTTATCAATTTGAGCGTTCTATTCTCTTTGTTTCTACTTAGTTTTTGTGGTTTAATAATTTATTGATATATGACATAGATATTCAACTATTTTGTTCATGCTGGCTGTTGAGAGAATTGTGTCATGGACTTGAACTCTTCTCCACCACTTAAAGACGATGAAGAGTTTTTCAAAAATCATTTGGAGGAAGATGGAGCACTACAGGATATCAAAGAGACATCTGTTCAAATCCTTCGGCGGGTATGCTATACATCATCTCAATAGCTATGCTGGACCTATGAATTGGTTTTCTTATAAGCACCGTCTTCACAGAAGAGTATCATATCTGGATCATGTGTTTTCTATTTCATTTTTGTATATTTTTTGGAAATGGTTTGAGGAATGAACCGCCACATGATAAATGCTTGTTATGGTAACTATGTGCCTTGAAGTTGATGCATGTTTGAAAGAAAGTTATTCAGCCTTTCCAAATATTGAAAAAGGGTTTTAGAATCTTACAAGCTAACACTATCATAGTATCATATGACATGCTTCACTAAATGTTGTGGAATTAAGGCAGCAGGAAAATGTGAAGCTTTATTGATATGGAATTTTGCTCTTCCGTGTACCATTGGATACACTTGATTTATCATTGTATCCTTGTTAACATAATTTCAAAAATTTGGTACTACAACATGTGAATTGCTGAGATAAGGTGGTTATGGGTACTTATGGCAAGGTGTCTTATAAAAGTAGGGTAAGATCAAATGGTGCCCAAAGAACATATCTGTGGCATTTGATGGTGGGGTAGAATTTTATGAGACAAATTTCTGATTTGTTAATTTAAAGAATGATCCATACAACAGATATGAGAAGGAGATGTTAATATAACTTTCCAGCTGTAGAAATTAATTTCAGGGGCATGGAGGCATTTGTAAAAAAATTAAAGAGTAGCAGTTATATTTTTGTCAATAGCCAATTTGGTTTTTATTGACTATGTGATTATGGGGATTGAGGAACCGGTCTTCCTGGCTCTTAATTTCATTGTTATTGCTGTTTGTTTTTCCAAATATTGGCTATTTGGAAGGGAAGACTTTGTAGTGTATACATATTGTTTTCCTTATGGCTGTCTTTAAAAATCTTGACTGGACAGGTCTGGTTGTTGTATAATCCCTATTTTTGTCTGTATCTTGAAGCTTTATACATAGTTTTCAGCTCTTTTATGTTTTGGAACTTTGTTTTCACCTTACCTTTTTATTTTTTTATTTTTTACTCTCTTCCTAACAGGGAATAATTAGAGCTTATAGCTACTTAAAATTTCAAAACTTTTTTTGTAAAATTTGTCTACTCTTTGATTACAAGTAGTAGCATTTTAATGGTCTTTTGCACTAAGATAATTCCTCATGCTACCTCAGGACATTAACCAGAATTTGAAGCATGGACAGATTGTGCTAAATGTAATCTGAATTTTGGATGATGCTGTATTTCTGTTTAATGTCTCTTGCAGGCGGATCGGTTGATTCAGTGCTATTGAATATTATTTAATTTATTTTTTTTAATTATCTTAGCACAAAAGACCATTAAAATAATACTACTTGGTTTTTCTGATCTCTATATAAATTGGTCTTATTATAGGAGCGTGAAGAAAGACGGGAGCGATTGAGAAGAAATCTGATAAACAATAGACCAGTTCTAACTGAGCCCTCTGTCTGTGATGAAGGGCCTTACTCAAAGAAGTTGAAATATGATTCACACAGGCTTCCCCCTGGTAGATTTCACATCGAACTTTTAGCATAGAAATTTGTTTGTATGCATACAAAAAATACCTGTTTGGAGTTAACTATTGATAAAGTTCCAAGTTTTGCAAAATTTTTGAAGCCATTTTATCAAAGAGTGTGTCTAATGCAGCATGTAGTCGCCATGCAGCTTGCAAAACGGAAATGGAATGCAGTTTAAGTGAGCCTAGATCTTTTGGCTGGTGGACTTTTTACTTTATAGTTGAAACTCTTGGAAGTAGTGTTGTTTTTTGAAAACTGTTGCTGGTTCAAAGCTTGGATTTTGTCATTCAAGACTAGTTGTAGATGTTTTGGTGGACATTGGACACAACTCTTTTTTTTAAGAGTTATGTGATGAAATTTAAAATCTAGGATACATCTACAGCCAATTTGGCACTTTATTTTTTTGGGAGCCATTGGCTTTATTTTTTGTTGGATGGTTCCTTATGACGATTCATGTTAGCCGACCTCAAATCGTTTTGGGACCAAGTCTTTGTTGTTGTTGTTGCTGCTGTATTGGCTGTATGTCTTGTCTAAGCTATATAGGACTAAAAAACTCTAAAGCGTGCTTATTTGCTTGTGTTAGAGATTGGGTTATAGATAGTAGTCCAAATGAGGATATTGAGCGTGTGTGTTTGGGTCTGTTTGGTTCATGTAGTCTGCTTTTCACTCTTAGTCTTTTATTTTTATTATTCTAACCTCATTTGAACCATGTATTTTGTGTATAGGTTGGCTGGATTGTCCGAATTTTGGTCATGAAATTGGCTTTCTTATTCCTTCGAAAGTTCCGCTTAACGAATCTTTTAATGACTACATTGTTGATAAGAAACGGTATTCCTTTCGGAATGTGCTAAGGTTGCTTGGCCACGAGGTAAACATTGTAAAACTATATTACATCTTTTTTGTTTTTCTTTTTTTGATGGGGATGGAAGAGGGTCTTATTTGCGTGGTTGGTGAAATATTTTACTTAGTATGGGTTATTAGTTGCATTGATTTTTGTCTTTATTTAGTAGTAGGCCATGTTCCCTTGAAATTCTTTATTTTGATGTTTTGAGGCAAAAAAGTACTATTGCACTAATATTTTTTTTTCTACTATAAACTACAAAATGTTTTGTCAGCTGTGATTTTGGGTCGTGATTATAGCATTGGCACTATAATATTTCATAGAGGAAATTGTAGTGTGATGATATACTCTTGGGAATAATGGATTTTTGAAGTGTGTAGAAGCAAGGGCAGTACCCAAAATTGAAAGAAGCAAACTAAATCTGCAAAGGGAAAATTAAAGAGCAACTGAAAAAGAGAGACATAGTAACAATTGAACCTAAGACCGGGAACATCCCACCAGATAATTAAGTTAAACCTTTTCCATTGATGCAAAGACTATTAGTACATGCACTTTATTCTTTTAAATGTTATTATAAGCTTTGTAGGGGCTAACACCCTCTTGCCCATGTGTAGAAGAAGGAATTATTTTGTTAAAAAGTTCTTCTATGTAAGTAGTGGAGTCGGCTAAGATTCTAAAAGAATGAGCTCCTCCTTTGCATCCATCTCATTCTCTGGCACGCAAGGGAAGCCACGTCTCTCAAGCACCTTGCTAGATCCGATTCTAGCAATAAACATTATATATTCCTTGTATTAATTCATAGATCATATCCAAAGTAGTAAGAACTATAGAAAAATGAATTTAGTTACTTGATTATTATGAAATTACGAGAAAGGCTGATTACAAAATGAGTTATAAGGGACCAATTCACTTTGTTGAGAATTGATTAAGAGAAAGAATTACATGATACATCTTTTGCTTGAAAGCCTTAATCCCATAAGTGGGATCATCTACATGAACCAACATGAGGACTTCCCAAGAGGTCACCATCCTAGTGCTACTCTCAATCATGGTGGCTCATGTCAAGCGATGTGACAAAGTTTTACACTGTTGTCACTGGCCTATCGTAACCCATCTCCTTTATCCAGGCTTGGGACTGACAGCGGGAAACCCATTGGGAGAGTTAATTACATGATACTATTACGAAATATATTTTATTTTTTGGTTTACAAACCCTAATTCTAGGAAAGCATAGGATGTGTGCGAGATGGTTGTTTAAGATGAAGTTTAAAGTGATTGGGGATGTGTGCCAATTATAAATAGAGAAAGGGTTGTAGACTTGGAGGGATTGGGATGGGGGTTATAGAGAAGAGAATTAAAGAATATGATGGGGAGTTTGGCAATAAATTTATGATGGTTGTAAGGAGGTGCTCTTGACTATGAGAGTGTGGCGTGAGTTGGTGATGACGAATTGCTTTAGTAGAAATGATTGGGAAAAGAGGAAGTCTGTTTGAGGTGAGGGCTTGGTGTTGGGATGTTTGATTTGTGATGGCGGTGTTGTGTGAGTTGAGGTGAAGATAGGGTGTGGACTAGTGGAGTGAATATTATATCATGCACCACAGCGCTAGGGACCATAATCCACATTGTGGCCCCAAATGAAAATATAGTTTAAATATACAAATATTTAGTTAATTAATTACGAACATTTAGCTTCTAGAATATGAATGTTTACTTTTTACATCTAATAAACTTATGAACGTTTAGTTCATAATTGCATATATTATGAACTTATATTTTAGAGACTACTAGATTTAGTAATTTTGTATTTGTTTTGTTTTTTACTTTAACAATGAAAATGAACATATAGCTCAAAATCTATATACAAAGCTTATGAGCTCACAATCTTTGAATTATATGCTCAATATGTTAGAACTATTTTTCGTTTGAGACCACATCCCAGGTGCAACATATAATAACTGGGGAATGGTGGTTGTGAGGTGGTGTGGAAGATAGAAAAGTAGCGTTTAGGAAGTGAAAGAAGGTTTTTGAGAAAGGGAGACAGAGTGCTGTGATGGAATTTAGATTAAGGAGTGAAATGAGAGAGGAAGGTCTCATTTTTGAACGATAGAGTAATCTCAAGGTAGTATAAGGTTATTTGGGGGAGTTATTAGCTTTTCCATTAATTCTCTAGGCTACGTTGGATTATAATGCTTATTTTAATGCTATTTCTTAGGTTTTCTAAAAAGTTAAATTTATTTTCTCATACAAGATCTGCTTTCTGATGTTGTAATACAGGTTTTCTATGGGTTTAGTAATAGTTTTCCTGATGGTCTTTGACTACTAGGGGTGAGGCTGTATACGTTTAGACCTCCCCATGGATTAGTTTGCGGTTGTTATTGTATATTTTGCTTTGGCAAGCTGGATAGAGAAACCTTCAATCCTTTGTTGGACCTAACTGTATAATCTGGATACCATTGTAAATTGGAATTTAAGTAGGTGGGTCAGTTGAATGTTATTTTCCACAAACGGTTGTGTAAATTGAAGAATAAAGTAAATGCTTGTACTCTTTGCGGGGTTTGAATTGTGAAGGTTATTGCCTTTTTCAGCTTGGTATGGTGGTTGATTTGACAAATACAGATCGTTATTATCAAATGACTGAGGTTAGGGGTCTTAAGTATTTGAAGGTACTTACTACCCATTTAGTAATTTCAATCTTCTTTTTCTTTTCTCAAGTAATTAACATGAAACAGTATATGAGTGGCTGAATGCATCCTATTCTGTCTATTTATTGCAGATTCGGTGTCAGGGACGTCATGCTATACCCGATAACGAGTCTGTAAACAAATTTGTCTTTGTGGTAAGCTTACTTTTCTGTCATTTATACAATGTAATGCTATTTCCTATAAAAGTGATGAAATTTTTTTCCTTTTATTTTTTATTGTGGTATGAAACATGTTGGATCCATTAGCATGAGATTTGTTGTCAACTTCATTCTACTTTCTCTAAGAGTCATCTTTTTTGACATAACAAAATGTGGCTGTGATTTTTGATGGTATTAAGGGTTTTTCTAATGGTTATTGGCAGTGTGAAGCTGCATGGGTAGGTGGGAGCTTGAGACTAAAGTGGTCAATGATTTTGGGTGAATGCAAGGGAAGGGGGAAAGGAGCTGGTGTGAATGTAGGTCAGGGGTGTGGTGGTTTGCCAAGCATACGAGGGAGGTGAGTTAAGATATTTATGTAATTAGATTAATTATGTTGATTTAAAAAGACTTATAAGATTATAATGGGTAATTTAACCTTCTGTTTTTTGTTTTTTTAATTATTATTTTTTAAAAAAAATTATTTATTTATTTATTTATTTTTAAAACTGCTTTAAACAACAAAATAGAAGTGTTGAAATTATATCAAGACATTACTTATCAAAGAAAAGTGTCGCAATTATATACTGTGAATTGAAAAGATGAATTGTATAAGCGAATTGTTTTTTTTTTTTTTTTTTTTTTTTTTTTTTTTTTTTTTGTGTGTGTGTGTGTGTGCACGCTTTCACATAATAGGTAGCAAATTGCAAATCTGTACCAAATATCAGATTAGCGAATTTTGTAATCTTGTAGATTTTGTGAAAGTTGCATTTGTTATGATGGATGTGTGGGAATACCTTGAGGGATAACGTTAGGAATGTAGATATTTGAAGAAGTTAGAGTTACGGATATTGAGGATATGATAAGGCAGAACTGGCCACATTGGTTTGTGCATGTGAGACATTGACCAGAAGATGTATCAGTAACGAAGGTACAGAATTAGGATGATGAAGATTTTAAAAGGAGACGAGGGAGGTCAAAGATGACTTGGATAGAGGAGTTAGCAATGACATAAAGAAAGTGGATTTGCAGGAGCGTGAAGTATTAAATGGAATGGAATGGAACGGAATAAGGAGGATCTTTGTGGATGACCATGAGTGATAGATGATTCATGCAGTCGATCCCATCCCTTTTAGGTATAAGGCTATGATTTTGTTGTTTTTGTTGTTGTTGCACTCAATATGAATTGGATGAAGTAAATATATCCAAGCTTAGCTCTTTTGATTGTTTGCATGTATATGACCTTGACTTAAATGATAGGTTGCACAATTCATATATAATCAAAGTGAGAGGCAGCCCAGAAAATATGTTTCCGTCCATTGTACTCATGGCCACAATCGGACTGGTTACATGATAGTTCACTATCTGATGCGGACTCAGCAAGCCAGTTCGGTGACCGAGGTCAGTTATATTTTTGGTTTCAATTGGTCATTGCTTGAATAATGTCTTTTGAGTTTCGATGACACTCTTAAGTTAATTCAATCCTTTGGTTCATTTGGGCAGGCTATACAAACTTTTGCAAAAAGTCGGCCTCCAGGGATCTACAAAGAAGACTATATTAATGCATTATATGATTTTTATCATGAAACTAAACCTGACTTAGCCGTGTGCCCGTCTACTCCAGAGTGGAAGAGGTCTGCTGATGTCTTTCAAAATAGTGGCGCTCTACCAGATGATGACGATGGTGTTTCAAATGCTTCCATCATGGTAAGAGATCATTTTCCTGTTTTCTCCTTTCATGTACTTAGTAACCCTCGTTCAAGATTTGAGGGGGTCCAAAATAGCGTATATGAATTTAAATCTCATTTTCATCTTCCCCCTGGAAAGGCTTAAATTTCCTAGTTGATTTATGGCTGAAATTTACGATAAATATGAGGCACAGCTAGATAGATTGAAGTTTCAATTGTAAATTCATGGTTGAGCTTGGGTCAGACTTGCTGGACGGTAGATTTAGCTCCTGAGTTTTTTCTTAACCTATGCCTTTGGTTTTTGAATTTTTTTTTGCTGGATAGTAATCATGTCACCTTGCTAACTTGCAAGTTCCCCACCTCATCCTCGTGTTCAACATATGTAATAACACTTCAGCAGTATGGAAACTAAAATCCTACGTTACTTTCTGCTGTCTATATGTTTAATTCTGGTTTTGCTTTTATTTTTTTTTTAAAAAAAAGGGTTTTTAGTACGTCATATAAATTGCATTATTTTCCGCATTCTGCTACAGGGAAAACATGAGAACAATGTAAGGATGACCAATGATGATGTCTTGGGAGATAAATTACCTGATCAACAAGAATTCCACTTGCGAAGGTTTTGCTATGACATGCTTAAACCCCCAGGGGTATGTGTATTTTGTTGAAGTCTCTATTAGTTGATTAAGTTTGGAGGATTTGCCTGTTAATATATATCGGTGAATAAATTTTCTCTTTCCATTCACAACTTTCAACCCATTTAATTGTTTGTATCAGTGGCTCAATTTTTTGTCCCTATTCTCTAAAGGGCAAATATTTTAGCTAGATAGTTTGCTACTTATACATAGTTAATACAATGTATCTTATTTTTTGTATTCTTTGTACCAATGTGTTCTCTTGATCTGAATCACCTTTCTTGTAGAATCCTTTCGTTTCATTTTACTGACATATCTACCTTGCCTGTGCCTTTTGCTGTTTTGCCTTGTTTGTTTGAAAAGTTGAGGTTTACTAATAAGCGATGGCTTTCAAATGGACTTCTCTGCATTACAACAAATTTGTTGCGGATACCATGGCTTATGATTGTTAGCCTTTTGCTGTGTACTTTTGATCAAGGGTTAGATAGGTCGTTAAGCTACTACCCTAATCAAATTAATCATTTATAATACCTAAACCTACACTAAACTAGTTAGTGGCAAGTAAAGGGTCGAACCACTAGGGAAACACACTAATTCAACATTAATAATCACTAATGCAAGAGTAAAAAGGGGATTGTTTTTGTTGGTTTTGTTGAGTAAGAATACTAAAATTACAAATAAGCAAGAAAATGATGATTAAAATCAAGGGAAAATGACGCTAGGGATATGGGGGTGTCCAATATGATTAGAAAGAGGGGAATAATGGTGATTATCATGAAACTCATGCCAAAGAACACAAGATTCTACCTAAACAATTCATTCTCATGCAATAGTCTAGGCAAATCAATGAAAGAGGTCTACACTAATAAGGATCATTCTCATGCATCCTATTAGTTACAATCAAATCAAAAGAATAAAGAAGCACAATCTATAAAAACTCCACTTTAATAACTCATTCTCATGCAATCATTAAAATAGAGATGATCTTAATCTAGTTCAAATCACTTTCATGCATTTAAACTAGAAAACATCAAATAGAGTGCAACAATAATCTCAAGCTATTAAAAATCATGTCTTTCATCAATTTATGCATAAGTTCAATCCAACCATCATCATTCATCCAATATCAACTCATATCTTCCACCCCCTTCCCCTAGCTAAAAGTTTAGCCTAGAGAAGGGAGATTAAACATAATATCAAAACTAGAAATAAACTCAAGAAACTCAAAACAAAACATGATTAAAATCAATGAAATCAATAACAACTAGATGAACTAATAAGATTAACTAGAATAAGCAACAATAAAACAAATAAATAATACTAAAGGAAAGGAGAAGAGATTACTAAAGAAAGGATTAATGAAAGATGAAAATTTGGATTCTTGCTTGATTGATTGAAGATTAAAACTTGAGTAAAGTTGAATACATTAAAGGATGCTTGAATAACAATCTACTTTCTCTCTCTAGATTAGGCTAATATTCTATGGAATTAGTACTAAATGTCCTCTATTACAAAGAGTCCTGTCTATATATATGTGGCTCCCCCAAAAGAAAGAAACTTGGGCAACAAGGCGCAAAGAAATCAGAAACCCAGCGGTGCGCGCCCGCACACTAAATATGCGCGCCCGCGCAGTAGAAGTGTGCGCCCTCTCAGCATAGTGAGGGTACGGGGAAATCAAGCGTGCCCGCACAGTAAACCTGCGCGCCTGCATAGAAGCCGCACAATAGGTCGCGCAAACTCTCTGGTTTGGCTCTGTTTCTTCAGCCTGGCTGCGCGAGTTCTTGACAAGGCTGCGCGCTCGCACAGCCAAGGGTGCGCGCCCGCGCAATAGCCGCACATCATCCCGCGCAGAACAGTTTGCTTGGCTCCTTGAAATCCTCTTTCTTTCGGCACAAAATACCTACAAAACAAAAGCATGGAAATCAAAATAAAGAGAAGGCGAAAAGACTAAGAAAAGGGAAGGTAAAGGAGAAACGAAAGGAGGAAACAAAACTAGGTAAAAATGCTTAGAAAAAGGGCCAAACAAGTGCAAATGAGGGGAGAATCCTTAGAGAAACAAGATAAAAGAGTGTCATAAATTCCACTTATCAAAATCCCCCACACTTGCCTCTTGCTTGTCCTCAAGCAAGGAAAACTGGAACAAAAAGATAAACACAACAAACATAACATGACAAGGTTTTAGCAAAACCAATCAAGCCTCAAGGTAATGAAATGCTCCATTTGGACTCACATGCAAATAAATGCACCAAAGAATACTTATATTTCTCAATTCAAAGAGGGAAAACACGTTCCAAGATGCTCAAGGTTGAAAAAGACAAACCTAAGCTAAGCATAGAGAACTAATGATTTCATTCTCCGCCCTAGCCCCAACCAAGACGGTCCGCGTTCTCTCCACTAGCTTTAATTCATCCCTTTAGCTAGCTCCTCATGATTCCTCGATGGAACCGGAAAAAGAAATTTTTATGTGGAACCATAAGGTCATCCCGACATTTCAACTATGCATACTCTCTCCATAGGGTTTAAATCTATCTCCCTCGATGGGGCCTTTCGTTTCTTCATGTGGGAATCTATATATCTTGGTAGCGGTTGATTATGTGACGAAATGGATTGAAGCCATACCCTCACCTACCAATGATCATAAGATTGTGCTTAAGTTTCTAAAGAAGATCATTTTTCCTAGGTTTGGGGTTCCGAGGGTGCTAATTAGTGATGGAGGCTCCCATTTTGCCAAAAAGCAATTTGAAGCTCTTCTCAAGAGGTATGGCGTTCATCACAAGGTTGGATTACCTTACCACCCTCAACTCAAGGAAAAGTGGAGGTCTCGAATCGTGAAATCAAAAATCTTCTCGAAAGGATGGTGAACAAATCAAGGAAAGATTGGTCTCTCAAATTTGATGACACACTATGGGCTCTTAGGACGGCGTACAAGACTCCAATCGGCACGACCTCCTATAGGTTGGTCTATGGAAAGGCTTGTCACTTGCCGGTTGAGTTAGAATACAAGGCTTGGTGGGCCATCAAAGAGCTTAATATGGATTTATCGTTGGCCGGTGAGAAGAGATTGCTTAAGCTCAATGAACTTGAAGAGCTTAGAGATGATGCTTATGAGAGCTCAAGGTTATATAAGGAGAAGACCAAAAAGTGGCATGACCAACATATTCGAAACAAGAGCTTTAAGGTTGGAGACAAGGTTTTGCTTTTCAACTCAAGGCTTCGTTTGTTTCCGGGTAAACTCAAATCAAAGTGGTCGGGTCCTTTTGTGATATCAAAGACTACTCCTTATGGCTCCTTTGAGTTAGGTGCGGATGGTAACAAGTTTATGGTTAATGGTCATCGTTTAAAGCATTACTTTTTGCAAGTGATATCTTTTGGTTTGGTTTCGAGGTCACTATGGTTGGCCTCCGGGTTTCACCGGTTGTTGGGACCCACACGGCATCCCTCCGGACGGTTTCTCTTACGACACCGAGGATGATGGAGATGATGACGAAGCCGGCCCTAGTGGCCACTAGCCCCCCTTGTTCTTTATTTCTCCCCTTTGCCCCCTCCTAATGTTTTAATTTGGCGCACCGCGGACGGTGCATTGTTTTAGTGTGGTGGGGTGTGTAAGAAGCAAAGAGATGTTTTTTTTATAGTGTGGGGGAAGGCTTATCATCATGCTAGTGTGGGGGGGACTTCATTGTAGGTGGTAGAGCTTACATGGTTCGGTTGGCTTTATCATGTTTTGATGTTGATTTATTTTCTTGATTGTGATGATGTTGTTGTTATTGTTGTTGTTGCTGATGTTGTTGTTGTTGTTGCTGCTGCTGATCGACTACCATATTCCTTGCGCCACCCAAAGCAGTGGGTAACACACCATTGTCTCGCTGAATTTTCCATACATTCCTAACGTTCCGCTCCAAGGATGTACGGCTGGGGTAAGGCAAGATACAATGGTGCTCGTGCTCAACAATCTAAGCATGAAAGTTGTTGGCATCTGAAGTTCCTTGGAGGAACCCCGACCTTCTCATTTGTTGTATGTCAATGAATAAATCCTTGTCGGCCCCAATTTGAGTGCATAAGGGGAAGAAGCGTTCATAGTTAAGCTTCTTGGCAATCCTTGTGATCATCCCACCAAGGGCAATTTCTCCCGTCTTGTGACCCGACTTGATTACCTCGCAGCACATGACGAACCAGTACCCCATGTTGAGCCGCCCTCTCAACTCCTCCCCAGTAGCAACCCACAAAGTAAAGAGCTCTTCATGCGAGAGCTTACTCAAGTCTTGCTTGCTAAACACCGCATACCCCAGAATGCGGTGAAGGATACTCAAGTCTTGCTTGCTAAACACCGAATACCTAGTGTTGAACTCTTCAAAATCGGTAATCGTTTGCCACCATCGAAATGCATCGTACTCTGGGAATAGGCTCAATGAAGGAGCAAGGAGGTCCGCCTCGGGGTTCAAATCCAACAATGTATTGAGATCACTAAGAGTCATAGTGTGCTGGTTGTTGAATAGTTGGAAGGAAATTTGGAAGTCGTTGTTCCCATAAGGCTCTTTTTCAAATGAGGCCAAGAATTCGAAGGTGGGCTCTTTATATGTTCGAAATTGATGCTTGATGAACTCATTCATCCCTAAGTTGTCAAGGAGCGACCTTATGTCATCGTTAATCCCCAAAGCTCTCATGGAGCGTTGATCATAGTGTCTCGTGGGATTTAGCTTTCGTCCTTGAAGGTCATTAAAGAAAGTAGCATGGACCTTGTTCAAGAATTTCAATCGAGGGGCAACATTTGGTCCTTGAGCTTGAGTTTGAGTACTCGGTTCCTCAACCCTTAATCGGGGCTCCTTTCTACTCTTCCTTTTGCTCATTGTGGCCTCAAGCAATACAAACAACCAAACCAAAAGATAACTCCCTTCGAGCTCAACCAATAATTGAAACACAACAACAACAACCCAAGCCTTAACAATTTGCAAAAAGGTTAGTACCAACAACTAACCACACAAATATAGCTCCAAAAACAACTAGAATCAACAACGAAGCACTAAATCACAATACATTATGATAATAAGCAATTTTCATGAAAATAGTTGCATTATCATCAATACTAACACAAAATTGCTCAACTTAATTCCATGACAATAGCTTCCAAATCAATAATGTTAACAACAATGTCCCAAAATCACTAAATATCACACTAACAACCAACAAATCCTTAGCGAAGAAAATCAAAATCACATGAAACTCACTCAAGCTAAACCATGCTTAATAACTACAAATTTTGCATAAACAAGTGAAACTAAGCAATAAAATAGCAAAATTTAGAGTTATACCACTTAGTAGAACTTGAACTCCACTAAGAACCCCCAAGAACACCACCTTCAACTAAGCTTGCACACCATAAAAATGGAGGATTTTTGGGTATTTTGGAGAGAGAAAGTGGGTAAATTTGTGAGTAGAGTGAAAAATTGTGACGGATTTGAAGGAAAATCAATGGAATTTGTGAGAAATGGGTGAAAATGAAGGGTTAGGATTTGAGTTTGTGAGGAGAGAGAAGAGAGCATGAAATAGGGCTTGCGAAAATATGAGGGCGAAATGGGGAAGAAGAGGTTAAAACCTGATTTTCCCAGCTCTGCGCGCCCGCACAGGAGATCTGCGCGCCCGCACAGTGGTCGCACACTAGATCGCGCAGACTCACTGCCTCAAATCTCCAATTCTGAGCAAAAGTGTGCGGGTTCTGACAGTACTTGCGCTTCCTTCATTTTCTCTCTTTTTTTTAGAACGGTTCATATGTGATCTGCACAGAACTATTATTTCCTCTATACTTGGCAGACGTGTGTTGGCAGAATTTGCTAGCAAAATCTGTATAAATATCTCTCTCTCTTATATTATTCCTCTTTTTTAGGGAGTGATCGATTTCTTCTAGTATATAATATGTTATTGGTAGCTGCCCTAGCTGAATCTGCTCCTTACGGCTCGTGTTCATGGTTCATGTGTAGATTTATAAGTTTTCGACTTACTTTTCCTCTGGTCCATCCGTTTTTTTTTATTTATTTATTATTTTTTATTTTTATTTTTATTTTTATTTTTACGATTAGTATGTTTTTCTTTTTTCCTTCACTCATTAAAGTCTTTCAGTTACATTTTCACTTGTTCTTAATTATCTTCTGATGAATTTTTCTAACATATCCACTGCTGATAATATTATTTAATCTTCTATTGATAGTTTGATACTACTTACTTTTTCTGAATAGACAAAGGAAACTAATGATTTTTGTTACAGGCAAATTCCCAATTTCCTGGGTCACATCCAGTGTCTCTCGACAGGTCCATATTCGTGCCACATCTTATTATACAATAAAGTTTCTTTCTTTAGTTAAAAAATTAAAATAGAAAGTTAAGGTGTAATTGTGCTATGCTAATTTGGATCGTGCTAATAAATTTTAGCACACGTGCAAACTTGGTGGATTTGCGGCCTTTTTGTTTTTAGTGATCAGCTTAGAGCCTTAGAGTGACTATAATTATAATGTGATACAGACCTGACAACCTCTTTCTAATCAGTTTCCATGCATCAGAGATTCCTTATACATTACTGAGCTCTTTGAACAAGGTCCTTGCAACATCTCTTGAAATAGATTTAGGGGCCGTTTGGTTGGGGTTAATAATCAAAGGGAATCGGAATGAACTGATATCATTCCCTTTGTTGTTGTTTGTTTGTCACTTTTTTGATTCCTTTTACCCATTTTTATTTTTGAGTTCACCCATTTTTAGTCTACATTGATTCCCCACCCCCCCTAGACTTTCCCATTCCCTTTCCCTAGCCACCATACCCACCACCGTTGTACTTGCCGGAACTAGCCCAACCACCTCGCCACGGACCTAGTCCCCATCGTCGGACTCGCCGCACTTCCCCCACAACTCGCCAGAGCCCGCGCACCTCCCCCACCTCTCCCCTCGAAAACACCTCCCCTCCCCGGAAAAACTTCCACTACCACGCAAAAACCCTAGAAAACACCATCCCTCCCCTTAAAAACGCCGGCCGACCTTCCCCCACCCTCGAAACCCTAGCGGCTAGGGTTTCGAGGGTGGGGGGAAGGTCGGCCGGCGTTTTTAAGGGGAGGGATGGTGTTTTCTAGGGTTTTTGCGTGGTGGTGGAAGTTTTTTCCGGGGAGGTTAGGGGCCGCGAGGGGTGGGGGAGGTGCGCCCAGGGCTGCCGATTTCCGTCGACGTTGTGGCTGGGCGGTAGGGTGGCTCCTGGTGGCTGGAAAAGTGAAGAAAGGGGATGTGTGGTGGTGGTGGTGATTCCCTTTGTTTATTGAAAACCAAACAACACAGTACTTGGAAAGGGTTTCATTCCATTCTCCTACATTCCCTTTGTTCATTCCATTCCGATTCCCCCGCGCGAACCAAACGGCCCTTTAGTGTTTGGTTTTCTCAATAGGTCGATTGACCACATTATCAAGGAAGGATAATGTAGCTTGAACTTTGAATTATGCAATGAGAGCAATTCATTATTTCATT
The DNA here is from genome assembly GCF_001683475.1 of Chenopodium quinoa. Taxonomy (NCBI): domain Eukaryota; kingdom Viridiplantae; phylum Streptophyta; class Magnoliopsida; order Caryophyllales; family Amaranthaceae; genus Chenopodium; species Chenopodium quinoa. The sequence goes on along the minus strand of NW_018743391.1, from coordinate 1,837,461 downwards.
GTAGATCCCACTATTTGGACTGGAGATTTCATCAGTATGGAAAATTTTCTGGTTGTAATTCATCTTCAAATAGTAATTATTTTTATCTAGAAAAGAATCCAGATATATTTAGGTCTTGGAAAATTTGTGACCATGGAATTTGATATGACGAGTTTAAGGGTTTTTGGGAGTCATGGGCTAATAAAGTCGACTTGCAGTGGATCACTCTGTCACTGATCTTCAGAGTCTGGTCCTGACATTAAATGCAAACAATTGTGGGATGAATATTTGGCCATTGTTTGTGGTAGGAATAAATAAAAACTCGGAACTGTAACATTCATGCTAGAAACACGGAAGTTGATTAGACAAAAGGCCAAACTAGATGATCTACTGTGAACCAAATATACAGGATGGATCATTGTGTGATTTTTTATTTTATTTTTAATGGGTTGAGAAGCAGATTGATCTTTGTTGATTGCATCTTCTCTGAGGGGTGTTACATCAGTGTATTGTCTTCTATCGTTCAATCTGTAAATGTCAGGGGTGGGATCTCACTGAAGTTCTCATATAATTCATAGTGGTCCAGGGTATTGTGCTGAAAAAGTTATCAACATATGTTAGCCTGCATATACTTGGCATGGTTATATTGTGAGCAGAGTGAGGACAATCAAAAGAAAAGGTTTCCACTTATACTATCTCTTGGCAGTTTTGTGATAAGTTTCAGCATATCAATTTTGGTTTGTGTTTGTGCTTAATAGGTCCTTTTATAACCCTTTTAAAATTTCAATTTTGTTTTATACTTACCTCCGTTTTTTATTAGTTGGCACGTATTCCTTTTTAGGATTTTTTTAGTTGACACGTTTCCTTTTTGGGTAAGTTTTATACCTTGTTTTTAAGTGTACCCCACTTGCTTTATCATTCTCTCTCATTCTATCTCCTCTCGTTAATATGTGTGCCTAAATTGAACGTGTCAACTAAATAGAAACGGAGGAAGTATGAAGTAAGCTAAATCTCTCATTCTAGTGGTTGCATTTCCTAGTGTTGTTTAGCTGATGAAAATTTACATTCCTTCATTAGACATGAAACTTGAGAACAGCTTTGAAATTTAGTAAACATAAAGAGAGTTGTAGAGGCATCCAAAAGGAACATTAAATATGTAAAGGGAAAACTATCTAAAAAGAACTTCTATAATATCTGTGAATAAATAATGCATAATTTGCTGTTTGTGTGGGCGCCAATTGATTCGGTATTAATTGAGTCCAATTGTTTCTTGGGATTCACTTATGGCAGACTGTTGTAGTGCATACTTTTTTGAAGGATCCAAATATTTCTTAACTACTTGGAGATTTTCATTTCTTTATCCATTGATATTGGATCGAAATATTGACCAACAAAACCTTGTAAAAAAACTCAAGGAAGTCTTTAATGTTAACCATCAAATCCTTCTTCCTGAAATTAGCTATAAAATGGACTGTTGATTTTTATGTGATAATAGTGGTCCCCAACAGAAAGGCCTTTTAGAACAAGATTTTTAGCCAGGAGTTTCTTATATAGTGAGCAAAGGACTGGTCCTTGTAATTTGTAAGCCACGAAAATAATAAAGTGTTTACGTTGTTGGTGCTTTGTCTCTTGCTTGTGTGCGTATATCTTTTGTTGTTCGAGTGTTAGGCTCGTCTAGACTTGGTCTAGGCGCCATCACGGGAACCTCCTAAGTTCGTAACTTAGAAAAAAAAAACTAGTCCACAAAATATCCCGTGACAATTTTGTCCGACCTGCCGAAAACGCAATTACTACTCTAAGCTACGCAACAAGATGAGACCTCCTCCCATTCTTCAGGAAAGCCAACATGGTCAGTAACAAATCTTACGCCTAGGAAGTTGACCTTTACGAGGGATATTCCCAAAGGTGTGTCGGTCGAACCTATAGCTGCGAAGCCTCTTCGTGCTATTGCTGGTGAGCCAAGCGGTTGTGTGCCTCCTCCAAGGACGAGCACCCCTCAGCCCACGAAGGAACTAGAAGACCTTCTAGACGAGGACCCCTTCTATACTAAGGTGATGACGTGCTTGGGAGACTTAGCAGGTGAGGTGTTGCATTCAAGTGAGCCGTGGTTGTCCCTTAGCAAACTAAAGTCCCTTGTGAAGGAAAACCGCGAAAAGCTTGGGTTCCTCGAGGATCTTTGGTCCTCTCGGTGGACCAGGTAAAAGCAGAGGAAATGTTCTCTATGGACGACCGTAAAGCGAAAGTCATGAAGAAATGGTGTAGTCAAGTGTGGGATGTTAGCAGCAACTTCATCTCACAAATTCCTTCCTCAAAGCTGGAGCTGGAGATGGCGTCTGTGACTAACTTTGTGCCTTGCAATGCTATTGTTTCTAATGCAGGTGGCTGGATTGAGGATCCACTGGTGCAGGTGAGCTAACAGGATGTTGTGCCGAAGGAAAGGTCCAAGAAACTGGCCAAGCATCTAACCTCATCAAGATTGTAACCGAATTGGTAGAGGTGGTCAATCTCGATGACTCCGATGATGAGGCGGTGGAAGATGCTCCGGCTAGGTCCGAGGGTTCTCCTAGATGGAGGGAATATTCCCCTTATCATCGCTGAAGCAGTATCCCTTCCAACTAGGAGAACCCCGGACCTGGCTGGCGCATCGTCCACCCCCTCATCATCGGAGTCATCGAGATTGACCACCTCTACCACTTCGGTTGCAATCTTGATGAGGTTAGATGCTTGGGCTAGTTTCTTGGACCTTTCCTTGGGCACAACATCCGGTTCGCTATGGATCCTTAATCTAACCACCTGCATTGGAAACAATAGCATTGCAAAGCACAAAGTTAGTCACAGACGCCACCTCCACCTTTGGGAAAGGAATTTGTGAGATGAAGTTGTTGCTAACATCCCACAATCGACTACATTATTTCTCCATGACTTTCGCTTGACGGTTGTCCATAGTGAACATTTCCCCTTCTTTCACCTAGTTCCACCGAGAGGACCAAGGATCCTCGAGGTTGAACCCAAGCTTATCGCGGTTTTCCTTCACAAGGGACTTTAGTTGGATAAGGGACAACCACGAGTCACTTGAATGCAACACCTCACCTGCTAAGTCCCTAAAGTACGTTATCACCTTAGCATATAAGGGGTCCTCGTCTAGAAAGTCTTCTAGTTCCTTCGTGGGCTGAGGGGTGCTCGTCCTCGGAGGAGGCACACAACCGCTCGGCTCACCAGCAATATCACGCAGAGGTTTTGCAGCTATAGGTTTGACCGACACACCTTTGGGAATATCCCTCGTGAAGGTCAACTTCCTAGCCGTAAGATTTGTTACTGACCATGTTGGCTTTCTTGAACGAGAGGGAGGAGGTCTCATCTTGTTGCGTAGCTTAGAGTAGTACTTGGCGCCTAGACCAAGAGGAATACCAAGTTTTGAAGCATCTTATTTCTATGTTATGTTGCTAAAACATAAGCTTATTATACAACAACAATTCTAAGTTGTGTTGCTTCTTATTAATTTTGTGTATAGGGTCAAGTTACAACTGCTGAGGCAGCGTTATTACTATGCTACATGGAAAGCTGATGGCACGAGATACATGATGCTTCTTTCTCCTGATGGGTGCTACCTAATTGATAGAAGGTTTAAATTTAGGAGAATGCAGATGAGACTCCCTTGCAGAAGTAGGACTAAAGTATGTGATTGAACCATGGAGAAATTTGGATGGAATAGAAACCTTGACCTTATGGCTAAATATAATTTAACTTGACCACTGTTTTATGATGTTGTGTCAATTTTATATTTACATGCTCGCCTAAAAAATACATTAGGGGCCAGGTATCCTTGATCTATAACTTAATATTCAATGGATATCTTAATTGATGAGTTGGTATTCATTATGATCTTGAATTGCTTTGGCATATCATTTAGCTAATTTCTTTTTCCCTTTGATGCAAGTCTGAATTTCATCAGTATACTTTGCTTGACGGTGAAATGATCATTGATTCTGTAAGCCCTCAAAAGCAAGAGAGAAGATATCTGATATATGACTTGATTGCACTCAATGGCGTGTCTCTCATAGAGGTTAGATCTTTAATGACCCTCGTCACAAGTTTGCTATGTTTTACCCTCTTGCCTGTTGATAATTTTTTATTGTTATCTACTGTGATGATTTTTTGCTAGTAAAACTAAGACATTTACAGCGGTATCTTTAACTAGTATTGATGACTCTCCATTTTAGATTTGCTGCACCAGCTCCACCAAGCTTGAAATTTATTTTCATTTTGGGTATCTTCATGACAGGTCACAAAGAAAAGGATTGTGTTAGTTTCTTATTCCTTGAGATTATTTCTACTACAAAGCTAAATATTGAACTGTGGGCAATTTTTTTAACAGCAAAGATGAGATACATATTTAATGTTCCGTGCAACAGAAATGAGGCGTGCCTTCAGCTTTAATCTGCTCCCTTTTGGTTGTCGATTATACACTTTTTACTTCTTGCTACATACCATTCTTATTTGATTATGTAATTATTACCCCCCCCCCTCCTCCCTCCCTCTCAAAATTGGGACTATTCTCTACATTGTTTTGGGTGGTTAGTTATAAAAGAGTACCCAATGTTGATCTAAGATTTCAAATACTTTAAATGAATATTTATATGTAAATCTGTATTTGCAAGTTCCTTCCATGGTTCTGATCAGTGTATATTTGCAGAGACCCTTCTCTGAGCGTTGGATGATGATTGAGAAAGAGATAATTGAACCCCGGAATCAAGATCGGAAACAGATGTTAGAATCACATTCCAAACCTTCTTACAGATATGACTTAGAGCCGTTTCGGGTATGTAGCAAAGTTCAGTTTTTAGATACTGCTGTCTGATAATATAGTACTTCGTATATTATTATTAGAAAGTTTTGACAAGTACCTTTGGACATTTGGAATTTATATTTTGAAAATTTATATTACAACCTAGGAAGTTTTTGTGACCTTTATTTTGCCTTTTCTGTAGTTAATGGTACCTGATTAAATGTTTCCCAGGTTAGGAGGAAGGACTTTTGGTTGCTGTCAACTGTTAGAAAGCTTTTGAATGAATTCATTCCTAACCTTTCACATGAAGCTGATGGTCTTATATTTCAGGTGCTTGTAGCTTGATAGTAATTTTATACTGTCACAACTGTTCTCTGTATTGCCTAACGCTTGTCTTTAGATTGGTTTTTACTGTATACCAAAAGAGTTTCTCACTAGGGGTTTTGAATGTTCTACAATAATGATTTGTTGACTTTTCATCCCCTTTAGAATAAATAATATCTAAGTAATTGTGTATGAAACAAAACAATACATAGGGGAAGAAGGAAGTGCGGTCTCTAAATAACAGAGTTCTAGTCTTTTTTCGCTTCTAATGCAATATTAACATTACTTTTCCACAAAGAATTGCTGTTAGTTATCTGATCTCTTAAAGTAAAATCACAAATTTACTGTTCTTATTATCATATGCCCCTTCTTTCTTCTGGAGCTAATAAATGTTAGGATTCAAGCGCTTCTCACTGTTATTAGGACAGGCAACACACCATGATCACACTATTAATCTGGTCTAATTAGACTCATGAGGGGAACTTGTAAATGAAGCTGATACAAGAATACTCAAGAGATCAGCTAGCTGACCCAACTCCTTAAGCATATTTAACTTGCCAGAATTCTGAAGGCACATGATATTCACAAGGAAAATAAGCTTATTAGGTTGGTCAATCATTTAGATAATTATTTGTGTTAAGTTTTACACAAAGATCTTAAATATATTGGAACCTAGGTAGAACCTATCAATGGAACATGTGTCAGTGACCAATACACAGAATAACAACTTTGGTAGTAGCAGATATCTGGTTTCTATATGGACTTTGCATCTCAGCTGCATATGATTCACTGTATCTTAGAAATTCTAAATTTTTGTCAAGACTTCTATGTTAAATTTTGATCTGAATTAATTCAAACATTCAATCTGAATTTGTCTTTCCATCTCATGTTTGATGGTGCTTCCTGCTTTTTATAAGGCATAAAATTTCTAGTACTCTTTTTATGGAAGGTTTAACCACGCACTCTGTTGTTGTTTTTTTCTTTTTTACTCAACTAGGGTTGGGATGATCCCTACATTCCGAAAACGCATGAAGGCCTCCTAAAGTGGAAATTCCCTGAAATGAACTCAGTTGATTTTCTGTTTGAGGTGTTTCCCTTATAATTGAGTTCATAATGTGTATCTTCTCAATTAAATATTCAAATTAGTCTGTGGCATATACAAAGGTATTTCTTCTTTTTGTTGACACATGGCAGATTGGAGAATTCGGTTCTGAGGATCTTTATTTGTATGACAAGGGAAAGAAGCGATTGATGGAAGGCAATAGGGTTACTTTTTCCAGTGAACTACTATCTCTCTCTTTATTGTTTTCTTCTTTCAGTTTCCCTCTTCACCTATACAATTAATATTATCAGAATTTTGTTGCAAAATTTTTGAGAAATGCCTAGTGATGCAAGATGTGGTTGGAGTGTACTGATCTCATCTTTTGTAATAAGGCTAATGGGTATGAAATTGTGTGTGGCTCATTTAGTTTCTTTGCTGTCTGTGGTAAATGGTGCTTTTCCTATTTTGTTTTGTTTTATTAAGGAAGATGCATCTTATTCCTGTCTGCATATACGGAATTGCACCTATCCTCTGATTTCTATGTATTCCTTTTGTTTTATATATATATATATATTTTATTTTTTTTTATTTTTTTTGAAACCTATAAAAACTTTGTTCATTCTTTCTGTCTTGCTATGAAAGTGCTAGTTTCTGTTTTTTTATGTCTCAAAAACAATTTGTTAATTTGATGCACATCACTCATAATTCAATATCTGCTCTCCCAAATTATTAGTAATATTATTATTTGGGGATGACTGTATCAAAGCGTTGTTTTAGGGTAAATTGTCGTTTTGATGGATTGGATGAGCATATACATGATAATATGCAGGGTTATTTTCATGACAAAAGATAAGAAAACCATAGTGATAATATGAATACATTTGTAAAGTTCAGAAAAGGGTTTTATGGTGATCACAGTTGGGGTATTAGAGCAAATTATATTGGTATTTAGGATTGTTGGCAACCTAATCGATATTTTTATTGTTGGGTCTATCTGTATCAGGCTGCTGGCAGCCTGGCATATGTTAAAACTCTCGTATGCCCACTCCTATATCCTGATGCTTGTTCAATTTTAATACCTTACAGATGGTTCTGATTCTTCTTCATATTCTGGTAAGATTATCGAGTGCTCTTGGGATATAAGGCAAAATGTGTGGGTTTACATGCGAACAAGGACTGATAAGTTAACTCCAAACGAATTTAGTACCTACAAGAAGGTTTACCCTTGACAATTGACTTCTCACTCTATAATTATGTAATGGTTGATATTTACTTCTTTCCAATATAGCATGTCAAGAGTTATGATCTTTACTGCATTCTGCAGGTTATGCGGAGCATACATGACAACATAACCCAGGATGTATTATTGAATGAGATTGGTGAGATCATTCGCTTGCCTATGTATGCTAATCGGATCAAGAATGATACTATAGCTCAGAAGAAAGCAAAAGTACGGCCACAAGGAAAGATCTAAGGTGAAGTGGACTATCCTGTTGCAATTCATGTCAGTTAGGGCTTGCTGCTTGGGGCTCTTGCCTGTGTATCTAGACTTTTGATAATGAATATTTCAATTATATTCTTGGAGGTTTTCTGAATCTTTATAGGTAGGAAAGTAAATGATATGTTGGATGTGTATATTTCATATGCTATATTTCTGTTTCGTTTCAGATTCTTAATACACAGTATGAACTTAGTTGAGCTTTAAGATTAACAAGCTTTGTACTGTAAGATCCCTGAAGAGCATAAGTATCTGAATGGGTTAATCGATGTTTATATGCATGGTTGATAGTTTCATCATCAATCCATTCCTAGACACCACAATAATAATCGTATCATAGTATCATGTTATGCCACAGGACCAACCCGTCCAAATATCATCTTCATCGGAGGAAATTTATTACAAAGTGATTAATTAATACGGAGTATAGTGCTGCATCTAACAATCCCAAGTCCTAACTCTATGAATCATTATGTGTTTAAGTTCGTTCATTATGAGTTTTGGGTAACCCAATTCTCTCTGTCAAATACTCCGTATTTCAATTTCTTCCGTCCTTTTTTTGTTTGCGTCATATTCTTTTCCTTGAGATTGTGTTATGTCTCTTTTGCCTTATTTAATACTCCTTCTGTCCTTTTATGTTTGCCCCAATTTTCTTTTTAAGTTGTCCCTTAAACATTACTCCATATTATATGGACTACCACTTTACTCTCACAAAATACTTTAGATTCAACCACTTTTTCTCTTTCATCAATTTCACTCAATCAAAATTTAAAATGAAATATTTTTATGGGGTAAACAATTAGAAACGGAAGGAGTACGAATTACGAAATGAAACTTTCTTCTTGTAATCGAACTTGCTCTCTTCCCCTCCCTTGTTATATCTACCACGAATCACAACCTATTGTGCACAATTTTATTTCCCTTCTTGATAAAGTGAAGTTTGCTCAAAGGAGCGGAGATAGTACATTACAATTTACGACTGTACATATGCAAGTCTATCATTTCACACGTTATAAATTGTAAGGATATAGAGGCAAACAACTGAGGCAGGGCAAAGGGGAAAGGGCCCAAAACCTAGCAAATGAACATATTCAACATAGTCACAAATTATATGATTGTTTTAGAGGAGTAAAGAGTTACAGCTGTGTGAACGAAGTATAAGACTATAAGCTTAAGATTCCCAAAATGGTGCAATTTATGACACACACTCACAAGTCACAAGCACACTGTCGTCCACCTCTTCTGCTAATTTTACTGTATACTTTGATTGTTGTACGTACACCTCCTTTCATACCCAATATTGACTTTATGTGTTACTTCCTCTATTCCTATTTTTTTTTTCCATTTGGCTGTGTACGGTTTTCAAGACGTGTCTTAAAATATTTATAATTTTATTTTCATACACGTGAAATTATAAATTATGATATTAATAAAATATACAATGAGACGAATCTAACAAGACAATGCATGACTATATTATCTTTTATAAATTAACGATAATTTATGATCAAAGTTTTTAAAGTTTGACCTAAAAAATGGTAATGGGGCAAAAATAAAGGAACAGATGGAGTATTATCCAAATACTCCCTCCGTTTTTAAATACTTGCTCCATTTCTCCATTTATGGAGTTTTAAGAGAAATTGAAAAAAATAATAAAATATAAAGGTAGTGGGTAGAGAGAAGAATAAAAAATTGTAAGAAAACAAAAGTAGTAGAGAGAATATGAAATTAATACGAGTAAAATATAATTTATGTTGAGTCCACTAAATAGGAAAAATGAATTAAATATTGTAAAAGATATTCAAATAAGAAAATGAAACAAAAATTTAAAAACGACTAAAAAATAAAAGTAGAGCAAGTATTTAAAAAGGAGAGAGTAATAGAAACAAACTTACCATTTAAGTTAAAATTTAAACGAACCCCAATAAGATAGAAAGAGAGTAAGAGACAATATGTTTGTCTTTCTTTTTGTCAGTCCTTTCCCCCCTTATTTTCTGCTTCCTTTTTTATTTACTTTACTTAACCCTTTTTACACACTACCCCTTTTTCTTCACAATTTGGGTTTGGGTTTTTATTATTGGGCTTCTTCACCGTAATTGAATGGCCTTATAACCATCTTACTTTCTATAATTACATTCTTAAGACTTTCAACGTAGGAGGGCGTTTGGTATGAATATTGAACACGGAGTAGAAATAAAATAAACAAGGAGAAGGAAGTAAATTATTTAACTATGATCTTATTTGTTTGGTATAGACATGAAAATAAATTACATGTTTAATAAAAAAAAAAAAATTACCTAAACGTTAACTCTCCTTATTTTTGTTTGAAGAGGGGTAAGAGTATTTGTTACTTTAACTTTTAGAGAGGTGATAAATGAGTAGAAATCATTACTCTTAGATAATTATAATTGTTAACCAAGCCTTCTAACCAAACACTTGATAACATTAATGGTTTAATTGAATTCGATTCCAACCATAAAAATATTTTTACCAAACATGCGCTAAGTGTTTATGTATTTTTTGGGTGAAAACTTATGGAGTAAGTGTGTACTCGCACTTTTATAAATGGCATCGCAAACTATGGAGTTGGCTGTATATGAAACTTTTTATATACACCCAAGTTGCACTCAACTTATTTAGAGGTTAGTTTTTGCTTTTCATCTAGTGATCAAATAAAAAAAGAAGTTTGATAGTGGATGAAGCCGATATTTTGCATACTTGATAGTGGATTTGTCTCGCTGTATATATTATTAATATCAAGTTTTTATAAATTTTATGTGTACGTAAATAGAGATAAATACGCTTTTAAACATATATTGGAGACCGTTAAAAATCAAATAGTGCAAAAAAAAAAAAAAAAAAAAAAAACCTTTTTTACAAAGAGAGAGAAGGCTATAGCTATTAGCTAATAGGATAGGTAGGACTTATAGGATTATAGTCTATATGTAAGAGCCTAAGAGGACTATGAGGCTATGATAAGTTGATTAAAGTTACGAGTATTAAAGAAAATCCACTAAATCACAGTCCTACTTAGCACTTGCCTTTACTACTCCCTCCAAATATCCATCACTACTCTCTCTCTCTCCATATCATAATTTCTTAATCACAATACCACTTTCCACTCACTCTTGAAAATGCTACCACCTTCACACCTCCTCTCCTTCCTCCTCCTCCTCTCCCTCCTCCACCACTCCTCCGCCCTCTCCACCACCCACCCCCGCCGTCTCCTCCACCACCCTTTCATCCCTTCCACCACAACCCCCACCCTCCCCCCTTCTCCTTCTCCTTCCCCTTCCACTCACCTCACTCACCCTTTCTCCACCTCCCTCCCTTCCCCCTCCTCCACCACTACACCCTCCTCCGACGACAACAACAACCCATTCTTCCCTTCTTACTCCACCCCACCACCCCCCTCCCAACCACCACCTTCCACCACCGCACTCCCCACTTTCCCCGCCAACATCTCCTCCCTCGCTCTCCCTTCCACCTCCTCCCCTCATCACTCCCACCACTTCTCCCCTAAACTCACCCTCTTCATCATCCTCCTCTCTCTCCTCACTCTCTCCCTCTTCATCTCCCTCTCTCTCCTCCTCCTCCGCCGCCACCGCCACCACCATGACCACCTCCATACCCCCCTGAGAAACCCCTTTCTCCTCTCCCACCCCTCAAGATACCCGCTACTAATCCTAACTCATACACCCAGTCCCACACTAGCACCGACTTTCTCTACGTCGGTAACGCCATTACCAACTCCCGCGACTTCCAAACTAACCAAACCTCCACCTCTTCCGCCCCCATTGAAGTCCTCCCTTCCTCAACCTCTGAAATCTACCTTAAACTCTGCAGCGACTCCCCTGAACTCCGCCCTCTTCCCCCTCTTCCCAAGCAAAACTCCCAACAACAACACCATCAACCCACCACCAAGAACAACAACATCAAACTAGCAACAGAGGATGAAGAATTCTACTCCCCGAGAACCGACGAGGATAATACCTACGGCTTGAATTTCTCTCCTGCAAGATCTTACTCTGACTCATTAGAGTCGGATTCTGACGTTTCTGTTGAGATACAGACTTTAGCGGCGAGAACTTCCCAATTTCCGGCGAATGGTAAGATGGGTCCACCTGCTCCGCCGCCGCCTCCGCCGTCTGGGGTTGGACCGCCGCCGCTAGTGCCGCCTTCTGGGCCGGTGGTGTTTAAGAGTAGTGGGAATTTAGGAGAGAGAAAGAGTGGAGAGAGAAAAGAGGAAAATGGGAAGCCTAAATTGAAGGCATTACATTGGGATAAAGTTAGGGCTACTTCTGATCGTGCTACGGTTTGGGATCAGTTTAAACCTGGCTCTTTTCAGTAAGATTTTCATTCATTTCTTTACATTTTCAGCTTAATTAATCGTATTATTATGCTAAATTATTCTTTCTTCATTTTGTAGTTTGCTATTGTTGGTTAGTACCTTGATTTTGATTCAGGTTTAATTTCCAGTTTCCATTAATAAAATATTCGGACTAAATCCCGTCTTCATCATTGTCCTTTGTAGTTCGCTATACGCCCAAAAGATAATCTTTGTAGGGTAATTTGTTTGGTTTCGGGTCGGTTTTCGGGCTGATTAAACTACTTGGTTGTATAGAGATATTCTGGGTGTTCGAGTTTTTGGATATTATTTGGTTTTTAGGCATGAAATTTGTGTGCAAATACCAAGTTATTCGGATTGGTTTGGAATTATGTAGGGAATAAGTCAATTTGTCAGTCATTGTCTTGCTTTAATTTAAGCTATACTAATACTAATATTGTGATATTTGTGAGTATTTTATACTATGAGTGATACTCTTTGAGCA